>NC_135306.1:156319070-156964070 GCF_048772815.1 Callospermophilus lateralis
GGGGGGGGTGGTGGGACGGGCTGGGGGAACACGAGCTCGAGGCCCAGGTCTAAGGGCCCGGCAAGCTGTTGGGGTTCAGGGTGTGGTTCCGAGGGTCCAGGCAGGGCAAGGGGCCCAGGCGAGGGGCGGGCCTGTTTCCCAAAAGGCGCCCTGGCCCCGAAGGCAATCGGGGGACAGGGACCTGGCAGAGGGGGCCTGGCAAGGGACGGGGGCCTGGAGGAGGGCGACGGGAGGGCTCGGCGCACTATCACAGTCGGGGCGGAGAGGGGTGAGAGCCAAGACCCAAGCAAGGAGCCCAGGCAGTGGACGGTCGGACGCGAGGGAGGACGACGGACAGAAGCCCCCCACCGACCCACCAACCGACGGAATGATGGATCCACCTGACGGAATGACGGATCCACCTACCGACCGACCCACCCACCCCGGGAGCAAAGGAGCAGGAGGCCAGCGCCAGGGGAGAGCAGGGAAGGGGAGGAAGGGGAGGAAGGGGCGGCGCGAGGATGAGGAGACAGCAGGCGGCGGCGCAGCGCAAGGGACACCCACCTAGGGCAGCGCGGTAGGGGGCCCAAGCAAGGGGCCCCCAGCTGAGACAGGACGCCGCGACGCCCCGCGACGCCCCGACACGCCACCCCACGCGACACGAGGAACGCGGTCTGGGGCTCAGGGGAAAGCAGCGCGAGGGGTCGGGCTTGGGGAGGGCTGGGTTGGGGTGGGGGGCAGCCTGCAAGGCCAGGCGGCGGCGGCGGCGGCGGGGGCGGGGCTACGGAGGGCACCGCGCGGCGCGGGGAAACAGACGCAAGGCCCTCGTCCACTGCCAGGTGTCAGGGTTCGGGCAGCAAGGGGGCCCAGGCGAGGGGCAGGGCTGTGTTCCCCAGAGGGAGCCCGCAGGGCGCACAGGCCAGACAGGTCCCCTGCGCTGACCCAGGGGAACAGTTCCTCAGAAAGGGGTCGGGAACCAACCAGGGCCAAAGGAGGGCACCACCCTGTGGGGAGACACTGGGAACCGAGCCCGGGTGCGGGGAGAGCCCGGACCCAATCGAGGAGCCCAGGCTGGGGCCAAGCAGGGGACGGGCGGTTGCGGGCAGGGCAAGGAGACACAGGGCGCCAGGGGCACACAGCGGAGGCACAGGAGGGGGCCCATCAAGGGGCCTGAGATGACGGGACAGGGACACTTTCCTCCAGAAGAGCGGCCTGGGCTCAAGCAAGGAGCCAGGCCATGGAACGGGACACCACGTGTGACGGCCTGGCTGGACTCAAGGGAGCGGACAGGGCCTGGGGCGGGGGCGGGGGCGGGGGCGGGGGCGGGCTGGGGGGCGCAGGGGAGGGGAGGGACTGGAGGGCTTGGCCCCTGGGAAGGTAGGCTCAAGGCCCAGGTCCACTGCCGGGGGTGGGGGCTCCGGGCAAGGGGCGCAGGGCGCAGGGCGCAGGGCGCAGGGCCTGGGGCGTGGGAGGGCAATGGGACCGGGCAAAGGGGTCTGGCAGCGGCAGGCAGGGAACAAAGTAGGGCCGAGGGCGGGCAGGTACAGTGCCGGGCCAAGGTGGGAGCAGAAGGGTGGCAGAGGGGCGTGGGGCCGGGACCCAAGCAAGGAGCCCAGGCTAGGGACCTAGAGGGGGGGCCGGGCAAGGCCAAAGCAGGGAGGGGTCGGGGGCGCGCAGGCAGGCGGCACAAGGACAGGGCAGTGCAGGGGGGAGGCCAAGCAAGGGCCCCCGCTTTCAAAGCCCATGGGCGCGCTGAGCCACGAGGGCCAGCACAGGCTCAAGCCAGGAGCCAGGTCACGGGAGGCAGAGCCAGGGGCTGCGGGCTGGCGCCCGGGGGGACTCAGGAGTGTGGACGGGGCCAGGCAGGGAAGGGGGGGGGTGGTGGGACGGGCTGGGGGAACACGAGCTCGAGGCCCAGGTCTAAGGGCCCGGCAAGCTGTTGGGGTTCAGGGTGTGGTTCCGAGGGTCCAGGCAGGGCAAGGGGCCCAGGCGAGGGGCGGGCCTGTTTCCCAAAAGGCGCCCTGGCCCCGAAGGCAATCGGGGGACAGGGACCTGGCAGAGGGGGCCTGGCAAGGGACGGGGGCCTGGAGGAGGGCGACGGGAGGGCTCGGCGCACTATCACAGTCGGGGCGGAGAGGGGTGAGAGCCAAGACCCAAGCAAGGAGCCCAGGCAGTGGACGGTCGGACGCGAGGGAGGACGACGGACAGAAGCCCCCCACCGACCCACCAACCGACGGAATGATGGATCCACCTGACGGAATGACGGATCCACCTACCGACCGACCCACCCACCCGGGAGCAAAGGAGCAGGAGGCCAGCGCCAGGGGAGAGCAGGGAAGGGGAGGAAGGGGAGGAAGGGGCGGCGCGAGGATGAGGAGACAGCAGGCGGCGGCGCAGCGCAAGGGACACCCACCTAGGGCAGCGCGGTAGGGGGCCCAAGCAAGGGGCCCCCAGCTGAGACAGGACGCCGCGACGCCCCGCGACGCCCCGACACGCCACCCCACGCGACACGAGGAACGCGGTCTGGGGCTCAGGGGAAAGCAGCGCGAGGGGTCGGGCTTGGGGAGGGCTGGGTTGGGGTGGGGGGCAGCCTGCAAGGCCAGGCGGCGGCGGCGGCGGCGGGGGCGGGGCTACGGAGGGCACGGCGCGGCGCGGGGAAACGGACGCAAGGCCCTCGTCCACTGCCAGGTGTCAGGGTTCGGGCAGCAAGGGGGCCCAGGCGAGGGGCAGGGCTGTGTTCCCCAGAGGGAGCCCGCAGGGCGCACAGGCCAGACAGGTCCCCTGCGCTGACCCAGGGGAACAGTTCCTCAGAAAGGGGTCGGGAACCAACCAGGGCCAAAGGAGGGCACCACCCTGTGGGGAGACACTGGGAACCGAGCCCGGGTGCGGGGAGAGCCCGGACCCAATCGAGGAGCCCAGGCTGGGGCCAAGCAGGGGACGGGCGGTTGCGGGCAGGGCAAGGAGACACAGGGCGCCAGGGGCACACAGCGGAGGCACAGGAGGGGGCCCATCAAGGGGCCTGAGATGACGGGACAGGGACACTTTCCTCCAGAAGAGCGGCCTGGGCTCAAGCAAGGAGCCAGGCCATGGAACGGGACACCACGTGTGACGGCCTGGCTGGACTCAAGGGAGCGGACAGGGCCTGGGGCGGGGGCGGGGGCGGGCTGGGGGGCGCAGGGGAGGGGAGGGACTGGAGGGCTTGGCCCCTGGGAAGGTAGGCTCAAGGCCCAGGTCCACTGCCGGGGGTGGGGGCTCCGGGCAAGGGGCGCAGGGCGCAGGGCGCAGGGCGCAGGGCGCAGGGCCTGGGGCGTGGGAGGGCAATGGGACCGGGCAAAGGGGTCTGGCAGCGGCAGGCAGGGAACAAAGTAGGGCCGAGGGCGGGCAGGTACAGTGCCGGGCCAAGGTGGGAGCAGAAGGGTGGCAGAGGGGCGTGGGGCCGGGACCCAAGCAAGGAGCCCAGGCTAGGGACCTAGAGGGGGGGCCGGGCAAGGCCAAAGCAGGGAGGGGTCGGGGGCGCGCAGGCAGGCGGCACAAGGACAGGGCAGTGCAGGGGGGAGGCCAAGCAAGGGCCCCCGCTTTCAAAGCCCATGGGCGCGCTGAGCCACGAGGGCCAGCACAGGCTCAAGCCAGGAGCCAGGTCACGGGAGGCAGAGCCAGGGGCTGCGGGCTGGCGCCCGGGGGGACTCAGGAGTGTGGACGGGGCCAGGCAGGGAAGGGGGGGGGGTGGGACGGGCTGGGGGAACACGAGCTCGAGGCCCAGGTCTAAGGGCCCGGCAAGCTGTTGGGGTTCAGGGTGTGGTTCCGAGGGTCCAGGCAGGGCAAGGGGCCCAGGCGAGGGGCGGGCCTGTTTCCCAAAAGGCGCCCTGGCCCCGAAGGCAATCGGGGGACAGGGACCTGGCAGAGGGGGCCTGGCAAGGGACGGGGGCCTGGAGGAGGGCGACGGGAGGGCTCGGCGCACTATCACAGTCGGGGCGGAGAGGGGTGAGAGCCAAGACCCAAGCAAGGAGCCCAGGCAGTGGACGGTCGGACGCGAGGGAGGACGACGGACAGAAGCCCCCCACCGACCCACCAACCTACGGAATGATGGATCCACCTGACGGAATGACGGATCCACCTACCGACCGACCCACCCACCCCGGGAGCAAAGGAGCAGGAGGCCAGCGCCCGGGGAGAGCAGGGTAGGGGAGCAAGGGGAGTAGGCATGAAGGGGAGCAATGGGCGGCGCGAGGATGAGGAGACAGTAGGCAGAGCAATGGACACTGAGGGGAGTGAGGTAAGGGGCCAAGTCTCACTCTAGGAGCAAGGCTGGACACAAGGGAATGGACAGTGCCTAGGATTGAAAATAGGGGAGGGCTTTGCCCCTGGGGAGATAGCCCAAATCCCATGTCCACTGCCAGGGGGAGCTGGGGTTGCTTGGGGTACAGGGCCCTGGCCTTGTTAAGAGCAAAATGTAAACATGTGAATGGGATATGGGCACAGGACTGGTTCAGGGAATGTCACACAGGAATGTAGCAAGTGTGCAAAGCAAGAAGTCTATGCAACAGTGTAAGTATCCACTTACACACAAAAGGAAGAGTAGTCGGGGCACTGGGGGCTTAGGTCATAACTATCTACACCTTTCCCCCAAAAGGTCACATATCTTGCACTTCCCACCCACATTCCCATTCCAGTACCCACACTTGAGCTGTCCAGCTGGATCTTATTTTCTTCACTCATACGTACTCTGCACCTATGGCATTTCCTCATAACCCTATTTCTCACACTTGCATGGTGGAGCTGAGAGGCCTGATTGTCTGTCATATTTCCAAATCTGCTACTTTGTTCCAGTGTTCAGTCCCAGGTGTGACAGGAACCCAGCAGTCCCATGACAGTCCTCTCCCAGGAAACCCAAAGTCCTAGTCAACCCCCTACCCCCACCTCACTCTACCACTATAGAGGGAAGGAGACTTACCATCTGAAGCTAGAACATTCCGGCTTGGCCACCAATAGAGCTCCTTGGTCTGGAAAGGGCTTCTCCTCTTCTTTTCCTTCAGTCACATGATTCTCACACATCAGGTACCCAGAGAGCTTACTGGATAAGAATGGGTCAAACTGGCCCTTCTTGGAAGTCTGACATGGGAGACTTCCAGGAGCCAGTCTTTCTCCTCAAATTTCAGTTTGTTCATGTGAGAATGATATAAACCCATAAAATATTGCTAAACTGTTGACAAAAGGCTTACCTCTGTGGTCCCAGTTACAGTCATATATGACATAACATTTCAGCCAATGAAGGTCAGTTTATAAGTTGTTGGTCCCATCAGACTAGATCACCTAGTGGTGTAGCCATCTTATGTAGGTACATACTCTGATGATTGCATATGGACGAAACCATCTCAGAATGCATTTGTCAGAAAACATTCCATCATAGAGCAATACCATAAGTGTATACCTATGAACAAGCAACATTTTGTTCCAGGAAAATCCTTTATATAAATTACTCTTACTTAGATGCCTTAAAATTAAAATTATCTATTGTATTCCAAAAAGAAACTGAGGTAGAAAAGCTGCCTAAAATTTTACAGCCTGCTGCCTAAAGCTAGGAGTGTCAGTGATTGCTTGCCTAGCTTAGCTTGTACCAGGCCCTGGTTTTAATCATCAGAATGGCAAGAACAAAACAAGACCTAGAGCCTTAGTCTGCCAATCCCACCAACAACATGGGGCCACCAAACCAGAACAAATTCAAGTGAACTTGCTCTTTCTCATCTCAGATATGTACCACTCTATGGTGAACATGTCAATCCTGTGTTAACTTCATAGGATCAATGCCCCTGTTATAACCCTGCCCCTAATAACCTCCCTCATGTCCTGCCCTTTATGACTCTGGGTCTCTTCTGATACTCTACACATTTGGACAATACAAAGTCATGAAACAAATTACATCATGAAACTCAGTTATAACAACTAAATTTTCCTAAAATAGAAGCAATAATAGAATCTGTCATTTTCTTTAATTTGGAAAGCCTATGATTAAGGGCAATGCCACCATGTTCAGAGATGAATGTTCATGAAGGTTCTGACTTTACCAGTTGGTTAATCTATTAGATGGCTTAATAATTTGAACAGACTACAGGGAGGTGGTGAAGAGTATAGGCAGGAATGGAGGAAGAGGGTCAGTATGGGTTTTCCCTTGAGGACAGGATTTATCTTTGGCCCCTTCCTCCTCTACCCTGCTTCCCTGCTGCCAAGAGCTGAGCAACTTTCCCTGACCATACTTTCTTCTGCCATGATATTTTGCCTCATTTAGGTCTCAGACCAATGGTGCTAACTGACTATGGACTGAGTCCTCTGAAACCATGAACCAAAATAAACTCTTCTTTCTCCAAGTTGCTCTTGTTCAGGGCTTTTGATCACAGCTATGAAAAGTTAACATAGCATCTTTATATTTTTTTTCATGTGAGGTTATTCTTTTCTATTTTTTTTTTATTTTTCATTGTCAGTGGATCTTTATTTTATTGATTGATATGTGGTGCTGAGAATCGAACCCAATGCCTCACACATGACAGGCCAGCACTCTGCCACTGAGCCACAACCCCAGCCCTGAACTTAGTTTTAAAAAAATATTTAGCAAATAGATAAAACCTCAATCATATAACCACAAATATATAATAATAAAATTATTAGCTACACCACCAGAAATATACCACTTGCCTGAGTCTCTGCTCCTCACAATTAATATCCTGGAGGCTTTAACCTATAGGAACTTGATGACAAGTACCAATACAAAATTATTTTAATTTTTTAAAAATATATAACTGAAATTGTTAATTTCAAGATAAAGACACTTGCCTTATTTTTCTATGAAATCTTTATTCTGAAAATATAAATGTGCTTCCCAGTAAGGAAATGCCCATCCGGTGGCAAAAAACATTAACAGGAACCTATAACAAATGTATTCCTTAAGTACATCTTATATTCATTTTTCTTAGAAAACCTATACTCAACCATTTGAGTTAATAGTAAATGGAAATTAAAGTTGATCATTCCTTTCCATAGACAGAAAAAAGAGAAAACTCAACTATTACTAACAGTTAAGCATAAAAACCAAAGTTCCTGAGCACTATAACTATATGGAATATAACTATTTTACTTCACTTGGCAAATGTTGCTGGTACTTTAACCATGTGCCAGACATTAAAAATAACTTCTACTGAATATCCATCTCAGTGCTAATTGGGTCCATTATCTATCATTTTTTAAAACACACAAGTGACCAAAATTCTTATAACTCCCATGTCAATATCATGTGGTCAATGCTCACAGGTCAAGTCCAAACTCCAAAGCAAGACAGACTACTAAGAGACCCACCAAGGGGTCTGTCACAAGAAAGAGGGTTCACCTTGTTGCATCTGTGCAGGCCAGGCCACCTAATACCACTTCCCTTCCAATTCCTTCTTCCAGAAGCTCCTCACCCCCAACCACAAACCCCTGGGTGCATTTTCATCTGCACTCACCCTAGGACTTTGTCCAGTGGGTTCTTCCCCTGAGTACTCACAGTTTGTAGAGACCAACAAGGGCACTGGTTGTAGTGGGAGAGGTGAAGGAAGGAGGTGTGAAAACAGTCCAGTTTCACTTGAAAGGTCAAAGCTGAAGGACAAATGGAAGAGCTCATGAATGCCAGGCCTGGGAAGAACCTCAGTGTCCACTGTACTATCCCACTGCTTCCTCTCAACCCTCCGCTCTGCCACTTTGCAACTTACTGCACTTACAAATAACTTCTACTGAACATAACCCTGAGGTTATATTCAGTATAACTATTAATTTATTTCCTATTTATTAATTTATTTCCTATTGCCCATCTCTCCCCCACTAGAGCATATACCCAGGTAAGGGCAGCATTTTGCTTGGTAAGGAAACAACTGAAGCAAGGGCCCTGCAGTCTAGATTAAAAAGGATCATGTTATGATTTGGACATAAGTGTCCTGAAAAACTGTTAATGCAGAGCTATTCAAAGGTGAGAAGATTAGACTTAGAGCTGTGACCTAAATCGGTTCACCTTATTTTGAATAGAGTAATTGGGTGGGAGTCATAAGCAGGTGGGGTATGATTGAAGGAAGTGGGTCACTGGGTACCTATCCTTAAAGGGTCCATATTCCCTGTGGCCTCTTTCATCTTCCCCTCTTTCTGTCTCCTGGCCAAAAACAATGGGGTAGCACTCCTCCATCATGCCCTTCCACCATGACATTCTGCCTCATTTTGGGCCCAGAGCAATGCAGTAAGTCTACCGCAGACTGAACCTCTAAAACTATGAGCCAAAATAAAATTTTAGTCCTTTAAGTTGTTCTTGTTATGGACTTTGTTGTTAGTGACAAAAACCTGACTAACACAGGCCACAAACCTTGTCTAGAGGAGGTGAAGGATATAGGAATGCACAGACTAGAAAATGCCTCCTTGGAGGGCCAACCAGTAAATAATTCTGTCTCGTGGGTCATCCAGTCTGCACCACTTCTCAACTGTGTTCCTGTGCTAAGAAAGCAGTCATGACTGTTCCAATAAAACCTTACTTAGAAAAACATGTGGCAGGCCAAATTTGACTCACAGGTAGTCATTACCTAAATGAAATAAAGTTCAAGTACAGAGAAAAATGCCATGATTGGGTTGCATGGATCTGTCAAACAGCAACAACAACAATGGCAGAGGTTTTAAAAAGTCTAACACTTACACAAATCCTGAAAATAATACCCCACGCTGGGAATGGTGGCTCCTACCTATAATTCCAGCAACTCAGGAAGCTAAGGCAGGAGGATTATGAGTTCAATGCCAGCCTCAGCAACTTATAGAGGTCCTAAGCAATTTAATAAGACTCCCATCTCTAAGTAAAATATTAAAAAGTGTTGGCTAGGTGACTCGGTAGTTAAGCATCACTGGGTTCAAGTCCTTGGTACCTAAAAAAAATTAAAAGCGGCCACATTTCCAGCTAGAGATAAGACCACAAATGTAAACATTAGGAACCTGAATCTAACCTCACAGCCTCAGGAACATATTTTATAAGGTCAACACCCACTTGACCTGAATAAGAGTTTAACACATGTACAACTGAATCCTATAACCAGCTTCATGGCTACAAGCTAAAGATCAAAAGCACTCAGGGACCAGACAGGAGTGCTGAAGAACATTTCTGCTACCTGATGATACCTGCATTACACAAAGTAGCAAAAAAAAAAAAAAAATGAAAATTCATCATTCCTCATTCTCATGAAAATCATTAGAAAAATCACTGAAATCAGCAATAACCTCATATAAAAGTCCCTTTCAGGGCTGGGAATATAGCTCAGTTGATAGAGTGCTTGCCTTGCATGCATACTGCCCTGGGTTCAATTCCCAGCACCACCAAAAAAAAAAAAAAAAAAAAAAAAAGTCCCTTTCACGACATAGATAAAAAGTTCAAATCCTCAGGAACAAATAACATAAAAAATACGCAGAGTCAAACTTCAATAAGGGGCACATGTGGTGACTGGAGTGAACACATGCCCTGCATGGGTCAAAAAACCATTCATTTTGAAAACAAGATGTCACAATGAATTTAATTTTAATTAACATCATAAACTTTGGGGGTAAGATAAAGTTGTTGAAAAAGATTTTCGAAGAGGTGTGGAGAAGGAGGCAAACCTTGTGTAAAGAGTAGCTGTGATCAGTGGGAACCCAGTGGGAATGCTCTATTTCTGGACCCCACAGGCCTGCTGGCAAGAGCAACCAGGCATTTTTTTCTGCGGTGGAAGGGAGTGGTGAGGGCAGTGCTGGGGATAGAACCCAGGATCACTCTATCATGGAGTACCACCCGTGGCCATTTTTATTTTGAAACAGCATTGTGTAAGTTGCTGAGGCTGGCTTCCAACTTGCGACCCTGCTGCTTAAGCCTTCCAAGTCACTAGAATTACAGGCATGGTCCACCAGGCCAGTCCGGTTCTTCATCTAAGAACTCATTCTCTCTACCCATTTTTTTCCTTATAGCTCCTGGGTAGCTTTTTCAGGCTCCAGAATGTAAAAAAGCTTAGAATTAGGGTACCTTGTGTCCACCTGACCATGGGTTAAGCCTGGAACCAGGGCAGAGGGTAGCTTGGTTTTGGTGCTGGGCTGTGTGTTATGTAACTATGAAATGATTCTAAATACTTCTAAAGTTTGATGTTTTGGGAGCATGTTCCCTTCTTGCTACAGCATGATGTGTTGCCATCAGATTCCCCACGAGTCAGCTACTGATCTAAACTACTGAGCTTCAGAAAAGATCTCAACTCAACAGTCTGACAGACATCTTGAGAGTTTAGGTGAAGGTAGAATCACACTCTGACATGTGAAAGCCCATGACACTTCTCTGAAAGCCTAGAGCCAAACAGTGACAAGGCAAGGCCTCATCAGCTGTGAATTAATCTCAGAAGCCTCACCCACCAATACCACCTGCTTCCAACGTGCAATAAGAGTCCTTACCTATTATCCTGACTGTCCACCGAGGTGGTCAAGCCGACTTCTCCAAGAACTGCTCCTGTACAGGAAAACCTCAGCTTCAAGGAGACTTTACTTTTCACAAGGCCTTTTTCCATATTAATTGAACAAATGGGCTTTAAGAATTTTGAAAACCCTACTATGTGGTTAAAGTACTTCATCTACAATGTGTATTCTATGAGGTTTTTTTTACATTATTCTCTCCCATCTGAGCACTGTAAACCTACACAACAATTCTCATTTTATTTCAATAAACTCTGACTCAGTAAATCATCTCCTCGTTTCTGTCATATACAACAACTGGCAGTCAGCAGGATTTCACAATGCATAGAGGTGAAGGGTTGAACAAAGTCCAAATTTTAATTTTAATTTTAACAAAAGTATAGAGAATGGAAATTGCATAGCATTCTTCTTCATTCTCAATATTCCACTGTATTTTCACCTTTGATGTCCTGGGAAGAATTTCTGAAAGTTGCACAAACTGTAAGAATTCTGTGCCATTCTCACAAACACTTCTTTCAAATTAGTTGAGTAGCATAAACCTGTTCTCACTATAAACCGTGATATATGCACTACTCAGTACCTTAGGATGATGGCATAATTGGGGCTTTTTTTGACCAGTAAGTATATAAAGGTAAGTAAATAAATTATTATTCTTATTCTTTTCATTTTGAAATTTGGAAACTATTCTCTATCATAACAAACTAGAAAATTTTATTTACTTATTTATTGAGGTACAAGAATTAACCCCAGAGTAACTCAATCACTGAGCCACATTTCCAGCCCTACTTTGTGTTTTATTAGAGATAGGGATTCACCAAGATGTTTTCCACCGAGATGTTTAGGACCTCACTAAGTTGCAGAGGCAGGCTTTGAAGTTGTGATCCTCATGCTTCAGCCTCCTGAGCTGCTGAGATTATTGGCATGTACCACCACACCCAGAAAAACTACCAAATTTTAAATGAATGGTATACATAAAACAATAGGTTGGAATCCAGGTATGGTGGTATGTGCAAGGAATCCCAGTTGACTCAGGAGTCTGAGGCAGGAGGATCACAAGTTTGAGGCCAGCTAGGAAACTTAGTGAGATCCTGTCTCAAAGTTAAATTTAAAATAACTGGGGCTATAGTCCCATGGTAGGGCACCCCCTATATTCCCAGTTCAGCAAATTAAAGTATGGGGATATCTACTATCTACACCTAGTAAATTAAAGATACACAATTTCAGACCATACAGATGGTTCAACTAGAACCTGTCTACATCTCAGAAGAAGGCTTATGTATGCACTTTAGAAGTCTCTTTTTGGGTTAAGACATCAAGAATACACTCTGCCTTTTATGAAAACCCAAACAACTGAGTGTTGTGAAGGCATGCATCTCACAGGAAAAATTTACATACTCATGGGCTGATGATGAAATTTCCACATTCTTTATATTCCTACTGCCACTGTCTCTATTGCATGCTTTAATACCTTGCTTAAATAGAAGCTTCAATTGCTTACTAAACCCTTAAAACAGAGGCAAAGACCAAAGGTCTATAGCAGGCTATAAAATCATTAAACAAAATGGAGAGCCAACAGAGCCTTGTAATCCCAGCAACATGGAAGGCTGAGGCATGAGGAATGCAAGTTCAAACCCAGCCTCAGCAACATAGCGAGGCCCTAAGCAATTCACCAAGGCCCTGTATCTAAATAAGATATAAAAATCTGGCTGGGTATATGATACAGTGATTAGGTGCCTCTGAGTTCAATCCCCAGTACCAAAAACAAACAAACAAAGATATAGATACAATAGCGAAACTCCTGTGAAAACATTACTACCAGCAACAGTCACCAATACATCTTATTATACATAAGATTACCACTGATTATCATATGTGCTTGAAAAGTCTTAATACTTGGGGAATAAGGAGGGAAGAAAGAAAGTTAGTGAACAGCCTGGGCAATTTAGGCCTTGTGCCAAAATAAGCAATAAAATCTGCCATGGCCAAGCCAGGCAAGGTAGTAGAAACCTATAGTCTCAGTGGCTCCGGAAGCTGAGGCAGGAGGATTGACAGTTCAAAGCTAGATTCACCAATTTAATGAGTCAGTAAGCAAATCAGTGAGATTGAGATACTGTCTGTAGAAAAATATTTTAAAAGGGCTGGGGATGTGGTTCAGTGCTTAAGCGCCCCGGAGTTCAATCCCTGGTACAAAACAAAACAAAAAAATTGAAGGCTGTAGCTCAGTGGTAAAACTCCCCTGGATTCAATCCCCAGGATCAAACACACACACACACACACACACACACACACACACACCACACACCACACACACACACACACACACACACCCCAAACAATGAATGTTCAACTTGTTCATGAGGTACATACCTTTCTAGTAACTCTGCAAACTGAGGAAGGAGGAACCAAAGTTTGAAGCCAGTCTCAGCAACTGAGGGAGACACTGTCTTAAAACAGAAAGCAAAAGGACTTGAATGTAGATCAGTGACAGAGAATACCTGAGTTCAACCCCTAAATCCCCACAGGGGTGGGGGGTGTGGAAAGGATGTTGGCCCATCCCAGGACTGGGGATTGATTTCACTCCTGTGAAATCAATCCCCAGTCCTGCCAAAAATAGAAGACATATATTATCATTCATTAAATTGTTATGGGCTGGGGTTGTAGCTCAGTGGTAGAGTACTTGCCTAGCATGCTTGAGACACTGGGTTGGATCCTCAGCAACACATAAAACAATACACAAACAAAATAAAAGTATTGTGCCCACCTGTAATGTAAAAAAAAATTAAAAGACATTGTTTACGTTATAAGAATACTAGAAAACAAATATCTTTATAAACAATAATAGTCAGTTAGAACACAATGGGGAAAAACTTATTAGGAATAGACGTGGAGGTGGTTGGCACCGCCCTGCACATAAACGCTAGGCATTAAACCTAGGGCCTCCACACATGCTCCACTTTCACCCTATACCCTTAGCACAGAAATCAGCAATTGTTAAAAATATATAACACTTAAGAATAAACTCTCATGCAAGACCTATAGTTATAAAACTGCAAAACTTTCCTGATACCTTTTTTTTTAATAATGAAAAACTTCACCCAACTGGAGTCAAATCTCTATTTGGATGAAAATCATAAGGAAAATAATTAAAAGGCAAAAGCCTAAACCTGGATGCAAAAGGTACCAGCCTGTTTTCCCAGCTGCTCAGAAAGCTGAGACAGGAGGACAACTTGAATCTATAAATTTATGACTGCTCTGGACAACATAGGAAGACTCTCTTCCAGAAAAAAAAAGAAAAAACAAAATCAACAACAACAAATATGAAATAACTCTACTCAGGAGGTGAAGCAGAAGGATGAAAAGTTGCAGGCTAGCCTGCTTCTAAATAAAAAATAAAAAGGTCCAGAAATGAAGCTCAGTTAGCGGTAGATCACTCCGGGTCCAATCCCTAGTTCCAGCAAAAAAAAAAAAAAAAAAAACCTAAAGCAGTTCACAAAGAACAGAACAAGCTGGCATAGTGGCACACATGTGTAATCCCAGCAGAGCTTGGGAGGCTGAGGCAGGAGGAACACAAATTCAAAATCAGCGTCAGAAACTTAGTGAACCCTTAAGCAACTCAGCGAGACCCTGTCTCTAAATAAAAATAAAAAACTGGCTGAGGATGCGGCTCATTGGTAAAACTCCTCTGGGTTAAATCCCCAGTATCAAACACACACAAACACAACACAATGAATGCCCAGCTGGTTAAAGAGGTACACTCCTTTAATCCCAGCAACTCTGCAAAATAAGGAAGGAGGAACCAAAGTTTAAAGCCATCCTTGGCAACTGAGGGAGACACCATACTAAAATAAAAAGTAAAAAGGGCTTGGGATTTAGCACAGTGGCAGAAAATCTCTGGGTTCAACCCCTAAATCCCCACCAGAAAAAAAAAAAAGTTGGCGATCAGAGCAGCTCAGAATTTAATACCCAGTTCCGCCAAAAATAGAGCATGTAATATTATGATTCTTTAAATTAAGTCATAAAAATGCTAGAAAACAAATATCTTTATTAACAGGATTAACCAGTTAGAACACAATGGGGAAAAACTCATTAGGAGTAGAGGAGGGGGTGAGGGGTTGGGGGTGATTGGCATGGCGCTGCACGAGAACTTAGACATTAAACCCAGGGCCTCCACACGAGCTCAACATTCACCCTATACCCTCAGCACAGAAATCAGTGATTGTTAAAAATAGATGACACCTAGGAATAAACTCTCATGAAACCTCTACAGTTATAAAACTGCAAAACTTTCCTGAAATGATGAAAAATTTTACCCAACTGGAGTCAAACCTCTATTTGGATGAAAATCATAAGGAAAACAAAAGACAAATGACTAAACCTGGACACAGAAGGTACCAACCTATAGTCCCAGCTGCTCAGAAAGCTGAGACAGTAGACAACTTGAGCCCCGCACTTTTAGGCTAGCCTGGACAACATAAGAAGACCCTCTTCCAGAAATCAAAAACAAATAACAACAAATATGAAATAACCTCTCTGGAGGTGAAGCAGTATGATGAAAAGTTCCAAGCTAGCCTACCTCTAAACAAAAAATAAAACAAGCCCAGGGATAAAGCTCAGTGGTAGATCACCCCTGGGTCCAATTTCTAGTTCCAGAAAAATAATAATAAAAATAAAAGAAGTAAAAAGCAGTTCAAAAACAACAGGATAGGCCCTGAAACAAACAAACAAACAAAAGATATAAGTACAGTAGTGACACTCCTGTGGAAACATTACTACCAGCACCAGTCATCAATACAACTTACTATACATAAGATTACCATTGATTATCATAAATGCTTTAAAGGAAAAGTCTTCATTAAAAAACGTGAGAGCAAGGCACAGTGGTGACCATCTGTAATCCCCTCTCAGTGACTGAGAGGGAACTGGAGCACTAAGGCAGGAGGAATGAAAGTTAGAGAGCAGCCTGGGAATTCAGACCTTCTGCCAAAATAAGCAAGGGAAATTGTCATGGCTGAACCAGGCAAGGTGGTGCACACCTGTAATCCCAGCAGCTCAGAGGGTGAGGCAGGAGGATTATGAGATCAAACCCAGCCTCAGCAACTTAGCAAGTCACTAAGCAACTCAGTGAGAACCTGTCTCTAAATACAATATTTTAAAAGGACTGGGGATGTGGCTTAGTGCTTAAGCGCCCTGAATTCAAACCGTAGTGGGGAAAAATGGAATGAATGTCCAGCTGGTTACAGAGGCACACTCCTTTAATCCTAACAACTCCGCAAAACAAGGAAGGAGGAATCCAAGTTTGAGGCCAACTTCAGCAACTGAGGGAGACACTGTATTAAAAAGTAAAAAGGGGGACTGGGGTTTTGGCTCAGCAATAGACGGCTTGCCTAGCACGTGCAAGGCACTGAGCTCCATCCTCAGCACCACATAAAAATAAAATAAAATAAAGGCAGTGAGTCCAACTAAAAAAAAAGAAAGACTTAAAAAAAGTAAAAAGGGCTTGGGATGTATCTCAGTAGCAGAATATATCTGGGTTCAACCCCTATATCCCCACCAGAAAAAAAAAAAAAAAAGCTAACCCATGAGTGCAGCTCTGAATTTAATCCCCAGTTCCACCAAAAATAGAGCATATATATTATCATTCACTAAATTTTCTAAGTCATAAGAAAAGCTAGAAAACAAATATCTTTATAAACAAGAATAACCAGTTAGAACACAATGGGGAAAAACTCATTAGAAATAAATGAGGGGTTGGAGGGTGGCCTGGCGCTGCACGTGACCACTAGACATTAAACCCAGGACCTCTACACGTGCTCAACATTCACCCTACACCCTCAGCACTGAAAAAGCAATTGTTAAAAATAGATGACACCTAGGAATAAACTCTCATGCAAGCTCTACAGTTATAAAACTGCAAAACATTCCTGAAATGATGAAAAACTTCACCAACTGAAGTCAAACCTCTATTTGGATAAAAATCATAAGGAAAACAAAAGACAAACGCCTAAACCTGGACGCAAAAGGTACCAGCCTGTAGTCCCAGCTGCTCAGAAAGCTGAGACAGGAGGACAACTTATGCCCCGAACTTTAAGGCTAGCCTGGACCCTCTTCCATAAAAAGAAAACAAAAAGCAACAACAAATATGAAATAACTCTACTCCAAAGGGAAAAAAAAAAAAAAAACAGGGATAAAGCTCAGTGGCAGACACCTCTAGGTCTAATTCCTAGTGGGGGGGTGGGTGGGGAGAAGAACCATAAAGCAATTAACAAAGAAAGGACAGGCTGGGCAAGGTGGCACACACTCCAGTAATCTCAGCAGAGCTCAGGAGTTTGAGGCAGAAGTACAAATTTAAAGCCAGCCTCAGCAATTTAACAAGACCCTAAGCAACTTAGCCAGACCCTGTCTCTAAATAAAATATAAAAAACCTGATGAGAAAGTGATTCAGTGGTTAATCTACCTGGGGTTCAATCCACGGGGGCCCCCAAAATATAAAAGATAAAAATACAAAATGTTTACCACTCAGGTGCTGAACGAAATGCAAAGGAAATCTACCTACTAAACCGGCAGAAACACAAGGACTGGCAACCCTGTTTCTGGACCTTGGTGATTCCACTTCCAAAAACTCATTTTGAAAAGTTAAGGCCAATTCAACAAATATATTCCAAAAACTCGCTTAAATAAGGGCAAATAAACTGGGCAAACTGGCTCATGAGTATGATCCCAGGAACTCAGGAGCACGAGCCTTCAGGATACCAATTTTAGGCCAATCTCAAGCAAGTTAATGAGACCCTGTTGACTCACAATAAAAAGTAAAATAATAAAAATGGGCTGAGGGGGCTGGGGTTATGGCTCAGTGGTAGAGTGCTTGCCTACCATGTGTGAGACAAGGAGTTCAATTCTCAGCACCACATATAACCAAAAAAAAAAATAAAGTTCATTGACAACTAAAACTATATTTTTTAAAAATGGGCTAGAGATGTAGCTCAGCGATAAAGTAGTCCTAAGCTCAATCCCCATTAGCAAAAATAGTTTAAACAAATAACGGCAGACTACTATGAGGAAATATCGGTACACTGGCTCATTCAAGCTTCTAAAACAAAACCCTATTGCATTTCTATCTTACAAACAACTATTTATTTCTTACCGTTTTGCAGGGGTAGAAGTTGGAGATTGAAGACTGCTTACAAATTGCTTAAGACACCTTCCTGCAGGCTCCTCACAAAAGGGAGAATCACTCTGGGACTCCTTTATATAGCCACATCCATATCCTGGGGTGTGGATTCTACCCTCATGGTCGAAGGCTCCGCCCACTAAGAGATAAGTTTCAGCACACTAATGATACACTTAGGTGCCACCATTCCCTCAGCAACATAGTGAAGTCCTAAGCAACTTTGCAAGACCCTTCTGCAAGAAAGAGCAGGCTGCCTCTAAATTTAGTGGCAAAATAGCCAGGACCTAAGGGGAATGCTTAGCACAGTATTCTATGCAAATAATGTAAATTTTCAAAGGTGCAACCCAGTCCTACAGGAGGTGAAGCACAGGTCACAATCTAGGGGGAGGGGAGATGTTCCCAGAACAGCCAGAACACCCACCCTTTTTCTAATAAGACAGACAGCTCAGACCCTGAGGCATAAGCATACTTTTCATCCCTTTGCACCCACCAAGAGATCAATCTGGTGCTAAAAATTTTCAATTATACTCCCTCCACTCCACTGAAGAAGTGCATGATGCAGGTACCACCACCCTTGTGTTCACAAGGAAATGAAAGGCCAGGAGTTTGTGCTAGATTCAGCATCTCTCCCCACACTGGAATTTAAAGCCCTTCTTAGAAGGTCACCCACAGGCCAAGAATAGAGGCTCATGTTTGGAAGTCAACCACAAGGGAAGCTGAGGCAGGAGGATTGAGAATTCAAAGCCAATCTCAGCAACTTATGAGGCCCTTAGCAACTTGGTGAGATACTGTCTCTAATTAAAAAAATAAAAAATAGGCTGGGGATATGGCTCAATGGTTAAGCGCCCCTGGGTTCAGTTCCTGGTGCCAATAAATAAATAAATAATAATAAAAATTTAAAATACCAAGGAACAAAATATGAGTTGATTCAGGTAAATTTATGTATTCTATGTGCATGTTAAATACAAATCCAGGGTGATATTCTCAAATTAATTATGAAAATATTAATACTGGAGTCACATTCGACTATGATTTCCATGACTACTTCCTAATGAGACCTTTCTACATCACTTAAATTTTAAAATAAACCCTTTATTTTTGCAATTTATTAAAATAAAATTATTTCATTTTCTAAAGGCACAAACATTAAGAAGATCTACTAAGATCTTCTAAGGTGCTAGGGGCATAGCTCTGTGGTAGGGTGCTTGCCTAGGATTATGAGGCATATTTGATCCCCAATACCAAAAAAGCAAAAAAGACCTATAAGGGGCAAACAAGGAGGACATTAAAGCTGCAGACCTAAGGTTAGCTGAGGGTCATCCACAGAAAAATCCAGAAACAGCAAGGGGCAATAGAAGCAGATACCTCACACAAACAATGGGCAGAGCAGGACAGTTCAGAGAACCACAGACCAATCAGAGTCAGGAGAGGTAGGGAGGGGTTGAGTGGGCAACCAAAGAAGTCTGATTCTCCTTCACAAGACAAAAAAAAAGACAAGGGAAAGAAAGAGCAGCCGCTCAGCATAGTATACTATGCAAATAATGTAAATGTCCAAAGGTACCACCCAGTCGTTCAGGAGGTGAAGCACAGGTCACAATCTAGGGGGAGAGGAGATGTTCCCAGAACAGCCAGAACACCCACCCGTTTTTCTAATTAGACAGACTCAGACCCTGAGGTGTAAGGATAGTTTGCATCCTGGAGTTTGTAATCCTCCTGCCTCAGCCTCTGGAGTAGCTGGAATCACAATAATGCTAAACACTAAAGATAAATGAAAGCAGACTGGCATCTTCCTTCATGTCAAAATGATCATCTCCACACTAACAATTACTTATCCCTGTCCACCACTCCCTCAAATGAGTTGTTATTGAAGCTCCAAAGGGAGTCACTTTTCCATCTGTTAAAGTTAAAACTGCCTGAAGAAATCATTACATTAAGGTAACCTCCAGGAGATCTGGAAGAACTCCCCTAACCCATGTCTACAAATCAGGAGCTCAAAGCCCTTTGGAAGTGCAAAACTCCAGAGATTGCTTAAGGGTGATAATCCCTGCCCTCCACCAAAGTGCATGTGTGTTGGGGAAGAGGAAGAGGGTACATTCAGGGTATCCCAAAACCAGATAGAAAAGATGCTTAGTAATCCACAGCCATATCATGTCTTAGGCTACTTCTTTGGAGAATATAAAGGCACTTTTTTGGAGGGGAGGGGGACAGCACAGCCAGAGATGCCAAAATCAGCAAGGTAGAGGTAGAGATAACTCTGGAAACTTCCTTTCCAGGGTTTCTTTAGTTAGATTTCTGATTAGTTTCTTGTTTATTCACCCTTTCAGAACTTCCTAGTATGTCTTCAGAAATCCGTGTACTCAGGGGAGAGTCAAGCTCATTAAATAAGAAGTTGAGAAGTTTAGGAGAGTAATGAACATGTGAGTAGTCCTCGAGGTCAGGAGGATAAATAGGAGTGCAGATTATAGACATGGGGACTGGTGCTTCTTGATGGTACAGAACAAACCAGAGACTCACAAGGAGTTCAACAATGTAGAGAAGCTTCTGATACCCCAAGACTCAAGGACAGTTCAGTGGACCCCTGATGCTGGTGAAAACTAGGACTGGGGGTGTAATTCAGTGGTAGAATGCTTGCCTAGCATGGGTGATGCCCTGAGTTCTACCCAAGCGTGGGGGTGGCTGGTGACACACCAGCTGAAAACTTTTGGGAAACGGAGTGCATGTTGCACTTACAAAGTTTGATTATTGCCTTCCCTTCTCTAAGACAGGCAAGAATTCAATTCAAACTGATGCTCTAAGTGAGCCAGATTCTGTTTTTTAGATTTGTTGTTCTTTTGGTGTGTGTGTGGGGGGGGTGTGCAAGCATGCGTGCATGTGCATGCATTCATGGTAGTGGGGATTCCACCTGGGCCTTGTGCATACTAGGCAAATGTTCTCTCACTGAGCTACACCTACCCAGCCCATCTTTTCCTGTATCAAGCCAGGGTCTTGCCAAGTTGCCCAGGGTGGCCTTGAAGTTCCTGATCCCACTGTCTCAGCCTCTAGAGTAACTAGGATTATAGACAACAGGGCCCAGCCAGATTCTGCTTTAATTTTAGGTGTTGATGCTGTTACTGACAGCCAGATAATCCCCCTGGCCAGCAACCCTAAGGCAAGACTCAGCTACCCAAATGCATAAGAAATAAGGAAGCAAGGAAATACAAATTGTATGCCTGTTGACCACACTGGGAAGAAGCAGCTAGATTGTCTCTCTCCAGGCCCTCAAGAAACTGGTTGCAATTCATAGAAATAAACGACAGGGGATATATATGTACAGATGTAGCTTGACTATGTAGCCAGAGAATGTGTGAATTTCAGCTTCCTTGGCAGGAGCTTGGTCAGGACTTGCTCTTAATTTCAAAGGGGATCTGTTTCAATGCTGTCTATACATTTGAATTGAACAGAGACTCATTCTGATCAACTTTAACCATGTCCCTATGAGCACTCTTCTCAACTAAGCCTCAATTTCCATAGCCTAGTTTAGACAGAATCTCCCTACCCTGGCTTTTATCACTCTCAATATTTAATCAAACTCTTCACTCTCCCCACCCTTCATGTCTCATCACACTAGCCTGCCTTCAGCAAGAATCCTGTTTATTAATTTTAGTAAGAATTCCCCCTACCCTTGACGTGTTGTAGTAATTTTCCATCCACCATTACCACCAGCCTGTTCCTTGACTATACTTGTGCTCAATGTCAAAAACTAAAACAAAAAAATCTTCTGTGCTGCAAAAGTCTTAACACTTGGACCTATCACAATATTCCTCAATAAAGACTTCCTTACTATGTTAACTAGGGTCAGATAAATTTTTATTAAAATAAATATCCCTGACTATTCTAGACAGCACTGACATGCATCTCCAAGACTTATCAGGATCTAATTACTTGGTAACCTGAGGTGGGAGCTGGTACAGGACCAAATCAAAGGATATCACTTTCCCAGTATTTTTTCCATTTCTTTGATGAGAGAGAAAGAGAGAGAGAGAGAGAGAGAGAGAGAGAGAGAGAGAGAGAGAGAGAAGAAGAAGAAGAAGAAGAAGAAGAAGAAGAAGAAGAAGAAAAAGAAGGAGGAGGAGGAGAAGAAATCACATCCTTAAATGCAATAAAGTTGTGATATGGAAAAACACCAAAGTGTTTAAAAATAACAACAATATCCCAGTAAATCATTCCATTTACACAATAAGATTAAATGTGGATTATTAATTAATTTCATATTAATATCCTCCCATAATATCTTAACATGGAGTCATGCTCTTTAGATAAACGGCCTTGAGCAGGGTTTGGAACAATACCCTGGCCACATAGTTGTGTCACACTCTATCCCAACCACTTCTTATCACAGCCTGGGCTCCTCCAGGGCTGGAGCTCTGGTTAGGAGTGGGGCGGGGGGGGGGGGGGACAAGCTGCTCATCACAGCTGAGCACAGGCCTCTAATTCCATTATCACTTGAAGAGTATCAGGTTCAGGGCTAGTGGTAGAGTACTTGCCTAGCATGTGTGAGGCATTGGGTTCAATCCTCAGCATGACATAAAAGTACATAAATAAAATAAAGATATTTTGTCCATTTAAAAATAAAAATTAAGAAAAAAAAAGAGTATCAGTTACAAAATGTGGACCATGAGAAGTTCCAGACAATATTTTGGTTCCTTAGATATCCGATAATGTAAATAAGTTACTAAATTTGTGCCTGGACCTTTTGAACTTATAACTTTTATTTATTTATTTATTTTGTTCTGGGGATTAAAATCAGTGCCTCCCACTTGCTAGCCAAGCACTCTATCACTGAGCTACATCCCAGTCCTTTTTATTTTGGAATTACAGGTAGGTACCACTACAATGCACAGAAATTTTTTAATATTTATTATTTTTAATACCTCTATTTCACTTATTTATTTTTATGTGGTGCTGAGGATCGAACCTAGGGTCTTGCATGTGCAAAACAAGCGCTCTACCGCTGAGCCACAACCCCAGCCTCCAATGCACAGAAATTTAATTCTTTTTTTTTAATTAATTATTGTTGGACACAATACCTTTATTTTATTTGTTTATTTGCATGTGGTGCTGAGGATCGAACCCAGCACCTCACATATACTAGGTGAGCACCCTACCACTGAGCCACAACCCCCGCCCCCAAAATTGAATTCTTTACTGCCCCTCTGGTGTCTGGTGATATTTCTTTATATCATTATTTGATATCAGTATTTTTAAAAGAATTTTAAGAAAATTTAAGTCCCTGTCAGAGTAGTAATCACATTTCCTCAGTGGCAATCAACACAGACTGAATATTATTATATAGGCTTTAAGATTTTTAAAAAATATTTTTTAGTGTTGATGGACCTTTATTTTATTCATTTATTTATATATGGTGCTGAGAATTGAACACCCAGTGCCTCACACATGTGAGGCAAGCACTCTACCACTGAGCCACAACCCCAGCCCCAGGCTTTAAGATTTTTTTCCAAAGATGTGTATGCATCTATGTGTCCATTTATAATGGATACAAATGAAGACTGCTCTGCTTCTATTGGAGTATAAATGGCGGATAATTGTAGCTTATATTTCTACAGTTTTTTGTTATTTTAGAATGGCTTATAAAGTGCTTTGTATTTGGTCATTCTATTAACTTGAGAGCAAGTATAAATTATTTTTTTCTTTTTTCTTTTCTTCTTCTTTTTTTTTTTTTTTGGTACTGGGGATTAAACCCAGGGGCATTTAACCACGGAGCCACATCCCCAGCCCCGCCCCCCAGCCTTTTTTAATTTTTATTTTTTAGTTGCAGATGGACACAATATCTTTATTTATTTTTATGTGGTGCTGAGGATCGAACCCAGTGCCTTGCATGTATGTGGCAAGCCCTCTACTGCTGAGCTGTAACCCCAACCTGCCCAACCCTTTTTTATTTTTAAATTTTGCAACAGTGTCTTGATAAGTTGCTCAGGTCCTGGCTAATTGCTGGAGATGGTCTCAAACTTGTGATCCCCCTGTCTCAGCCTCCCAAGTCATTTGGAGTACAGGCATGTGCCACTGGGCCTGGCATGAGTAAGAATTATTAATGGAATGATTTTTGTAGCAAATTTATAAGTAGAGAAAGTAGGTGGGCCCAGTGCCACATTCCTGTAATCCCAGTGACTTGGGAAGCTGAGACAGGAGGATTACAAGATCAAGACCAGCCTCAGCAATTTAGCAAAGCCTTAAGCAACTCAATATTGCTGAATAAAAAAATCAAAAAGTCAGAGGATGTAGTTCAGTGGTAAAGACCCCTGGATTAAGTCCTCAGTACAAACAAATAAACAAGAAAAGATAAGGAATGAGCCCGAAGTTTTCTTAAATTTTTTAAAAAAATGTTTCTAGTTATAGATGGACACAATACCTTTATTTCATTTATTTATTTATTTATTTATTTATTTATTTATTTATTTATTTATGTGGTGCGAGGATTGAACCCAATTCCTCACACATGCTAGGCAAGCACTCTGCCACTGAGCTACAACCCCATCCCTTCTTATAGTTTTTGATCTGACACTTTTTTAACCTTTCTAGAATGATTCCATATGTACTTTTTCATTTACAAGTCAAAATTCTTACTTAAAATATAATTTAGGTTACATTCGTGATATACACATTTTATGAAAACATTTGTTGTGAAAGCAAAACTTTAATAATCAATTAATATGTACACATTAATACCTCGTGTGTCACTCTCAGTTTATGGTTCAAGACGATGGTGGTGATGATGAAGAAGAAGAAGATGATGATGATGAAGACGTCGACGTCGAAGGCAAGAATGATGATGAAGCCTGATTTAGTTAAGAGCATGCTCTGTGGCCAAGCATAGAGATTGGTTCTTTCCTGTGGTCCCAACTATTATGGAGGCTGAGTTCAAGACCAGACTGGGCAATTTAGAGAGCCTCCATTTCAAAATTTGAAGAGCCTGGGGATGTAACTCAAGGATACAGTGTTCCTGCGTTCAATCCCCAGTGCCAGGCAGGGTGTGGGCAAAGAAGAGTTGGTGGAAGTGGATTGTTTGAATTTGAATTCCTGGCTCTTACTCTTACTGACTGTGTTGTCTCAAGGAAGTTACTTAATCTCTGGACTTTAATTTCCTTATCTCTGAGAGGTGATGATGATGATCATCATCCCATAGGCCAGTTATGAGAATCAAAGGAATTAATATCTGCACCGTTTTACAATAGTGTCTAGCACACAAATTCTTGGTGAATTAGAATAGTGCCTAGCACAGAGAAGGCACAAAGTAACTCTTTATTAAACAAAGCAATGATAACGAATATTTACTGCAAACTTACTGTGTGCCTATTTTCAAATTTAGTACTTTGAATACATTACTGCTTTTCATTCTTTCATTCATTCAGGTTACAGATGAGGTAACCTGAAACCCAGAGTGCTTAAATAATTTGTCCAAAGTGGCACAGCTAGTGTGTCGCAGAATTGAGGTTGAGTAAGCCTATTTCTATCTAGAAGTTATATTACTACCCACTGCATGTCCTTGCTGCATTTAAACCATTCTACTATTAATCAAGTTGATTTTATACAATTTGGGATCCTCTGTAACCTCAATGAGCTGCATAAATATTCAACTTTTTCATTCTCTTTTAACTTTTTTATAACTATTCAGATGACTCTTAATTTATTCATATCTTTTTTATATCAAGGTATACACATTTTTTGAGACAGTTTCTCCCTCTGCTGTCCAGGCAGTCCTCAAATTTATAATCCTCCTACCTCAGCTCTCTGTTTAGATGGGATTTCAGACATGTCCCACCATGCCTGGCTAGAGATATATTTAATGCCAAACAAAATAACATAGCTGTCTTTAATAAGCATATAAGGATAACAAAGATGTGTTTAGGCTCACAAATATTCTTCTCTGCTAATAAGGAGATTATTTGAATTATTTAATCTATTACTTTGGTGACTAAATATTTTATTTATTTGACCTCAGATTGAATCCTTCTGAAGTAGAACAAGGCCAGAGGTACCAGGAATTGAATCCAAGGGTATTTAACCACTAACCCATATCCACAGTCACTCACCAGCATTTTAAAAATTTTCTTAATTTTTTTTTTTTGGTATTGGGGATTGAATTCAGGGGCATTCAACCACTGAGCCACATCCCTGGCCCTATTTTTTATTTTATTTGGAGACAGGGTCTCACTGAGTTGCTTAATGGCTCACCATTGCTGACTTTGAACAGGTGGTCCTCCCAAGCTGCTGGAATTAGAGGCATGAGCCACCTTGCTGGCCCCACAACCCTTCTTATGTTATCACATTTTTAAATTTTTTTAGATGTTGATGAACCTTTATTTTATTCATTTATTTATATGTGATGCTGAGCAAGTGCTCTGCCACTGAGCCACACCTAATTTCTAAAGGCCTTGCTGAGTTGCTAAGGCTGAAGTCAAACTTGCAATCCTCCTACTTTAGACTCTTCAGTAACTGGGATGGCAGGCCTGTGCCATCACACCTAGGAAAGTCCATATATTTCAACAAACAATAGGATCATTATAAGGCCCTTGAAACATCAAAGGTAAACATACAGCCATGGATTTCAGTACTTTGAATTTTTTTCTTTGCTAAGGATTGAACCCAACATTTTGTGCATGCTAGGCTGGAGTGGCACCCCCTTTCTCCACAGAAAAGTCTTAACTGGACTTCTCCAGAAATCTTCACCGTGGCTGATTTTAGGACTGTCAGCAAAAGAGTATCTGCAAAAGAGTTCAATATAGATAAACATCCTAATTTTGTATTGCTCTGTTTTACTTGGCCCCTGGCTGAGAAGATACCAGCACTCCAGTTGCTGGACACCCTTTATTAGTTTTTCATAACATATCCACTATAGTAGTTTGTAGAAATGTGCAAACAAGGCTCTGGCTTTGAGCTGGGGATCCACAGAGATGTCTACATTTTTAAGATAAGTTACTATCTGGACTCCATGGTAACAACTGGCAGGGGGAGGAAATAAAGGGGGAGAAGAAGCTCTCCCCTTCTCAGGTGTTGTCCTTGAAGGGTTAACTTGCCCAAAACAGAGAAAGAAAAAGCTGCTTTTATGTGAACTTCTGCAGACTGTGAACTTCTGAGCCCCTCCCCTTACATGCTGGGTATGAAACTCTGAAATTGCCTGAACTCGGGGTTCAGGGGATTAATTGATTACAGCAAAAGCTGTGCCCTCTGAACCTGGCTGCAACCAAATAAAACTGTTTTCTGCTCTCTTCGGTGCCTTGCCTCATTTGTCCCTACAACAAGGCAAGATCTCTGCCAATGACCTACACCCCTATCTCAGCTCTAAATAATTGTCATTTCCTTTTTTATATTTGTAAATATTTTATTTATTTATTTATTTATTTTAATGCCTTTATTTATCTTTATGTGGTGCTGAGGATCGAACCCAGGGCCTCACACCTGTGAGGCAAGTGGTCTATCACTCAGCCACAACCCAAGCCCTGTGAATATTTTTAATTGTTGTAAGAGATGTTTCAATAAATATTGCTCCATTTCAGGGAGAAAAGGGCAGGATAAAAGAAGTGTCCTACAGAGTCAAGGTGTGTTCATTTACCAACTCTCTCCCAATTAGAGGTGTTGGATACGCCCTTACTCCTGCTCCACTGGGACCCAGTCCAGACCCATCAGTCATTTTCCCCACTTGGGGGTCATGGTGTCTGTAGTATTGTGTGCTTTGGGTATTGTAAGGATGGCCTTAGGCCTTAGCCTTAGCAACCCCATTTTAAAACTCCACTTTGAAACCTGCAGCCCCACCAGGCACACCTAAAGAGCCCTCCAATATGATCATAAGGAATAGCCCTGACATAAACAAGTCACTTTTCCCCAACCTGACAAACTCAGAGTGAGGTCTGTGTCATGTTGCCCTTGCCCCATAATGGGGAGAGGCAAGAATATCAGGGTGGGAACCACCTGATACTTTAACTATCAGATGATTTAGCCTCAGGGCAAATACCGTCACTGAGAAATCTTGTACTAGCTGACAGGGATTGAAAGGGTGGTCAGAAGCCCCCAAATTTAGTAAATAAATGATGGAGCAAATGAAAAGACATTTAGCCATCCAACACTGATTCTCTCATGCCAGAGAGCCTGATGAGGACCTGGACTGACATCCCAACTCTTATCATTTGCCTGATCCTCTGCATCTTCCTCACCACTCTCAAACTCTACAGTCACATCTTGATCCTGGTGAGAAATGCAACTTCTCCCTATGATCCTCTCCTCAACTGGCCATCAGCACCACCCCAGGAGAAGCCTACATTGGTCCCTGACCTGATCACCACAGCCTGAGTGAGTGTGCATCTGGTGAACCCAGAGCCTAAGACTTGGGACTTTAGATCTGACACTTGAGCTTAGCATATAGAGGGAATGTCTGTCATGAGCCTGTCATGCTTAAGAGTGTTTGCAGTGTTTTGAATTAATCTAGAACTGTTTGCTGTGGGTTTATTATGTCTATTGCAATATCTAGCATCAGGATTGTCATTTTCTTGATTAAGAACATATACAGTGATGGGGCTGGGGTTGTGGCTCAGTGGTAGAGCACTTGCCTTGAACGTATGACTCACTGGGTTCAATTCTCAGCAACAGATATAAATAAAAAATAAAGGTCCATCAACAATTAAAATGAATAAAATAAATAAAATTTTTAAAAAGAACCTATAGAGTGAAATTATATTGAGTGATTTGAGTGAATAAAGCATTGAAAGGGCAGAAGCATGTGGACATTCTTTATTTCTCCCCCTCGACTACATAAGTTGCACCTTTGCTCATCACAACAGGTAGTGAAGTGGGAGATGGTGTTGGGCACAAGTCCTCTTAGCCTTAGTGGGGGTAGATGATGGAGGAATGACATCCTCATGGACCCCAAGGGAAGGCAGTTATCACTGTACCCTAGTACATGTATTGGAGATTTTTTCTTGAATGAAAGCAAGACAACTGCAGTTGGTGGCTCAGTTCCCAAGAAGTTCCTGGGTACAAGACAAATAATCCTCATAGAGGTACTTTCTCCATTGTAAGGAGCATCTGCCATGGACTTGATGGAACATGCTGGGACTCATTAAGTTGTTGACCATAAGGAACAGCAACCAGAGGCATGCTTTGTCATGTCTGGTTGCAATTGATAAGGAACTGTAAGGAGCACTAGCAATAGGCAAGCTTAACAATGACTGGTTACAATTGATAGGGAGCACAGCTCAATGGACATGCACAAAGAACATGCTTTACCACTTAGCTACATTGCCAATCCTTTGCAAATACACATTATCTCATTGGACATAACCTGTGAATGTTGACTTTCACTGGGTGAAAACAATCACCAACGTACACCACCAACTTGGAGCTATATTTAAATGATGTGTCCTGACACATCAACGAGGCTTTTCCGAGGATATCAGGGAGACTGGCCACCTTGCTTTCCATCCCCAGATGAACTCCACCATTTTCTGACATCCAATTGTTGGCTGGAGAGAACCACCAGACAAGGACTACTCTGCTCTTTGGCTAAGAAAAGTCACCTGGCAGCGGACATATTTTGGGGTTCATGGTTGCCCTAGGATTATGTCAATAGCTTATAGGGTTTAATTAGTGTGCATTGGGGCTGGGGATGTGGCTCAAGCAGTAGCGTGCTCGCCTGGCATGCGTGCGGCACAGGTTCGATCCTCAGCACCACATACAAAAAAAACAAAGATGTTGTGTCCGCCGATAACTAAAAAATAAATATTAAAATTCTCTCTCTCTCTCTCTCCCTCTCTCTTTAAAAAAAATAATAATTAGTGTGCATTGAATTAATTGTTTATATTTGATGAATGGTGTGATCAAATATACACTTGCATTTAAAGACAATCCACCCCAGAGTAATTATTAATAGCGCCACTGGTGCCATCATCTACCCAGATCATCCTGGGCGATGTTCTCCCCACTCTCTTTATTTTGGGTGTGCTGGGTTTGAAACCAGGAATGCTTTACCACTTAGCTACATTGCCAGTCCTTTTTATTTTTTATTTTGAGACAGGGTTTTACTAAGTTGCTTAGGGTATTACTATAAGGTCCTTGCTTAGCATCTGGATGACCATCTTAAGTGACAGCCTTATTTTAAGGAACAAGTTTCTTTCCTGCCCAAGGGCATTTCTGAGGAAGGCTCACCACTCCCTCATACCAACCCAAACCTTAACTGCTCACATTAGGATTTGATTCCTGACTCTGCCCTATAAAAGTTCCAGAACCCAAGCCTGTTTTGCCTCTCTCTCCTATAGACAGATGGCCTTTATTTTTCAGCTCTCACAAATAAATTGTTGGGTGCATCTCTGCCTGGTCTCCATCTTTCATTTCTTGCTTACTCATCTCTGATCCTCACTTTGCCTTCACTCACTTAATTGCTGAACCTGACCTCCAACTTGCCATCCTCCTTCCTCAGCCTCCACAATCACAGGGATTGATTACAGGTTTGAACCATGACTCCCAACTACTCCTTTTCTTCTCCTTAACCCTCTCCTTCTTTATCTTCTTGGTGGTACTGAAGTGGACACCCCCTTTCTCCACAGTAAAGCCCTCTTCACCATGGCTGATTTTGGGCCTGTCAGCAAAAGAGTCTCTGCAAAAGAGTCCAATGTAGATAAACTTCCTATTTTCATGTCACCCTGTTTACTTGGCCACTGTCAGAGAAGATACCAGCACTCCAGGTGCTGGACACCCCCTTACTAATTTTTCACAAACGTATCCAGTATAGTACTTTGAAGAAATGTGCAAACAAGGCCTCTGGCCTTGAGCTGGGCTTCACAGAGATGTCTACATTTTTAAGATAAGTTACAAATGGGCCCATGGTAACAGCTGGCAGTGGGAGGAAAGAAAGGGGAGATGAAACTCCCCCCTTCTCAGGTGTTGTCCTTGAAGAGTTAACTTGCCCAGAACAGTGAAAGAAAAAGCTGCTTTTATGTGAACTTCTGCAGACTGTGAACTTCTGAGCCCCTCCCCTTACATGCTGAATATAAAACTCTGAAACTCCCTGAACTCGGGGTTCAGGGAATTGATTGGTAACAGCAAAGACTGTACCCTCTGAACCTGGCTGCAGCCAAATAAAACTGTTTTCTGCTGTCTTTGGTGCCTTGCCTTGTTTGTCCCTACAACAGTACCGGTGGTTGACCCATGGACATTCTACTGCAGAGATCTATACCCAACCCTTTTTATTATTATTATTATTATTATTTTAATTTCTGAGATAGGATCTTGCTAATTTTCCCAGGCTGATCTTAAATTTGTGATCCTTCTATCGCAGACTCCTGAGTAGCTGAAATTACAGGTACACACCATGGAGCTCTAACGTCTTAAGAAAATTTCCAGGCCCCCAGCCCACTCACAAATTTCACTTTGTCTTTCCTTCATCCTCATGTATCCTATTGGTATTTCCTTTTTTTTTTTTTCATTTCCTAGACTTCCCTAAAGTTCTTTTTTCTCTTTCCCAAACCTAGTCTTTGTTCCTTCATAATACACTGAAGTACATTAAATTAAGAACCCCTTTCCTTTTCTTGTCTTTAAAAATAGGGAGAAATTGACTGTCAGACCCTTTCAAGATAGGGGAAAATCATTCTGTATTAATTAGTCTTCTTATCATATTTATAATAATATAAAATTATTTATAGCAGTTTGTTATTATATTTTGATATTGTTAAATTATAAAGACTATATTTTCTCATAACAATATTGTTGTATACTATATATAATAATTAATATAAAATTTATATTTTAATGTATAATATTTTATGCTATTTTAATGGTATAAGTTTTAAAATCTAAATTTAATAAAAATTAAATATTAAATATTACATTAGTACATTGTTACATCATCATTCTATGAAACTGGCATAATCATTCTTATATTTCCACACTGACTACTGTGAACATAACTGTCTGATTATGGGATAGTAGTAGGAAAGGTGCTGCAAAATTATTTCCCTAATGAGACAGTATTCCATCATAGTTGCCTGTGTTAATTATCTAAAAGAGAATTTGAACCATGGCATTTTAAAAACACTTAACACTTAGTAGAATCAAAGACTCTGTTGCTATAATTCCTTTACTCTGTTTTCTCTAATTAATATCAGCACTCTTGCCTTTTAAATATAACTCTCATTGCATTTTTAAAATTATTTGTTTTAATTAGTTAAATATGACAGTAAAATTCATTTATGCACTCTGATACATTATACATAGATGGGATATAATTTCTCATTTTTCTGAGTGTATATATTGCAGAATCATATTGGTCATGTAGTCATATATACACATACAGTAATAACGTCTACTATCTTTCATTCTACTATCTTTCTTATCCCCACATCCCTCCTTTCTCTCCCATCACTTCCTTCTACCTAATCTAAGGTAACGCTATTCTTTCCTAGTGCCCCCGCACCTTATTGTGAATTAGCATCCGCACATTAGAGAAAAAATTTGGCCTTTGCTTTTGTGGGATTGGCTTATTTCACTTATCATGATATTCTTCAACTCCAACCATTTACTGACAAATGCCATAATTTCACCATTCTTTAAAGCTGAGTAATATTCCATTGAGTATATATACCACATTTTCTTTGCCCATTCACATATTGAGGGACACCTGCAGACTGTGAACTTCTGAACCTATGTTGGTTACATAGTCTAACTATTGTGAATTGAGCTTTTGTAAACATTGATGTGACTGTGACTTATAATGTGCTGATTTTAAGTCCTTTGGGTATAAACCAAGGAGTGGAATAGCTGGGTCAAATGGTGGTTCCTTTCCCGATTTTCTGAGGACTCTCCATATTGCTTTCCATAGTGGGTGCACCAATTTGCCATCCTACCAGCAATGTATGAGTGTATCTTTTCCCCCACATTCTCACCAACATTTATTGTTGCCTGTATTGTTGATGACAGGAATGAGATAAAATCTTAGAGTAGTTTTGATTTGCATTCTCTATTTGCTAGAGATGTTGAACACTTTTTAAATATATTTGATGATCAATTATATTTCTTCTGTGAAGTGTCTGTTCAGTTCCTTAGCCCATTTATTGATTGGATTATTTGTTTTTTGTGTGTGTTAAGTTTTTTGAGTTCTTTATATATCATAGAGGTTAATGCTTTATTGGAGGTACATGTGGTAAAGATTTTCTTCCAATCTGTAGGCTCTCTTCTCACATTATTAATTGTTTCCTTTGCTGAGAAGTTTTAAATTTGAGTCCATCCCATTTATTGATTCTTGATTTTACTTCTTGCACTTACAAGTCTTATTAAGGAAGTAAGATCTTAGGCTGATGTGGTGAAGATTTGGACCTATTTTTTCTTCTATTAGGTGCAGTGCCTCTGTCCTAGTGCACAAGTCTTTGATCCACTTTGAATTGATTTTATGCACGGTGAGAGATATAGATTTAATGTCATTTTGCTACATATGCAGTTACACTTTACCAGCACCATTTGTTGAATAGGCTATCTTTTCTCCAGTGAATGTTTTTGGCACCATTGTCTAATATGAGATAACTGTATTTATGTGGGTTTTTATCTGTGTCCTCTATTTGTGCCATTGATCTACAAGTCTATTTTGGGGCCAAGACCATGCCATTTTAATTACTATAGCTCTGTAGTATAGTTTAAGGTCTGGTATTGTGATACCTCCGGCTTCACTTTTTTTGCTAAGGATAGCTTTATCTATTCTTTATCTATTCTGGGTCTCTTATTTTTTCAAATAAATTTTATGATTGCCTTTTCTATTTCCATGAAGAATATCATTGGGATTTTAATAGGAATTGCATTAAATCTGTATAACGTCTTTTGGTGGTATGGTCATTTTGACTATTAATTCTGCGTATCCAGGAGCATGGGAGATCTTTCCATCTTCTGAGGTTTTATTCAATTTCTTTCTTTAGTTTTCTGTAATTTTCATTGTAGAGGTCTTTCATCCTTTTGTTAGATTGATTCTCAAGTATTTTATTTTATTTTATTTTTGAGGCTATTGTGAATGGAGTTGTTTTCCTAATTTCTCTTTCAGTGGACTCAGTGCTGATGTATAAGAATGCATTTAATTTATGGGTGTTGATTTTTATCTTGCTACTTGGCTGAATTCATTTATTAGTTGTAGAAGTGTTCTGGTGGAATTTTTTGAATCTTCTAGATATAGAATCATGTCATCAGCAAATAGTGATATTTTGAGATCTTCTTTTGCTATTTGTGTCTCTTTAATTTCTTTCTTTTTTCTAATTGTTCTGTCTAGAGTTTCAAGGATAATGTTGAATAGAAGTGGTGAAAGAGAACATCTTTGTCTTGTTCCAGTTTTTAGTGAGAATGCTTTCAATTTTCCTCCATTTAGAATGATGCTGGTCTTGGGTTTCGCATAGATAGCTTTTACAATATTGAGGTGTGTTCCTAGATTTTCTAGCGTTTGGAACATGAAGGTGTGTTGTATTTTGTCAAATGTTTTTTCCCATTGCATTTTTAGACAGTGCTCCTGTGGAATAATGTGCATTCAATAAATGATGGGATTATAATGCTGATAATCTCATTTGACAGTTGATCTAGTCTCCTCCCCTAGACTGTAAATGATGAGACACTGAACTTATTTTCAACTCACCATTTTAGTGAAGCGAATCTAGCACTATGTTGGGGACATGGTGTTTCCTTCATATTTATTCAATAGATAATGTTGCTCTATTTTGCCTTTAAAGGATTTCTTGAAAATTTTAACTACATTTTAGCAATAAAGATGAAAAATATCAGCAGACCCAGATTGAATATGTAATCCTCCTGTGCCCCAGCTCTCTGATTCTTACCCAGGAGATTTAAGGGTTCATCATACATGACATTTTCACCAATTGGTTGAAGTAATCTGGGGTAGCTGGGCTGAGGTTTATGAAGTTAAGCATGTGCTCTGAAGGAAAGAGTCAAGGGCAGAGTGGCTGCATCCATGCTGATTACATACGTTCACATGGTCCCCCAGCTGAAAGGAAGTGGGACCAAGACAGAATCACACATCTCTAATGTTTCACATGAAACTTTTTTTTTTTAAATCTTCTTGAAAGAGGATCTCTGTGTGTTGCTCAGGCTGGCTTCCAACTCCTAGATTCAAGTGATCCTCCTACCTCAACCTCTTGCCTCAACCTCCCAAGTATCTGGGACTATAGGTGTGTGGACCACCATATCCCACTTCTCACAACTTTTTTTTTGTTTTTAGTTCACAAGCTTCATGAGTCCAATACCACTCAAGCAATCTATCTATAAATAATTCCTTTTCTTTTTCGATTTAGGATTTTTCAGTTCAGCAGCATATACTGAACACTTACTGTCTTGGGAACAAGCTGGTTGTCTTCAGTGTTTTGTTCACCACTCACTTTCTTTTCCCCTTGGTGCTGGGATTGAACCTAGAGCTTCTCACAGAATAGGCAAGCACTCTGCCACTGAGTTACACCCCTGAGTGTATGCATATGCATACACACACACACACACACACACACACACACACATACACACAATCAGTCCCTTTTTTTTTCTTTTGTGGTGCCTCTGCTTTCAGTTTTTCTGTGGCTGTGTGATCAATTAGTACTAGCATAATAATGAAAAACTAAGTTTCTACATGTAAGTGTATTTCTCATAGTAAATAAACACCAAAGTGGTAAGTTTTCCCAGAACTTTACTGAACTGTGTAATATCCTTAATTTGTAGCAGCTAAACAGCTCTCAAAAGTCAAAAGTTGTTAGGATATAAATTCTGAAATCCAAAAATGGTGACCAGTAATAAATGGTTTAGTGCACAGTTGCCAAACAGAATCAGATCTTCTTTGTCTGCGACCAGTGAGGATTTTTCTGTCATTATTATGCTCAGGTCAGTGAGGATGGGTGGGAATTACTGATCCTCATTACCAAACTAATCAAGTATGTATGTGTGGTGGGGAGTATATAAAATATTTCCATTAAGGTCACTCCCATACCTGTACTCTAGATACAGGAATCTCTGGTTAACTTTAAAGAGACAAAAGTAAAACAGAAATTAAAACACCAGCATTTAATCTAATCGTCAGTTCGGACCACACTCCTTCCTGTCCTGTAACCACAGACACTTTACCAGCCAGGTAGCGAAGCTGCAAAGCAGACAGTCATGTTGTTAGCTGTGCCATGGTGTTGTGCTCAGGCTCTGACCCAGGAAATGTATTTAGGATATAGACTCAAGGTTATAAACATGAACTTGTGAGCATGCACCCCCACCCCCTTATGTAACCTGTTGGCAGTATGCCTTCTTTGTCTGGACTGCATGTTAAAGGGGCCTATGGAAATGGGTGTGAGAAGGGGCTAAAATGGAATTGGTTAGGGACTGAAGCTGAAGATGGGGGCTGGCTAATGGCTGCCTCTGAATAAAGGATGACCCATATTCCCACCATGCATTGTATCTTCTTCCACCTGCTGAATCTGTTTCCTGGGTCAGAGCTCCCTCGTGATAATTGGTGTAGTTGGCAGGATGTTCCACAGGTGAGAGATGCCTTAACCCAGGTGGACAGGAGGGACCTGTGGCTAATAAGGAGCTTGTAGCACTAAGTTGCCAAGGTCCTATTAGCATGAATTCCTGTGCTGAGTTGGGATATGATGAATGGGTCCCTTGTGAGCATAGAGAAGACTTCTGATTGCCCTGCAGTAAATGTGGACCCACTAGAGCAGATTGTGAACTGAGCAGCAGAGCCCAGGTGCCAGCCCATAGCCAATGACAAATATGGCAGTGGCGGTGCTGGTGAGATGGAGAAACAGCATGAGGATCTGCGCGCACAGCTGCTGGGGCCATGGGATAAATGTGTCTTATAGTGCTGAGAGCAAAAACTGATGCAGCTATACCAGAGACTGCCAAGATGAAGGAGTTCCAAGATAAGGAAGAGGCCTTGAGAGCCAGAGTATGGTTGCTGGAGGAGGATCTGCATGCCTTGAAAATACCCCTCAGCTCCCCCACCCCCATAGTGCTGATGGAGTCCCAAGAGGAAGAGGAAGGTTAACGTTTGGAAGTATAGCCAGTGGAAATACATAAACTCAAACAGCATGGCTGATAGCTCCTATGGGAGGCTGCCAGAAGGGCCAGCCCAGTAACCAAGTTTACCACGTTCATCCAGTATAGAGGAGTAGGAATTGGTGGGCTTGGGAAAATAATTTGGACAGAGGCCAAGAGAGCCCCGAACCAATTTGTCATTATGCCTGTGAGATTTAAAGGTGCTGCTGGCCAACAGGGGAAATCATGTGCTATATGTTATTGATCCTGCATAAACTTCTGAATAGATGTGCTGGAGGCCAGCAGGAGCCAGGAGAGCCCTGTATACTAGAAGCTGGCAGGCGCCAGAGACCCCAAATGTGCCAGGAGCCAGCAGGGTCCAAGAGAGCCCAAGTGTTTTAGGAGCTGGCATGAGCCAAAAAAGAGAGAGGTGCTAGGGCCTATTACGGATGTAGGTGAACCAGAAACAGGCCATACCTTAGAAGTAAGCCACTCATACTCTTCAGTGTTACACTAATGACTTGAGTTGTGGACAACTGTCTGTGTGGATGGCTGTGGCTCTGGAGTTGGAAACAGGCACTGTCTGGTTTGATACAGTTATAAGACAAGGACTCCAGTGAGCTGAGCTAAATGGTGATAGCAAATGATGCATTCCCCATAGTGATATATACTAAAAGTTGTGCTGTGTATTAGGGACAAGTACTGTATCAAAAGCCTTGGGAACATGTTTTGAGTGTGATCTCCTTGTAATGCCATGGTTAATGAAGCCCCTCCCCCTGGATGACTTGGCCCAGGTACCACAGGTGGGACACACATTTTAAAGTGATCGTTTGTTATTTTCCTTTGACCAATTATGAATTCCCCAGTGCTGATGAACATTGAGCTTGCTGGGGTACAAGCTCAAGCTGTACAAGTGTGATATCACCACCAGGGAAGCCGCCACAGGCAGCCAGTGTGCTTTCCCAGAAAAGCCCAAAGCTGACATGGATTTTCCCAGATGGATGTGACTTACCTGTGCTAATGCTTGTAACTGCTTTGTTCTTTCATCTGTAGGTGTGTCCTCACCAACACCATTGTGAACTGGACACACACCTATACCAGAGATTCCTTCTGGGTATGTACTGAAATGCTTGCAAGCTTTGCTGGACAACCCTGGTGAATCAAGTCTATCTCTGAACAACTGAACGTAGCTGGAAAGACTTTAATTGCCACCTCAGTATGGGATGAAACTGGCAAGGACTTTTAGTAATCATAGGGATGGGACTTGTCTTTTGATTGTATATTGTTGCAGCTTATGTTGTTATGAATACAGGGTTCTGCTCTCCTTACAAAGAGATCACTGCAGAAGACTTCAGATGTATAGATTATAGAATAGGAAATCCTAACGAATTTTGAGGGCAGGTCAGAAATGACTATAGTTAGGTTGCCCCGCTGAGAATTCTGGTGGGCTATGTTATATAGCCAGGGCTAGGAATTGGCTATGTTATGGTTAGTCAAGGTCAGAAACACTGTGATTCAGCATATAGATTCAAAGTCATAAACGTGAACTCGTGAGCATCTCCCCCTCCACCCCATGTAACCTGTTGGCAGTATGCCTTCTTTGTTTGGACTGCATTTTAAAAGGGCCTATGGAAATGGGTGTGAGGAGGGAATAAATGGAACGCCTAGGAGCTGAAGCTGAAGTGGGGGGCTGGCTAATTGCTATGGCTGCCTCTGAATAAAGGATGGCCCATATTCCTACCTTGCCTTGCATTTTCTTCTACTTACTGAACCCTGAATCTGAGCTTGCTGGGGTATAGGACCTAGCTGTACAAGTGTGATATCAGCACTCAGGGAAGTTGCCACAGGTAGCCATTGTGCTTTCCCAGGACTCAAAGCTGGCATGGTGTTGGGAGCCATTCTCACACGTGACTGGGTGACTCCCGGTTAGGGTCTGAGGCGCTCTGGCTGTGTCGGAGCTTTCCCGGCCCTCTCCTGTTGAGAGAACCTGTCCGTGTGGGGGTGTAACTGACCACTGACCCCGGAGGCCCAATCACTGACCCTGACCTTGGAGTGTGCCCCCCCCTTCAACCTTCATTGGATGGAATTATCCCCTGAGTTTCTTGCTCCCCAATAAAAGGCTACTCCCTGGCGTGCTCACTCTCTCTCTCTCCTGCTAGCCCTGAGTAATCCTTGCTGCCCTGCCGGGCGGTTAGAGGAGGGAACCAGAGAGGGGAGCCGTCTCGGACCTGGTCATAAAAAAAGGTAACTGAGTCTGTGTGTTTATTTCGATCTCGCTAGCTAACTTTTATGCCAAGAACCTCATTAATGAAACCATTGCGCTGGCCGCGTGGTAGAGCATGGGATTTCAGAGCCCCTGTACAACCCCTGGTATAATTAAAACCAGGTCAGCACGCCAGTACTTTCTCTATGTGAGCTAATACTAGGACCTGGATATCTCTGAAATAGAATTAATATATACAGGTAAGAATCAAGGCCTGATATATCCTCTACTCTCTGTGAATACATGGCATGAAAAAAAAAAGTTTCAGATGAGATTTCAGGCAGGAACGAGCTCAAGGAAATCTTTCTCATTAAGATAAGGCAGGAGGAAAGATTTCTAAAAGCCCACTTTTCTGAAAATTAGAAGATTCAGACACCTGAGCCCTGGGTCAAACTGTTGGTGTGGGTGGCTTTGCTGACCTGGCTCACATTCCCTCTGAGGCACTGCATGGAGAGAAGGCCTTGAGGACAATTACTTGAGTAGGGTAAAAAGTTAAGATTGGAACTAAAGAATATGTATGTCTTAATTATATATAATAGAGGCTAGGTTCATTTTTCTACTTGAATTACATGACTAGGCCAAAGGACAAGACTAAGGCCAAAAAACATTTATTGTGCAAATTATTGGCATAATTGAAGTCAATATTAAGTTGCTTTCAAGGCTTGATTGTATCATTCTATGGATCATTTTAGATATTTTAGATCTTTTTTCATCCACAATGCTTTCATAAGCTCTCCTAAATTGTTAAAAAATGTAGTTCTATTAGGGACTATACCCATTAAATTAAATTTAATCAGAAATTAAGAAAAACTTGTAGACAAATAATGTGCACATTAACTAAAATAAATATGGTATATTAAAGTTGAGAGTAAGATCAGAATAAAGAATGATTCTCAAATTTTTTGAAGAAATATAAATTTGGTCCTTCTGAAAGAAGTTATCCTAGGATCCCTTATATTAAAATGATTATACAGTTTTTATATATTATGGTTTCAAATTTAATTTTACCTCAATAATATTACTGAATTGTTTTATTTCTTTAAGCCAAGGTAGATGTTTGTAAGCTACCTGTTACACAATAACAATGCTAGCATTTCTCAGACTTTAACAACATTTTAAAAAAAACACACAATAGGTATTGACAAGAGGACTGAGCAGAAAGATTATTGTAGGACAGATAAATCTTGCTTCAGGAACTAGTTTGATGCTGGAGAAATAAGAAGAAGCCAATTTTTAATAATATCACTTTCAACCTATGTGATTCTGCAATCTGTACACTCAGAAAAATGAGAAATTATATCCCATCTGATTCAAATGAATGATATGTTAAGATCATTGTACTGTCATATGTAACTAATTAAAACAAATAAAAAATATTAAAAAAATAATAATAATATGACTTTTAATATAACAATTATGCACATCTTCATGAGAAAAGATATAAAAATTGTCAGATTCTTATAAAGATAATAAAAATATTGGATGTGAGACAAGTAAGAATGTTAGAAGCTATTCCATGTGCAAAAGACAAAAGGAAGGGTGCCAGTGGATGATAGAACTGAAACTAGTGTACTCAGTGAATATCTACCCCATGCAAATGATTCTTAATGCATAAGTCAGAGTTGTTATCTCGATAAATGATAAAAAGGTGATGTTTTCACCTACATAAATATCAATCAGATATGGTGGTGCAGGAGGTTAAGGCAGGAGAATCACAAGTTCATTCCAGCCTTAGCAACTTAATGAGGCCATCAGCAACTTAGCAAGACTGTGTCTCAAAATAAAAAATAAAAAGAACTGGGAATGTGGCTCAGTAGTTAAAGGACCCTTGGTTCAATCTCTGGTACCAAAAGAAAAGGAAAAAGAAAAAATTCAGCACTACATTCCTTTGGCAACCTCAGATATTATGATAATGATAACCTGCTCCTGCAAGTTGCCAACCTTTCCCTAGAGGGCAGTGTTGTTCCCATAAAAAACACTGACCCATCTTCAACCTGTATACTCATAAAAATGAGATATTGTATCCCATGTGATTCAAACGTATGATATGTCAAGGTCATTGTACTGTCATGTGTAACTAATTTAAAAAAAAACACTGACCCAGGGCAGGGGTTGTGGCTCAATGGTAGAGTGCTTGCCTAGCATGTATGAGGCACTGAGTTCGATCCTTAGCACCATATAAAAATACAATAAAGGTATTTTGTCTACCTATAACTAAAAACAAACAACAACAAAAGAAAAACATTGACCCAGAGCCCCTGCAGAATTAACTGGTTGCCCTTTCCTTTTTACCTTCCTAGGCTTGCAAGAGAGCAGGAAAAAGGCCTAGAGACATTCTCTTGCCTCTTTTCAGCCAGTTTTGTCTTAATCATAGGATTTTAATCAAAATTAATCATAGGTTTTTAATCAATATTAAATGCTTAAATATGTCAAAAGCCCAAAAATTGTGCCTTGCACATATTGAACATTATTTTTATTATTGTTTCTTCTAAGCAAATAAACCACCCCAGGTCCTCCACCCTCTTAATGGGCATTTGCTTTGTGCTCTAGAGGGTTTGAACTGACTTGATGATGCTGTTTCATCCCAGGACAATTGTGAGGAAGTTAGGCTCAGTTAGGGCTATTGTTGGTGACCAAGAAACTGAGAAAACTTACTGTAACACTTGATGGATTATAACACTTGATGTTCTTGCACATGAGGAGAAAGTCTGAGTTCAATTTCAGGATTCTAATTAAGAATGTACTATAATAAAAATAAACACATTTCAACTGACAGTGGTTCAAGTACCTAAGAAGAAGATTTGTCACCTTGATTTGATTGTTTAAATAATCTAGTCAAGAGCAATGAGTTGACTGTTTTCTAACCTGCTAGGAAACTCATTTTTCCATCAATTATAGCCCAAGTAAAAATTGGCTGTGTCAACACTGTGGTATGCATGGTCTCCAGTGGAAAACAAGTAAATCATGTAACATTAGAGGATCGTCAGTTAGAACCATATGACTTAGAATACCAAAATGGAAATAGCATCCTGGAATTCTGTTTGTCCAGTCTTTGAATGATTGACATGCTGCTAGCCAAGTGTGTTCTTCATGGATATTGCATATAACTTTGATGAACAGATTTTTTTAGTGAAAAGCCTTTCAAGCCAGTCAGTATTCCAGGCCATGAAACATTCTCTAGGCCTTTTTCCTGCTCTCCTGCAAGCCTCGAGTGGTAACTGAGAATACATGTCTTTGTCATGAAGGATGCACTTTTCGTTGAGGACAGCAAGAACATTACAACTCTTTTAGACCCTGTTTGTAGAAAACTGAGTACTGGGACTGGGGTTGTAGCTCAGTGGCAGAGCACTTGCCTCACACATGTGAGGTACTGGGTTTGATCCTTAGCACCACATAAAAATAAGAAAACAAAATAATAAAGATTTATAAAAAAGAAAGAAAACTTAAAAATATATATGCAGAGAGAGAGAACTAAGTACTTCTTTGGTTCTGAAAACAGCATACTATTGACTGAACCTTGTTCATGTTTGGCTTGAGACTAAGCATGTATCATAGGAAAGACATCTTGGAGCATAATTAGGTTCTAAGTAATCCTCTTAGGATTCCAAAGTAAAAAGTGAATTCTTTACTTTGAATTAGTGGCAGGAACCTTCAAACTGTGCCATAATTAATGACCTGATTATGATTCCTGAAACATATGTAATATAAACTTTATTAACATATGATGGTATCCCATGCTTGGAGCTTAACAAAATCTCATAAATGAGGCATAAGGAAGAATCCCATTTGGAAGAATTAGAAACATATAGGATTTAGTAAAAGTTTTGGTTCAGTAGATATTTTTGAATGAGTGAATATTTTAGCAAATATTGGACAGATAAATGGATAGATGGGTGGATGAAATTACTATATAATTCTTGATTAGCTAGACAAGATACTAGACTCCTCAATTCATAAAAAATAAATCCTATAAAATTGAGCCCTTTTATCATTGTCCCTTAGCCATTTAAGAACTAGAGCAATTGTATCACTGTCAGAAGTTTCTGAGTCATAACCCTCTTGACTCAGTTATGCTGAGAAATGTGGTTTCCTAGTGCAGGTAGATCCGTCTGAAATTCATTCTAACCCTGACTTTCTGCAATTATTCCTTTGTGACATATTTTACTTCAAAACTTTTTAGTTCAGATAGCGTATACTATTTGAGAGTATGGCCTCATCAGGGAACTGTTAATGTCTTCTTCTTGGAGGTGGGAGACTCAGTCTTCATTGCACAAGGATGGGGTAGGTTTCTGACAACAAAATGTTAGATCAGATACTTAGGAGTTTCAGCATGCATCTTCATCCACTGAGTGAGTAAAGGTTCCCATGAAACTTTGGTCAAATGTGGCCTTTCTAAGATCATCCACTCTGGAGTTAGTTCTCTTTGAATCCCAGCTCTAATGCTTGCTTTGATAAATCACTTAGTAAGCCTCCATTGCTCAGTGTTTAATCTGTAATATTGGGGTCATAAAGGAACCATAATCATAGGTTTTTAATCAAGATTAAATGCTTAAATATGTCAAAAGCCCAAAAATTGTGCCTTGCACATATTGAACATTATTTTTATTATTGTTTCTTCTAAGCAAATAAACCACCCCAGGTCCTCCATCCTCTTAATGGGCATTTGCTTTGTGCTCTAGAGGGTTTGAATTGACTCGATGATGCTGTTTCATCCCAGGACAATCATGAGGAAGTTAGGGTTAGTTAGGGCTATTGTTGGTGACCAAGAAGCGGAGAAAACTTACTGTAACACTTGATGGATTATATCAGGTCTGTTCCCTTATGCCTCTCCTTACAGCTGACCTCTGTCAAGAGGCTCTGTATTACTCCAGGACTGATGCTGATCCTGGGCAAAAGGAACTTGACCAGCTCTTGCTGACATGCTATTCATAAATAAGCCACCTCACCTGACTCTCCACACTTGTGCTCCGTTCCCCATGTCTGTGATCTTCCCAAAGCTTGGTTATTCCATCCCAGCTCCTGCTTTAACCTGTTCCTATTCCCCACTTCTACCCATAGTCTTCCTAAATACCTGTCACTAGGTCTCCACTAGTCATGACTGATTCCCCAAACTCCTCCTTTCTCCATGCCTGAAACTCTGAGTACTTTGCCCATAGGTTATAATGTCACTGTGACCATCCCGTCCTTTGCACACTTTCCTATTCCTATAAGCCTGCCTACTCTGCCTCATCTGTGAACTATCTTGTCTGCCTATGACGTTGAACTTTATCTTGGTGTTTAAAGCAGTGTGTCTTCTTCACCTCCACCTGCTTCCTGATACTGTTATTTTATTTAAGAGGGTAGAGATGCTATGTGTTAACCAAAACTCATTTCTTCTGCCTTGCGAGTGTAGAGTTAGACTACATATTCTAACTTCCCTTACAGTTGGATTTGGCCATGTCACTGAAATCCAACTGAAGAAATGTGGGAAGAAATGATGTCCTGCCTTTGTTTGACCCCACATCTTCTCTCTCTTCCCCTATGGATTGTCTAGATACAGGGTTCTAATAGAGGGCTCCAAGGCCATACAAGAAGACAGAGGTGGGATGCAAGGAGCCTGCTTCTCTGGATGATGGCAGACAAGGCTGCCTACTGACTAGGAATGTCTACACTGATCTTTAGGTGAATGAGAAATAAACTTATTTTGCTAAGTCACTTTTAACATTTTTAATATTCTATATATAATTGAATGTTACCCTATTTTATATTGTGGGCCTGTCTAAATCCAATTCTCAGCTATTCTCCAGTTTTCCTGTCTAGTTTTGCTATAACTCTCCAGGCAGACCTGACTTGATTCTCTTCCAAAGTAAAATACTTCAAAGGTACATCTTTAATTTCATGATCCTCAAGATTTAACTGACATGGGTGTATTCAACTTTTCCATACTCCTTAAATAATCTTATAATTATGAATCTTAGACCCCTTTGGAAACCTACAGATGATATCCCAAAAAATAAAAATAAAAGAAAAGGAAGCCAGTAAAGACAAACACATGTTTTAATTGCTGAGAGTTAGGAGATCCCTGAAGTTTACAGAGCCCACGCTCCAGGTGTAAACAATGACAGAAGTCAGTTTTATATCAGTTCTCTCACACTGGGTTGCCCTGTCTTCAGAATTAGATAAAAGCATTCAAGAGTCAGGGTCTTGCTAAATTGCCCAGGCTGGGCTTGAACTTGCTCTCCTCCTGCCTCGACCTCCAGAGTCACTGTGACTATAGATGTGCACCCTCATGCCCAGCTCATGTATCTATTTCTTTAGTGAGATTGAACTTTTAAAGGCTGAATTTTTCCCCTTTTTGAGTTGCCTGTTCATTTTTTTTTTTTTTTGGCCCATGTTTTTATTGTGGTATTTGTCTTCTTTTTTAGAGGTCTTTAAGAACTCTTTATACATTAATGATACTAAGTATTTGCCACAAATATTGAAGATTTTATTCCCTCATATTGTTGCCATATTTTCCAAAATAAAACTATTTCTTTCTTCCTTCCTACCTTCCTTATCTTAACTTTCCTCACTAAAAATCTTTTTAATATTTTTTATCAATATGCATCTGTTCTCGTAATTGTGATTGATATAATGTGTTGCATGTAAGTATTCAATTGATGAGCTGTTTGCAAGGAAGTGGCTAACATACTGGCAGCTGTAGGAACAATTGTTGCTGCAATAGTGATAGCAATAATAGTGACTATGGGAGTAGCAAGAAAACATTTGTGACTAAGTAATATTAATTCATCATTGGGAATAGATAAGACATTATGTTATGGACAGATAAGATGACCTGGAATCCATCCATGAGTTCATTATTTTAAAATTATGGTTGTATTAATATTTAAAGTGATATTATGGGTAAAATAACAAGGGGCTTTATTTCCTTGAAGGGTATCTTTATACGGCCATGGTTCAAAAATTGTCATGGTGAAAAAATTGTCTTCTCATTTAAAGCAAATATCTATATGTTTTCTCAACAAAGGGCCAGATAATAAATATTGTTGGCTTTGTGGGCCATATAATTTCTGTTACAATTATTGAACTCTGCTATTAAGGCATAAAAGTAGCCACAGTCAGTATATAAATAAATGGTTGTGTCTGGGATCCAATAAATTTTTATTTGCAAAATGTGGCCCATGAGAAGGGGTTTGTTGACTTCTGGGGTTGTTTCTTCTTCTTCTTCTTCTTCTTCTTCTTCTTCTTCTTCTTCTTCTTCTCCTCCTCCTCCTCCTCCTCCTCCTCCTCCTCTTCTTCTTCTTCTATTATTATTATTATTATTTTGGTAAACCCTGTGTGGCTCAGGCCTCTGGAAACTTCAAACAAGGATGGGGATGGGGTCACCATTTTTGAGGGCTGCGTCTGACTTGAGGATAAAGTGGGTGAAACCACTTTCCCATCTCACTCACCATCAAACCATTGTGCATTGGATTGGTGGTTAGAGGCACAGGCTCGGGGTCAGACAGCCTGTGTTCAAAGCCTAGTCATGTCAAAAACCAGTTGTGTGACCTTGGATCAATTGCTTTACATTTCCATGCCTCAGTTTTTTTCTCTGCACAACAGGGGATGGTGATGCCATCCTGCCTGGGAGGCTGTGGTGGGGATTAAATGAATTAAGACAGAGACTGCAGAAGTGGGCCTGGCACATGTAGTACTTGGTACAGGAAACCTGCGACTGTGACCTGAGCATCTGCAAAAGATAGGGCCTACACCTCGTGAAAGGTGTTTCACAAATCATTGCTCTGGCCCCTCAGAATTTGACATGGGTGGGGAGTGTTGTTACCCTGTTCTCGAGAGGAGGAAAGGAGACCTGAACAGGAAGGATCACGGGGGTGTCCTGTAGTGGCAGAACAGAATACAATGATGGTTTTATTTTTAAACCACTGGTCCTCAAGCAGGTGGATTTTGCAAACCCTCTGCCCACCAAGAGGACTCATGGCAATGTTTGGAGACATTTCTTGTGGTCACAACTTGGAGGAACATGAAAGCTTTGCTACTTGGCCATAAGGGGTGGAGCCCTCGTACACTGCTCAGGCATCCTCCCATACATGGGACAACCCCATCTATGAAGGATGCTTCCAGCCATCACAGCAGCAATGCTAAGGTGGAGAAGCCCTGTCCTAAATATACTGCTTCATCAGGGTTTCCTCAGATAAGGACCCCATGTAAGTTGATAATTTGGGAGGTGCTCCTAAGAAGCATGGGTATCAGAGAGGTCCAGTGAGACTGGGTGGTAAAGACCAAGTGTAGAGGGCTATTCCAAGCAGGTTTCCATGAGAGGCAACTGTGCCTAATCTTTTGGGCACCCCTGAGGGTTTGTGCAAAGCATACACATTTCAGAGCTTGCTCACCTGAGGTGCGAGGGAGCTGGGTATTTATACACCAACACCGTCAGCCATGGGCTAAGGGATGCTCCAGGGACATGCTGATTTTCTGACACTTTTAACATGCCCCACTGATGGGAAGAAGGGAGCCTGGTGGCCAGAAAATCTTTCAGGTAAAGGTTTTTCTCTGAGGTGAGGAGCTGCAATTAAAAAACATGCCCTGAATGGAAAGTGCCAAGGACTTTGGGTGTTCATAACTGGCCTGTTCTTCTGGCCACCCTGATTCCCAACAGGAAAACATGAATATACTCCAAATGAGCATCTAGCATAGAGCTTTGATTTCAGCAAGAGCAAGCAAATTATTTTTTGGATTAAAATCTGCAGGAGGGCTGGGGGTGTGGCTCGAACGGTAGCGCGCTCGCCTGGCATGCGTGCGGCCCGGGTTAGATCCTCAGCACCACATACAAACAAGGATGTCATGTTCGCCAAATACTAAAAAATAAATATTAAAATTCTCTCTCCCACTCTCTCTTAAAAAAAAAAAGATTAAAAAAATCTGCAGGAAGCATTTCCTAAGAAGAGCTCCAGGGGATCTGGCCTTCACTGATTAGCAGCTCACCAATGGGGTATCATAATGCATGGCAACCTTAGGGGTGGGAACCCAGGTTTGGGGAAATGGAACAGAAACCAGCTCCACATCCTGGGAAACTTCACTCTCACAGATGGAGCATTTTCAACATTGGGGCAAAACAGTCTTGGTATGGTGCCAGGGCTACTTGAGAGACCTGTTACCATGGGGAGGCTGGGAGGACTTAAAGCTTGATACTGGTCAGAAATGGACATGCGGGTGGCTCTGTAACACCTGGGTGAGGTGGGCACACAAGGCCTGAAAAGAACATCATGAAAGAACATCATGAGTGAAAATACAGTCTAACCCAAGCGACATAATACCTGACCCCCAAGCCTGCTCCATAACCCCAGGTGGTGCTTGGCTATGAATGAAAGCCAGGAAAGTAAGGGGCCTGGCTCCATGAGCCTACCCTTGTCGGGGAGGACATCTGTCTGCTTTCCAAAGAGCAGCTCACACATGGTCACTTACCCAAATGCAGGTGTAGGGCCACTGTTCACCAAATGGGATCAACATGGCTGCAGAAGGTTAAACAAATGAGTTTAACAAAAAGAAGCTGGAACCCATACTGGTATAAAAGCCACCCATGAGTGTCCCCTAAGTGCCAGGCCCCTTTCTGTGTGATTTTCAAAGATTTGTTCATTGCATTCTTACAGCACCCCCAGGATCATGATAAGCTGCCATTGGCAGAGCATCTCTTTACAGCATTCACCATGCAGACTGCGTGGCATCTACATTCATGATGCTATATTGATGAATCTAAATTGAAGATTTGACATTGATGAATTTATAACAATGCATGTTTATCAATGAATCTATATCAATGAAATGAGATATTTTAGAATTGATATCAATTAATCTATATCGATGGAATAATATCAATGAATCTCCATCAGAGAATCTATATCACTGAATCAATACTGATGAATCTGCATCAATGATATTGATATTAAAATATCAATATCAAATGTTATATGATGAATTATTATGAATGAAACATTATCAATTCATTGATCTCAAAGGGTCAATATTGGGCTGGGGTCATTGCTCAGTGGAAGAGCATTTGCCTAGCATGTGTGAAGCACTGAATTCAATTCTCAGCACTATATATAAATAAATAAAATAAAAGTCCATCAACAACTAAACAAAAAATATTTTTTTAAAAAGAGTCAGTATTGATAAATCTACATCAATGTATCTATATCATTTATTGATATAAATATATATTGATGAATCTAAATCAATACATCAATATCAGTGTATTTACATCTCTAAAATATATTGATTAATTTATATCAATGAATCTATATAGACCAATTGATATCAATCAATCTACATTGATGAATTAATATGATGAATCCTTGTTGATGAACCAAAATCAATGAATAGATCTCATTGAATCTACATTGATTTGTCTATATTGATGAAACAATATTAAGAAACTATATTATACTCTTAAGTGCCCTGGTTTAGACAAATACCTCAATACTGGTACCTGAACTCCTTTTATGATCCCTGTAACAGTATATTTTAGGAAAGTCATTGAACCCTATTTACTATAGTCCCTGTAAATCAAGCCATATACTATTCATCCTTAATAAAAGTGAAAGACTTGTTGATATTGTTCTTCAATGTTCCTGTAACCCAGGTATAATCTTGTAGTAGAGTTCTGAAACAAATTGAAAGATTATTATTAAATATAGTAAACTGCTAAAACATTAAACAAAGACTGAAAAGGGCAAAAAGAAGAATTGGGTAAAAGAAAGGGAAGAAGAAAGAAAAGATGGAAAGAAATAATATACACCAAGATGAAAGGAGAAAAAAGAAGAGATGTACTTGCACTATCAGCAGATAATGTAATGTTAAGGAAACTAGGAGTTAAGAGGAGCAAGTATAACCTAGGAGTGGGAAAACAAAGAGATGAAGAATGATTCCAATTAATGTTTTAGAACATTAGAATACATTCAAATGTATTGAAGGTATAATGTTCACTATTAGGGTAACAAACAACAATGAAGAGGAGAAATAATATACATGATCAAATTTGACTTTAGATTTCCTGCAATCATTCTTTTTAAAAAATATTTTTTAGTTGTAGATAGACACATACCTTTATTTATTTATTATGTATAACTTTTATGTTTATTTTTAATACATAATTCATCACATCAATAGACTTAAAACCCCAGGCCAACATCATTCTAAATGGAGAAAAACTGAAAACATTCCCTCTAAAAACTGAAACAAGACAGGGATGCCCTCTTTCACCACTTCTATTTAACATAGTTCTTAAAACACTGTCCAGAGCAATTAGACAGATGAAAGAAATTAAAGGGATATGGATAGGTAAATAAGAACTCAAATTCGCATTATTTTCCAACGATATGATTCTATACCTAGAAGACCCAAAATATTCCACAAGAAAACTTTTAGAACTAGTAAATAAATTCAGCAAAGTACAAAATCAACACCCATAAATCAAAGGCATTTCTGTATATCAGTGACAAATCTTCTGAAGGGAAACTAGGAAAACTACCCCATTTACAATAGCATCAAAATAAAATACTTGGGAATCAACTTAACAAAAGAGATAAAAGATCTCTACAATAAAAACCACAGAATGCTAAAGAATGAAATTAAAGAAGACCTTAGAAGATGGAAAGATCTACCTTGTTCTTGGACAGTCAGAATTAAAATTGTCAAAATGACCATACTATCAAAAATACTATACAGATTTAATGCACTTCCAATCAAAATCCCTATGATATTTCTCATAGAAGTAGAAAAAGCATTCATGAAATTTATCTAGAAAATTAAGAGACCCAGAATAGTTAAAACAATTCTTAGCAAGAAAAATGAAGCAAGTGGCATCATTATTACCAGAACTTTAACTATGTTACGGCCATTAGTAACAAAAAAAACAGCATGGTATTGGCACCAAAATAGACTTGTAGACCAATGGTAGCAAAGTCTCTTCTGCTGTGCCAGTCCACAATTCATGGGCTCTAAGAGGAGTGGCTGTCAGAGTAGAGGGTTCTATCTTTATCCTGCTATGCTAAGAAAAAAATAGCAGTGCTTCATAGAGAATTCACCTCTAGTAAAATATAATATTGTGAGAGCAGAAACCTGAAATTGAGCAAAAGTTTGGAATGAATTGACATAGCAATGTAAACATAATAAATAAAACAAAGAATAAAAGAAACAAAATGTCACATGAAAATTAAACATTAACAGAAGGAATAAAATTGCAATTACAAAATAATGTTTTGTGCCATACAAATCATGCAAAAAATTTAATAAAGAACTCCAAGACCAGATGGCAGATAAGTGTATATATATATATATATATATATATATATATATATATATATATATATATATAGAGAGAGAGAGAGAGAGAGAGAGAGAGAGAGGGAGAGAGAGAGAGAGAGAGAGAGAGAAGAGTTTAGAGCTCTGATACTAAACAAGTGCTTAACTGAATAAGTAGCCTAATTAAAATTTGAAAGAAATAGAAGGGAGTCTTTTTCCACTTTGTCTTATCTAGAAGGGAAAAGGGCAGGGAATGGAAGAGAGGGGGCATAGGGGTAAAAAGACAGTGGAACGCAATAGTCATCATAACCCTAAGTACATGTATGAAGGATGTGACTCTACTTTGTGTACAACCAGAGATTTGAAAATTGTCCTCTATATGTGTAATATGAATTGTAATACATTCTGTTGTCATATATAACAATTAAAATAAAAATAAATTTTAAAAAATAGAAGGGAGCATAAACTTAATATTTGGTAAATAAAGTTAGATAAAATAAGATGAATAAAAAAAGAAAAATATAATTCAAAGATTTTTTCCCCCCAGGGATTAAACTCAGGGTGCACTGAAACACATCCCAACATTGAGTTAGATGTTATCACAAAGGAATATCTATCTATCCCTACCTATAAATAGAAAGCAAAATGGGGAGATGAATCAGACTCATTCAATTGTATAATTAAATGTGCTTCTTTAATGCATATCAATTATACATCAATAAAGTTTTTAAAATAAATGCATGTAAGAAAAAAAGTGATAGAAAGGGAAACAATTTATTTTCCAAAATTGAATGATAATATTTTAAATTACAAGTTAAATTTAATAATTCTTGAATTTGTTGGAAAAAATGAAACTGGCAGGAATCTAACAATGTTGTTAGACTTTAAATGTTTCATAAACACTAGTGTATTAATATTTAAAATCCTTCATGTAATTAAGGTGAAAAGGTTTAAGATATTGAAAAGGGTATGGTTTTACATCATTCAAGGAAGCATAAATTTAATCCTGAAATTTACAATGAAGATATTAACATATCTTAACCTCCTCCTCTGTGCACATCTCCAGGTTTTGTAGCTATTTTCATTTTCTAAAACCTTTGAAAATTTACATTTTCTTCTCTATTCATAATTTCCAAACTCTCCTCTCATTTTTAATATATCAATGTATTTAGTGTTCATCCCAGAACTTTACCATACTCATATAGTAGACTTTTTAAGTAATTTCTTAGTTTACTGCATTTCACAATCAAGTTGATTATTTTGGATGCATTTTCAACACAGTTCATAAACACTAAAGAATTGATAATTATGTTAGCTCTTAAAATCTTGATTATCCATGTATGGCCTTTGGGTTGGAAAAAACACTAGGAACCCAGTGTCATGTGAGATCAGATATACACAGGTACATTCCTCCAAATTTCTGACCAGAAATGCTTTTAAGTTGAACAAGCAATCATACACTCACCCAACACAATAATATTTGATCCCAGGATGTTATGTGAGTTTTCAACATAGGAGGAGCAATGAAATAAAAGCCAAGAGACATCAGGTGAATATAGCATGTGAACTGGCATAGTCCTGGAGTACCTTGTAAGACAGAGCAGGATGGAAGAAGAGTCTACAGGTGTCATGTCTGACCGGGGCTTAAAGGACCTGAAGTTGGAATTCTATTCCTAGAAAACTGTAATTCCCACCCTGCCCCACTTCTACCTGCATTCCATGATAATTCTAGTCCAAGTTCTCTAATCTTCTAGCACTGAAAGTTGAACTTATGTTCTTTCTTGACATTTCCATTTATTTTTGATTTGGCTATATTACACAGGTTTTCAACTTATTTTGATCAGAAACAATAATTATTACTTTGTTCCATCCTTTGTGTTTTAAATTTTTTTTCTTTTTTGGTCAGACAAAATGGTGCATGTCGGTAACCCCAGGAGTCCAGAAGGCTAAGGGAGGAGGATCACAAGTTCAAATCCATACTCAGCAATTTAGCAAGGCCCTAAGCAATTTAGCAAGACTCTGTCTCTAAATAAAATATAAAAAGTGTTGAGGATGTGGCTCAGTGTTTAAGTTCCCATGGGTTCAATTCTTAATACAAAAGAGAGAGAGAGAGAGAGAGAGAGAGAGGAAGTTTTATTTAAATTAATTATATTTTTGTTTCTCACCTTACTTTATGTAAGTTTATTTACCAAATATTAGACTTTATGCTCCCTTCTATCTTTCAGATTCTAATTAGGTTTTATATTCAGTTAGGGACTTGTTTAGCATCTCTATTTTCCAGAGCTCAAAACTCTCTATATTCTTTTATTTACATTGACCTGTTATCTGACTTGGAATTTTGTTATTAAATACGTTTGCCTAGGTTTATAGCATGAAAAATTTTTTAGTAATTGTCATTTTATTCCTCCTGTTAATTTTTAATTTTCAAATGTATTTTGTTTCTTTTTATTCTGTTTTTTAAAATTCAATATGTTTATATCATTGCTGTGTCACTCATTACAAACTTTTATTAAATTTCCAGTTTCAATTTTCATACTACTGTTTTTGAATATAGATGAATTCTCTCTGAAACCCTGTGAGTTTATTTTGGTATAGCAGGATAAAGAAAGAACCCTCTCTTTCAAAAGTTCCCCTGGAAATTTCCACCTCCTAATACATGAAACCTATGAATATGTGACTTTGCATTGTAAAAAGAAACTTTACAGATGAGATGAAGTCATGAATTTTAAGAGAAGATTTTCCTAGATCATCTGGGTAGAGCCAGGGCCATCACAATGCCCTTTATGAAAGGCAGCTAGGAGGTACAATCAAAGTTTACCTGTAACCATGGAAGCAGATATTAAACTAATGTCTGTTGAAGAACAAAAACAAGAGCTAAGTATTGCAGGCAGCTTTGAAACCTGTTGGGAGGCAGGGGTGGGGAAGAAAAGCTTTTCAAGTTGAGACACCAGATAGGAGCAGCCCTGCACAAACCTTGATTTTAGGCCTCAAGTCCCATACTGGACTTCTGACATCAGGACTAGAAGATGATATGTGTGTTTGTGTGTGTGTGTGTGTGTGTGTGTGTGTGTGTATAATATTTTTATTAGTTGTTGATGATTTTTTTTTTTTTTACTTATTTTTATGTGGTGCTGAGAATCGAACCTTTTATGTGGTGCTGAGAATCGAACCTAGGGCGTTACACATGCTAGGCAAGTGCTCTACCGCTGAGCCACAACCCCAGCCCTGTTTATGTATTTTTTTTAATTTTTTTTTAGTTATAGATGGGCACAATATCTTTATTTTGTTTACTTATTTTTATGTGGTGCTGAGGCTTGAACCCAGGGTCTCACACATAAGAGGCGAGTGTTCTACCGCTGAGCCACAACCCCAGCCCCTGTTTATATTTTAAGTGATACAATTTTGGTAAATTTATATGAAAGCAGTAGGAAACTAATACAATTAGAATAACCATTTCCTATGGATCTGGGGAGGAGGGGAATGGACAGATGAGATATTCTCAGACTCACACCCACATTCCAGCATGCCTGTCACCTAGGTTTCTAAAGATTGTACTTAGGAAATACAGCCTTTACTTTTCTAACATGGTGCTAAGCCTGACCCTCTTGTGTACTGCCATCTTCACACCACTGGGGAGATTGAGCAATTCAGTGTCCAAAAGATACAAAGAATTTACTTTAATTCATGTCACTTTTATTTTTGGTATCAAGTGCAAAGTATGAAAGTTAATGTATCACATTAGCTGATAAGCTTATCAATGCTATACTACTATGAATATTGGCTGGGTTCTTGGACTGTGTGATGTCACAATAGGTGACAATACATTGTTGAGACCTTAGTGTTAGCTGGTCTCATAACAACCCAGATGTTGTTTTGGGCTCTGCTCAGTACAGAGATTTAGAGAACACATAGCATCACTCCATTTTTTTCCTTCAGGTATGGATTTCATTCTTAGTCATCATCAGCTTAATTTTGGAGAATTGAGCTTCTGAGAGAAATTTACCTGATCTGAGTAAACCTCCAAAGAGTTGAACCATGAAAAGAAGACAAAAGAGGTAACATCTGGAAAGATACTCATTCCCTAGGCTGCAAATAAGTCAAGGGGTATGTGTTGGCATATTCTCTGGAACTATGATAATAAGGGACTGCCTTCTAAAAAAGAGAAAGAGCATTTTTAGTCAGTAGAAAAGGAGTAGATAAGAGAGGGATTAAAAAAGCAAGAGAAGTGACTGGAAGAGGAAAAAAAAAAAGGAGAAAACAGTATTATTCTACTGCCTGAGATTATCCTGAGGATTAATGGTTTGGTTTGGTTTTAATTTTTTTAGTTGTTGATAGACCTTTATTTTATTTATTTATATGTGGTGCTGAGAATTGAACCCAGTGCCTCACACATGCTAGGCAAGTGTGCTATCGCTGAGCCACAACCCCAGCCCAGGGCCAATGTTTTGGTTTTTTTTTTTTTAATATTTATTTTTTAGGTGTACTAGGCGAGTGCTCTACCACTGAGCCACAATCCCAGCTCCAATGCTTTTGATAGTAAAGAAAACATTCATTGATCCAGGTTTTGTGTCTGGGGCTTTGGATCCAGACCACCTACACAAAGTCAGAGTGTATCTGTCAATGTTCTTTCGTTAGACTCTTCCTAATTAAACTGAGGGAAAATAATGTTATATATTTTCTAATAGAAATTTTTCCTTTTAGTGAAGATGAAAGTGACTCATATTAATGAGGAAAATCCTGAAAAAATTTAAACAAAATGTGCAGGGATGTATATAAAATTATATAGACTTTATATACTCAGGAGTGAAAACTGTTTTGTTTCAGACTCTTAAGATAGAAAACTGGAGAACCTATGTGAAATGTAAAGAAAAAAAGAGACAAACACACAAGCACTGTTTAGCTATGATGGATAAATTGAGATAAGATTTGGCTTTTTTTTTTGGTGGTAAATATACAGATTAAGTTTAAACAAATCACACTTATGTGATAGTATTATTCTTCAGTGGTGGTAGGAGACAGATTGGAGCCAACCACAAATACAAAATTGTAGCTCGTATTTCTGAAAACAATCTGATATTTCCTACAAAAACGTGTGAGGATGATCTGATATATTCAATGATATTTTGGACTTGTGTGTTTCCTAATGGTCACTTGGAGAGGCATGGAGAGCAAAGCTGTCTTCGGCACCTTCAATAAAATCAATACGTATTCAAATTGCTCAAGATGCTACTGAGTATAAACTGAGACATGCCAAGAACATATACCTATTCACATCCATGTGGATACAAACACATGAAACACATAAGTAGGCCAGGAAAAAGATATTTATATCTACCATAACTGTCCACATATTATATACCTAGTGAGATTATTTGCATCTACAAAAGAAATATACACAATGACTTCATAGCAGCAGCTGAGACAATAGTCACTAATGAGGAATCTCTTAAGTCAAAATTTAGAACACAGAAGCAGGTAGAAATGCTGGAAAGCAGGTAGAAATGCTGGAATGGAAGAAAACTTTGTCATCATGATCGTTAAAATATGTTGGCAACTTTTAGTTAAAACATCCCAGAAAGCTAGAAAAAAATAGAATGGAAACAATGGAATTTTTGTCTGCACATTTCTGGTAGTGGTACATGTTACTTCCACTCACTTTCACTTTTAGAAAGCTTAATCATGCCAGAGCAATTAGACGAAAGAAATTAAAGGCATAAAAATAGGAAAAGAAGAACTTAAATTATCACTATTTGCAGATGATATGATCCTATACCTAGAAGACACAAAAGGGTCTACAAAGAAACTACTAGAGCTAATAAATGAATTCAGCAAAGTGGCTGGATATAAAATCAACATGCATAAATCAAAGGCATTCCTGTATATCAGCGACAAATCTTCTGAACTGGAAATGAGGACATCTACCCCATTCACAATATCCTCAAAAAAAATAAAATACTTGGGAATCAACCTAACAAAAGAGGTGAAAGATTTATACAATGAAAACTACAGAACCCTAAAGAGAGAAATAGAAGAAGATCTCAGAAGATGGAAAAATATACCCTGTTCATGGATAGGCAGAACTAACATCATCAAAATGGCAATATTACCAAAAGTTCTCTATAGGTCCAATGCAATGCCAATCAAAATCCCAACAGCATTTCTTGTAGAAATAGATAAAGCAATCATGAAATTCATATGGAAAAATAAAAGACCCAGAATAGCAAAAGCAATTCTAAGCAGGAAGTGTGAATCAGGAGGTGTAGCGATACCAGATTTCAAACTGTACTACAAAGCAATAGTAACAAAAACAGCATGGTACTGGTACCAAAACAGGCGGGTGGACCAATGGTATAGAATAGAGGACACAGAAACCAATCCACAAAATTACAACTATCTTATATTCGATAAAGGGGCTAAAAGCATGCAATGGAGGAAGGATAGCATCTTCAACAAATGGTGCTGGGAAAACTGGAAATCCATATGCAATAAAATGAAACTGAATCCCCTCCTCTCGCCATGCACAAAAGTTAACTCAAAATGGATCAAGGACCTTGATATCAAATCAGAGACTATGCGTCTGATAGATGAAAAGGTTGGCTCCGATCTACATATTGTGGGGTCGGGCTCCAAATTCCTTAATAGGACACCCATAGCACAAGAGTTAAAAACAAGAATCAACAAATGGGACTTACTTAAACTAAAAAGTTTTTTCTCAGCAAGAGAAACAATAAGAGAGGTAAATAGGGAGCCTACATCATGGGAACAAATTTTTACTCCTCACACTTCAGATAGAGCCCTAATATCCAGAGTATATAAAGAACTCAAAAAATTAAACAATAAGAAAACAAATAACCCAATCAACAAATGGGCCAAAGACCTGAACAGACACTTCTCAGAGGAGGACATACAATCAATCAACAAGTACATGAAAAAATGCTCACCATCTCTAGCAGTCAGAGAAATGCAAATCAAAACCACCCTAAGATACCATCTCACTCCAGTAAGATTGGCAGCCATTATGAAGTCGAACAATAACAAGTGCTGGCGAGGATGTGGGGAAAAGGGTACTCTTATACATTGCTGGTGGGACTGCAAAATGGTGAGGCCAATATGGAAAGCAGTATGGAGATTCCTTTGAAAGCTGGGAATGGAACCACCATTTGACCCAGCTATTGCCCTTCTCGGACTATTCCCTGAAGACCTCAAAAGAGCGTACTACAGGGATACTGCCACATCGATGTTCATAGCAGCACAATTCACAATAGCTAGACTGTGGAACCAACCCCGATGCCCCTCAATAGATGAATGGATAAAAAAAATGTGGCATTTATACACAATGGAGTACTACGCAGCACTAAGAAATGACAAAATCATGGAATGTGCAGGGAAATGGATGGCACTAGAGCAGATTATGCTAAGTGAAGCTAGCCAATCCCTAAAAAACAAATGCCAAATGTCTTCTTTGATATAATGAGAGCAACCAAGAACAGAGCAGGGAGGAAGAGCAGGAGGAAAAGATTAACATTAAGCAGAGTCATGAAGTGGGAGGGAAAGGGAGAGAAAAGGGAAATTGCTTGGAAATGGAAGGAGACCCTCATTGTTATACAAAATTACATATAAGAGTTTGTGAGGGGAATGGGAAAAAAATAAGGAGAGAAATGAATTACAGTAGATGGGGTAGAGAGAGAAGATGGGAGGGGAGGGGAGGGGGGATAGTAGAGGATAGGAAAGGTAGCAGAATACAACAGTTACTATTATGGTATTATGTAAAAATGTGGATGTGTAACCGATGTGATTCTGCAATCTTTGTAATGTTTTGAATAACCAATAAAAAAATAAAATTAAAAAAAAAGAAAGCTTAATCATGTGATCAGAACTAACTACAAGGCAGCTTGATAAGTATAATAGAGTAGTATGCCCAGGATGAAAGAATATAGCTGGCAGTCACTGTTCCATTCACAAATGACATATTGTGCAAATAAAATCATCTGAGCATACATTGACACTGAAAGGAATGTGAGGAACCGGGAGACAGGTGAGCAAGGAATGAAAGATAGAGACCAGGCAGAGATACACACAGAGTTTGCCAGAGCTGACAAAGTCCATCTCTCCATAGAGGGAGAGAGGCAACACAGGCTTGGGATTAGAGACTTTTATGGGGGTGACTCAGGGGTTAGAGCCAGGTGGGTCCTAATGTGGGCAGTTAAGGGTGGGTTTGGTATGAGGGAGTGGTGAGCCTTTCTCAGAAAGGCCTTTGGGTGGAAAGTGAAAATTTTTTTTTAAGATGGCAGCTGTCACTTAAGATGGCCATATTGATGCTAAGCAAGGACCTTACATTCTCCCTGTTTTTGTTTGTTATTGGGTCCCTTAAGGGACAGGGTCATAGATCAACCTTCTGTAGCTTCTTCCTGCTGGGAAGGGGTGGCATCTGGACCCTTATTAATGGGTGCAGGGTGGCATTGAGGGCATGGTGATGGTCAGGAGGTGCTGGATGATGCTGACTCTGGACAGCTCGATTTTGGTGAGGGGTTGAAATCCTGTAACAGAAGCTGGTTCACGGTTTGGTTAGAGATCGTTTGAATCTGGTCTTGAATAAATCTAATGATGCAGGGGGCAAGCATTAGTAAAAGGCCTATGACAAGGAGAGAGGTCAGGAAGGAAGTGCCCCTGGAGAAGGTGGTTACTTAGCTGCCATCCTTCAGTTACAATGGCAGTGGGAAGCTTGGAGGCTTGAAGGAGATCAGAGATAAAAGGGGCATTAGTAATTTGTTAAGCTCAAAATCGGGACTCCCAAAAGACCACCAGAGACCAAGATCGATGTAAGCAGTGAAGAGGTATTTATTGTGAGCTAGCTCTGTCCTCCGAGAGCACACAGCAACTGGTGACGCTGAGAGGCCCCAAGCCAAGGGTTTGCAGCAGTTTTATACACTCTTTGGGGAAGGCAGGGACTTCATGTACATCATAGTATCTCTTAGCAAATCATCACACACCACAGGAAAATCATAAAGCAACTCTAAAACATGATTAGCACATTTCACTGGCGGGAACAAGTTGGGTAGGGGTGATTGGTTAGTACAATAGGGGGATTCCTTTGAACTGATTGGTTTAAACCATGAACTACATGGTTTCCCAACATGTTATCAATCACCATAAACTACTGGGAAGGTCATCTGGCCTCCTAGGCATTTTCCCTGTCTCATGCTGATTGGTGGTTGCTAGGGGGTTGCTATGGGTTCTCACCTAGCCTGAGTCAGGGACACCTGGTGCTGCAAATCTCTCCTGTTATTTGTAGATAAACAACTCAGCAGGGTGGGTATGTGCCTAGGAGTGCTCTGTGGGTTTTTCTAAGGACAAGGGTCATGCCCCCTTCCTTGGACAGGCTTTGCTCTGAGGTAGAGACTGGTTTCTCAATTGAAATTCCCTTGGTGTAAGGAATATGTGCTCCTTTCAGATAGCAATGTGGGAGAGAAGTATGTGGAAAGTGGACTTAGAGTGAGTGTAGACAAAGAGGGAGGCTCCCTTTGCCAAAGTGAAGGCTCTGACAAGGGCAACAAGTTCAGCCTGTTGATTGGATGAATTATTGGGGAGGGGAGCTTCTTCCACAATCAACTGAGATTAGAGAGACTATAGCACACCCTGCCCAACGAACTCCCTCCTGAAGGAAGGAGGAGCCATGTGTGAACCATGTCTATGTTGCCTGGAGGACGGGGCCTTCCTATATGTGGGAGAAATGTGTAAGAAACTCCTCCAGAGTCTCATGCATGAATGGGTAAGAGAAGAGGTGGAAGAGTCCTGAGGAGCGGGGAGGAAAGAAGCAGGGTTTAAAGGTGAACATGTGTGGAGAGTAAGACTGGGATCTTCCTCCTAGGGAAACCTGTAGAGATAAAAGGCAACGGGGATGAGGAATGTAAACCCTTGTAGGTGAGCAGTTCCTTTAGGTGATGGGGAACCAGGATGGTGAGTGGAGCCCCAAAGGTGAGTTTCTTTGACTTGTTAATGAGTAGAGAGGCTGTGGCTCACCTTGGTAGGCAAGGGTAAAGTTAAATACTTTTCTTCCCTTAGGCCTCCTATTGAGCCTACTGAGTCTGTCCTTTGTATTTCAACTTAGCTTCAGTGTGGCCTTGGCCAGGGATATTGCTGCCTAGGGCTTTACAATGTAGGAGAATTCTAGGTCCTTTATTTGTCTAGAAATAGGGTCTCTGGAGGAATCCAGAGGTGTTTTTTTAATATTTAATTTTTAGTTGTAGGACACAATACCTTTATTTATTTTTATGTGGTGCTGAGGATCGAACCCAGGGCATGCACAATCTAGAAGAGTGCTCTACCTCTGAGCCATAACCCCAGCCCTGAATCCAGAGTTTTAGTAGCAGATAGAAGCTGAGGAGGAAAGCAAGAGGAGCAAAGGGGAAGGCTTTGAATGGAGAAAGAAGAAAGCCTGTGTTGTAGGGAAAAATGAGGCAAGCCACCAAAGATAGCAGGAAACAGTTTTATTTGGCTGCAGCCAGGTTCAGAGGGTACAGCATTCGCTGTAATCAATCAATCCCCTGAACCCCGAGTTCAGGGAGTTTCAGAGTTTTATACCCAGCATGTAAGGGGAGGGGCTCAGAAGTTCACAGTCTGCAGAAGTTCACATAAAAGCAGCTTTTTCTTTCACTGTTCTGGGCATGTTAACTCTTCAAGGACAACATCTGAGAAGGGGGAAGCTTCATCTCGCCTTTCTTTCCTCCTCCTGCCAGCTATTACCATGGGCCCATTTGTAACTTATCTTAAAAATGTAGACATCTCTGTGAAGCCCAGCTCAAGGTCAGAGGCCTTGTTTGCACATTTCTTCAAAGTACTATACTATACAAAGTAAAAAACTAGTAAGGGGGTGTACAGCATCTGGAATTTTGCTGGTATCTTCTCAGCCAGTGGCCAAGTAAACAGGGTGACATGAAAATAGAAAGTTTATCTACAATGGACTCTTTTGCTGACAGTCTTAAAATCAGCCATGGTGAAGAGGGCTTTTTCTGTGGAGAAAGAGGTGCCACTTCACCTGCACATAAGGGATTTTCTTCCATTTTTCTGAGTGCTAGCAAAAATTATGAAGATTGGAAGATTGAATTGATCAATGAGCCTTTAGATCAGGAGACAGAGTGTGGCTAAGTGGGCAAGAAAGCAGCCATGAATCAGATGGGATTTGGAAGTTCCCCATTGTTGGGTGTGTGGGAGACTCCCCGTTGAAGTTCAGAACATCCCATCAGAACATCCCAGAATCCCTTACCCCTCCCACTCCTCTCTGAAGAACGCCAAGCCTAAGAGCGCCAAATTCAAAGGTTTTCTCAATGAATCCCAGCAGGACACAGTGTCTGCTCACTGTTCCTGAGTCACCCTGCCAGTCAGCGCCTGCCATGTCGCCTACATGACCCTTCTTAACCTGAAGTTTGCAAGCTCACACTCTGCCCTCTTCTCTCTTCCTCTCTGACCTCTTCCTATTCTTTCTCTCCTCTCTCTACTCTCTTTCTCTTTCTCTTGACTCTCTTCCTCTGCTCTCTTTCTCTCTGCCCTCCTCCTCTTTCTGCTCTCTGCCTCTCCTTCCCCTTCAGGCAGCCCCCCCAATAAATCTCTTGGTTAAATCTCCATCTCAGGTGAGTCACTCACCTTTCACCCATGGCGAGATGGAGTGTGGGACTGAGAGAGAGAGTCACCTGCTACTTCCCTAATCCTGGACTTTGCCTGTAGAGAGTCTTGGTTGCCTGGCCAGGGCTTTCATGAGCTCTGCTGAGGAGCTGAGAATCAAGACCAAAGAGTGAACTCACCAAAGGGAGGCTACTTGGTTTCTTGAGACTTAATTCACTTAATAGCCCCTTGTGATCTGAGTAACTTCTATGACCCATGAATCTTCAATGACATGCATAGCTTCTATTGTGAAGCTCCTATCACCTGTGTAGCCTCTATAATGTCCATAGCCACTATGGCCAGTATAGGCTCTATAACCAAGTAATATCTATGACCTGCTTATCTTGTGTGACCTGTATAGCCTCTGTGCCCTGTGTAGTTCTATGACCTATGTTGCCCTTATGGCTTCAGGCCTAAATAACCTCTTTAAACCCCTATGATCTCAGTAGCCACTTTGACATGTGTAGCTTCCATGACCAAGAAAACACTTTGGCCAGCCTTTCCTGTGTAGCCTAACTAATCTTAGTAACCCTGGTCACCTGTGTTTCTTCTGTTTGTGTAGATTGAATGATCTGCATTGTTTCCGTGTCCTGAGTATCCTGTATAACTGTATATCCTTTATGTCTTGAGTGGTCTAACTCAACTGAGTAAAACCTGTGATCTGCTCTCTCAAGGGACCAAGTAGCCTCAATTTCCTGAATGGCCTCTATGATTTATGTAGCTTCTAGGACCTACCCATATCTGTGGCCTGAATTACCTGTACTACTTTCATACACTCTATAAACCGAATCTCCCAAATATTCTGCATATCTTCTATGGCCTAAGTAGCCTCTACTACCTGTGTAGCCTCTATGGCCCAAATAACTATTCTGACCAGTATCTTCCATGAATTTTTAGACTCTATCATCTGAGTAGCCCCTATGACCTGGATAAATCTTATGGCCTGAGTAGCATCTATTACAAGGTAGCATCTATGACCTGTGTAGACTGTAAACTCAGTGGCCTCTGTCACAAGCATAAACTTTCTAAGACTCTTTAAAGTCTCTAAATCTTTGTAGGCTCTATGGCCTGTGTAGCCTCTATGGCCTATGTAGCCTGTATGACTCTTTTTTTTTTAAGAAGAAAATCTTTTTTTTTTTTTTTTAAGAGAGAGTGAGAGAGAGAGAGAGAAGTTTAATACTTATTTTTTTTTTTTTAGTTATTAGCGGACACAACACCTTTGTTTGTATGTGGTGCTAAGGATCGAACCTGGGCCGCACGCATGCCAGGTGTGCGCGCTACCGCTTGAGCCACATCCCCAGCCCTAGCCTGTATGAGACTTAAGCAGCCTCTAGAACCTACAAAATCTTTTCACCTGAGTAGCCCCTATGACCCAAGTAACCCCCTGGAACTGAGTAGCCTTTATGAATAGCATAACTTCTATGACCTCCATAGTGTATATGGCTTGCACAACCTCTATTTCTGGTATATTCTGTCTGATCTCAGTAGCCTCTGTGACCTGCATAATAACATCTATGACCTGCATATCTTCCATGATTTGCATATACTCTATGACTTAAGTAGTCTATATGGCCTGAGTGGCTCCTATGAATTATGTAGCAGCTATGGCCTGAGAAGCCTCTTATGCCTGTGCACCCTCTATGTGCTTAGTACATTGTGAAAACTGAGTAGCCCCTATGACCAGCAAAACCACTATTACCTCATAATCACTAAGATTTTAATAGCCTGTATGGCTGTGTAGCATCTATGACTAGGACAACATCTAGGGCCTGTATTTCTTCCATGACCTGCATAGCCTCTATGGCCTGGGCAGATATATGACTTCGTCACCTTGGGTTTGAATAGCCTTTATGACCTGCATAGCATCTGTGAATTCTGGCATTTCTATGGCACAAGTAAGCTCTATGGCCTGATTCGCCTGTATGTTCTAAGAACATTCTTTGACCTCTGTGGCCTTTATGACTTGATTTGCCTCTATGAACTGCATAACTTCTAACAACTGAGTAATAACTAATCCTGCCTAGCCTTTGTGACATAGTAGCCTCTTTATGATCAGGGTAGCCTGTAGTACCTGCAGTATCTTTACGACTTAAATATCTTAACCATCCTATATAATCTCTGTGATCTTTGTGACCAAAATGACCTTAGCAGCTCCTATCATCTTTATAGCCTCTATGACATGTGTATGCTCTATAGACTGTGCAACCTCTACAGGTTGAGTAGCTTCCATGACCTGAATATTCTTTTGGACCTGAGTGGTCTCTATGGGTATGCAGGGGGGAGACTTTATGACCAAACTCTATGTATTGAATGGCCCCTGTCATCTGAGTAGCCTCTCTGACATACAAAGCCTTTATCACCTGAGTATGACTACTGTAGACTCTATAACCTATCTATTCTTTATGGCCTGAGTAGACGAAGTAACCTCTGTAGCCTCTGTGCCCTTCTTAGCCTAAATGACCTTAGTAGCCACAATGACCTGCAAATCCTTTATGACTTGTGTTGCCCTATGACCTGTATAGCCTTTATGACCTGAATAGTCCTTGTGGACTGTGTAGACTCTATGGCTTGAATAGCCTCTATAAACTGCATAGCCTCTTTGACCTATAGAGCCTCTATAACCTGAGTAGTTCCTATGACTTGTGTAGTATATTTCATGTGAGTAACCTCTATTGCTTTTGTATCATCTATGTCATTAGTAGACTCTTGGAACTGAGTAGCTTCCATGACTTTTGTAGTCTGTATGGTCTGAGCAGACTTATGAAAATTCTATGTTATTTTTAGATTTCATTACTGAATAGCTTACTCTATGACCTCAGTAGTTCTATGAGCTTTGTATCTTCTCCTGATTTACTCAGCCCCAATGGCCTATATAGGCTCTGTAGTCTAAGTAGTCTTTATGACCAGAGTAATCTCATTGACAGACATAGCTTCTCTGATGGGTAAAGTCCTTATTGCCTGCATATTCTATGCCTAAGTAACCTGTAGGACATGAGTAGTCCATATGGCCTCCTTATAACCTATGACCTTATTAGCTTCTATAAACTTCACAGCCTCTATGAACCTCTTAGGCTTTATGGTCTAAATAGTTAAATTACCTCAGTAGCCACTATGACCTTCAAAGGCTTTATGCCCTGAGTATCTTCAGTGAACTGTGTGGCCTCTATGACCTTAGTAATATTACCTGTATGTGCTATTACCTTGGTATGTGCTATGACCTCTATATCCTATATGAACTGAGTAGTCTAATTGACCTATTTAGCCTGTATGGCCTTAGTAAACTAAATGACCTTAGTATATTTTATGACCTCAGTAGCCTCTGTTACCTACATAGGCTATGCACTTGAGTAGCCTCTATGAACAGTGTAGCCTTTATATAATAGTCTCTATGACCTTAGTGCCCCATATGATCTTAGCCCTTATTACCTGATGAGCCTCTATAAACTATACAAACTGTGGCAAAGAAGCCTCTGTGTCTTCTGTATTTCTATGAGCTTAGTAGACTATGACCTCTGTATCTTGGTTTGGGTACCTTTTTTAACCTATGAAGATCATTATGGCTAGAAGAGCCTTTATGGCCTGTGTAGCTTCTATGATATAAATCACCTCTATTACCTGTGTTCCTTCTGTGACCTGAATAGTCTCTATGACTACAATAACCTCTATGACCTGCATAGAATCTAGGAACTGATTAGCCTCTCTCTATGGCCTGCACAGCCTCTATGACTTCTGTAGTCCTTATAACCAGTGTAACCTAAATGACACCAATAATCTCTGTGATAACAGAATCCAGTATGACCTTTGTAGTCTCTATGGCCTGAATAGTCACTATGAACTGCATAGACTCTATGAATTACAGAACCTCTATGGCCTGAGTATTCTCCTTGGCGGAATGGCCTGCATACTCTATTACCTGCATAACCTCTTTGGCCTTATTAGCCTCGAGAACCAACATAGCCTCTTTGGCTTGAGTAACCTTGCATCCTAAGCATTCTCCATGACTACAGTAGCCTTTATAACCTTCATAGTCTCTGTGATTTCTAATGTCTCTGTGGTCAAAGTGGGTTTTATGCCCATGAGCAGCCTATGTAGCCTGAGTACCATCTTTGGACTATACTACCTCTATGACCTGAGTTGCCTCTATAAACTGTATAACCTCTGTAAGCTGCTTCTCCTCTATCAACTGAGTAGCATCTATGACCTACATATCCTCTGTGACATAGTAGCCTCTAACCAGCATACCCACTATGACCTGTGTAGTCATTATGGCGTGAACAACCTAAATGACCCTTGTAGCATTAATGGTCTTAGTAGTCCAAGTGATTTTTGTAGCTATATGAGCTTTGTAGCCCCTATGATCTGCATAGCCTCTATGATTTCTAGCCTCTAGGCTCACGTATCATCTTTGACCTGAGCACACCCTTTATGACCCAAGTAGCTACTTTGACCTGCATATGCTCTATGATCTCTGCAGCCTTTGTGACCTAACTAGACTCTATGGCCTTTGTGATTTGAGTAGCTTCTCTAGCTTGCAATACCTCTATTACCTGAGTAGACTCTAGGATATGCATAGCCTATATGACATTGATGATATTTAATTATCAATAATTAGTACTTTCAAAGGCATTGTTCAGCTCTTATATTTTCTTTGTTTCCTCTTTGCCTCACTCACATCCAAATTGTTTCTTCCCTGCTACTACTCATCCCAATTTGTTCTCTTGCGGAAACTTCAAATATAGTTTCAAATTTTTGAACTTACAACATCTCTTTATGGTTCCACCTAGCATCATAACAGTCAAGAATTCAGGATTCCCTGTGTAATCTGAACTCTCCTTTTCAAATGCCAGGCTCACATTATCCCCAAGCATCATTACTTTCCTGCTCTAGGAGAAACACTTATGTAGTTTTTAGGCAAGAATGTATCAGCCATCAGAATTGGGTGAAACTTTTGTGGGGGAAAGAAATCACTGGATATAGCTCTAGATTGCCAGCAGCAAATGTAACAGAAAAGAAAGATTCAGAAAGAAGAAACTATCTAGAGGTCCAGGAAGAAGCAAGTGTCTGGAGCTGCTTTGGCAATACTAGTCACAGAGCTCCCTGCATCTGCAAGGACTATTCCTGGAGTTTGGGATCTGTCAAAGTTGTGTGCAGAATATTTGTGCAAAAAAATAAAAGAAAAAAAAGCCCTTTGAGATGAAGCAAGAATGCCAAACTAAGAGTACATGAAAAGAGCTTAGGGTGAAATTTCAACCCAGGACACCAATACCAAGTACAAATACAAACATAAATGTCAATCCAAGGGACTAAACTTTTATACCTGGACTTAAAAACCTAGGAAACTACCATCTCATGTGTTGACTAAAAATCAAGCTCATTCATTCTCTTATACACTAACAGGATATAGTGTTTCTGAAACAAATGGAAGTAATCCATCACTTTACTTCTTAGTCAAATAGATGCTATTATTATACTATTCCTTGAATCCGCTTTCTTCCCAGAGTTATATATTAGAAGACCTTAGCACAATCTAGCATAGGGAAATTGTTTGCCATGTATTCATCACAATTACTTTATGTAATTGTTCTTTTTGTTATTTCACTGGAGCAAAAATTTTGCAACATTTTTGACTCTAGGGACCTGAAGCATTGAGCTCTGATCCTCTCACTTCACCTTTCTATTTTCCAATTTTCTATGCTACCCAATGTGCTGTGAGCCTTTCTTCAGTGTTTAAACTCTTACAGGCCCATGGTTAGTCAAAAAGATATTACTTTCAACCCACATTATGACCACAGCATGTTATTTTTGCTACTTCAGACACAAAATGAATTCATTCTCCAAAGTGTACACTCAGGCTTACCTTAAGAAACATAATGGCAGACCACATTAAAAGGAGAAAAGCAGTCCTGAGATCCACTAGCTGGGTGCTTACTCAACTATGCTCAAATGTGTGGCAGGGAGCTAGCTCTTGGTACTCTCCTACTGAATAACTTCTCAGACAAGAACCTCTGTTCCAATAGTGAGTCAACATGAATACACTTGTGAACTCAGTCAAAATCCTGAGTATTGTCCTAACCACAAAAAAATGATCAAATATTCCCTACTTTGGCTATTACCAGTGATTGCTGCTGCTGCTTAAAAATTCTTCACCAGGGCTGGGGTTGTGGCTCAGTGGCAGAGCAGTTGCCTAGCATGTGTGAAGCACTGGGTTCCATTCTTAGCACCATATATAAATAAGTAAATGTCCATTGACAACTAAAAAAATGTTTTAAAAAAATCTTTACCAGTTGTAACCTGTCCTTGTGATACCACTGATTACCAGTGACAAGTTCTGCTTCTTCATATGAAGAAGTTGAAGTTTGAACATTAGAGAAGCACATCATGTTGGGTGTGTGTCCCCGCTGAAGTTAAGTCTCCCAAGAACATCACTGAATCCCTTACCCCTCTCCCTTCTCTAAGAAGGACGCCAAGCTGAAGAACGTCAAATTCAAAGGTTTTTCTCCACCAATCCCCACTCTTGGTTGAATCTCCCTGCCTCTGGTGAGTCACTTGCCTTTCACATGGAGGCAAGCATATAAAGCAGGGTTTATTTAAAAAGGGGTAACACAGATTTCTCCCTCAAGGGGGAAGGGGGCCATAGCTGGTATCCCGATATCCAAAGAAGTGAGGTGTTCTGTCCTTTTTGTATGTCCTAGGCTTCCTTTGTTCTCCTGCCTTTTTTTAATATTTATTTTTGAGTTGTAGCTGGACACAATACCTTTATTTTATTGATTTATTTTTATGTGGTGCTGAGGATCAAACCCAGAACCCTGCACATGCTAGCCACAACCCCAGCCCTGTTCTCCTGCCTTTCCCCCTTATCTTTCTCCTTCCTGCCTATGTGACTAGGCCCAGCACTAGGCCTAGGAATGTTTGGTGGGATGGCCCAAAGGTGGGAAACAGGTGGGCTGAAGGGGGAAGGGCAGAATGGAGTAGCCAAGGACACATTAACAACCCTATAGCTCCCTGTAAGGAGGGGCAATTCCTGAGACAGGTTACCTTGGCAACAGGATGGAACAGGGTAGGTTATTGACATTTCAATCCCTCAGGGGACAGTGTCCAACTTCCCAGACTCACTCAAAATTAACCCCCTTGGTCCTACCTGACTCGATTTACCTATCTATACTGACTGCCTGTCTAATTCTGGCTTCACTTGACCTAGTCTTCATGCTTCCAGAATCCATTTCATTTTTCCAGAAACTGAATCGTTCAACCTTCCATAAACCAATTAGAGAATGCATTCTCTTTTTTTCTTTCTTGCAGTGATGGGGTTGAACTCAGGTCCTCACCCATGCAAGTGCTCTTCCAATATGCTTGTTTCCCTGGCTCAAGATACTAGTTATAGAGTTACCCACAAATCCTCACAGTAGTCAATGCAGAGCAAATGGCCAAATCCAATTTTGTTTACAAGAGGACACTGATAGTGAGAAAATTATATTGAGCCAATTCATCAAAGAAGGGCTGAAGCAAGAACTAAGATCTTTAAGCTTCAGTCAAGACCTCAGGACTTCTAAGCTGGATTTGGCTCTACACTTGGAGCTGACTCTAGGAAGGTCTTAGAGTTCAGACTTAAAAATCACAAAGTGGAGAGGCAGTGGAGGAGAGCACAGTGGTAGTCAGTGTCCAGCTCCATTGATGATCAGTAGACATCAGCTGAGGAGTCATCTCCATTGTCACCATGCCAACTGCTCTGCTCTTCAACAAACTGTGCACAGTGCTGAAGCTCCAGGCATTTTTCCAGATGCTGGCAATGTGGAAGTGAAGGACATCACTGCCCGTTAGTCAGGTCAGGGGGGCAGGTGTGGAGACAAACTATGACATCAGAAATGACACCTGACCACTCCAAGAGAGTGAGCAGCAAATATGGCTACCTGGAATCCATCCCCTTTAATCAGTATTTCTATTCTTTTTGGAGAGACAATTAATTAGGAGAAATATTATATAGGCTTAAGCAGACACAAATATAAATATTAGTTTTGTGTAAAATGGAGACATTTCATATCAATAAGTGAAATAATATTGGGATTTGTAATTTTCATATAGAGATGAAATTGTGAACATCTCTATACCATACCCAAAAGTAATATAAGCCATAAATAATGACCTAAAAATAAAAACTTAAATTTCACTAAAGAAAACACAGAATATGTATGATATTGCAATCAGACACAATTTCTTTCTTTCTTTCTTTCTTTCTTTTTTTTTTTTTTTTTTTGTACTGGGGAATGAATCCAGGGACACTCAACCAGCCTTTTTTTGTATTTTATTTAGAGACAGGGTCTCACTAAGTTGATTAGAGCCTTGCTAAATTGCTGAGGCTACCTTTGAACTCTATCCTCCTGCCTCAGCCTCCTGAGCTGCTAGGATTACAGGTGTGTACCACCACGCCCAGCCAGACAAAATTTCTTAAACAAATTTTGGAAATCAGATATTATAAAGTAGATGTCATTGAAAAAAATTGATGCATTTAACCTTATTGAACTGTCTACATCTGTTGATATGTTAAAACTGGCATTACTCTTGGAGAAAGCACAGTAAGTAACAAAAGACAAATATACAGGATACATAATAAAGCATATGTATATTTTTAAAGTTTTAAAGTTTGCAGATTTAAGAAAAAAGATTTTTACTTTGTTGAGCTTAATTTATTAAAGGTTACTAAATGTTTATAACAAACATTTTAAGTCAAAAAAAGAGGAAATGAGCCTGGTGCAGTGGCACATGCCTATAATCCCAGCAGCTCAGGAGGCTGAGGCAGGAGGTCATGAGCTCAAAGCCAGCCTCAGAAAAGTGAGGTGCTAAACAATTCAGTGAGACCTTTTCTCTAAATAAAATGCAAAATAGGGCTGGGATGTGGCTCAAAGGTGGAGTGCTCCTGCGTTCAATTGTAGTGAAAGAAAAAAAGAAAGAAAGAAAGAAAAAGAAAGAAAGGAAGGAAGGAAGGAAGGAAGGAAGGAAGAAATGAAAACAATAACATTGTCACCAGATTTCTTACTCTGGGCCACCAGCCAAATCTCTTGCAACTCAACATTACCCATGAGGGCGCCATTGTGGTGTCCCTGGGTAGGCACAAGCAAATCCAGGAGCAGGAAGAGAGAGAAAGCAGAGCCTGAGGCACAGGGCAATTTCTCAGGTCTTACTAAGCTCTGAGTTTTAGCCCAAAGCCAACCCAGTCCACCTCCTTCCCCATCAGGTCTTTCTAGTTCCTTCTTTCTCTTTCCCCTCTCCCTAGCACATCTTTGACAGCCATATCCTTTGAAATTCCTAGGTACACTTGTAATACTCACCAGTCCAGCTAGGGCTGTATCCAGATTTTGTGGAAGAGGAAGCTCATGTAATTGGGGGAAGGTTAGAGAAATCTATTTAAGGGAGATTGAAAAACATTAAGTATGCGATGTACAAGAACACATGGCTAGGGGCTTTCTCAGAAGCTCTGAGGGTTCATTAACTTTATTAGGCTGATTAGTTTTTTAGTGAACTTTCCTCCTACTGCATTCTCTGTTAAACTACCTGAATGTTCATTTCTCATCCATGGTCACAGCCCTACACGCTTGCATTGGGAGGATAAAGGAAATGATGGAGAGGAAGAAGGCAACTATTTTAAGATTCCCTCAGAACTTTGTTTCAGTTGAAAACTGTCATCAGGATGAGCGACAATAACCCCACTTAGAAAATCCACCTTCTCAGTGCGCTTCCCCTGCTTCACACTGCCTCTGGCCTCCCTGTGCTTTGACGTTGCTTTCCACTAGGTGGCATCAGAAGGTCGAACATCCTGGACTGCTTTTGTGGGGGGAAAGCGCTAAGAAAGCCTAAAGGAGTCCTTGCTCTTTTCCTTTAGCCACTAAAAGGAGCTGCTGAAGTCTCCTTGGGCCCCTGTGGAGAGAAAACCCTGTTGCACCAGGCATCAGAGTGATCGACAGGTAAACTGAGGCAAACAAAACTGGAGAACACAGCTTAAAGAGCTGCTCTTAGAAAGGAGGCTGATGCAGGGGCAAAACCCCCAGGCTTACACCTGAAGACCTAGGGCCCTGAGGCTGTCAGCATAGGCGCCCACCCTGAGTATAGTCCCTTCACGTCCTGGAGCCGCTGGATCTGAAAGGCAAAAGGCGGGTTTCATCTTTCATCTTCTCTGGGATGGTACACTTGTGGCTGTGGTCCAGCTCCCCACTCACTGGATATCCAGGACAGAAGGTTCTGTGTCCTGGTGCAAGGTGCTGTGTGCTCTGGGAAAGTCATCTTTTCCTAACCCATGCCAGGAAAGATGCCCTCGGGTGTGGAATGCAGGTTGTAGTGAAGTCTTGGCAGTCATAGGAGATATCTGGCGGGTGGATGTAGAAGGGGCAGCGGCAAGGGCCCAGGATATATTGAGCTCAGGGTTGGAGGCCTCTGGAGCCCTGGCACCTGTGGCACACAGCAGGGAAAACACTGCTCCATGGCTTTGTGGGCCTCAGACCAGGCACCACCAAGTATGTGGGACTTAGCAGACAGCAGTTTGGGTGTTTAAACCCCTCTGGCCTCCAGGAACTTTCTAACCACAGACTGGGAATCTGAGCAGTGTTGGCTTTAATCCTAAAAGGAAATCCCATCACAAAGCTCAGTTAATGAGATTAACAACAACAACAAAAATCTAGCATCTGTTAGTTTGTGTAATTGGGAGGCAGTCTTGCTCCATACAAATCACTGAAAAATAGACATTTTTCTTCTGGCTTTAGCAAGGTTGTCAGCACAATACCTAGATTCACACAACATGGTTTGGTTGTAACCCTTTTCCTTCCTGAACTCTATCTGCACGGTACAATATTTGTAAGTAGGAATACTTCCAAAAAGTAATTTAAAAATGGAAAATGAGTTTTAGTTTTTCAGATCTGGTGCTGTAATCTGATTGATCTATCACCTCTTACCCAACTCTGTCCAATTCATATCTTGAAAAATGAGTCATCAATATAAGAGGAGGACTTGGAGCTCTTTGGAGTAGGTTTGGTTATAATCCCTCATGAAAGGTATTCATGGTCCATAATGGAGATTTTTAAAAAAACATTGTAAAGATATAGCCATCAGTGTCTTCTAAACACCCAAAGGGATGAAGCTAGAAATCAATAATAAAAAAGGGGAAGTATAAATTCACAAATTTGTAGAAAGCAAAAAGCATTTCAAACAATTTTCTGATCAAGGAAAAAAGCACAAGGCCAAGTAAAAAATATATAGATGTGAATAACAATGAAAAACACACAGTATCAAAATTTGGGGGATGAGCAGAAACAGTGACTAGGAAGGTTATACTAGTCAGGGTTCTCAAGAGGAAGAGAATCAACAGGAAGTATGATTATAAAAAGGGGACTGATTAGATTGGCTTACTTGACCAGAAGCTGGATAGTCCACAATGGCCATCTGCAGTCTGGAAAGCTTTCTGTGTCCTGACTTGTTCCTCCAGGAGCCCTTGTTATGGTTTTGATGTGGTGTGCCCCAAAAGCTCACTGTGAGACAATCAATGCAAAGTTTGGAGGAGAAGTTATTGGGCTTAATTAGCTTCGAATTAATGGGGGATTGACTGAATGGTAATTGGAGGCCGGTGGGGTGTGGACTGAGGAAGGGATTTCCTGGGTGCGTGGCTATGGGATATACATCGCTATCTGGCGAGTGGAGTCTCTTACATAAAACCGAAATGATTAGACACGTCGGGAAACGTAGCCAAATAGCAAACCAAAATAAACGGAGCTGAAGGGGAACTGAACCTACAAGGGGCGGCGATCGCAGCCTGGCCCCTAGGTCTCCTGGCAATGAGCCTTGCCGCCTGAGAAACACTACAATCCAAGACGCCCGCCTGTAGGCCTGGGAACAAGAACGCAGCCGCATAGGAGACACGGGGTCCGGCGAAGGGAGTGGCTGTTGTCAAAAGAATGCCTCTGGGCTGCGTTCAGTCGTTTAGTAGGGCGGTCACAGAGAAGCCAGGAGCTTGGGGAGAGGGTGCGGCAGCTCTATCCACAGGCCCAGCTAGGAGAAATGCCATGGCTCGGTAGGAAACCTGTGCCAGTAACAGGGCACTCTTGTGGTACTAAGAGAGCTGGAGTGTAAATGCTGGCACCAGGTGTGTAAATGCTGGCGCGATATGGCATAAACCGGCAGGAGACAATTTGTGCAAAGACTACAGTGATGTTGGCCCGCATATCCGGCTCTGGATTTCTTAGGTTCAGTTCCCCTTCAGCTCCGTTTATTTCGGTTTGTTATTTGGCTACGTCTTCCCGTCACGTCTAATCTTTTCGGTTTTATGTGCCATCTAAATTTCTATCACATTGTTTTCGCCTGCCGAGTTCCTGGAGTTTGCTATCACTGCGTTTTAGCCTCTCTGGCTTGTCTCCGCCCTCCGCCTGGAAGACCATAAATACTCGGGACGGCGATGGTGCGGGAGGCTCTGCCTGATCTCTCCATCAGCGCAGAGGCTTCTGCCCTGCTGGTCAGAGGCTTGGGATTCCGCGGAGGTGGCGCCAGAGCCACGGCCTCCCCCTGTGCTGAGCTTAGAAGCCGGTGGGCCGTGGTCTCTTCCTTGCTACCCTGTCCTAGGAGAGTTCTCCGTTGACAACTGCGACTTCCACTGGGAACGGCTCTCCAGTCCTGTTGGCAGGGGCGCCAGGTCCTCCTGCAAAACGGATTCCGCAGAAGTCCAGAGCTCCTGGGAACCAACTGAGGAGGGGAAGCTGTGGTGCAAGAAACTGGAGGCTCAGGCAGATGGGGAGGAGCCTGCGGAAGAACCCTACGCTTCAAGCTGTAGCAGATTTCACTGCGAAGGACGCAGCCCCGCACCCCCTACCTCGGTGACCAGCCGCGGGACACTGAGAACTCTGCGGACCAGCGTCTCTCCGAGTGCCCCCGACTTGTCTTCTCCAACTGGTGGAACCCGCACCTGGTTTCCTCAGGCCTCCTGGCGTGGATTCCCCGGTGTTCTCAACGCCCTGGGGGGGCTGCCCATCCTTCTCTGGCAGCGTGGCAGCCTTAGATCAGAGAAGGAGCCTCTGGGATCTTACTCTGTGAAAAGATTCTCGGTTACCAAACGGCTTCACGTAGGAAATTAAAACGCACTGAGATGTCTTTAGTTGTTCTTTGCCGATTTTTTAAAATTCTCTTTCTCCTGACGATTCTCTGTAGCATTTCAGGTCGCCTATTACTTGCATTTGTATTCGTCTTATTACACATTCACTTCCATAACTTTAGACTCATCCATTTCAACTTTGAGAAACGACCTGTACGATTTTAGAATCACTCTCAGAATTTTGTAGATTTAAAGAATGAATTGGTTTCTCGATTTTATTTCTTAATCTTTAATACTCACTGTTTTGTTACTTATTTTGCGATTTGCAATATAAACACACCGTGACTTTTTCTCATTTAATTTCATATCCCTTTCATTTTTACAACGTGTTTTTAAAATATTTATTAATTTATTTATTGAGACATCCTCTCGCTCAGTTGCTTGGGAGACGGGGCTCACCAAGTTGCTGAAGCTGGCCTCTTGTGATCCTCCTGCCCTAGCTTCCGAGTCGCTGGGATTACAGTAGGCAAGCGCCACCATACCTGGCTCTAACGCGTTTTTAAATACTGATTTGGTTTACGAATTTACGTATTTTGTATATTTTTGTCATTTTTTTTCAGTCCCAGTTCGTTTTATTTCTATTCTCATGCCTTCCTTTGTTTTTTAAGGATGGCGTTTCATTACATTTCACACTCAGGAATTTTGATCCTGTCAAAAGTCCCGCAGGGGTGGGGAGTATCATTCTTACTATTTCTGGTGGTAGGAGCAGGCGATTGCACACATGGGACAAGTGCACAGATCACCAGTTTGAAAAGATTCCTTACTGATTTGCATGTCTAGCAGTCTTTCCACTTAGGTTTGCTGTGGAAGGCACTGTTTTCTCACTGAAGGTGAGTGCTTACCATTACTTAAGTGTACCAGTACTCAGTATGGCCATATCTGAGATTTCTTCGCCCAGGCAAGTGCGGGTAAGCCGACTTAGCCTTGTTTTAGAATTTTTCACCTCATACAGGTCGGGTGTAGCCTTGAATGTGAACAAATTAAGGGGAACACGTTCCTGTTTATTCCTTGCCTGTGATTTCTTAGTCGTGCTTTGAAATTTTCTTTTTCTGAGCAAGTTCTGATGAAAGTTTTTTTTTTTTTTTTTTTTTTGTAAGAGTAAGAAGTCAAATCCAGCTAGCTAGCTATGCTTGAGATTTTAAGCACCTCCCAAGGTTGTGTTTTCAGGTCAGAACTTAGTGGAAGGAAACCAGTAGTAGCCAAGCAGTGCCTCAGACTTCTTAGTCGCACCCAATTGGTGGATGACTGAAGGCGTTGCCAGCTTCCTTTTACCGGTGCCAAGGATTTCTTGGTCTCATGAAGCCTCGGTTTGCAAGAGTCACAGTTGCACAAGTGTACACAAATTCTGAAATCTTTTTAATTCAGCCTATCCAGCAGCCCCAGTTAGCAGCAACAATACTGGCTTAGTATGCTACATGGATAATCGACACAGCCCAGACTGCATTGGGTATTGTTTTTGTTTTTTGTTTTCGGTGCTGATGTATTAAATCCAGGGCTTGGAGCATGCTACACTGAGTTCAACCCACAGCCCTTGCCCCAAGTTTGCAGCTTCACTTTGTGGAGATGCTTGCCCGGATGTTTTGCTTTTTAAATTGTCTTTTGGAGAGTTCGGCCCTGGATGGATGTGTTTGGTTTGTATTGTTTCCTAATTGTACTGCAGAAATGTTTTTCACAACTTATTTTCTTTCTTTTTTTTTAAACGCCATGTATTTCTTCTGCTGGTCTGAGTGCCAGGCACACAGCTTTACGTTTCCTTAGTAACATTCATGCAACAACAGAGCTAGGAAGTAGTTAGGAGGAAAGTAGCAACAGAGGTCCCAAGGAAGAAGCTCTAGGAGATGGGCTGGGGGTGTGGAGCTGAGGGGAGGGCGAGGGACGGTGGTGTTGGAAATCAGGTTCCAGTGGAACTCCTGACCCACCCAGGGCAAATCACCCAGGTTCAGAGAGAAAGCCGGTGGCCAGGTTCCACAGTATATTGAGCCAGAAGTTCTGCCGCCTGGTCTGTTGAACCCCTAGGACCACTGCCTGCAGCCCCATACTGCTCTCTGACCTGTCCATTTCACACCAGGTTACACAGATTATGGCAGAAGACGGGTGTCAGAAATCATGAGCACCTGTCTGAGTATTCACTTCTGATTCCCTGAGCAATCCTAGATTCTGGAAAGCTGGGTGGGGAGTGTAGTCCTTCAGAGCAAATTACCTCCTAAAACAGAATTAATGATATTCACCCAGAATCTTATCCTCCTGGATGAAATTATGGAGGTTGAAAGGAAATTGGCATAAGGTTTTGAAAGAAAAATCCCCACCAGATTGGTGAGAGGAAAGCTGTTTGGGGGCAGCTGGTTCACTATTGCACCAAATCACATTGCTAGTTTTGGAACACAGTCTGGAACACAAAATATATACCAAAGATCTCAGGTTAAGATCTTTGAACAGAGAAAGTCTGGAAGGGAAATGTGTGAATGGTGACTTAGGATGTTGAGGAGCAGGGCAGGGGCATTCACTCAGTTTTGCTGTGGTCTTTCACTTTCCCAGTTTAGTGTTCTAGTGCCAGATTGCTAAATTGAAAGGATTTCAGAATTTGTGTACACGTGTGCAACTGCAAGAAGCTAAAGTCTCAAACTGAGTCACAGAGCAGTTGCATGGCTTTCTAGATGAGTGACCCTCACGAAGTTCTCAAATTCTGCGGCAGCCTTTATTTTAACCTTCTCTGAAATGGAGGCCAAGTCAGCTCTTATTTTTTCAAGGAGGTTTCTTGAATACTCTTTGGTGGTAAAAGTGAATGATGAGCAGCAGACACACGCTAGAAGTGACTTGTTCCAATTTCACAAATATTGTAATAACTGACTGTATCATGAATTGAAAAAAGAACTTAATGGGAACAAAAGTAAAATGGACCCTTCTTTTGCAGGTTCTGTCTGTGCAGTTTTCTTCCTTCCTTCCTTCCTTCCTTTTCCTTTTCCTTTTCATATCATTTCCATGTTGGAAGTATAATACAGCTTCATCTGAGTCAAACCTACTACTGTAAAGGAATCAGTGGATTTATGTAGAGATCACTGTTGACTTAATCACTGACTGATCACAGTACTTAGATCTTTGTATTTATTTAACTTTATGCTATTTGATGCTACTTAAAAATTGATGTCTTATACTGTGATGTAATGAGTGCAGGACCCTCTCTTGCTCTGCTCTACTAGGCATGGGGCTGGTGGTGGCTTTTGCCTTCTTAGAAGGGGGTGGCCAGGGGCCATAGACATCCTGTTATTTACACACATTTGGCTTATCTAGCAGACAGGCGGCCACCCAGAGAAGTTAGCCTGGGAATAATCCTGCTGGATCTCCCTGGCACTTCTTCCCTCTGAGTTTGTATCAGGGGGCCTCATGTGAGCCTCAGGTTGCTCTGAGGCCTCCAGCATCTCTCCTCTCCAAACACACCTCCAACCATTGGCTTCTGGAGACCCATAGTCTCTGGCTCCCTTGGGTACAGACAAATTCCCACAACAAAATGTCCTTTCTATGCTGAGTTCCCAGTCTGGGAATCCTGCTCTATCGATCCAGCTCACCTGTGGAAACAGGGCTGAGGTGGCAGTTGTGGCAGTCTGGCCCCATTTTTGTTTGTTTGTTTGTACCAAAGATTTACTCTGGGCATTCGACCACTGAGCCACATCCCTAGCCCTATTTTGTATTTTATTTAGAGACAGAGTCTCACTGAGTTGCTTAGTGCCTGGCTACTTTGCTAAGGTTGGCTTTGAACTCTTGATCCTCTTGCCTCAGCCTCCTGAGCTGAGCTGAGCATGTGCCACCACTGTGCCAGGCCCTGGTTTTGTTTTGTCAGCTTTTTCACTGCTGTGATAAAAAGATCTGAGAAGAACAATTAGAGGAGAAAACATTTATTTTTTAATATTTATTTTTTAGTTTTCGGCGGACACAACATCTTTCTTTGTATGTGGTGCTGAGGATCGAACCTGGGCCGCATGCATGCCAGGCGAGCATGCTACCATTTGAGCCACATTCCCAGCCCAAGGAGAAAACATTTATTTGGGGGCTCTCGGTTTCAGAGATGTCAGTCCACAGGTGACCAACTCCATTGTTCTGTTGCTCTGTGCCCAAGGTGGGGCAGAACACCATGTGTGGAGGAGAAAAGCAGTTCAGGTCACTGAGTGAGAGCAGAGGTGGGGTGGGGGGAGGGAGAGCACAAAGTAACTCCACTTAACAAGGACAAAATATATACCAAAGGCAGCTCCCAGGGACTCACCTCCTCCATTCACACCCTACCTGCCTATAGTGTTACCCCCACCCCAGTTAATACCTAAAGAGGACTGATACATTAATTAGGTTAAGATCTACATAACCTAGTAATTTCAGCTCCAAACTTTCTTGCATTGTTTCACACATGAGCATTAGTGGGGGGAGGGACAACTAATATCTAAACCATAACAAGCCTGAAAGCAGGGCAACCTGCCATCAGGTCATTAGAGTGCAGTGTCCCACACCTCCTCCTGGTAGTGGGGTTTGAAATCAGGGGCACTCTGACACTGAGCTGCTACAGGTCCCCAGCCTTTTATGTTTTGAGACAGGGTCTTGCTTGGAATCCCTACATCCATTAATTGGCTAAGGTGCCAGAACCTCTCAATAGGGTCAATAGAGAATGGAATTGAGAGCACCCACTGCATTCTGAGAAGCAAGGAGAACACTGACATAAAATAAATGATAGCACATTTATTAAAGATATCAGGAAGTGGAAATTACAGATATGATGATCCTTCCTTTGGGACTGCTTCAAAATGGCAGGGCATTTAGATAGACCCCAGTCTCCAGCACATCCTCTTCTTCATTCGCAGTCACACTTCTATGTGTCACCTCTTTTGATGTGGATTCCATTATTGAAGAACCAAACACATCCCTGTTGTGAATTGCAAAGTATTACTTTTCTCCATGTGTTGCACTCCATTGAAGGATAACTTTGCGTTTTCAGTATTCCAGGGAATATTTTAGTGAGTTTGTCCAAAGAAGACCTAGGCTAGGAAGGGATATATGTTGGGGACACTGAAATGCCATTATTTAAATACTTTAATTTACTTTTTTGCACTTTATTTCTCAGAAGGTACAGATAGGAAAGACTATCAGTAAGCAATGGAAAGGAATTAATTCCTCAAAATTATTTCTTGCTCTCCTCCTCAAATATTTCTGGTATTGTCATCAATAAGACCTCTCACTGGAAGGTGAAGGATTCATGTAATATTCTTTGCTTTCACCAAGAGAATGGCAGGCCCCTGTAGGCACTCTCTTTTTGTTTGGTACAGGGGATTGAACTCAGGGGCACTTAGCCACATCCCCAGTGCCCCCCCCCCACACACACCTTTTTGTATTTTATTTAGATACAGGGTCTCACTGAGTTGCTTAGTGCCTGGGAAGTTGCTAAGGCTGGCTTTGAAGCCTTGATCCTCCTGCCTCAGCCTCCTGATCCACTGGGATTACAGGTGTGCATCACAGTGCCCAGCTCCCATAGGCTGTCTTGCAAGGAAGAATTTGGAGTACAGTTCAATGATTGTTCATTAGCAATACAATAATCCAAAAACGTTTTTACCTAATGTTTGGAGTATATATTTGACTATGAAGCTCATTAGGTAGCTAAATCTGATGGGGATAAGTTGAGGCTATTGTTTTTAAAATCCCAGCTTACATGAACATGCATAGGAATAATTGGTTACTGGACAATGTCTTGTTTTATTCAGCAGAAGTGCACATATACAAGTATAGAGCCTTCACGATTTGCATCCCATGGAGCTGCAGTAGATCAGCCACTTAAAGCTGGGCAAATATCCATTATTTATCACTCTTGACACAGGGACATTGAAGAAGCTTCGCTAGAGTTCTGGTGGGGGACCTTGTTAAGCTGGAAGTCTGCACGTGAGAGGTGGATGCTTAGTGGTGGTGAGGACTGTGTGGGATGGACCCTGGACAGGTGTGCTTTGTACTCTCTCAGCCTGGAGTCCCTGAGTCAGAAACTTGGGATACCACTGGTCTGCTACAAATCCTTGTTGGCTGGCTCCTCTCTGGTTTTTAGGGAAGCAAAAGAGACTGTCCAAAGAGGGGGAAGACCCATACCAACACATGATTTGACACTAGTTCACACAAGACGCAGGAGCCTGAGGTGACAACTCAGGTGCTTTGGTCCTCAGGGATGAATGAGTGGGACTCCTGAGACTAGAATTGGCAGTTCCAAGCATTGTAGGAGGAGGGTTCAGCTACACCTAGCTGGCTACCATTGCCCAAACTGCCTGGAAACACCCCTTCATCAGGAATCTGGAGGCAACTGGCTTCAAATTCATTATAATGCAAAATTTTCCACACAGGAAGGGTTCCCTCTGCCACCTGTGAACACAGGTATGAAGAAGCATGATCTGGAACAGAACATGCCCAGGAAAGTGCCAGCTTGTGCCTGTGTTTTTACATGTGATGATAAGTCTTTCACCCTGAAAAAGTACAACTAATGAAATCTCCTGGGGCATCTTGTGCCCAGCAAAAAGGTATAGAATTCTTAGGGAAATCAGTGTGCCATAACAAAATTCCTTTAGGTTATATTCCAGCCAAACAAAAAGGATATTTTTCTATTGCCAATATATTTCCCACTGCATTAATATTAATATTGTGAAATTCAAAAGCATCTTGAAAAGATTCAAAACAGGCATCTAGGCTCTAACAAATATCCACAGGAGCACCCAGGAATAAATGACTGATTCACCAGGTTATTCTCCTGGCTCCACTGGGGCATTACCTTTATTTTCTGGGCTACTTAAATGAGGAATGTTCATTTTAATGATCTGATTTGTGATTTATGCCATAATGAAATGGACTTCAAATTGCTGCAATAAAACAGTTGCAAAAGGAGTGCAAGTTGTGGTGTTATAGCTTACAGTCCACGATCACTAAACCTACCTTGTTCAAGCACCCACACGGTTTCACTCAATTGCACAGTTTCAGGCTAGGAGGAGCCCAGCGCCTTACAGTCCAGATCACTGATCTTTCCTAAGCATGCACAGGAAGCTGCCCACTCCCTACTTGTCACAAGTCTTAACGGCATGAATAGGCATGAGGACTAACCAGTAAGTGTTCCCCCTGTCTTCCTTGTTTGGGGGACACCGGTCACCGATTTGGGATCATCCCAGTGCGCCCCTTGCTTACTACAAGTAGTAGACCTTTCCTAGGCCTTCTGCCTGTGCCAGCTGGCTTTGCAGTCATCAGGGGCGATCTCTTGGGGTTCAGTTACCCTTCCCCCGCGAAAACTCACAGGTCTGGAGAATAAAGGAAGAAGTGCCTTATCCCCACAGGAAAAGTTACAGCCACCTTACCAGGACCAAGAGGCCAGGGCAGAGAGATGTTTAAAGCAAAACTGGGGGCCCATCAGTCCTATCTCCCTCCCACTCACCCCCCCCTTGCCTACTTCATTCATTCATTCACACTTTGCAGTACTGCAGATTGAACCCAGGTACTTGAGGCATACTGGGCAAGTGCAATACCACTGAGCTAAATCCTAGACCCTTCCTCTCCACCCTAGCCTTGCATTTTAGCAGAAATGTTGGAATTAGTACCCCTAGTGGTAAGGGTAACCAATTCCAGTTTAGGAATCTAAAGAGGAGTTTGGAAGGAGTTACTCCCTTTAAAGAGTGTGCATCAGAGCTACTTTGGGCCTTCAATTTCAGTCTAGTTCCAGTGTGGTGTGCGCCTGTGAGAATGGCCAGAGACTGGTCATGGGAAGGGCATATTCCCCACGAGGAGACCCTAAGTCTTGCAGTCTTAAATTGGCTACATTCTGGACAGGCTGGCAATGTCAGGAGTATAGGTGCCAGGCCATGGTTTCAACCCCCCAGGGCCAATTGTGGGGCACAGAAAAACATGTGATGTGGAGCCTTTCAAGTGTCTGTCCTCATTTGTCAATGGAAAGAAGAAACAAAGTGTAAACAGAGAGAGAGATGTCTATAAAATGTCATTAAGGAAAGCTTCACCCAACCAAGATACGCAGCACAATAACAAGACTTGTTAGGATACTATTGACTGAAAGAAGGTGACACACAACAGAAGTTTTCTAACATTTGAAGCAAAAATGCAGAAAGGAAGTTTGGAACCACAGCAATGTGCACAGGTGAACCTTGTGGGAAGTGTGGACATGGCTCAGAAGCTATGAAGTAATGTCTTAGAGAAATAGTAATAATAAATGTCCGTGCTTTCCAGGAAAATGAAGAAAAGCTTTTCCTCTGCCTTGGTAGGTTCAATGGCTGTGGTAGGGACTGTGAAATAATTTGGAAACAGCTGAACAGGACCAAAGGCATAATAGATTTGTGAATTTTAAGTTTTGTGTGTATGGAGGCATCACAGAAAGAACTAATTCCTCCAAAGGAGTGGTGAAATTGGAGAACTTAAAATCACCTTAATAGGGAATTAAGATAGTTTGTAGAGAATGTCTGTTTGAGTGTGGTGCCAAATTCCCTTATCAGAGGGAGATGTAATTGTTCCTGGGGTGAGTACTAATGATGATCAAGTTATTTGGGAAAGCCCTACTTTTAGATATAAAGAGAGATTTCAGAAACTCAAATGCCTTTAGTTCAAAATAATCCTTATGCCAAAGTGGCATATATTGAGGGTGGCATATCCTGACCTTCTTTCATAATCCCCTTCATTAGGAAAACTCCTAATTGTAACAATTGTTTTAATTTGGTTCCTGTCACTATAACAGAATCTCAGAAACCAGGCAATTCATTAAGAAAATAAACACATTTTCTATGGGTTCTGAAGTCAGGGAGGTCAAAGAACATGGTGCAGGCAACTGACAAGGGCCTTTATGCTACCTTGTCCTATGATGGAGAGGCATAGGAACATGTGTGTGAGGGCCCATGACTGAAAGCCCTTTTGTAAAGGGCACTGAAGCCACTCATGGAGGCAGAGCCCTGCTGGCCCCACCTTCTGATAGTGTTGCATGGGGGATTCAGATTCCTATGAAAAAGCTTTCCGGGATACATTCAAACCATAGCAAGGATCTCCACCTCCTTCTTTCAAATGTTAATTTGAGGCTCAATACTGAGGTAACAGTGATCACCCCTGGGCCTGGTAGTTTAGGTGAAAACAAAGACCATGGCAACCAATGAACAGCAAGTAAAAGAGAACATTCCCCACCATCGGTAACACTAAGATAGAAAGTGCACAATCCTTCCTGTTGCCTCTTGTCTCAACAGAGAACTCCACTGTGCCACCTTATTCACCAGCCCAAAAGAGAGCATTTTCCATTGGTCTCCTGGATTGAAAATTCACCCTTCCCCCTGGCCATTTAGTGTCAGTTTTGCATCCTTGTTGCAGCTCAAAGGAGTTTGCTTTGAGATACTCTCTAGAAGAGATGGATGAATTTTAAGTACCCTGATTCTCTGTAGTCCCTGCAGGGTGAAGAGGAGCTCCCTGAATAGCACTCCCAATATACTTATGGAAGATTTTTTCCTGATCCTTCCTCATAGTGTCCGCTTCCTGGTGCTACTTTTATTTTGGGTACAGTTGTTTCTAATAATCTAGGTCTGTATTCAGTTACTGATTCCAGGAGCTCACCCAGCTCTGGGTTAAAATTGTGTGTCTCTCCTGTGAAAGGAAAGCAGCATTGCGTGGGGACAGCATGAACCTGGGCCTAGTTGAGTTCAGATTACACAAGGCATCCTGAGTCTATGAATGTTATGGCATTAATGTGAACCACTAAGAACCTATTGAGAATTTCTTCTTTTACCAAACTGCAGAGTGAGTCTTAGTGAACTAACCTGAGAAATATGTATTGAGGACAGTGAATGGAGACATCATTCCCCCTAGAATGTGTACATAGAGGGTGATATTAAACAAAACCCTTTTAAACTGAGGGTTCTCTGAAATCACTGTCCATATTGGGCTATGCCGGATGCTAGCCAAAAAAGGGGCAGTCCCAAGATAAGTTCCACAACTACCAGCAGCAAGGCTAGAGTGTGGCTGGAAATTTGTATACCAGGCCTAAGAGCTAAAAGTATTTATCATGAAAATGTGAGGAAGAAAAGCATAAATCATTTTACATTTAGTTTATATTGGCTATAGATAAGAGAGTCTTTACAATACAAAATGGGGCAATTTGGGGACTAGTGGGGAAAGTTCACTTGTTGCTTCTGGATTGGTCAATGTTCATAATCCAGAAAGTTCACACATAAGCTAGATGTGGTGGCTCTGGTAGGCTACCAGATGGGGTTATAAGTGAAAATTTCAACATATATTCAGGAATGTGAGACGTTTCTATTAGTCTGACCCTAAGCAGTAAACTCATTGAAAATCTCTCCCCCTCATCTCCATGCTCTAGCCCGTGTCTTGAATTTTAGAATATCTAAGTTTTTTTTTTTTTTTTTTTTTTTTAACCAGTGATAAGTAATATGGCATGAAGGGTTCAGTCTTTGGATAGAGTTAGAGTTAGGATTATGGTGAAGGAGGTAGGGAAGTACAAAAGGAGAATAGGAAAAAGGATGCCAATAAAAAAGAATGAGAGAGGGAGGGAGGGAACATTCATCCTAGATCCCTGAGTTACTATAAACATTTCTGGGTATCATTATTCAAGACAGGGAATCCACAAGGAGGGTAGGCTTAGTGTTGAGTTATCTGAGTACATCCAGTGCAAGTGTTCAGTACAGAAAAAGAAATCTACTTTTGGAGTATCAGAGCTTGAGTTGGGGGAATAGATTCACTCCCCGGTTTGGTATTTCAGGACAAGGGACTGGATGGGTCCTTCAAAAGTGAGTGTATGGCATGAAAAGGATGCATATACAGGTCCCCAGTGTTAAAAGCTGAATGTGTTACCGGATCTAAGTCCATGTACTCACCCCTGGTAAGTAAATACTTGGGAATCAAGAGTTCAGAAACAATCAGGTCTACTCAAGAGTTGGCACCCTGAGAAGCTGGGGTGCAGACATCATTCCCAGAAAGGCTACCTCAGGGAATTCAGGCCCATGAATGGGATTGTAAAGGGAGGAAAATGACATGTAGCAAGCAATGGGCAGGAAAAAGGTGTGATGGGGATGATCTTCGTCTAGGGAATCTGTCTGCTTCATAGTTTTGCCTCCTCAGAATGTTCCAACCAACCTGAACCTCCCAGGAATAGTTTCTGCATTTCTTTAGCCAGAATGATTACTTTTCTGCAAGTTAGATCTCACAGCAATTTACATGATTTGTATTAACTGATGCACAGAAGTGAAGACTTAGGAGGTGCATTCCACATTCTGATGTAATCTGAAGGTCACCAAATGATCCAAGTTCTGTCAATCAAAGAAAGGCCTACGGAGGGACCCAATATGGCTGCCGACAAGGAGGCAGCACTTTCAATGCCTCCGCAGTAACGGGAGCAGAGAGGACCATTAATTCACCTGCATGCGGCCTGCTGAGGGACTTCTAGCAAAATTCCGCTGAAAGGAGACCTGCCGGGAATTAGTAAGTCTATTAAAGGGGTCACTTTGTCCCAGACGAGTGAATCTCAGCGAGTGAAACTCAGCAGGAACTCACGGCCAACGCCGAACTCCCGCTGCTGCCCACACTTTGCAGCGTACTTACAAACGGCCATAGCCTGCTTGGGCCCCAGCCGGCCTAGCGCAGAGGCGGTTCGGCGCTGCAAACGACCACCCCCTCCGACCACCCCCTCCCCCCCCCCCCCCCCCCCCGCCGGCTCGGCGCTGTGAACATCGACCCCCACCCCCCCACCCCTGCCCCGCCCGTGTGAACAGCTCCCGCGGGGGGCGCAGTCCCGCCGGCTCAGCCGAAAAACCGCTGCTCACACATTGCAGCGAGCATACGGAAGGCTGGGTCCTGCCTTCCCAGCTCTGTGAGCCGCCTTTGGCGGTTTGGCACTGGAAACAACCACCCCAACCCCCAACCCCGCGCTCGTGTGGACAGTCCCCGCCTGCCGGGCGCTGCTAAAGGCCCCGCCCGCCCGGCTCTTGCACGGGGGGAATCAGGAGTGGCGCGGGACCCGCGGCGCGGAATTCCGGCTACCGCTATCACCAGTGCTGACAACTGAGGTCTCTTGCACCAGCTTCCAGGGGCGTGGCTACCAGAGGGCAAGCAAATTCGCTGGGGGTTCTCAGCCCCAAGCTCTACAAACTTAGGGTCCAAGGGAATGGCAAACAGGGAGAATGTGCCCAGGCGTTCTTGAAAACAGGGCTCACAGGAACAGCAGACTTGGTGTGTAGCCAATATTGTGGTGAGCATTACCGGTGCACTCAGGATTAGAGACCCGCCCAGTCCAGGAGGAAGAGCTGCTGCACAGCGATTGGCTCCCGCCTACTGAGAGGAGAAGCGTGGCCCGGTGGGCACAGCTCCACCTACTGGAAGAATAGTGAATCGAACTCTAAGACTACATGTATTTCCCCCCCCCCCCCTCTGGTCTCCTGTTTTATTCACACTATGGATGATCTCTCTCATACCAGAATTGTAGTTAACAATCTGAATTGATGAGTCTAAAAGACTGCATGTATTAAAATTTTTTTCTTTTTTTTTTCTTTTTATTGGTTTTGTTTTGTTTTTGTTGTTGTTTTCCCCAAATTTTTTTTAATTCATTTTATTTTATTTTTTAATACTAATTTTCATTTTATTATTGAGATTATGATTTCTTTTTAATTCTTTTTAATTTTCTGTTTCCTTTCTCTCTCTCTTCTTTTCTTCTGTCTTTGCATTTATTTTCAATTCTCATATTTCCCCTTCCTTGAATTCTGCCTGCTTACTCTCATTCTCTTTGGTGACTTATTCCCTCCCCCTATAATACCTTTCCTCCCAAGCAGCAAATAAATTTATAGGAGTAATCAACAACTCAGTAGTCAAACAGAACAAGAAGCAATATGAAAAAGCAAGGAAGGAAAGGAGTACAAACAATGCAGGAAGGCCTAAATATCCAGGAGAATATAGATTCATCAGAAAAATGGTCATATAAAGACCTCAAGGAATACCTTAGACAGATGGAATGGAACCTTAAAGAGGATACGAGACAGCAAATTCAAGCAGCAAAAGAACACATTGAGAACGAATTACAAAAACAGATAAAAGAAGAAGTTAAGCATCTTTATCAGGAGATAGAGATTATAAAAAAGAATCAGACAATAATCTTAGAAATGAAGGAACTTATAAACCAAATTAAAAACTCAAATGAGAGTATCACTAACAGAGTGGAGCAAGTAGAAGCCAGAACGTCAGATAATGAAGACAAAATATATCATCTTGAAAAGAGTCTAGCCAACTCTGATAGGCTGGTTAAAAATCACGAGAGAAGCATCCAAGAGATATGTGATAACATTAAAAAACCAAATTTAAGAGTGATCGGGATAGAGGAAGGCACAGAGATTCAAACCAAGGGAATGTGTAATCTACTACATGAAATAATTACAGAAAACTTTCCAGAAATAAAAAAGGAAACAGATATACAAATTGTAGATGCATACAGAACACCGAGCATACAAAATCAAAGTAGACCAACGCCAAGACACGTTGTTATGAAGATATCCAATATACAGAACAAAGAGAAAATATTAAAAGCTACAAGAGAAAGGAGGCAGATTACATTCAGGGGTAAACCAATAAGGTTAACAGCGGATTTTTCATCACAGACACTGAAAGCGAGAAGATCCTGGAACAACGTATTTCAAACACTGAAAGACAATGGATGCCAACCAAGAATTCTGTATCCAGCAAAATTAAGCTTCAGGTACGACAACGAAATAAAAATCTTTCATGATAAACAAAAGCTAAAAGAATTTGCAGCCAGAAAACCAGCATTGCAAAATATCTTGAGCAAAACACTACATGAGGAAGAAATGAGAAACAATACCCAAAGCCAACAGTGGGAAGTGCCCCAGTAAAGACTGGCGGAGGGGGGAAAGCTAATCATGGAGAAATAAACTAAATTAAAAAAAAAAAAAAAAGAGAGAGAGACAAATAATCAAACATGGATGGAAGTACAAACCATATAGCAATAGTAACTCTAAACATTAATGATTTAAACTCTCCAATAAAGCGACATAGACTGGTAACATGGATTAAAAAAAACAAATCCAACAATATGCTGCCTCCAGGAGACACATCTGACAGGAAAAGACATACACAGGCTGAAGGTGAAAGGTTGGGAAAAAATATACCATGCACACGGTCCTCGCAAACAAGCAGGTGTGGCCATCCTCATATCGAACAAAATCGACTTCAAGACTAAGTTAATCCAAAGGGATAAGGAAGGCCATTATATACTGTTAAAAGGAACCATTCACCAACAAGACATAACAATTATCAATATTTATGCACCAAATAATGGTGCTGCGACGTTCATAAAACAAATTCTCCTCAAGTTCAAGAATCAAATAGACCACAATACAATAATTATGGGTGACTTCAACACACCTCTCTCACCATTGGACAGATCCTCCAAACAAAAGTTGAATAAAGAAACTATAGATCTAAATAACACAATCAATAACCTAGACTTAACTGACGTATATAGAATATATCAACCATCATCAAGTGGATATACTTTTTTCTCAGCAGCACATGGATCCTTCTCAAAAATAGACCATATATTATGCCATAGGGCAAACCTCAGTAAATATAAAGGGGTGGAGATAATACCATGCATTTTATCTGATCATAATGGAATGAAACTGGAAATCAATGATAAAAGAAGGATGGGAAAATCCTATATCACATGGAAAATGAACAATATGTTACTGAACGATCAATGGGTTACAGAAGACATAAAGGAGGAAATCAAAAAATTCTTAGAGATAAATGAAAATACAGACACAACTTATCGGAATCTATGGGACACAATGAAAGCAGTTTTAAGAGGGAAATTCATCGCCTGGAGGTCATTCCTCAAAAAAAAGAAAAACCAACAAATAAATGAGCTCACACTTCATCTCAAAGCCCTAGAAAAGGAAGAACAAAACAACAGCAAATGCAGCAGAAGGCAAGAAATAATTAAAATCAGAGCGGAAATCAACGAAATTGAAACAAAAGAAACTATTGAAAAAATCAACAAAACTAAAAGTTGGTTCTTCGAAAAAATAAACAAGATTGACAGACCCTTAGCCATGCTAACGAAGAGAAGAAGAGAGAGAACTCAAATTACTAACATACGGGATGAAAAAGGCAATATCACAACAGATGCTACAGAAATACAGAAGACAATTAGAAATTATTTTGAAAACCTATATTCCAATAAAATAGAAGATAGTGAAGACATCGATAAATTTCTGAAGACATATGATTTGCCCAGACTGAGTCAGGAGGATACACACAATTTGAACAGACCAATATCAATGGAGGAAATTGAAGAAGCAATCAAGAGACTACCCACCAAGAAAAGCCCAGGACCGGATGGGTATACAGCGGAGTTTTACAAAACTTTTAAAGAAGAATTAATACCAATACTTTTCAAGTTATTTCAGGAAATAGAAAAAGAGGGAGCTCTTCCAAATTCATTCTATGAGGCCAACATCACGTTGATTCCGAAACCAGACAAAGACACCTCAAAGAAAGAAAACTACAGACCAATATCCCTGATGAACCTAGATGCAAAAATCCTCAATAAAATTCTGGCGAATCGGATACAAAGGCACATCAAAAAAATTGTGCACCATGATCAAGTAGGATTCATCCCTGGGATGCAAGGATGGTTCAATATACGGAAATCAATAAATGTTATTCACCACATCAATAGACTTAAAGATAAGAACCATATGATCATCTCGATAGACGCAGAAAAAGCATTCGACAAAATACAGCATCCCTTTATGTTCAAAACATTAGAAAAACTAGGGATAACAGGAAATTACCTTGACATTGTAAAAGCTATCTATGCTAAGCCTCAGGCTAGCATCATTCTGAATGGAGAAAAATTGAAGGCATTCCCTCTAAAATCTGGAACAAGACAGGGATGCCCTCTATCACCACTTCTATTCAATATAGTTCTCGAAACACTGGCCAGAGCAATTAGACAGACAAAAGAAATTAAAGGCATAAAAATTGGAAAAGAAGAACTTAAATTATCATTATTTGCGGATGACATGATTTTATACCTAGAAGACCCAAAAGGGTCTACAAAAAAACTACTAGAACTAATAAATGAATTCAGCAAAGTAGCAGGATATAAAATCAACACGCATAAATCAAAGGCATTCCTGTATATCAGCAACAAAACTTCTGAAATGGAAATGAGGAAAACCACTCCATTCACAATATCCTCAAAAAAAATAAAATACTTGGGAATCAACCTAACAAAAGAGGTGAAAGATTTATACAATGAAAACTACAGAACCCTAAAGAGAGAAGTAGAAGAAGATCTTAGAAGATGGAAAAATATACCCTGTTCATGGATAGGCAGAACTAACATCATCAAAATGGCGATATTACCAAAAGTTCTATATAGGTTTAATGCAATGCCAATCAAAATCCCAAAGGCATTGCTTGTAGAAATAGATAAAGCAATCATGAAATTCATATGGAAAAATAAAAGACCCAGAATAGCAAAAGCAATTCTAAGCAGGAAGTGCGAATCAGGCGGTATAGCGATACCAGATTTCAAACTATATTACAGAGCAATAGTAACAAAGACAGCATGGTACTGGTACCAAAACAGGCGGGTGGACCAATGGTACAGAATAGAGGACACAGAGACCAATCCACAAAGTTACAACTATCTTATATTTGATAAAGGGGCTAAAAACATGCAATGGAGGAAGGATAGCATCTTCAACAAATGGTGTTGGGAAAACTGGAAATCCATATGCAACAAAATGAAACTGAACCCCCTCCTCTCACCATGCACAAAAGTTAACTCAAAATGGATCAAAGACCTTGATATCAAATCAGAGATTCTGCGTCTGATAGAAGAAAGAGTTGGCTACGATCTACATATAGTGGGGTTGGGCTCCAAATTCCTTAATAGGACACCCATAGCACAAGAGTTAATAGCAAGAATCAACAAATGGGACTTACTTAAACTAAAAAGTTTTTTCACAGCAAGAGAAACAATAAGAGAAGTAAATAGGGAGCCTACATCATGGGAACAAATATTTACTCCTCACACATCAGATAGAGCCCTAATATCCAGAATATACAAAGAACTCAAAAAACTAGACAATAAGATAACAAATAACCCAATCAACAAATGGGCCAAGGACCTGAACAGAAACTTCTCAGAGGAGGACATACAATCAATCAACAAATACATGAAAAAATGCTCATCATCTCTAGCAGTCAGAGAAATGCAAATCAAAACCACCCTAAGATACCATCTCACTCCAGTAAGATTGGCAGCCATTATGAAATCAAACAACAACAAGTGCTGGTGAGGTTGTGGGGAAAAGGGTTCTCTTGTACATTGCTGGTGGGGCTGCAAATTGGTGCGGCCAATTTGGAAAGCAGTATGGAGATTCCTGGGAAAGCTGGGAATGGAACCACCATTTGACCCAGCTATTGCCCTTCTCGGACTATTCCCTGAAGACCTTAAAAGAGCGTATTACAGGGATACTGCCACATAGATGTTCATAGCAGCACAATTTACAATAGCTAGATTGTGGAACCAACCCAGATGCCCTTCAATGGATGAATGGATTAAAAAAATGTGGCATCTATACACCATGGAGTATTACGCAGCACTAAAAAATGACAAAATCTTGGAATTTGCAGGGAAATGGATGGCACTAAAGCAGATTATGCTTAGTGAAGCTAGCCAATCCCTAAAAAACAAATACCAAATGTCATCTTTGATATAATGAGAGCAACTAAGAATAAAGCAGGGAGGAAGAGCAGGAAGAAAAGATTAACGTTAAACAGAGACATGAGGTGGGAGGGAAAGTGAGAGAAAAGGGGAATTGCATGGAAACGGAGGGAGACCCTCATTGTTATACTAAATTACATATAAGAGGTTGTAAGTGGAATGGGAAAATAAACAAGGTGAGAAATGAATTACAGTAGAAGGGGTAGAGAGAGAAGATGGGAGGGGAGGGGAGGGGGGATAGTAGAGGATAGGAAAGGTAGCAGAATACAACAGTTACTATTATGGTATTATGTAAAAATGTGGATGTGTAACCCATGTGATTCTGCAATCTGTACTTGGGGTAAAAAAGGGAGTTCATAACTCACTTGAAGCTAATGTATGCTAATGTATGAAATATGATATGTCAAGAGCTTTGTAGGGTTTTGAACAACCAATAAAAAAAAAAAAAAAGAAAAAAAAAAAAAGAAAGGCCTACTTAGCAGTGAACATAGTGGTAAGTTAGATGTGTAATGCCAGATTCTTGGGACTCCAATAGACCTCCAGGAGCTAAATCCGATGCAATCACACAAGAGTCTTTAATGTAAGCTTGAGCCTGGACTCACAACCATTTCTGATGCAGCGGTCCCAGGGAGTGAGTTTTGGTCCTTTGTTCAATGAGATTTTATAGGTTTTGGGGGATACTCTGTTTCACAACATCACACAGCAAATCATTTCACACTGTGGGAAAGTCAAACAACAACTCTTAACATTGATTAGCACATTCACAGGCAGGAACAAGTTGGGTAGGGGTGATTGGTTACAGGTATTTTCCCTGTCTCATGCTGATTGGTGGTTGCTAGGAGGGCTGCTATGGGTCCTCTACTAGCCTAACTGAGTCAGGGACACCTGGCTCTGCAAATCTCTCCTGTTATTTGCAGACAAACAACTCAGCAGGGTGAGTATGTGCCTAGGAGTGCTCTGTGGGTTTTTCCAAGGACAAGGGTCATGCCCCCTTCTTTGGACAGGCTTTGAGGTAGAAGCTGTTTTCAAAAATGGAATCACATCAGTTTCTCAAGATGCAACCTTTCTTTAGAATTTAGAATGCTTGGCAAAAGGAAGGGAAGGAACCTTACCAAGGAACAACTCACATGACAGAGGCTACATTTACGAAATTGAGGAAAAATTGTACTTGTCAGATCAGGCTGGGCAGGCAGCAACCAAAGCTGGCAGATTTAAAAGGGCCGCTGAACAGGCTTTATTGATCTTACAGTACTTGTTTTACTTTCTCTATAACTAAGTAGGCCTTTCCTTGGACAGAATTTTACAGTTTGAAAGAGACAGAATCATATGCATGAAATCCATTTAAAAATATCAAACCAAAATAAGTTTTAGAATATATTCTAGTTTGTTTTAAAATTTATCCTCACTTAGTAGGGCAATCTACACTTTGACAACATAAGGAGGACAGCAGTGGTGTAGTATTGTTACCTCTGTTTACCAGTGATGAGTCCTTGCTTCCCTGAATGCTGAAGTATAACACCTGAAGAGCACATGGAGGCAAGTGTACAGTGGAAAGTGGAAGGCTTTATTAAAGGACAGCAGAAAAGACTTCTCCCCAGAGGAAGAAGGGGACCCAAAAGGTGGAATCCATGGAAAGGTGAGGTCTTCCCTTTTTTAATAGTTAAGGTCTTCTTTTAGTCTTCCCACATTCCTGTCCTTTGTTTCCCTTTATCTTACAGTGATAGAATGCAGGTGGGAAGATGGGAGACAGGTGGACTGGAGGAGTAATCTGGCAGGGAAGGGCCTGGGGTGGTTTGATTAGCACTTCTCTGCTTGCTGGGAGCTGTTTCATTAACAGTTCCTTAGGATGGGTTCTAGGCCTTGGGCACATTAACATTTCAATTTCCCCAAGTGCTGCTCTGATTTCCTGGACTCCATTCTTGATAATGGACTCCATTTTCTTTTCCCTACTCAATATTAGACCTGATTTACCTAACTACACTAACTGCCTATCTTTAAAGCCGGCTTCAGTATTTTAAAGGGAAATGTAAGGAAGCAACCCAAATTTAGAATACCTCTATACTTCAAACCCAAATGTTAACTTTTTGGTCAGTGTACATCTTTCTGTCTGTCTGGTGCATTCTCATTCATTCTCTCTCTCTCTCTCTCTCTCTCTCTCTCTCTCTCTCACACACACACACACACACACACACCTACAAGCTGAAATGATCACAATCCAAACATATAAACTGGAAAATAGCTGGCAATAAGGCATTAGAAATAAAATATTATGAATACAAATCAGAACATATGAAATTGGTGAACAAAATCTCACCATATGGTTACAACTTATTAAGTAATAGAAAAGTGGTGAAACAATGGTATGTATCTCATAGTTCCACTTGTTTTATATGCATGAATATTTTGAAAATATACAGCTCCTTAATAGCTTCTCAGAATGTGAGAAGCACTAATTCCCAGAAGCACTAGTTCACCCTCCAGTCCCACCAAGACAGATATGCAGGCACCTTGAGGACCAGGCCACAAGCCCGCCTGCCCCAGTCACCTACCTTTGGCTTTTGGGCCTGAAAATCACATAGAGTGAGTCCCCTTCTTGATTAAGGTAATCTACTGGTAACAAAATTAGAAAAAACTTGAAGCACTATCTGGGACACTCGGTACATAATCAAATTATGCATTCATTAATTTTCCTACCTGGCTTGTATGCTTGAGCACCTAGCTTTTCAGCTCCAGCATGAACTACGTTTGTGATTTTACCATCATCTGACCTTAATCGTAGTCTAACCTGGGTCTCATCTCAACTAGGCAATGTTCTCTGAAGTGACAAGAGAATGACAATGATTGGTGTACTTGTCAGGACATGCCTGACACGCACAGGCTTCCTGTACTCAATGGAAATGGAACTTCCTATACTCAGGAACTGGATCCCTCCCTCCAAACACCTTCCCTCTCCCATGCGTCCATGGAAACACAAGCTGATCAGACCATGCCTTCCAGGAAGATATAAATTTCACATTGATCCTATCAGGTTTCAGGGAATTTTCAAAACAAATAAGCATCAATTCTTCAGATGAGTATTTGGGTTTTGTTTTCTGGCATCCTGTACCATGCAACACAGTTTACATGTGCACTGTCTGTATCTGAGTGAATCATTTGCCTTTTTCCCAGACCAGTGACATCGCTTTGCCTGATCAGAAATCTGAAGCTTTGGAACTCCACCCATCAAACTTGGAAGAGCTCCCTTGGTATCAGGAATGTCCAGAGCCCCCTATTCCATAGAGGCTGAGCCAAGCACACACCTGGGCCCTAGCACTGGATGAGTTCACTGAATAAAGTCAGCAGTATTGCCAAATCCCTCAATTCTCTTTTTGGCCTTTTAGTTTTTCAGCATAATATTTATGAAATTAAATTTTAAATGTTGTCAACTGACACACAATAAACCTATAAATAAACATATTTATGAACTACAATGTGATATTTCTATAATACAGTTTTTGAGCCTGTGCCTTTCTCATCCTTAGGAGCTTATCTTGAAAAGTTTTGTTCCACGACCCAGGTGTGGAGAGTCCATTCTCTCCACTGAACTCTACAACCTGCCACTATTGGCTGCCTGGGCCACAGCTTACAATCATCTGCCTCTTCTGATGTCCACAGTTTGTTTCCTTCCTTCCTTCATCCCTCTCTGTGGGAAGCCATTCTCGCACGTGATTGGGCACCTCCGGATTGGGTGTGAAGCGCTCTGGCTAAGCTGTGTCGGAGCTTTCCCCACCCTCTCCAGGTGCGAGAGCCTGTACGTGTGGGGGTGTGACTGACCACTGACCCTGAGGCCAATCACTGACCCTGACCTTGGAGTGCTGCCCCCCTCGACCTTCATTGGATGGAATTTTCCCCTGAATTTCTTGTTCCCCAATAAAAGGCCACTCCCTGGCGTGCTCTCTCTCTCCTGCTAGCCCTGAGTAAGCCTTGCTGCCCTACCAGGTGGTTTGAGGTGTGAGCCTGATAGAGTCATCATGAACATTAGGTTACTTTGCATTTAATGAGCCACTATGGGGTATGAGACTTGGCTGTGTCCTGCATTGTCTCTTGATTTTAACTTGATTTTCTCTCACAAACATAAGCTCTTCAAAAGCAGGAAGCAGCTCTTCAAGTCTCTATATATGCTGCATCCATCACAGAATTTCACTCATGGCAGATTACTACTCATGCTCCTTAAATATTTGGATTAAACTGACTTGGTTCCATTGAAGATAAACGTGTGGTCAAGGAAAGCTCTGCTTTCATGCATTCCTATAATAATAATTTAACAACTTATTTTCTGCTTTGAGCTGTCTACTTATCACTGATGGATGAACTGAATCATGATACTACCTATGAAAGGTTTTGTTTTCAGTTCACAGATGGAAACATGAAGACTATAGATGTTAGATCACCTGCTGAGTGTCACATCTATAAATCTGTAGGAATGGAACTTAAACTCGTGAAATTCAGGACCCTTGGCATTGGTCCCTCCCTATCAGAGGTATTCATCACAATTTTTAAAAGTTCTCTAATGTAGCTATTCATTAAAAACAGAAAAACAAAATAAAATTTGGAGTCAACAATTTGTAATTCAACAATTACACCTGAACCCACCACATCTGAACACTCCATTCCACTCTCTCTGTGTGCCTCTCTCTCCTTGGAGACCAGGGTTCTAACAAGCAGGGAGTAGGAATGTATTGCACAAATGGCCAAGTTCTTAGACTCAAGCAGAATTGCTCTGAGAATCAAGGGACAGAAACCTACAAAAGTTATGGAACCAGTGTTTTCTTCTCCTGATGGGTTGAGGCACTGTTGGTCACTCCCCATGATCTGGCCACTTTTAAGTAGCTGAAGACAGTAGCCCCGATCTTGAGAGTAGTAAAAATGCAACCATATGTGTCTTCATGCTTAGGTGTGCCTTCCTGCAGCCCCATGGGTGGAGCTAGGCTCACCTCTTCCTTTGTGATATTAACCCCTTGCCCTGTTTGGGATAGAATGTTCCATGGAAACGCCCTTTGTGTGTCTCCTTCTCTTACTCTGCCCTTGGATGTGGCCTTCCTAGATGTCAGTCAACCTGCTGATAGCAGACATCATGAAGCTAGACTCAGCCCCTTGAAACCTGACCTCTTGCCTTATTTGAATGACTTCTCCTCAAAGAAAGGGGTCAGCATGCACTTGATCTCTTTCTGTAGACCCTTAAGGTCAGAGGAGCCATCACAGCAACCCCAAAGAAAAAGGTATTTTTATCTCTTGTGTGGTTATTTCATGCAGCCCAGTTCTCCTGGAGTGACCCTGAGTGTTTTTGACGTGTTCAATGCGAAGCATTTATTAGTCATTTTTGCGTGGTAGTAGGGAGTTCTGGAGATTTGCTTACTCAGCAAAATACATCCCCAGCATTTTTAAATTCCCACAAATACACAATACTAAATGCTTCTATAGTAGGAAAGATAATCATGGCCTCACTAATGTTAGACACAAACAAATTAAAAGAAATACACATTTAAATGGCGTATTAGAAAGTGTTAAAAACCTTCAGTAGGGATGTAGGTCAGTGGTGGAGCACTTGCCTAGCGTGCATGAGTCTCTGGATTTGCTTCCTGCTAAATAAAAAAAAAAAGAAGAAGAAGAAATTTTTATTATAACCCATGTTGTTAAAATGTTAGCAAAGGTCTGGGGTTGTGGCTCAGTGTCAGAGGGCTTGCCTTGCACATGTGAAGCACAGGGTTCCATCCTCAGTATCACATAAAAACAAACAAAGATAGTGTGTCCATGTATAACTAAGAAAAATTTTTTATAATTGTTGGCAGAAAGAACTTCCTCAATACTGTTGTTTGAATGAATTTGGTAGCACTCTTCAACATGCAATATAGCCTAGTGTTCTAACAGTTTTAAATATACTATTTTGATATAAAAATTCCACTTTTAGGAATTTATTCCACAGATTCATTCACAGAAACAAGAAACTCTATTAAGGAAAAAATATTGTTCTTTCATAGTACAATATAAAAATGATCCACATGGTTAGAAACAAGACAACCCTTAGAATCCTAAAGGGAATAGATTGTATAGAGATTCTAGGACATATTAAATGCCTTATAATTCCAAGAGGTAGAAAGCATTAAGTATTTTTACATATATGTAAATGTTTATAGTAATGAAAACGTGGCTCCCTGTTGACATGGAATCATGTAGATTTTAAATCACTAAACAAAGATAATGATGCTACACAATTTTGTGGATTTGTAGGACCTTTAATCAGAAAAATATTTGATAAAATCAATTCTCTATTAATCTCATATCTTCCACTTTCATTCCTTTTTCTGTCTTCCTGGAAATTATTCTAGTGAAATGAAATTTAAGTAATGACTTTTTTAGCAAGATATTTGTAGATTCACAAAACTACAAAAATGTAGTGAAATTTCAGTTTGCAAAATGGATGCAAATGATATCAATAATAATTCAAATAAAGAAATTTATTAAATTATGAAATTGATGCAAAAGATACTGAAGATTATTAAAAGACAAACTTTTAAATATAAAGATTAGTTAAGACAAGTAAAGGTGTCAGAGTACAGTTAACTGGAGGTCAAGTTGAGAGATACCTCCTTCTATTCCTGGTGCATTTCCTAGCTCACATCAAAGCTCAAGGCCTCTCCCTGTGCTACTTGTCAGAGGCTAAACCTTCCTGAGGCTGGGAAATTGCAACAGAACCTCTGGCCCTCTGCCCCTTAGAGGGACCCACCATGACTCTTGGCCCCAGGCACACTTGTAGCTTCACGGACTCATTCCTGCACTGAAAACCCAACTAATACATTAAATTAAAAATCATATTCTTTTCACAATAGTTAAAGACAATATGTTAATATTATATATCAGATGTTACATTAGGCATGAAAGTCATTTTTTTTCTTCCTGTTTTAAAGAATTAAAATAATTTTTAGGCCCCTAGTGTATTATAAGGCCCTAGGTGCTTTGCCTAGTGGGTGGGTGAGCCCTAAGTGGTATCCTACTAATTTCCATTAGCAGCAGCTGGGGCTCTATCTCTAGAAGGGCTAAATTATAAAGCAGAATTCAGCCTGTGTGGTTAAAATGCAACTTTGTAAAGGAGTCTAAAAATTTGTGTACATTCTTAGATTCCCAATGATAAAAACTACTCCTCCTTGGATCATTGTGACAGTAAAAATCACAGTGTGGCTTCTTTGTCTCAAACATGTCCCACAGAGATTTCTTCATGAATCAGTTTCAATTCAAGATCATGAGACTCTTGACTGTATTTCAGGAAAACGATACCATGTAGGAAATTAATGTGAACATAACCTCTGAGGAGAGTCATGCCCTAAAATTAAAAAAAAAAAAAAAAAAAAGGGCAAAATTGTTCAAGCACGTTCACACATGCTTGTAATCCCAGCAGCTCCAAAAGCTGAGACAGGAGGATCGTGAGTTCAAAGCCAGCCTCAGCAATGGTAAGGCACTAAGCAACTCAGTGAGACCCTGTCTCTAAATAAAATACAAAATAGAGCTGGATACGTAACTCAGTGGCCAAGTGCCCATAGTTCAATCTTCAGTACGGGGGGTGAAAAAAAGGCACAATTCATCTCAATGTAAGATTTTAAAATAGAATTAGTCATTGTAAAAGTCAGCCATCTTTGTGTATCACCTCTGTGCATTTGCTCATAATTAATTAATCATAATTAATTATCCTAAAATGTCTATAGTCCCAGCTACTCAGGAAGCTGAGACAAGAGAATCACAAGTTCCAGGTTAGCCTCAGTAATTTAATGAGGCCACAAGCAACTTAGTGAGACTCTCTCTTAAAATATAAAACCAGCAATGAATGTAGCTCAGTGCTCATGAGCCCCAGGTTCAATCCCAAGTACCAAGAAAAAAAAAAAAAAAAGACAGTTTTAAATGTCAGTTTTACTTTTCTTTCTTTTTTTAATTTTTCTATCATTTTATTTTGCCAGCATTACTTTTTTCCATTTGCTATGTTATGTATTCCTTCCCATAATTTCAATAATGAAACCATAAATTGTATAAAGACTTTTGGAGAATTCTACTTTTGTTTTATGCTAATTTAACCAAAGGAAAGTACATTATGACAATGCTAGTTATTTTGGTAAGCACTGTATATATGTGTAAAAACAATGAAACTTCCTCAAAAAATGAAAAGACATCTTTTTATACAACTACTATTATAAAATGTACGATTTCTCAAGGTCTGGAGTCTTCCAGCAGTGGCATATGTGGTGATGACTTGTTGTGGGTTTTTTCCTTTTGGTGGTGCTGGTGATTGAACCAAGGGCTTCACACATGGTCAACAAGGCCTCTACCATTCAGCTACATCTCCATTTTTGTTTTGTTTTGTTTTCAGAAAGGGAATCACTAATTTACCATGGCTGTCCTTGAACTTGTTTTCCTCCTCTCTCAGATGCCAAGTCTCTGGGATTACAGGCCTGAGCCACTGAACCTAGCCTTCTGCCTTTCTTTATTGTGGAGACTTATCCTCTAGTTGTCCCCAAGGTTCAAGAAAATCAATAAGGAGAGAGAGAGAGAAAGAAAAGCTGATTTAGACTTAAGGTCTTTAGAGTTAAAGGTCATCATATAGGTATGTTCATCAGAGACAAAGTGCCAACTTTTACTTTCACTCCCTCTCAGTTTCCAGAAGTTCTGAGAGAAACCCAGCCAGCCCTTTCATCTATGCTCCCTCCTCCTTCCTAATCCTTTTCACCAGTACCACATACTACCCATCTGCCACTAAATGGGGCTTCTAGTAAAAGGTTTTTAGTAGAAGGAAGTGAGTGGATATGGAATTCAATGGAAACTTCAGGAATAATGCACTTTAGAAATTCACATATTCATTTTTAATGCTCTTTATCCAAAAATACATATAAGGGGCATAATCTGGACTAACATTGGGCTTATCCCATAGATAAAATAAGCAGTTACTAATGACTATGACATACTAAGCTATGACAGATGGCCAAATCTAACCATCACCCTCTTTTATATGACCTATGAGATAAAAATGACTTTTATATTTTTCAGTGATTTTAAAAATTATGGCACCTAAAATTACATGAAACTTCAATGTCTGTAAAGTTTTATGGGAACTCAGTCATGCTCATTTGCCCAAATATGGCATATGTTTGTATATCTGATGATTTTATATACCAACATCATATACATGAATATTATATGTATATTAGCTATATATATATATATATATATATATATATATATATATATATATATTTAAGTACACATATATGTGTGTATTTAAGTATTGAGTACTGGGCTGGGGATGTGGCTGGGGCGGTGGCGCGCTCGCCTGGCATGCGTGAGGGCTGGGGTTCAATCCTCAGCACCACATACAAACAAAGATGTTGTGTCTGCCGAAAAAGCTGAAAAATGAATATTAAAATTCTCTCTCTGTTTCTGAAAAAAAAAAAAAGGATTGAGTACTTATGACAGAAATCACAAAATTCTCACAACCTAAAATATTTTAAATCTGGCCTTTACTGGAAGAAGTTTGCCAACCCGTAGTATAGAATCATGAAAGGAAGTAATTTGTTTAATAAGTGGTAAGGTGCTCAGCATTGCTGGAGATAAAGGTACATGAATGACAAGGAGACAAAAATGAAGCTCAAGGAATATATTACATTCGTATTGTATGCCTTGCTGAAACCCCAAAATTTCCTTTACTTTTTCTGATCATGGTTCTGAGTATTCTACCATTTACTGCCAATGTAAACAAGTTGCCAAATTCATTACCTACCAAATTCTTTAACCAGTTTAAACTTCAATTCATCCACTGGCAATAAGGGAGGATAATAATAATATCTAAATCAGACAGGTGATATAAAAAGTTGAAAGAAAATTCATAGTATATATGTGTGTTGTATTCTATAGATATTATCAACATATGGTCATGATTTTCATTTTTATTAATACTGGTTTTTTGCTGCTATATAACAAATGTAGCTCACTGTAGAATGTTTGGAAAACAAAATTAACAACATAGCCCTGTCCTCCTTCTTACCACTTGAAGGTGACAATTATTAAAATTTTATGTACTCCCTCAGTCTATTTCCTATTCACACATTCCTAATATTGCAATATTATTCAAAAATCAATATTTTATATACATATTTTTGTGTTTTCATTTAATATTATAAAGTGGGTATTATTCAGTAGAAGGAAATATTCTTCAAAAATGACTTAAATGATTACCTATTTTCTTAAACTCACTGGTCATAAATGACCTACTCATTCATAGATCAGTGGTTATTTCCTATTTTTGACACAATAATAATTCATTATTGAACATGTTTCTATGTGAAATTTGTCTATAGCTCTGATTGTTGCTTTAAATTACAGACTCTGAAAAGATTCTCAAAACAATGTGTGAACCCTTTGAGGGAGTTCACACAAATATTCTAAATTGTTTTGCAGAAAAATTATACTAATTTATAACCAAAATTATTAACTCTGGATAATATAATTCTTCCTTTTCTAAATTTGATAAGCAAAATTGAATTTCTATATTGTTTCCTGATTTGTTCAATTTATATATTTTTTTACTACTAGGATAATTGAACAATTTTATATGCTTAATTCTTATTAGTAATTTTATTGAATTGAATCTTTGCACTCTATCTTTGGGAGAGAGAGGTGTTCTTTCCCTAATGATTCATATGAACTCTTTCTAAGTCTATTACACAACCTTATTATTATTGTGTTCCTTTAATTTAAATTGCTGTTTCCATATGTCTTATGATTTTACTCTGTTAACATATTCTGTAATACAGACGATTACTTATAAGGTGAAAGTAGTTTCTAGTTATCATGCAGTGTTGATCATATTATTGTTCTTTTTGTTTTTTTAAAAAAATTATGTATGGGTGTGTGGGGCATCATAGTAAAAAGCAGTGACTAAAGTCTCCAAATAATTTTTTGGCTCAAAAACATATTTTGTTTCATTTATGTTTTAGTGCTACAGAGAATTCCAAGTTCAGCATGATATTATTACTAAAAAAATGATATTTTAACATTACACAATGTATACAAGTATTAAAACATCACATGATACCTTAGAAATATAAATAATCTTTATATTTTATGTATTAATTAAAATACATTTAAAATATTTTAATTTAAAAAAGAAATGAGTTTTCCCTCTACAAATGCTATAAAATTTTGAATAAATTTTGAAAATCAAATTGTCTTCTAGAACACAACTGGTTGTTAGCCTTTCTTCTTTGATTTTGCCAGCTGCTTAAGGAGTCATTGTTATTATTTAATTGATTTTTCTTAGGTTGCTAGTATTTTCATTTTTTTTACTACACATTACTTTTACTCCATTTGCTTCCTTGACCTCCTCAGGAACACTTAATTATATGTTACTTTGCTTTATACTATTTTTCAATTTTTCCCCATTTTCTATACCTTTCGAGAGAGCACCATAAGTCTGTTAATGTATTTTTTTCCTTTAGAAAAAAATCAAGTCTATTCTTTTATGCTTTCAATAATTTTTTTGTTTCTACTATTGCAATTTGTTTTCATTACAATATTTCCATAATTACATAAAGAAGTCTAATTTTTATGCCTATCTTAGCAAACTTCTTTTTCATCTCTGTTGCCTAGAAAACACTTATAGACTATATTAATGGCCTTGTTTGTTATATACTCCATGTTACGGTATATTTCTTTCTTTCTTTCTTTCGTACCAGGGATTGAACCCAGGAGTGCATAACCACTGAGTCACATCCCCAACTCCTTTTTATATTTTATTTCGAGACAGGTCTTGCTGAGTTGCTCAGAGCCTAGCTAAGTTGCTGAGGTTGGATTTGAACTTGAAAACCTCCTGCCTCAGCCTCCCACGCCCCTGGGGTTACAGGTGTACACCACTGCACCCGCTGTATAATTTAATTTGGTTTCAGCCTCTTTTTCACTTTTCTTTTTCTTTTTTTCAGGGTTAGCCGTTTACTCTCATCACTAACTCTTCCTCATCCCAGCGTCACCACGCAATGGGCAGCATCATCCCCACTGGGAGGCAGCAACTCCGCCAACCCTTCCCCTGGACCAAATTCTTCGCGGAGTTGTCTTCCAGGCTCCAGACCCGCCCCCTCCCGCGTGTTGCCAGGAGAGAGCTTCGCCAGGCCAGGCCAGGGCAGCTCCCAAGGGCCAGCTTGGGTTTGCACAGACCAGAGAGAAGCCGCAGACCCTAGGGCCAAGGTACCCTACCCCCGTGGGTTCCCTCAAAATTCGAAGGCGCCTGGAGCTCCAGGCACCTGGAGCACCCAGAGCCCAGAAACAAGCCTCAGCTGCCCAGCGACCGCCTAAGGGACGAGGAGAAAGGTGGTGGGGGTCTAGGTGCTGCGGGCCGCCAGCCCGGCTACCTGAGGCGACGGGTGGGGCCCGCACCGCTGGGGCGGGCACCGCGGGCCGCACTCAGCTTTCCGCCTCACGTGACTGGCGCCATTAGGCCTGCTCTTTCACCGCCGGGGCAGTCCGTCCTCAGGCGGTCAGTCAGTACACCAGTCGGTGACTCTCCCAGGGCGCCTGGGGACCGGCCGGTGGGGCTCTGTTCAGGCAACTTCTGCCAGGGGCGGCGGCGTCAAATAACTCCCCGGACAAATGGGTCACTGCGCTTGCGCGGTGCGCCTGATCAGCGACTTGAGAGGGGCTTTATTAATTCTTTTTAGCTATATATAGCATTATAATTCATTTTGACATAATTATTTAAGCATAAAATATAATTTACTGTATTTTAGCCCCCAAAACTTCCCTTTTCTCCTTCCTCCCCCTGTTCTCTTCTTTCTACTGATTTTTGTGTTGTTGATTTATAGTTTTTAAATTACCTCATAAATATACATAATGGTGAATATCACTGTTGTATATTCATATATGCCCATAGGAATTAGGTTAGATTTATTCCACTGTTCTTTCTTTATTTCATCCCTCCTCCCTCCCTACAATCCCCTTAGTCTACTCCACTGATCTTTTTTCTATTATGATGGAATCTTTTATGCTTTTTTTTTCTTTCCTCTTATTTTGGATTAGTTTTCACATTTCAGAGAAAACATTCAACCTTTGACTTTCTGTGTCTGGCTTATTTCACTTAGCATGATTGTATCTAGTTCCATCCATTTTTACCAGAAAATGCCATAATTTCATTCTTCTTTATGACTAATACCCCATTGCCGGTATGTACCACATATTCTTTATCCAGTCATCAATTGAAAGGCACATAGGTTGGGAATTCTGCTGCTTTAAATGTTAAAGTGGCTGTATCTTTATAATATGCTAATTTTAGACCTTAGGGATATACACTGATAAGTGGGATATCTAGGTCATATCATGGTTTCATTCTTAATTTTTTTGAGGAATCTCCATACTGCTTTTTCAGAGTAGTTGCACTAATTGGCAGTCCCACCAACAATGTATGAGTGTACCTTTTTACCCCACATCGTTATCAACACTTATTATTATTTGATATATTGGCACAAGAAGCACAAGAAATAAAACCAAAAATCAATAAGTGGATTGGCATCAACTTAAAAAGCCTACAGAAGATTACAGAATGAAAAGAGAGACTACAGAATGGGAGAAGATCTTTTTTACCTACTTATATAGTACATTTGTATACAGAATATCTAAAGAACTCACTTTTCATTTTTATGATGAAATCCTGCTATAAGATATACCATTTTAAAATTTCAAACTTTTTGTGTTGTATTCTGTGAGTTGAAAATGTTGCACAAGTGCTTTGATGGTATCTATGTGCATTGTGTGCTTTCAGCATAGTCAGGTATCATTGCATGATAAACACAATGTTCTGACATCTAATTGGATTGCAAAATGATCTAAATTCCACTGCTTCTTCAAATGTGGCATTTGAAATCTACTTTTTTTTCTCATTTTTGGTATGATGTGTATCCACTGAAAATAAAAATGAATCTATAATGCTATACTACAGAGATGTGCATTGAAACTAAAAACACTGACAATTTACAACTGTATTATTGTGGTTGTTAGTGTTCTAAGGAGTAGAAGAAAGTATTGCTAATGGACAAACTCTGTCACAGCTGTTCAACTTTTGCCACTGTAGCATAAAATCAGCCATAATATATAAATAAATGAGTATGGTTGTACTCCAATACAACTTTATTTCTGAGTACTGAAATTTGAATTTCAAATAATTTTTACATGTCAAGAAATAGTAATCTTCTTTTGGTTTTTCTAAAAATATAAAAATAAATTTTCTAAAAATGTAAAAATATTAAAATTAGAAAAATAAATCTTTCTAAAAATGTAAAAATAAATTAACTCATGAACAAAATAAAGACTTATGGAGTGTTAGATTTGGCTCATAGGCTATAGTTTTCCAACACCTGCTCAATGCATGAGCTCTGACACTAAAATGCCCGGGTTTTAACCTTGATCCTGTTTGCTTAACAGCTCTATAACATGGGCAAGGTACTTAAGATCTCCTGTCCTCAGTTTCTCCTTTTATGAAATGAGAACAATCATAGCATCTACCTCACAGCTTGATGTAGGATTAACTCAGTTAATACATGTAAATCACAAAAGAATTATGCAGGGGACATCATAATTTATGTAGAAATATTAACCATTATGATGATGCTGATGACAGTGGCGTGGGACATGTTTGGGATGATAGAAATTGTGACATGGGAGAGAAAACAGAAGGAAGACTAGGATGGATGGAGAGGTGGGTAGGAACCATGTCTTGAAAGGCCATCTATGCTGAGATATTTGAACGCTATTTTTTTGAACTATATAATAAGGGTTTTCAGGACAAGAAAAAAAAATTAGATTGGTATTTAGAACATTACTGTGGCAGTCAGGTAGAGATTAGAAGACAAGAAAATCCAATCTGTAAGAGAGAAGTAAAAAGACTTGTACAAAGGAAAAAAAAAATAAGTACAAGGAAAGCCACTTCTTAAATCTCAGAAATTGTAGCCCTCTGTCTAAGTAGAGTAGGCATTAAGCAGAGCTGACAGCTCAGAGGAAATTTGTTTCTGTTCTAGACAGCAACTGCTCCTGGAAACCTGCAGGCCAGCAGAGACTTGAGCTTCACCTTGCCAAGATGAGGTCATCAGGAGGTATGGCTGTGCCACCTGGGACATTAGCCCTCCTCCCCAGATCTGAGCCTGTCTAGTCACCTACCCTTCCCCTCCAGGACCCAGCATAGGCCACTGGGAGCCTCAGTCAATTGTGCTCCCTCAACAGCAGAGTGTGTCATTATTAACTTTTTAATGAGGTCACAGACAGTGACTGTTCATTAAAGGATAGGATAGTTTGCAAACCCAGGGGAGGAAGACACTAAGGACCGGACCGAAGTCAGTGACAATAGAGCTAAGCCCAAGAGTAGTTGTACTGGAGGGAGGAAGAATGAGCTCTTAGCAGAGACTCTTAGGCTTTTACTGTTAGGTCTCTGGGATCCCTTCCAGACACTATGATTCTGGAGAGAGAGAACTCAAGGGACCAGGCCCTGGTGGGAGGAAGTGACAACAGAGCCAAGTGATCCCAGGCTCATCCCAAATCTTGGCAGAGAGTCTTGGGGAAAATCAACATTCTTCAAATTTTCTTGTATGCTTATGTAGATGAAATATTTGGAACTCCTCCTTGTGTAGGATCCCTTAGACATTCCATCCACTCCCAGGTTCTCAAAAACAATCACTACTGTAGAGATGAAGATGCCATTTATGTGTATCTCCTTGAGGATTGCTGCCAGAGCTTCCTAATTGGCCTCCCTGCCTCTAGTCATGCTGCAGATTTACACATATACTCCTCATTCCAATCCATTCTCCTCAGAGTTGTTTCTAAATTAACACATGGCAATCTATTATTATGCTTAAAACCCTTATGACTCACCTTCATCCTAAGAATAAAACTAATGTTCCTAGTATGTCATACAAGCCCCCTTATAGTTCAGCTATAGGGATAGGCTCTCTTTATAACTTCAGATCTTACCATATCCCAGCCACATGGTTAAATGAATAGTCAATTATTATTGTATTATTTTCTTTCCCTGTATACCATACATTTTTATTTAGCATTCTCTATTCCCATCAAAATTTGGAATTGAAAAACTTCAGTTTAAATCCTGTGTTGGCTATTTACAAGTTCACACAAATTACTTTAAATTTCTATCCTTCTATATCCTCATCTTTGGTGCAATAACACCTCATGAGGTTAACATAAAAATAAGATGAGAATAAAGAAACCTACGGTCCAAGAGCATTAAAAATCCTGTTTGTCCTATGGCAGCAGAGGTACAATGTGAACGAATCACATAAGTTAGTTAGTGTTAGCAACTAGTACCACTTGTAGAACTTTCTGATTCTATTCTTTAGCATTTTTTCCAACTTAGAGTGGATCTTTTCTGCAGAATCCTCAACAGGTGTTTGCTATTATTTGTCATATAAGTAAATTATTAAGTCTCCTCCTTTTCCCAGGGAGCAGGGTGAAGAAAGGAACTAACGTAATTACTGCCAAATATGAGCTACCTATTGTTAGCAAAGTACTCTTCATAGTTATTAGTAAGGGATAGAGAACATGCAAAGTAACAACTAATAAGTGTCAGAACTTAGGTTTGAGTTTAGGTCTCTCTGGTTTCAGTATCATTACCTTTTCAATATAGTATATTACTTCTCTAGATTGTAATGATAGAAGCAAGAAAGAAACTAGGAGAAAACAAAAATAAATGTAACATGAAAGGTCAAAAGACTTCAGAAATGTTCTAAGAGGAAAAAAAAACATTGACACCAATAGATAAAAAGGAATGATCTATTATTATATATGATTAACTATTTCTTTGGGATCATTGAAGGAACTAGAAATGTTACTTTTATTCTTTCTTTTTTTTCCAGAACAATGGATTTACCATTCAGCCATGTCTCCAACCCTTTTTATTTTTATTTTTTTATTTTGAGACAGAGTCTTCTTAAGTAGCTTAGGGTCTCACTAAGTTACAGAGGCTGCCTTTGAACTTGTGATCCTCTTGCTTCAGCCTCTTTTTCTGTGGGATAATTGGTACGTGTCACCATGCTCTGCTAAAAAAATTACTTTTACTTTTACATAAAAACTACTTAGAACAGAATAAGTTTTCAACCAAACGTAGACACTATTTACATCTTTGTTCAACTCCTCTGACTGTAATTTCTGCCTCACCTCATATACCCCACATGAAATTAATTCCTACATATCACCTAAGATTCAACTCTAATATTTTTTCTTTCATGAAACTCTGGATTATCCCTCGAAGCAAATCAGAGTTGACCCTCCTTGATTGTTAAGAATTAAATGAATTGCATTTGTATTTTATTAGCATAAAAGACACAGCAAGGGGAGTTTATCATTAATATTTGTATGTCTGAGAACCAGAGTCCAGGGTTTGGCATACAGTAGTACATAATAAGTGATTAAATGAGTGCATAGTTCCCAAAATATTTCTCTAGCTCTGATCTCCCATTGAAATGTGAGTTGTTCCAACTTTCCAATTGTCAAATATGTTTTTTGGTTAGGTTTCAAGGTATATGTCAAGCAACAGGAAGCTCTCAAACAAACTTTTATCATAATCTTCAAATCTTGAAAAAAAATGTTGTTGTTGTGGTACTTGTTCCCTTTTTTGACCCCACTTTTCATTATCATATCCTGAATATTTAAACTAAGAATCCTGAGAATACAACAATAACAAGGTGCTGCTCTCTAGGAGTTCTAGATCCCTGATTAAGTCATAGAAGAAGATTAGCAGCTATAGAACAAGAGAGCAGGGTGCAAAGTGTTTTACTGTGTTAGGTATCTATATGGTGTTTTAGTGAGCCTTTTCACTGCTGTGACCCAAAGGCCTGAAAAAGAACAATTAGAGGAGGTTCATGGTTTCAGAGGTCTCAGTCCATAGATGGCTGGATCCATTGCTCTGGGCCAGAGGTTAGGGAGAACATCATAGCATAAGAGTGGCAGAGAAAAGCAGATCTCCACCAAGAAGCAAAGAGGAAGGAAGAGATAGCAAGAGCAAGAGAGAGACACTTCTCTCACCACAGACAATATGTTACCCTCAAAGACACACACCCCCCCAATGACCCAGCTCCTCCAGCCATACCCTACCTGCCAATGCTTACTATCCAGTTAATCCCTATCAGGTGATTAATGCACTGATCAGATTAAGGCTCTCATAACCCAATCATTTTATCTTAAAACTTTCTTGCATTGTCTCATACATGAGCTTTTGGGGAACACCTAATATCTAAATCATAACAACTGACTGGGAAATACACTGTAGAAATATTCAACCTGTTGATTCTTCCTTTGTAAAACTCTTCTTAACTCGAACTTGATTCAATTCCCATTTTCTTTTTTTTAATTTGTTCTTTTTAGTTATACATAACAGTAGAGTATAAGTTGACGTATTTATACAAACATGGATCACATCTTATTCTAACTAGGATCCCAGTCTTGTGGTTGTACATGATATATTCACTGTGGTGTATTTATATATGTACATAGGAAAGATAAGTCAGACTCAACCCACTGCCTTTTCTAATTCCTGTCCTTCCCCTTCCCTTCATTACCCTTTTTCTAATATACTGAACTTCTATTCTTCCTATCCACCCCCTTGTAGTTTGTTAGCACTCACATATCAGAGAGAACATTCCACCTTTGGTTTTTTGGGATTGCCTCATAGTCTCCAGATCCATATATTTTCTGGCAAATATCGCAAAGTCATTCTTTTATGTCTGAGTAACATTCTATTGTATATACCACATTTTCATTGCCACTGCCATTATCTTAGGTAGGCTCTCCTTCTCACGGTTTTCATGCTTTTTTGCTCATTTCCCAATCCTTCACACATACTGGTAGGTACTATTTTTACAGTGATGAACAAAACCAAGCCCCTGCCCTCAAGATGTTACAATCTAATGAGAAGAGAGATGTCAACTATGAATTGCACAAACATATATACAATTACAAACACCTATAATTGTTATGAAGGAAAAGATGTAGAGTTCTGAGAAATAAAAGGACAGGGTCATAATATACATTCAGAATCAGAGAAGACCTCATTGAAGAAGTGGAATTCAAAGTAGTATCAGGATTATATAGAAGGTAACCGTGTTAAAAAAAAAAAAAGAAAAATACTCAAAGTAAATGGATTCTACTGTCATTTATAACTAAAACGAACCAATAAAAAAAGAATTTATACATACAAAAATTCTAAGGCAGTATTGCAGAAAAGGTGTTGGTGCAATAGGAGTAGTGGTGATGGTCATGATATAGTGTACTAGAATGTCCCTTCCTCTCCTTGATGCAACTTCAGGTCCCAGTTCAAATAGCATTATGATGAAACCTGATTATATATAACATTCACCAGGGCTTAGCATATTTTCTATACTTTATTTTGTTTTCTTCTCACAATAGGTTTTGGGCATTTGACAGCTGAGGAAATGAGACAAGGAATAACTTCTCCTCAGATTACAAGTTTAGGAATCAGTGGAGAATAACTAGAATCTAGTTTAGTTTTGTTTCTAATATCTGTCTTTTTAATAAAAAGATGAATACTTATACATGATAAAAATTCAATGACTACTTCCTTCTGGAGGCAGAGGTTAATTCTTCTTTGTTGCATGTAGGTTGGGCCAAAAAAATTCATTTCTAAAGTATAGAGTATGAAAAGGGGAAAAGGATTAACTTTACAATACAGAAATCTGAGAGATATCACCTTAATCAGGGATTAAGGTTAAGTGACATGTTGTGTTGGTACAATACACAATTTAGCATGACATGATGAGATGGGACCTCACACTCACAAAATTACTACCCCTTTAGCCCTTAACACCAAACAACAGAAAAAAAAAAATAAGAAACTACAATCTAATCACTAAAAACTTACAGACAGTTTTGAGAGATACCAATATTTTGAAATACCCAATAGCACTCAGGTCAAAAAATTAACAGAATTCTAAGTAAATTTTACAGATTGGAAAAATAAGAATACGTGATAACTGAATGCACTGTTCTATCCTGGATAGAATCTTGGAAAAGAAAAGCCCTTTGTGTGAAAAATTGTTCCAATTCAAATAATGCCTATACTCCAGTTAATAATAATGCAACAATAGAGAAATTCTCTGTTATTTTATGATTCTCCTACAAACCTAAAATTACTTCAAAATTAAAAATTTTTGTTCAAGACTTTAATACTGTTCAAGACTTTTATACTGATACAAGGATACACAATCAAAAGTAGATTGTCCTCTCAGAGGTAATAACTATTGCTCAGAGGTAATAACTATTATCAACTTCTTATAGAGCTTGCCAGAAATTTTCTAATAATAAATTTTATTTATATATTCATGATTTTCTTTTTATAAAATATATGTCATTTTGTTAACATTCTTCACCTTGATTTTTTAAAATAAATTTTAAAAAATTTGGAGCACTATTTTTATAGAAAAGTTGCAATGATAGTACGCATAGTACTCATATACCCCACATTCAGTCCTCCCTATTGTTAATACTTTATTAAATATGGTACATTTGTCACAATTAATGTTCAAACATTGATATATGATTATTAGCTAAAACCCATTCTTTATTCAGGTTTCCTTAGTTTTACCAGATGTTGCATTTGTGCTCTGGGATGACATCCAGGCTACCACCCTACGCGCAGACTTTATGTCTCTGCTAGGTGCGCTTGGTCATGCTAGTTTCTCAGACCTTTCTTGTTTTTGATGACCTTGACAGTTTTGAGGAATACTGGACAGATATTTTAAATAATATCCCATATTTGGGATTTATATGAGGTTTTGTTTATGATTGGACTGGGGTTGTGGTTTGGGAAAATGATTATAGGAGTGAAATGTCATTTTCATCGAATCTTATCAAGGTCACATTATATCAACATGTTTTAGCACCGGCTATGATCTAACTTTGATCACGTGGCTGGAGTCATGATTGTCAAGTTCCTCTATGTTATGGTTTGGATGTGAAGTGTCCCCCAAAAGCTCACATGTGAGACATTGCAAGAAGATTCGGAGAAGAAACTTTGGGGTTACAAGAGCCTTAACCCAATCAGTAAATTAATCACCTGATGGGATTAATTGAGTGGTAACTGAAGGCAGCTGGGATATGGCTGGAGGAGATAGGGCATTGAGGGTGTGGCTTATGGGTATATATTTGTATCTGGCAAGTAGAGATCTCACTGCTTCCTGGTCACCATGTCAGCTGCTTCCCTCTGCCACACTCTTCCACCATGATGTTCATCCTCACCTTGTTCTGGTAGGCTCTTTTTAGTCACAGCAGCAAAAAAAGTTGACTAAAACACTCTAACACGAAATTATTCTCCCCCGCTTCTTCCCATATTTTACTCTTAGGAAAGAAATTACCATGCTGAGCCCACACTCAAAGGGTGGGGAGTTATCCTCCAACTGCCAGTGAGTAGAGCAATCTACATGAATTATTTGGAATTCCCCCAGAAGATTTGTTGACTACATTTTTGTCTTTGTTCAATCATATGTGTTCATCAATATGCACTCAAATGGTATTCATTTTATATTTTGGATTACAATCCAATCCTACTTAATTTGTTGACAAAATTCAGCTTTAGCTACTGAGAGCTTTTCCATTTGCTTTCAGTGTCTCTTTTACATAATCTAATAATGAACTTTTTTTCTGTTTTGTTGTTATTGTTATTGTTTTTCTTTGTTTTTAGCATTTGCTTTCCGCACTATAAACAGCTTCATGCTCATTTCATATATTTCCTACTCCAGTCCTAGAATTAGTCATTTTCCAAAGAGTACTAATTCCAAAATTTTGGAAATTAATATTAGAAAGACAAGTCTGGAGTCTAGATGTTCTTAATTTTCAGCATGAATATTAATATATATTCATAATTATATAGCATTTCATTGTATATCATGAAAATGTCACAATTTTTAATTGTCCCCCATTGATGAAATTAAGGTATTTTCTACAATGTTTGGCAATTTAAATGGTGCTGCAATTTAAAAACCAATTATAATTTTTAAAGCCTGAATTAAATAATTTAATACTATTTTATTTCTGTCTTGTACTGTTCAATAGCTATTTAAAAGTCCAATAACCTCAAGTCATCTGAACAACTAAGAATCAAGAATTATTCTCCTTTTTTTTTTTTTTTAACATTTTCCTTGGTAATGCTCAGCACAGGACCAAATAACTAAAAATAATAATTCCAATGGTAAAGTCTGTGTATTTGAGAATATTTTTACCTACAGTTATCTTTCTCCCCTACTGAAGCCAGAATTAAACAGGCAGTCAGTATAGATAGGTAAATTGAGTCAGGTTGATCAAGGAGGCCAACTTTGAGTGAGTTGGGGAAGTTAAAGACTGTCCCCTGAAGACTTGAAATGTTAATTCCTTCAGAGCCCTTCCCACCATAATCAAGAACTTGCCTAACCTGTTCCAGGAATTGCTCCTCCCTACAGGGAACCACATGTTGTTAGTTAATGTGTCCTTGGCGTCTCCATCCTGCTCTTCCCCCTTTAGCCCACCGTTTCCCACCTTTTGGCTATCTCAGGGAGCATTCCTGGGCCTAGTGATGTTCACAGGAAGGAGGAAAATAAGAGGAAGAGGGCAGGAGAACAAAGGGGACCTAGGACACACAAAAAGGGCAGAACATCTCACTTCTTGGAATTCCAAGATACCTCCCCTGAGACGTCCACTCACCCCTTTTTAAATAAACCCTGCTTTAATGATGCTTGCCTCGGAGTGCTTCTCTAATATTCAGACTTCAACATGTGAGGAAGCAGGACTTGTCACAGATAACCAGCTGTATCACAACTACATTTAATAAGAGCCCCTGGGTCGTAGGCTCTTAACCTGACTACTCTGTTAAAATATAAGCTTTATGAAGGCAGGGACAATATCTATTTGCTTCTTTGTTAGTTTATTTGGTTTACTTACACAATCTAATGCCCAGAATGTTGGGTGTGTGGGAGACTCTCGGCTGAAGTTAGGTTTCCCTATTGGGAGAACATCACAGAATCCCTTACCCCTCCCCCTCCTCTCTGAAGGGCACCAAATTCAAAGGTGTTTTTCAACCAATCCTCACAGGACACAGTGTCCTCTCGACACAGTGACTCTCCTGAGTCACCTTGCCAATCAGAACCTGCCATGTCCCCTACTCAACCCTTCTTAAGCAGAAGCTTGTAAGCAGATGCTCTCTGCCCTCTGCCGTCTTCCTCTTCTTTCCTTCCTCTTTTTCTCTTTCTCTCTGCCCTCCTCCTCTCCTCTCTCTGCTCTCTGCCTCTCCTTCCCCTTTGGGCAGCCCCCCAATAAATCTCCTGGTTGAATCTCCCTCTCGGGTGAGTCACTCGCCTTTCACAGAAGAGCACTGATATCTAGAAGACACTCAATGAATATTTATTGAATGAATAAATAATTAGTATCTGTGTGATAGGTTTTATAAATACAAGTTATTTAATTTCATCATAATATCAACCCTATAAAATAAGTATTTTTATCTTTAACTAGGCAATATGGAAACTTGAAGCCCCAAGATTTAATCACCTTGCTGAGTACCAAAGCCAGAGTGTTCCAGAGTTGGGATTAAATTTAGGTTACTCTGACTTCAAACTGCTGCATTTTCTCTACACAAAGCTACTTCTCTTTACCTAGAGTTTGGTTTCCCTTTCTTGAATTTTTCCTAGTTGGCTCTAAAATTCATCATGTTCTCAAAGGACAATAGATTTTAAAAAGGTCAGGTCCCATGGGGAAGGGAAGGAAGAGGCACTCAGGTGAGCCTGGTAACACCTGGGGGAAATACAAATTCCAGCCATTCCACTAGCCCCAAAGACAAAAGAGGCACAGCTGGGAATAGTTTTCCTAAAGTCAGGACTGGGAGCAAGGCCAGCCCACAGTGTGCTCACTCACATCTGACACAGAAGGTAGCAGTAGACTGGCTGTGGCTGCAGCCTTTAATGTCTCAGTGAGACAGGAAGTAAGATTTGCTTGGTTACTCCTCTGGATTTTCTAGAAGAAACAGCGATAGAGCTCTTAGATGAATGTCAGGCAGAGCTCATGAAGGAGGATGTCCCTGTTGGATACAGGTAAGTCTCATGAAAGGCCAAAAAACAAGCAGTGACCCATCTAGAGGTTCATTTGTTCAACAGGGCAAGGTTTGGGCAGGTTTGGGTGGGACACCTAATTCTATTCCTATGTCCACACTGGAAAGATCTCGTCAGTTCCTTTCTTTCTTGGACCTCAGTTTCCCCTTTCTATGTCATAAGATAGGACCTGAGGCCACAAGAAAATTGATACTACCCAGGTTTTCTCCAGTTCTCTCATATCTTTTTCTGGGTCAGGAAGTGTCCAGGCCCTGCAGCCTCAATAGGACATTCACTTCCTTCAGATCTCCATTTTCCACTGATTAACTTGGGGAAGATTTGCCTTGGTGAAACATTCAGGAGGAAGAGGATATTAGGACATGCCACTTCTTTAGGGAAATTCTATGGGTATAGAAGTCTTAGAAGAATGGGCTCCTATTCCTGGGACAGTCAGAGAAATGATTAGCAATGGATGCTCCCAGGGAAGTTCTGGACGGCCTGGCAAGGAGGCTGTGGGCCAGCTGTGGAATAGTGGCTTCTGCAATATCTCCCACAACACAGACAGGGTGCAGCTCTTTTCCCCCAGTAGTTTCCAGGAGTCCAAAGAGAAATCTAGCCATCCCTTTTATCTCTGCTCCTCTCTCCTTCCCAAATCCTCTTTACTAGCACCACACACAACATCTGTCATGAAATGGGGCTTCTAGTGAAGCCTGACAAAGGAAGGGCAGTCACTGGGAAAATAAGAACTCTAGTGAGGAAAAAAAATCCATTAAGAATGACTTTGTCAAATTCATATATTTATTTATTCATCTAATTAGTTGTCCCAAAACACATATAAATAGATTATTCTAAATAGACACTGGGTTGCTTCACATAAAAGAGATAACAAAGACAATTAATATTCTAATGCAGTCTATAGATGGAGGCAAATATTATAATACCTGAATAATTAAAATATCTTAAAGGATATAGGAAAATAGAGAAGAAAACTAATCTTATCTGGAAGCATCACATGATAGAGCTAAGTTTTGAGTCAGGTAGGGTGTGGGAAGGCAGAAATGATGTCACATGGAAAGACATAGAAACAGAACTGAATTGGTATGTTCAATAAAGAGTAAGAAACTTAGCATTATGGTAGAGAAAGGAGATATGATATGGACTCAAAGTGACACTTGAGACTTATGATCATTTGAAACCCAATTTTCAAAACTATTGAAAATTTTCTTAACTGTGAAGTTCCATATTGACTCTAAATTTCAGTTTATTCATTTTTAATATGGGGAGGGTATTATGTATGTATGTATGTATATATATACAATGGCACTTAAATCATAGAATTACAAGAAGGAAATGAGGCAATAAATGTAAAGCACAAAGTATAAATCTATTACATAGTAAATCCTGCCAGCCTTATTTGATATGATCATCATTTTCATGTGAATGTTTTTATTGCTAACATATAAAAAATACAACTCATTCTAGAAAATGGAGAAATCCAGAAAAAGAAAAATAAGAAATAAATCCCTTCTTTTTACCTTTTGAATTAAATCACTCTTAAATTTTACATATATCCTTTCAGTCTTTCTATACAGCATCTATTATAAAAATTGAAAATGTATCACAGTGAGCAGTGTTGTGTTTTGTTTTTCATTAAGTATTATATGGCAGTTACTATGCAACAACATTAAATATTTATCAAAGATTAATGATGTGGGAGCATTTTGTTGAATACTTGCTTCATAATTGAACCATGCATTGATCTGTATTGATTATTATTTTCACTTTATCACTGTAATAGTCAGCATGGAAACTTACACACAAAATCATTGCCTGTACCTCCTTTATTCGAAGGGGTTCTTTCAGAAAATGTAGGAATTTTAAATTATCTTCATATGTTGTGAGAAACTGATTTTCAAAGAAGTTATACTCATTTACACAGCCTTAAGCAAAGTAAGATCTTGTCTACTACACCATCCCTTATGTGCAGTGAATATTATATTTTTAAATATTTCAAATTTGATAAAGATATTTAATCTCTATGTTTAATTAATTTTATTGTTATCAGTAGCAAAATAATTTTCACATGCTTACTAGCTATTAGATTTCTTTGGGAATTAAATTGTTATATCCTCTGGCTGTTTTTCTTTTGGGCAGATTATATCTATTTAAAAATGATATCAATGGCTTATATATGAAGTAGAAAAATCACATTTTATTATTTGTTTCCACAACTACAAATGTTTTCTGAAATTTGTCACTTATTTTTCCCTTTTGTTTGTAGGTTATTTTGTGTTTTCAGTATTTTATTTTTAAAAATATACAAGTATTTTTCTCCTAAATAAAAACCAATGTATTTAGACTGTGTATAATGCAAATAATATAAAATACAAAGAAGAAATATAAAACACTTGTAATTGCACTATTAAGATGTTAACAAAGGAATAAAACTATAGGCTGTGCGTCTGTGTGTGTATAAAACATGTATGTATGTATACATATACATATATATATATAATTATGTACACATATATGTGTATATAGATATATAAAAATTTTACAACCAATATTTATATTAGCCATACTATTTTGTAGCATATTTTATCAATTTAGCCAAACATACAAGATCTTTTCTCATAGCATTTAATATTTTTCCACAGCATACTTTTACATTAATGTACAGTGCTAGATGTGGTGGTGCATGCCTGTAATCTCAGCAATTTGGGCGTCTGAGGCAGGATGATCACAAGTTCAAGGCCAGCCTGAGAACTTAGGGAGGCTCTAAGCAACTTATAAAAACACTGTCTCAAAATTAAAAACAAAAAAAAGGTTTGGGGATGTGACTCATGGGTTAAGCACCCCTGGCTTCATTCCCAGGTACTGAAAAGAAAAAAAAAATTGTATGTTATTTCATAGTACAGATATAACACAATTTATTTAACTAATCTGCTACATGTTTTTGTTGTTCTTTATTATATATTCACTTCAATTACTTTCTTCTGAATAAATGGAGAGGAGCATTCCGGTAGCTAAAATTTGCACATAATCTTAATCTAAAATTACAGATGTGAGGATTGCTAGTTCAAAGAGTCTCTGGCAATATACTGTGAAATCCACCTATTATTTGGAACTACAGTGTTTGAATAGTTATATTCTTTCACTTTAACTCAAAATATGTATAATCATGTCTTTAAATTTAGAAGAAAAAATAACCTCCTTTTTAAAAATTATGGTTGCTTTCTGACAACTTTAATTTTTTAAAAATATTTTTTAGCCATTTGATTTCGACTTATGAACTGAATGATTATAACTTTACTTAATTTTCTCTTGGGTAATTTATAAGGATCTTTTGATATTAACTTGCAGGTATTATCTCCATTTGTAGTTTACACTTTAATTCCTATTTTAGGTTTTTAATCCTCAAATTTATTTAACTTTTATATAATCAAATCAATTAATCTTTTTTTATGGATACTGCTTTAGAGTAAAAGCTGAGAAAGAACTTTTCAATGCTGAAGCTAACATTAGAAAGTAATTTTAAATATTTAAATAAAATAAATTTTCTTCAAATTCAACTATACATTCACTTATATTAAAATCATTATTCATATTGAATACATTTTGGCATATTAAGATAATATTGGAATATTTATTTTCCTCTCATGTTGCCCTTTAGCTGCTTCTTGAATTCCTTTTATATATACCCTGCTTTTGGGCTTCACTGTATATAAATTGTCTCCCTAAAGCACAAGAAAAAAGCATAGACATAATATGAGGAAGATAATTAAATACCATGAAGTTATATTATAAAATGGCTTAACATCTTTGTATGCATATACTTCTTGCTATACTTTACTTAGTGATTTTGGAAAAATACTAAAATACTTATTAATTTTTAGTAATATTTAATAAACACAAAATGAAACTCAATTGCATATTGTGTTCAATCCAAGACATTCTTTTAACATGAATGTGTACTATATTCCATAAGAACATGTCAGTTTTGGACATGCTTATTCTATTTTGTGTGATACCCATACAGCAAAACTATTTTTCTAACTAGTTTTTTTTTTCATTAATATAGGAAAACTACTTGTTTCATACGCCTCTTCTGTAACTGAACAATGCATTGAACTTCTTAATATTACTAGCTTTTCATCTTCTTGAAATGATAAAATTATTTTTTCCTTCCCAATATTTCTGCTTTATCTAGTTTCCTTGTCTTATTATGATTCTCCAATTTCCCAGAGTGTTTTGTGACTCTAAACTTCAATGTGGGTTTAACCAGGGGCTTCAAAAGATCTGAATTTCCACCCAAAAGTGAAGTATTTTTATGTAGGGATATAATATAGGTATGGATGTGTAGATAGATATAAAGATACATAAAACTTTCAAAGGAGAGAGTTTCCGTAGTTTTTGTCGGCTTCTTGAAAGATTACATGAGCCCCCCCAAACATAAGAAATTCTGTTCTAATGTTTTACTTATAAGTATAATGTTGGCTATTATTTCTATATAGATATTCACGTTGCCTTAAGGAAATTGTCTTAACTGGTTGACTGTAAATTTATTTGATATATTTTTTAAATCAGATAAATATTGTGTTACATATTTTCAGTACCTACTGAGGATAACTTTTTTGATTGAATTTTTGGTGGGATAAATTCCACTTGAGGATTACTCAATTTTGAACTACATTTTTAACCTTGAAACAAATTCTACCTTAGCATAATGTGTTATTAAAATATAGATTTGGATTGACATAAGTAAATGAATTTTTTTCAAATTTTTACATCTATGTTATGAGAAAGATTGACCCAAGGAGATTTTTACATGTGTTATATTTTCAAATTTTGAATTAAAGTATTTGTTATTATCATAATTACAGAATAAACATTGGTCTCTTCATTTAGAAGAAGTTTAAATAACCCTAGGACTATCTGTTTATTGAATATTGAATATAACTCATTCTCACAACTGTGCTGGCTCAGGACAGACTCAGGGTGTCCTGAGTCTTTTCCCCCCAGGTTGGATCTTTTATTTTACCACAAAATATTCCCTTTGTATTTTTATAATTTGTTAATGTCAATATGATCCTTAAAGAACTGCAAAAATTTTCTAGAGTGGTCGTAACCATATAACCTTCTAACTACAATGCATGAATGATCCAGTTGCTCAAATCTTCCCAGTGCTTAATGCTGTCATTATTTCTTTTTACCCATTCTAATATATGTATAGTGATATATCATTGTGATCTTGATGTGTATATATGCATTTCATTAAAGGGGGATGATGGTGAACCTTTTTCTTTTTCTTTTTTGGGTGGGGGCTCAGTTGTGAATTATAGGGGCATTTTTTAAAAATCTTCTTTGGGATGTTTAAATCATTTTTCCAATCTGGTTACTAAGCAGAATTTTTCACCATTTCCAAAATTAAAAGAAAATTCCACTAACATAAAGTCATGTGTTTTAGGAATATTTTATAATTTATTGTTTTTTACTTAGGGATACTCTCAGTTCAACAAGTCATGTCTTCCCCTAGCTCAGAGATGTTTTTTCTTCCCCTGTTACTTCTTCAAATGTTTTCTTGCCCTTTTCTTTGTTCTATTGTTTAGGATTGCCTCTTAGGTAGATTTTTCATTTCCTTTATTTTACTTCATTGTTCTCATAATTTCAATATTTTCATAATTTGCTATAATTTCTCAAACTTGCACCTTAATCTGCTAATTCAGTTTTTTTTAAGTCTTTATCATTGTGACCCACAGCCTTTTAATTCTGTAATCATGATTTCCCCCTTTGGTGCTCTTTTTTGAGCTTAAGATGAATTTTCAAGGTTACTCATTCAATATTTAACACTTTATGAGATTTATTAAAAGTAAGTAATAGAGACAATTTGATGCCTATCCAGTTTCTTCCAGACTCTTTTGAGAAGGATAACAACTGCTATGATGCCTTGGATTTATCTCATTAATGTGAAATGTTGTGCCTTCATATCCCACATGAATTCTGTTTACTTAATCTGAAAGACAGAGCTCGCTTGTCTTTCAGCATTAGTAAGAGAGTTTCTAGTTGAGAGTCTCTGCTGCAACAATGATCCTTTGTTATCTTTTAAATCATATTTAGTATTTAAAAAAATATTTAGTGTTTCTGAAGATGGGGACAAAACTGTAGACATTATGTCTTTCAAAGAAATATTAGATTCAAATGGTTTAGAATTTTGAATATAACCTTGAAATACAAATTAGTCATTGAATAATATTTAGCCTCTCTTTGTTAAGATTATGTGCTGCTTGAAAATAAATTATTATTGAAAACCAATAGCAAAGATGCACATTTCACCTGCTGTCCTTGACCCCAGGCATACAACTTTTTATCCCTCCTTACTTCCATACTCTCCCACATAATCTCACAACAATGCCAGAGTGGTCTTTCTTCATGGTATATTTGAAAATATGATTCCACTGTTTTGAATATCTGGGCTAATTTTATTCTCTAGAGAATAAAGTCCAAATTCTTTAGCATGGAATAAAAGCATATTGATGGAAAATATCCAAAACACTGACCGGATCCTTATTTGTTTTTCATTTTGTGTTACTTCTGTTTTCTACTGTTTCTAATAATGTTTTTATTTATTAAACTTTGAGTGTTTCTTATGATAGTTCACTCACCCTAATTCCTTTTTCATTTATCCCAGACTCTGAACCAATTTCATTTGCCAACTTTATCCCACAATTTCTCTATTAGACTTTTTTTATTTTAGATTACCAAGATAATAAGAAGAGATTCTTTTTGTTTTTTTTTTTTAAGAGAGGGAGAGAGAGAGAAATCTTAATATTTATTTATTTTTTTTAAGTTATCGGCGGACACAACATCTTTGTTTTGTATGTGGTGCTGAGGATCGAACCCGGGCCGCACGCATGCCAGGTGAGCGCGCTACCGCTTGAGCCACATCCCCAGCCCAAGAAGAGGTTCTTGATGCTCAATTTAAAATTTGAATCTTAATGTTAATGATGTCGGTCCTCTTGATTTCTTTCCCTCTGTCTTCACTGTGATTTTTCAGAAAATTCCATTTATTTTCCTAGATCTCAAGCATTTAGTCCTCAGATCAAGGTATAAGAATCCAACAAAGCAAAACAGAGTTTAGTAGAAATCAAAAGATATTTGGAATTCAACAGATGTGGGTTGGATTCAAGATCTGTCATCTAATTGCTGTTTCTTAACTTCTCTGAGATCCAATTTTCATGTAAACAATAGAGTAATAACAAGAAAAAGATATACATGTAATCTGTTGTCAATACATGCTAGTGCTTCACTTACCTCTCAAATTCTACCCGTGCAAGAAAGATTTTTTAAGACTAGAAAAATAATTACCTGCCTTACTTTCCATTGTAATTACATTTCTAGAGATTTTATAATTTCACATTTATATGTTCTTCAGTGAGATCATGAACATTGAATAGGTTTCTCAAAAGTTTAGAAGTTTTCAGGAACACCATTGTCTCCTAAAATGTATTCCTTGATGTCTCCTTCAGAGATTCATGAGTCTGACATTGCTTGACCTTTCTAAATATGTTAATGTACAAATAGGAACATATCAACTCTTTCAGAAACTGATATAGGTCCTTCTTAAGCTTAGTGTCTTTATTCTTAGCAATTACCCTTCCTCTTCCAACATAACCTGATCTTCCTTTTCCTGAAACTAAGGGGGAATTTGAAAAACAAATGCAGAATCTCCCAATCAACAATTTCTCTTCGTGACCACACTGGGAATTTATGCCTACATCCATGACGGCAGAAAACTGGACAAGAGTAAGTGAGTTTATCCTCCTGAGCTTCTCTTCCCTACCTACCGAAATACAGTCACTGCTCTTCCTGACATTTCTAACCATCTACTTGGTCACTCTCATGGGAAACAGCCTCATCATTCTGGTGACCTTGGCTGACCCCATGCTGCACAGTCCCATGTACTTTTTCCTCAGAAACTTGTCCTTCTTGGAGATTGGCTTCAACCTAGTCATTGTGCCCAAAATGCTGGGGACCCTCATTGCCCAGGACACAACCATCTCCTTCACTGGCTGTGCTGCTCAGATGTATTTCTTCTTCTTCTTTGGGGTGGCTGAATGCTTCCTCCTGGCCACCATGGCATATGATCGCTATGTAGCCATCTGCAGTCCCTTGCACTACCCAGTCCTCATGAACCAAAGGACACGTGCCAAACTGGCTGCTGCCTCCTGGTTTCCAGGCTTTCCTGTGGCTACCGTCCAGACCACGTGGCTCTTCAGCTTTCCATTTTGTGCCACCAACAAGGTGAACCACTTCTTCTGTGACAGCCCACCTGTGCTGAGGCTGGTCTGTGCAGACACAGCACGGTTTGAGATCTATGCCATTGTGGGGACCATTCTGGTCGTCATGATTCCCTGCTTGCTGATCTTATGTTCCTACACTCGCATTGCTGCTGCCATCCTCAAGATTCCATCAGCTAAAGGGAAGCACAAAGCCTTCTCTACCTGCTCCTCCCACCTCCTTGTTGTCTCCCTTTTCTATGTATCTTCAAGCCTCACCTACTTCCGGCCCAAATCAAATAATTCTCCTGAGAGCAAGAAATTGTTATCATTGTCCTACACTGTTGTGACTCCCATGTTGAACCCCATCATCTACAGCCTGAGAAATAATGAGGTGAAAAATGCCCTAACCAGGACCTTCCACAAGGCCCTAGCTCTCAGAAGCCACATCCTATAGACATTATAAGAGTAAAGTTCATTAAATGGAGCACAATCAGTCTCACATTTGAGTTTCCTCTCTGCCACTTTTTACATGTCCATTGGAATGAAATTCAATTCCTGAAATGGCTTTTTGGATAGCTCAGTAAAGAGGAAGGAATACAGAAGTATTTTAGATGTCTTATTGCCACCTGCAAAAGCTTCTCTGCCTACCCATTATCAACTGTTTTTTTTTCTTATTGGTGGCATTAGTCTTTCAACACTTGTGTGGCCAAGTATTTTCAGATATTCATATTCCTATGTAACATACATTTTGGATAGTATGAAACTGCTAGTAACTTTAAAACATGGATACATACATAGAAAAAGAAGAAAAACCTTCTCACAAATCATCTTGCCATTTTTTTTCCTTTAGCCAAATCTGACCGTCTATTTATCAGATGGAAAGTCCTGTGATCCCTCCCAGTACAAAATTTTTCTCACTATTTTACTTCAGTTCTCATGCCCTTGAAGTTGTTTTAGTTAGTTCTTTTCAGCTTATTGCTATACAAAATGGGTAGAAAAAGTGGATCCATAACCCTCATGTATATGTCTTTATAACCTCAATAATAATTTCTTTCCTCACTACACTTTCCCCAGGAAGAATGAACTGAGCTCCATAAGTTGTCTATCCCATATTTAGGTTCTTATACTTTGTTAAAGTAATATCACTAATTTTAGTCATGGTGCTGCTTTCATTGAAGCTAAAATAGATCCTAACTCCAGCATAAGTATTCTTTAACCACAAAAATAGTTCTCACTCTTTTTCAACCTCCTAGTACTCTATTTTGTAGACATGCCATAATTTATTTAACCAATTATCTACTGTTAAAGACCATGCTACAAAGAATAGATTTATCCTTATGTATTTTTATAGTTCTGTTTTACATGTGACAGATGTAAATCTAAAAATTAGAAATCTTGAGCAAAAGGTAAATACACTTATGATATTATATATTGGCAAGTTTTCTCCCAAAGTGATTGCACAATTTTAAATTTCCATTAGCAATTTATAAGTATGCTTGTTTTCTGGTAGTTTTGTTTTCATCAATAGCATTTGTCATAAAACACCTGGAATTTTCCTTATTTAACATATAAAAAAATTCAATGAAATTTTAATTTGAATGAAACAAATTTTGAAGAATAAGAAAAATATAGATAAGTAAATCAGAGAAAAGTTATGACTTTCATTCAAATTTCTAAATTCATAGTTAAGATAATTACCATTGGTGATATTTTGGCATTCTATTTTTGCTTCTTGAAAGATTTTGTTTCACCTTTATTTTAGCCAAATTCATCCCATCTTTCAATGTTCCACTGTGATTCCTCTGACAGCACTGCCTCAACCTGTATAACAACAATAAAGGCCAACTGGGACACTGCCCTCTGATGGAGAAACAGTAACCCAGAACTAGCTCCACAAGTATATTTTATAGGATCTCATAATCAGAAATTTTAACTATAGAGGCTTTGTAAATTGTTCAAGGCTTGTGAGTTTTCAAGAGGCATTTTTTTTGTGTGCTAAAAATTTACAGAGCTAGAAACATTTCTGTAACTCTCCTGCTGTTACAGTGTCAGGAACATCCTGCAATTACCCTGCTGAACCCAGAAAACCCACTGGAATGGAACATCTGGTAACTATTAGCAGCAAAGCCAAGTATCAAAGCTGTTCACATCCTTACCTTTTGGCAAGGAATGTTTCCCAGGCTTAGCTTTTGCCTATACCACAGGATCAGCCAACAACCAGGGCTCATTTACTCTACACATCTACCTCTTTTTAATTTTTTTAACTACAACTAATGCATGTCTATTTGGAGGTGTGGAACTGGGATCTGATGAGCTTGCAGCTGACTGCAAAAAAACAATACAAAATTAAAGAAAACAAACCCTATGAAATACCATGTAGTATATTTTAGCATATTCCAAGGATTGAAACCAGTTAGGTCATCTAACAGGTTTTCTGCAAAATTGGCAGGAGATAACATGGGAATCTGACTTTCCTGCATGGCTGAGTGTAATGATGTAGTTGCAAGAGATGTAAACTAACATTGTTATGATTCCAAATTTCTAATAGATGCATTTTAATCTTTTTCCAATTCCATTGGGAACTATCATATGGAACAGGTGTTACACAAATAAATTGATAAGCAACATGGCATCATAATTTTTGTCTGAACTTAAGACTTTATATCTGATCACCTAGGCTCATTACTGTATCTTTAAAGCATTGAACTTTGCTTTAGGTTTATTATCAATAACCTCCTGAATTTGAAAGGCCAGAGTATTGACGAAATAGGCTGTTTGGATGCCTCTCACAAGAGCAATAGAGTCAGTGATTGCAGAAGTAATTACAGTACTTAGGCTAACAATACCAAAGACTACAAGTCCTCTGGCACAGCATGATCAAGTCAACTGATTATGAAGTTCCTGAAGAACTTGCAGCCCTTTATCTTGATACAAGTCATGTGTAATACTAGTGGGAAGCATAAAAAAGGAAGGCTATTTAAAACCAAATATCTTGATTTTTGTTATGTCTAATCATGCAATTAGAGAGTACAATTAGTACCTGTACAAAATATCATTCATTGTCCATTTTTATGATATTAGTATTTTATATTAATAATACATAAGGAGACTGAACACATGCTCACGGGCTAGTGGTACAACCACTGGTTACATCTGTTAGTGATGGACTAGTAAAGTTAACAAAATCCAAAGCAGCAGCTAGAAGCCATAAATCCTTCTGAATATTTTCTGAACCTGTGGTCAAGTTTTTACTAACAAATCCCCCAGGAGTAATGAATTCATTATGAGGATGCACTGAATCAAATCTATGGGACCAATCCAGGACATATGACTCACACTGGGAAATGTTATGTCTTACAGGAACTAAGTTAGCACAATCTAGCCATTGGGGGAAAAGTCCCTGATTCTAAGGAAGTGGAACTAGGGCGATAAGGAAGCAAAGGGTATTTGACAGAGTTCTTATCACTAGAATTAAGAAACCCTATTTTAATAATGGTTTGTATATATTTTTGCAAATCTCAAGAACCAGAAATTGTGGCAACGTAAGTGCCACCATAGGATGTCTTATATTCCTGGGACACTTGTAAGTACTCAGTTTTTTGACAAATAGGGGCCTCAGCACTACACCCAGAATAAGTATAATTAAATTAATGAGAGAATAATATGATAAATTGGCCCACCACCATGGCAGAGAGATTTGTGAACACTGGAATAGATCCTCCTGCCCAGAAAGCAGAATAACTACAGGAGGGTCAGGAAAATATGTTCAGAAAATTTCTCCTATCATCATATGTACCTGGAAACTTACAATGGCCAGCATTGCTATAAACATGGTAGCCTGTGTCACAGAGGCCCCTTGACTCTCAACAACATTCATTCACTGGTTTCTTGATATCACCCCAAGTCAGAGGATTTGTACTTAGTGTGCCTTCCAGTGGTTGTTTGTTAAAAAAATTTAAAGTAAAAAGAGCATAATGTAATTGATTCTGTGGAAATGGATAATACCTCTCTCCCCATTTTTGTTTTTGAAGTTGAATCTTTAACATTTTAACATTTTATTGGCACACTCTACTATTGCTTGTCCTTAGCATTGTTTGATTTTTTGTCTTATGAATAATATAATAGGAAGCACAAAAGTGTTGAAAAGAGGAGCTGGCATAGACAGACCATTATCAGTTTTGAGTTCTTGGAATTTGCCGACGACTGCAAACGCAGCCAGGCAATGATTAATTACATGTTTAGAAATTTCTCTTGTTTGTACTGTAGCAAAAACAAAACAAAACAAAACAAAACAAAAAAACACGAGACTATGTGTCAATAGACACAGGTACCAACCGTTATCTTTCAAACTCCTGTCAATGTGTAACATCCATCTGGCAAATGTGATTTTTGGTTTAACGCCTCAATGATTTATGGCTGTTAATAAGATTGGGAAGTGAATAACACATTGGGAGAATTATTTGACTATGGTCTGGGCCTGTTCCCTAGTAAGATAAAATTCTTTGCATAAACTGGAAGCATGTTAATGATGTAGGACATGTGATACTTGGGCTAGGGAATAAGGTGATACACATTGTACTGATATAACATTGTTTCCTTATACTAAGATCCTGTAACAACTGAATGAGCATTGAATGTGCCCAATAAAACATGAATAATATCATTGTTGGATAGTGCTTTATAAAAATTTAAAAAGCTGAACTAATATCTCAGCATTAGTATATCCAGTTGATACCAATGACGAGAATCAGGACCAAGTCCCATTCCCTCGGTGTTGAAGATTGAACACTCCAGAAATGCCAAGGCAATCATACAAAGCAAGTTTTATTTAAAGGATAGAACAGAGATAGACTTCTCCAAAAAGAAGGGGCCCCAGATATGGGTGTCCAAGGAAGTGGGGATGTCCTACCCCTTTTATACATTTTAAATTCTTTTTGTTCTCATACTCTCTCCTCCCATCCTGTCTTAATGACCCAAAAGGTGGAATGATCCAAGGATGGGAACAAAGCCACCCAGGAGTACAGGCAGGAAGAGAGCCACACAGGGACTACTCATTAGCTCCTTCTAAGGAGAGAGAATTCTCTGGAAGCAGGTAAACTTAGCAACAGGTGGAGGAAGGAGAGGTATTCACATTCCATTCCCTTTGAATCAGCTTCAAACTTTCTAACTCAACGTAATCATTCATTATTTACCCAAAATATCATTTGCCCCCCGCAGCATAAACCTCCCTCTGAGAAGGAAACCCTTACTGCCATAAGGGAAAGTGGACGATGACCGCTCTGGCTGCTTCAAGCTGAGAGGGGGAGATGTGGGGCAAGCAGTTTGGGTTCCCATTTAAGAAGGTTTTGGGTCAGTCAAGGGGTTTATGACAAAAGTCTGGTTTGGAAGCAACAAGTTGTAAAGTCATCATGGAGGTGGGTGCTTCTATGAGAGAAACAAGAAGATGTGAATACAGGAATGAGATTAATGCAAAATAAATGTCATAGCAGCTGGAACTTTTCAATGATTATCGTGATAATAGAAACCAGTAATCTCTCACCAGGAAGTGTAAGAGCTAAAACGTTGTTCTCCTAACAAAGCCAGTGAGGACATGGCTTCTATTTGGGAATGTACATTTTTAACATTGCCAGAGTTATCAGGATTGTAAGCACAGCACTTAGTTTTAATAATGTCACAGATGTCCTCATAAGATGTATTTACGATATCTAATGTCATCTAATTTTTATAAAATATTTCTTTATTGGCATAACCTCTGTATTTAGTAGAGATCCCTTTATTTCTGTTACTTAGAGCTAGATAATCATACTAGCAAACACAGATCAAACCTACCTGTGTAGGAGGTTGGGTAGATTTGTAAGCCTTAAAATGACTATTGATTAAGAAAACTTCTGACTCTGGTAGTCTCTTTTGATAGTTATCAGGCACTCCTATCTAAGAATTCCTCTTTTTTGGCCTCCAGTCTTACTTGCTCTTGGTGGGGCTAATACAAGTATACATCTTAAGTTACATTAAAAGAGCAATTGTCTTTCCTTTTAAAGGCATGGCTCTGTTTTGGTAATAACTGTTTTGCTGGATGTTTAAGACAAAGCTGGTCAAACTGACATTGTTCTTACCTATTGTTAAGAGTCAGCTGATTACCCACAGGGGCTCATTCTTAGGAACTTGGGAGCAGACTCTTAGCTCATTTAGTGCCATCTGCCAGGATGGGTCAGGGTCTCCTTGACCAGGTGGCTTCCCTTGGAAGCATAAGGGACAGCTCCCTCTCCAATGACCCTCCTCTTTGCAGCATGTGCACTGATTGGCTTTCTGTTCTCTAGGATCTCAGTGATCCCCCTGATCGGGAGGTCATGTGACCCAGAGTTGCAAAGCTCTTAGAGAAGTCTCCTTGTTCCCTGAGTTTAAGCTGACTCAGAGGGCAAGAGCCAAATATTGGCAATTTTTCCTTGTCCCTTTTACTTCCCTAACTTTAGTTTTTAAGCTTTGGTCTTAGACATCCAGCAAGCCAGTTTCACCAGTCTTAAATAAGCTTAATGGGTTTTACCTTTAATGTCTATAACTTTATAGTTATTTTGCTCCTTCTGTTTAATTTGGGTCATTATTAGTACTGGAAGTCAAACTTACCTCCTGTTTGTCTTATAGATTTTGGCCTATTATCTTAAATTAACTCAGTTTGTTATATTAGAAGTTATACTTCTGTAAAGTACTAACAAACAATAGTTATAAAGTTTATAAGAAAAATATAAAATGAAATTAACAAGAGTAAAAACATAGTCATTTTGTATAATAGCTATGGACCAAGAAACACAATTTTTATAATCCAAACTTTTACTTTAAACTTTAGTTTGAAGAACACCAGCTTGATAAAATGTTCTTCTAAACCTTATACTTTAAAGACTTGTATATTTGGAAGATATGACTACATTTATTATACCAAGAAGCCAGTAATAGCATCACAATTATATTGATGTTCTTACATTAATAGGTTTAGTTTTTAAAGAAAATTTTAGACTCAGTAATGTAGTGTAATTCTCTAAAATAATAGTTGTTGTTTAACCAGAGTTGTGCAAAACCTAATCACTTTAAGACAAGTTCCTCTAAATAATAAAACTTAACAGACACAAGAAATTGTCTTGATAGATAAGATCAGATTAATGTTTTAAGAAATCTTTGTTACTTCAACCCATAGAGGATTAAACTTTGGTTTATATCAGTACATTAATATTTGACCTTAGGAAAAAGTCTTAAATAACTTTAACTGATTGTGCTACTTACATATAACCAACTTAGTTACACATTTTTGAAATTTTCCCTCCATAAACCTTCTGTAAGTTTACATTCTACAGTTAGAATTCCACAGTTTTTTATCTTACCATACAAAAGAATTTTTCATCCAGAAGCATTTTTCCTTCTACTTTCCATACTAAAATATATTTTCATACTGAGAACCTTCTTATATTTCTTTTCTAGCTGTTGAACCCTGTTTTAATATTCACATACAGAAACAACCGTTATAAAATATTTAGACTTAGAAAAAAATTACTCCATTTTAATAAGGTGAAATGATTTTATGTTTTATAGTACTTTAATTGAAACCTCTTTTATTATTTGCATATAAATTATACCTGATAGAATCTTCACTCTTAGTATTCTTGCTTTAGTGAAGACAGAAATAAAGCAATCTCAAACCTTTTTTATTTATCAATATATGAAAACACACATAATGTTTAAATATATTATCTTATGAAATTTAAAAAGTTAAGAGTATTTAAGTTTATATTTAGCAGTTGATGTTTTAGCATTTTAACTTTGTAAATTAAGCTGATGTCTCCCCTAACAGATACATTTATGAAGATTAGTCCCATTGATGTTAAATCTAATTTACTCATTCTTAACTATAAAAACCAAGATATCACACAAGTATGGTTAACAGTATGAGCTATCTCTTTCTTGTTGAAGAAGAATCATAGAAGCAATGGATATTACATTCTAGACATTTTATAGAAACCAATACACTTAAGTATCTGACCATCTAGAAAAAGTTGTGAGTTAGTAACTTTAAAGACATGTTTCTTCTCATCCATTTACCTAATTTAAATCAAACTTTTAAAGTCGTATTAACTAAAAGGTATTTGAATCCATATCTCATTTAAATTTTGATTTATGGATGCTCATTTTTCTATATGACTATTTTGATACCATGTACATGTTATGGACATAAGCACATATGTAGACACAACAATATAAAACAGACAGAAACACAGATCTTGTATCTGTTTGTAGGTGAATCTCCACAAGTAAGAGGCAATACTGTAGATGTTTATTATAAGCCTTTATTAGCTTTGACCTGTTAGAAATTAAAATAGGGCCTATCAGATTTTTACATTATGACTTAAATATAAGGCAGGCCTGTACAGTGGAAATGCTAGGTAGTCTGACAGACATGATGGATACTGAAATAAAAGGTTCAAATGGCCACTTGTCCTCGATGGCTATCAGATTTATTCCCAATGTCATCATGTCTATGTCCTTCTTAGGATTTTGTAAAAGGAAATTTTCCCACTGTATTTGAGAGTTAGCCCTTGAAAAATTGGCCTTTGAATAAAGATAGAGTGTAAAAACCTCTAAAGTTAGATAAAATAAGACTGATCAGAAAAAAACATTAAGTAAGGTACACTGGATCAAATGTGGATTCACCATAAAACCATGAGCTCAAATAGAATTTAAAAAAGAAAAATCAGGAGTTATAAAAAAGAAGAAAAAAGACAGGTCTGTAATTACTCTAGTAAAGAACCATGCAGAACATTTTTATCAGATCAGAGTGCACTTTGGGGCTCAGATTAGAGTCAGTTTAGATATCTAAAGAATGTAAGAGTCCTGAAATCCTCAGGTAAAGATTCTCAAGGTAAAGAAGACTAGTATATATGATATCATTCTATTATCCTTCCTGTACTGTAGTGTTTAGGGGAGGAACTTTTTAAGAAAGCAGGATGGTAGGATAGCCAGTCAGGCTGCACAAGCAGCTTGAATTCAAAAGTAACATTGTTTTTTCTTCAATCCCAAATCAGTTCTCTGCAAGCCTTGCAAGCCCTGTAAGACTCTGAAACTTACATTTCAAATGCAAGCCTTGGAAAGATAGAGATCTGGCAGAAGCTAAATAAGGGAAGGTACTGTTTTGAGCTCTAGAGGCAAAGCCTCATGTATAAGGCATTTTAACCATTTTTTTTTCTTTTATAAAATCAGTCTTTTAAGGTGTGGTCCTATAATTTATGTTTCCTTCGGGGACTAGTTTCTATTCTCCCAGTTGATAATCAGGTCAGGTTGGATGCAGAAAATTATGAAATAGTTCATTTTTCCAACTGTGATTAGGTAATTTCCTAGGCCTGGAAACAGAAGAAAATGAGACACTTTTTCTTGAGCATCTGTGGGTCAAACTTATCCTAGTTTTTCAGTATGCAGGCTAGTGGCGAACCTGGCATAACTTTTAGGACCAAAGCTCCCCTCTGAGTAAGAAAAAAGACAGGCACCCATGCCAGAGAAAACTGTCCAGTTCATTAGGGATCTCTCCCCATGAGCTTCTGATGGGCCAGCACATCCATCTCTCACCATGTGGCTCTGCCAATTCTATTACTGTCTTAATTAACAGAATGCTAGGAACTTTGTTCACCCCATGCCAAAGACCCAGGAGAAATCACACCTAGAGGCATCACTGATCATCTCCTGCTACTATGAACTTCCAAATGTGATGATCCACAGTGGGGAGAAAAGCCAACGAAGGGGTACATTTCTCTGCTTAGTGGGCTAAAGAAATCTCCAGAGGGTAAGGAAGACATCTAGTGGTCATTAGATGCTTTTCCTGGAGGATTTTATGAAAGGGGTGAATTGCAAGTGCCTCTCTTGTGCATCCAAGGAAATTTGTGGAGCAGATTGGAGCACAGAAGCAACAATGGGAATAATCCCTGCAACAACAATGGAAATATTCCTTATGGGTTTATAAAGGTTTACTATGCAAACAAAGAGAACCCAGGCATTTCTTTATGAACCACTCCATGTAAAATGTCCCTCTTTCCATGGCTAGTGTTCGATCAATGAGGGGAGTGGGTTGCTTGGAAGGAGTGAGCATTGGAGAGTGCAGTATGGCTCATCCAGAGGAATGTGTTATTGGGGCTTTTACCAGTGCAACTTAATTGTCCAGTTGCCACAAGATACCCCATAGGGGCAGTAAGGAGGGGAGTCAGGAGAAGGAACCTTTGAGGTTCACTGGAAGTGGCCCCAGGCAGAACCTTGCAGTTGTTTCAACCCTTTTTCCATCTTTACACACCCAAAGACAGACTGGGATTAGAGATATTGTGTATTCATGCAGGAAGTACTCCAAGACCGGACAGGATAGTGAGAAATGGCTTTGGCAGAACCCAAAATGCCTGACCTGCAAGACAGAGGATTGAGAACCATCTAGGCTATGAATCCTGTCACCTGAGTCTTGTACAATGGCAGCTTGCACTAACTGCATTTAATTAGCTAATGGTGCCCATTATTGGCACAGAAGAGAAAGGCACACCTCAAAATATGTTGGGTGGGGGCTGGGGATGTGGCTCAAGCGGTAGCGCACTCGCCTGGCATGCGTTTGGCCGGGGTTCGATCCTCAGCACCACATACAAAGATGTTGTGTCCGCCGAAAACTAATAAATAAATATTAAAAAATTCTCTCTCTCTCTCTCTCTCTCTCTCTCTCTCTCTCTCTCTCTCTCTCTCTCTTAAAAAAAAGAACCACTGTTCTAGCCAGCATTGTGGCACACATTTATAAAAAAAAAATATGTTGGGTGCATGTGAAGGAACTTACCTTGGTGACGGTCTCAGTGCGACCTCCAGAGATGATACCAGTGATGAGAATCAGGGCCAAGTCCCATTCGCCTGGTGTTGAAGATTGAACACCCCAGAAATGCCAAGACAGTCATACAAAGCAAGTTTTATTTAAAGGATAGAACAGAGATAGACTTCTCCAAAAAGAAGGGGCCCCAGAGCTGGGTGTCCAAGGAAGTGGGGATGTCCTGCCCCCTTTTATACATTTTAGATTTCCTTTGTTCTCATGCTCTCTCCTCCTATCCTGCCTGCATGACCCAAAAGGTAGAGTGATTCAAGGGTGGGAACAAAGCCACCCAAGGGTAGGGGTAGAAAGAGAGCCACGCAGGGGATATTCATTAACTCCTTCTAGGGAGAAATAATTCCCTGGAGGCAGGTAATCTTGGCAACAGTTGGAGGAAGGGAAGATATTCACATTCCTTTGAATCAACTTCCATCTCCCAACCCAACCCAATTATTCATTACCTAGCTGACTGTCCTTTTGTACCCTGGCCTCATAATGGTGGTCGGTCGCTTCAATCACCAGAGATGCCTCCACTGCATAAGCACTATCACTGTAAATATTTACAGATTCTGATGAAAATAGTTTCAGGGCTATTACTCAGCCTTAAAAAAAATAATAAAATTATGGTGTTTGCCGGTAAATGGATGGAACTGGATAATATCATGCTAAGTGAAATAAGCCAGTTCCCAATAAACCAAAGGCCAAATGTTTTCTCTGATATGAGAATACTAATTCACAATGGGGTGGGGACCTAGGGAAGAATAGTGGTACTCTGGATTAGACAGAGGCGGGTGAAGGCAAGAGAATGGGTATGGTGGTAGGAATGATAGTAGCATGAATCAGACATTATTACCCTGTGTGCATATACGATTGCACAACTGGTGTAACTCTACATAATATACAATCAGAAGAAAGAGAAGTTATACTACATATATGTATGATGTATCAAAATGCATTCTACTGTCATGTATAACTACTTAGAACAAATTTAAAAAAAAATTTTAAATTGATGCTGGGCAAAAATTATGTCTGCATGCTGTGTAGAGGAAAGGTTTGTCTGAAAAAACCTTAGACTCTTTTTGTTATAAACTCTAGCCTTACCTGAGTTGGATCCATCAGTAAAAAGTGTTAGAGCCAGGGAAATTGGTTTAGTGGAAACAATTTTAGGGAAAACAAAACTGGTCACAGGAGCAAACTATAAAATTTTATTAACAGGGTAGTGACTATCTATTTGGCCAGAAAAATTAGCAAGTATAATCTGCCAACTTGTGAAGTACTGCCAAAGCAAATCTTGTTGCACAGTAGTAAAAGGTACTATAATAAAAGAAGGTTCTAGCTCTAAGAGCTGCTGCACGCAATATGGAGCTTTTGCAATGAAATGATATTAAAGATTTAGAAGGAGAATGTGGCAGGTGAAGACATTCTATAATTCCAGTTTTTTGCCAAAGGATTCCCATAGGACTATGAGTAGTAGGAAAAATTAGTACTTGAATAGATTATTTAGGCCAACCCTTATAAGTTGAGCCAGTTGAAAAACAGACTCTACCCAAGTCAGTGCAGCTTTAGGTTCTGGAGTAAGTTGCTGAGGGGAAGACAAAGAGGGATCTCCTTTGGGGATATTGAACAAAGGTCCCAAGTCTTACGTAGTTCATTTTAAAGACGGACATAACCAATTAATGTAACCCAGGAGTTTTGGGAAGTCATTGAGAGTACATAAAGTGTCTCTCCTAATTTGGAATTGCTGGGGATGAACTGTGTGACCTTCACACAGACATTGAAAGGGAGAAAACTTTTGAAAATTGGCATAAAGTAGGGCTGTTAGCCATACCGTATGGCAACACTTTCCAGCAATATCATTTAACTGTCTCTTTAAAATTTTCCACAGGGACACCAAAAGCAAAGCATTTATGATCCTTGGGGTGCAAATAAGTGATAGGATAAAGGAATAGCAGTAGGTGATTGTAGTCCAGGCTGTAGAGAGCCCATCACCTCCACAGTTTTGTTGACTGCCCTAAGGTCCTGCAGTAGTCTCCGTCTTCCAGATATTTTCTGAATCACAAAAATAGGAGTATTCCAAGAACTAAAAGTAAATTTAGTATGGTCAGCCTGAAGCTGTTATTGTACTAATAACTGAGCTGCTTGAAGCTTCTCTCCTGTTAAGGGCCATTGATCAACTCAAACAGGTTCATCAGAAAGCCAGATGATTTGGGCTACTGTTTTCTGGGTTGGAGAGTTGAGGAAGGCCCCTAATTAAAAGATGAGGAAACATTATAGCCTAGCTCTTTTGGCCCTTGTTGGTGAGAGGCAGGAATTGGAAGTGGTCTACCTTGTTGCATTTTACCTAATCCTTTAATAGGGTTAAAACCTGGATTTAACACTTGAGAGGTAACCACTGAGTTGGAACTGAATAATAGGACACCCTTGTCAGCTAATATATCTCTTCCCCAGAGATTAAAAGGAAGATTATCAAGGACATAAGGTTTAACTAATCCGGTATTACCTTCAGAATCCTCCCATCTAAGTTGTTGAACACTTTGTTGGGGCAGGGAAACCTGACCAATACCTTGTAAGTCTGCAGAGGCCATATTTAGAGACCAAGACTTTGGCCAGTTCTTCAGGGCAATGACAGAGACATCAGCCCCAGTCTCTATCACACCTTGAAAAGATTTTCCATTTAATTTTAATTCAAGTTCTGGATGTCCCTGTTTAATCAATGGTGACCAGTATACCCTATCAGAGGAGCCAAAACCTCTTTCTTTTCTAGGTTCCAGAGAAAGAATTTTACCAGTCAGCCTATAAGGCAAAAGAACAATCTGTGCTATTCTAGTCTCAGGAAGAATTTGAACAGTAGTATTAATTGCTTGTGTCAAGACCTTAATTTCTCCTTCATAGTCAGGATCTATGACTCCTGGTAACACTTGAACACCTTTCATTACTAGACTATTTCTTCCCAAAATAAGGCCCATAACACCCTGTGGCAGGGGACCATAAATTCCTGTAGGAATAGCCTGTGGGCCCATCTCTGGAATCAATACAAACATGGAGGTGGGACAGAGATCCAATCCTGTGCTTCTAGGAGTTGGCATGGTAGAGGTCCCTGACTGAGGCTTTGCAGGTTTCCCCAGCCTAGGTAGAGTAAGTGACAGACCTCCCACTGTTTGTCGGGGTCGGGGTTGGCCCAGTGGGCAGCTTCCCTGCTGAGGGACTAAAGGATGTCCATGTATGTCTGTGTGTGATTTACATTCCTTTGCCCAGTGATTACCCAGCTGGCATCGAAGGCTTATCTCTGGTTGCCTTGGAGAACCCTGATTCCCACTAACCTTTACAGGATTAGAGCACTGTTTGTAATTTTTGGCATAATGCCCGGACTCACCACCATTGAGACAAAGTCCCTTGAGCTTATCTTTTTGCTTGTTTGGATGAAAAACTTCTTTTAATGCAGTGGCAAAAGCCACCCCTTGAATATAAGATGGCCCAATATCTGCACATATATGAATAAAGTCACTCACAGTACCCTTCTTTCGATAAGGGCGTAATGCATCTTGGCAAATCTTAGTTGCATTTTCAAATGCCAGTTGTTTTACCAGAATATTTCCAGCATCAGGATCTGCAATAATTCTATGTGTAGCCTGATACAAGCGAGCCACAAAATCAGCATAAAGCTCATCTGGTCCTTGTCTAATTTTACTGATATCTGTTGTTTTTTCTCCTTTTGTTGGCAAACTCCTCCATGCTTTTGTTGCACATATATTTATTTGCTGATAAGCTTGTAGTGTATAATTTAGCTGATTTTGTAAACCCTGAAAGGCTCCAGTCCCTGTTAACATCTCTGTAGTAATATTTACACCATGTGTCTGATTTCTAACTGCTTGTTCACCACTGGCTTCCACCCAGTCTGACTTCCACATTAGGTAATCTCCAGGACTCAAGCATGCCTTAGCCAGAACCTGCCAATCATTTGGAGTCAGGGCATCATTGGAGATAGTATCAAGCAAGCTAATAACAAATGGGGAAGTTGGCCCATATGCCCTAGAAGCTGTTTTTAGATCTTTTAAGGTCTTAAAAGGAATAGGCTCACACATATGTAACATTTGTCCAGAATTATTTGGATCAGCCCTTTCAATTACAGGAAAAATTCGAAAGCCTGAAATATCTTCCCCAGCCTGTCTAGCCTCTAGTAAGCTCAGTTGGAATGGGGACAAAGCCAGCGGCCAGGAAACAGTTGATTTTCTTGATTTAGCACCTAAGGTAGAGGGCACTGGAGGTACAGTCAAAGTCAAAGCAGCAAACTTTTTAGTTATGTCCTTGTTATTATCAGAAACATCTCTCTTTGCCCGCTGATGCTTATCTTGATTCACCTCAAATTTTAAGTCTTGTTCATATTGCAAGGGCAATGATTTACCACCTGTAGCTGAGTTTGCCGCCATAACCAGTGGAGGGGGAGGCGATGCAGAGGGCAGACAAGATTTTAGAGTCTGACACCCACCCAAAGTTTGTCTTAGATCTGTTGCCAGGGTAGAAGAGGGTAATCTTAATTCCTCTTGAGTAGGAGTTAAACAGTCCCTAATTAATGACCATAAGGTAAAAGTTTGTATGGGAATTTTATCTGGACCCTCACTAGTATAGCGAGTTCGCAGCTGCTTTCCAACCTTCTCCCAGGTATCTAAATTTAAAATGCCTTCCTCTGGGAACCAGGGACAAGTTTCACTGACAAAATTTAAAAATTCAGCAAGCTGATGACTTTTAATGGGACACCCTTGAGCTTTAAGCATTATTCTAAGCACTTGCACATAAAAGGTCCTCTCTTGAGAACCTGAATTTCCCATGTTTTATAACCAGCCACTGATAGATATCCCACTACTGATAAGCACTCCTTACCTGCAATCTCTTCTTTTGTTGCCTCAAAGTTTTGCTATTCTACACAGTGACCTCTTCTTTTGTCAGGATCTCAAAGTTATATATGCACGTCTCCCAGGAGAATCTCCTCATTTGATTCTTCTTTTTAAAGTTCCCCTGTACCAAGGATCTCCAGCGGGGTCCTGGAGAAGAACACAGAGACCTTAAAAATCTCAGGCCAAGTGGAACATTACCCTCCGATGGAGAAACAGTAACCCAGAACTAGCTCCACAAGTATATTTTATAGGATCTCATAATCAGAAAAATTAACTATAGGGGCATTGTAAATTGTTCAAGGCTTGAGAGTTTTCAAGAGCCTTCTTTGTGCACTAAAAAGTTACAGAGCTAGAAACATTTCTGTAACTATCCTGCTGTTACAGAGTCAAGAACATTCTGCAACTACCCTGCTGTACCCAGAAAACCCACTGGACTGGAACATCTGGTAACTATTAGCAGCAGAACCGAGTATCAAGGCTATTCACTTCCTCCCTTTTGACAAGGAATGTTTCCCAGGCTTGGCTTTTGTCTACACTGCAGGATCAGCCAAAAACTAAGTCTCTGCATACAGCAGGAATTACTCTCTCCTGTATGCATCTATTCTAAGTTTATCAATAGAAAATTCAAATTTTGTGTACACTTTTATGTATTTATTTTTACATTTATTGTCCACCAGAGTATCTATAACTTTAAAAATAAGACCCGCACAAGTGTTTCTATTTTAATATGACATAAGCACTCTTGAATACCTTACGTTTTGCAAATCTTTACACTAAGAATATTAGGAGGAAATAGAGTAACTATTAGGTCAGACTCAAAATATACGCATCTTTGAAACCAAAGTATTACCAGAAACAACAGTTGGTACCTAGGAGACAACAGAGACCATCCAGGCAGATAGCTCAGTGAGGCTGAAGGTTGCCACAGTGGATATTTAACATGCATAATAATAGAATAATAAAAATGCCAGCAGTGCTTTAGTTAGAATAACAGTGTTTGGTACTAAGATGATGCAGATGAATGTGACAGTCTTGAACCTGAGAGGCAGCCCATAGATTGTCATGGGAGTCAGTACCACTTTTCAAGGGCCATAAGCTGCACAAAGCAAATGACACCCCTTTCCAAGACTCCATCCTCAGATTTTTCTCTGAATCCTTTCATGAGTAAGTTGAACCAAACACAAATATTCAAACTCTCCCTCAAGGATACGAATTAATCATTAGAAACAATACAGTCTAACATATATTGAATACATCATTTTCAAGGCATCTTTATTTTTCCCAACAGACTAAAAAATGGCACATCATAATATAGGGCAGCAATAGTTCTTATCTCTCATTTAAATAGTACCCCTCTTTGAGATTGCTAGGACTCAGAAAGTAACCTCATAATTATTGATTTACCTCTTAAGCCTTCTATCTTGGCCATCCAAATACATGTCTGAACCTTTGAGGTTGCTATTCATAATAACATCATTATCTAAGTCCCTCATGTCCAGATATATGTCCTGGGTAAAGGAACATAGTGCTGATATTTTTGCAGCTACACGCTTTTCTTCAAGTTACATGTTCATTGCAGTTGTAATTTGAATGTGATGTAATTTTAATATGATGCTTTGATGTTTGTTTTTATTTTTAAACTTTATATCCATTAGGCAAAGGTCATTTACTACTAAATCCTTAGTGCCTGGTACATGTTAGACACCCAGTGAATTTTTTTTTTAATAAAGGAAAAACATTCAAAGTGGCTCTTTGCCTTTTTTTTTTTTTTTTGCCATTGGAACCCATGTTAAAATTGCTTCTCTTGCAAATTCTAGAGTGAGACTGAGGGAGAAGAAAAGGATGAAAGGAAGAATGATAGGGAGAGATAAGGGAGCTGTATCTACTTGTTGTATTTAGATGCAATCTCAACTAAGCATGGGATCTAACAAGGATTTGGAGTATATACTAGACAAAGAAAAGAACTACCAGAGGAAACAATAAATAGCTATTCTTTTTCACCCATGGAGCCACCTCTCTATTATTGCTTGTGTTGAGAATGTGGAGTATCCTATAGAACAAGGCATAATTTGAAATTGCCATCTTAATCAAAACAAACTATCTCAAACTTTTTAGATGGGAGTGAGACAAAAATTATGTTGAATGTGACTTGTGGACATTTTAAAGCACATATATTTAGGCAACGTGCTCAATAACAATCAAGTAAAAATGAACAAGTCAAATGTTGGTTACTGCTTTTGGTAAGCAACATACAATCAAACAACTACTTCAAAAGCATTGTGAGAAATGTTCAGATATCCACTTGAGGCTACGAATGAACCCCTTATCTTCTGGAGGAAATTGTGTCCCAAACACTGACCACACCTTACTCTCTTGACTTCAATTCCTATTCCAGGAGGGTTGGGATTACAATAAGACTTTCTTCCCTCATCTTAACCTAGAGTTAATAACCTCCCCACCTGATTATTGTCTTTGTTAACATTTTCACTTGGTTTAAACAATGATTAATTGTCTTTCTTATGCCTGAAAACTTCTCCTCCAGCATTAAGATCAGAAACATTCCTTAGAACCAGCCAATGAGGATCAAAAGTAAGGGAGATATCAACATACCTTATATATAATCAGAGATGTGATAAATTATTATATAATGGTGTATTAAGAATTGTAATGCAAAATAAATAAATAAATAAAATATTTTTTTAAAAAAGTAAGGGAGATATATAAAAGAATACTGGCAGGCTCTTTTAATCTCTCTGGAGTCCACACCCTGGAGGGTAAAAAGACCACTGAGTTTTGTCCCTTTGCTTTCAGTAAGCAACATACAATCAAACAACTACTTCAAAAGCTTCACATCTACTGGGAAAGTTGGAGCTGAAATAAAGACCTCCTTCCAATTATAGGAATGCAGAATCTTCATGAATTTTGGCACTCCTGGGAATTCTCCAAAACTCACACTGTCAGAAATTAAATCTATGATTCCACCTGAGGAAGAAGAAATATTGGGGGAATCACTTCCCTATAGTAAACAGCAGGGAATGAAATAGTCCTGAGACCCAGGCTGGAATCCTCTAGAGTAGTTGACGCAGGCCTAACCCAGATCATCTCTGGAGTGATGAATGCTGCATAGCTCAGAGTTTCTTTATAGGGACGAGATCAGCAACATCCCAGGATTTACTTGGGGTGACTGGCATAGCCCTGGGATAAAGCTTTTTGGAGAATGTGACAAAGGCACAACTCAGAATCCACCAGCAATGTGGACTGAGATGAGCAGAACCCAGAGGGTCTCTGGAATGATTGGCAAACACAGAATCAAGGACTTCTCTGGAATGCCTTGCTTGTACAGAAAAGCCATAGTTTAGGACTCCCCTGGAGTCACTCATTCAGAAATTTTCCAAGGCTGCTTTAGAGTGACTGACACAGACCAGGGCTTCTCTGGAATTTACATAGACATCACTTGCAGGAGGTGAGTAAAGGGGTATAGACTTGAAATTTCTTGTAAAGAGAATGGCTCACCACCAAAAATATATTCTCTCTGACACATTTCTGAGAGACATGGAATGGCATTAGAGATTTCATGCAAAGGACATGGAGTTTTACAGGATTTAACAAATCAGGGAAGCTGGGGAAGGATAGAACCAATGATTATATATTTATACTATGCTTTGGAAAGCTCAAAGTGTTTGCATATATTTTACCTCATTCACTCTCATAAATCACCCTGTCAGTTAGGGAGTGTATTTATTATAACTAACATTTTACAATTGAGAAAAACCATAACTCAGAAAAGTAAAGTGTCTCGCAGCTTAAAAAACTAACATCCAGAACTTGAGCTCTGAACTCATGATACCAGAGTCCTTGCCATTATAGCTATGTGGTCTCAAACAATTGTTTATGCAGTAGTTTCAAAGAGTTCTCTTAAATAGATTATCTAGTTCTTCTTTATTGGAACAAAACACAGAATCTCCAGATATTATGCCTAGAAGGGGACACTCTGGTCAGAGATGCAGCTGACTGGACAACTTCAACTTTTTCCCAATAATCTTCCCTTTCCCTAGCATTCTCTCTCCCTCTCTGATGGCTACAGTCACAATCACAATTATCAAAAGCTCTATGCTGCACAAGAACTAAGAACAGTACCAGAATTGTGCTGCACTGAGAACGTTCAATGGAAAGGAGGCAAATGCAAAGTCTTGAATCAGGTTTCACATTATGTTTCTTACAATCGATAGGCCTTCATAAGATAAGGAGGGGCTATTTCATGGCAAAGGAGAAAAGCAAAGGCCAGGCAAGTGGATTTCTGAGATCCTGCCTCTTCCTTAAGTTCAAATCCTTGCTGAATTTAAGAATTACCATTCCCTGTAAAACATCATACCTCTGCTTGGAAAATCAGAAAACTTTTATTAGCCCTATGAAAGTTCCCTCAACTTTATTAGCTGATTGTACAATGACAGTGATACTCTGATACTTTCTGGATTTTCGATTTGAGAATCTTTTTGTCTTCCAAGCCTTTTGTAATATGTTGGCCAATGTCTAACTAGATTCATTTTGTTGCCTATCCTTAAAATATTCTTAAATTCTGTAGTGCTTGCAGTTTTTTTCACTTTCAACTGTCATAGATCTATGCTATACTTTTATTACTTTTTTTATATTTATCCAATACCACTTTATCAGAAGGTTTGATTTAGAATCTTTATGAAGTATAGAAACATCAAAATAATAATTATGACAATAATAATTTAAGTTCGCATAATATACAATTCTACATTTATTTCCATCTTTCTTATCAGACAATAATTTAAAACATTGTTTAAAGGGTTGTTTTTAATAAACATTTAAAAAACAGTGATCACTTTATGAATGCCCATCATGAATTCACTAAGAAATTTCATGACAAAGAACCTTAACATTTTAAAATATTTTAATATGGCAACAACAATCTCATGAAAAAAATTCACCAAATGCCTTAGTGAAATACAGATAAACCATATCAACACTGAGATCTAATGTCAGTTTCCTCCAAGGGTCTTTTTGGTCATCCCCATCCCTCACATGGGTATAATTAACTACTGTGTCCTTATGTTCGTCATACCATTTAAAAATACCTTTATAACAATATTTATATCATAATTATTTTTACAAATAGCAAAAATAGATAGACCAAGTAAATAATATCATTAAAATAAAAGTTAAGCTGGGTGTAGTGGCACAGGTTTATAATCCCAGCAATTTAGGAGGCTGAGATCAGAGGATAGCAAATCCCAGGCAGCTCCAACAACTTAGCAAGGCCCCAAGCAACTTAGTGAGACCCTATCTCAAAATGAAAAAATAAAAAGAATTGGGATGTTGCTCAGTGGTTATGCACCCCTTGGTTCAATCCCCAGTACCAAAAAATTTAAAAAGTTAATTGTAATCCTACAAGAATTTGTTATTAGTTACCAGGTTCTAGGCAATGTAACATGGATACAATAATGATTTGGGTTTCCAAGGAGTGTTGTAAGACACATTCGTAAATATAATTATGATGCTAAACCATTGTGATAAAGGTGTTTTAAAATGCTACGAAGAACAGAGTACAGAGTGATTAATTATAGCCATGTGGGAGAAGAAGATGACCAAAAGGCCTCTGGAGGAAACTGATATTAGATCTCAGTGCTTATGGTTTATCTGCATTTCAGTCACTTGGTGAACTTTTTCATGAGATTGTCATTGTACATTATAGAGGTATGTTTCAGGTGTTAGAACATCTAATTGTATTTTTTTATACCCAACCTGTGTCTAAAATGATTTAAGTTTGCTGGTATAAAAAAGGTAGATGGGTGCTGAGAGCCATAGATGGCTATGGCTCTCAGCATATGGGGGCTGGGGATGTGGCTCAAGCAGTAACACGCTTGCATGGCATGTGCAGGGCGCTGGGTTCGATCCTCAGCACCACATACAAATAAAAATAAAGATGTTGTGTCCACTGAAAACTGAAAAAAAATATTTAAAAATTCTCTCTCTCTCTCTCTCTCTCTCTCTCTCTCTCTCTCTCTCTCTCTCTCTCTCCTCTCTCTTTAAAAAAATAAAAAGGTAGATGGTTTTCCCAAGAGGTAAAAATTGGTGTGAACCCATTTTGGAATATGACTTAGCAGATAGGTCTCAAGATCTTGACTCTGTCCTGTGAAATATTTTGGTTCAATATTTGAGTGAAGTGGACATCCATGGCATGCTAAGTGATGCCAAGCTGTTATAATAAAGTTTTTAAAATATTTTCTCAGAACATAACAAAAATTTTAAACAAAATAAATTTACCTTGGAAGACAAAACCTAAAATAGCACCTAAAAAAAACAAACAACAAAAAAAACAGTCTGCAATCTGACCTGAGTGGCTCAACTAAAGAAACAGTGGCATCAAACTTTTAAAATAATTGAATCTTAGTCTACATTAAATATTGAGAAGTTGGAGTTAAGTCCTCTGTTAGATGCAAAAGCTACCAGTGAATTCATTTGTCCTCATGGTGTTGACAATTAAGAAAACATAAATAGATATATACATACATAATTATAAAACTTCTCTAATTGAGATTTTCACAAAATATTGAGAAAGTAAAAGAAATAATTCCTTGATTCTTCCAGGAGTGGAGGTAGGGGTGGGGGGGGTGAGCAGGGAAACCTCACAGAGGAAGTGATGAGATTCATGAGGTGAGCAGAAAATTATGTGTACTTATGAAGAAGATTCTAAGACAGCCATGTACACAAATGCAAAAATGGGGTAAAAATTTCTTTTTGTGTTTGTGCAGGAAACAAAAAGCATTTTGGTGTGACATCAGCTTTGTAGGGGACTGGAAGCTGGGAAAAGAGAATGGATAGGATTTGTCTCTCTTATCATTCTTTATATCTTTGCTAATTTTATGATACTATATAATATTCTTTTGTGTTTATGTCTAAATTCCTTAGAATGTGTGTACTGTACTTCCCTTATATCTACATAGATGTTTCCCTGATTATTTCCCATATTTTCTTCATTTTCCATTAATTCATTCAGTAACAATACACTGAGCATCTGCCTTTCTAGGCACTGGGGTAAAAATGTGAATTACACAATTTCTATTCTCAAGAAACATACTATCTAGAGTATATAATAGTCATAAAGTAATGATTATTCTAAAATAAGGACAATGGAAATGGTATTCCACTTCTCCAGTGTTTCTTCTGTATTGGAATTCTCCCCCATCTTTCGAATTGGTCTTCCTTTGCTCTTATACTGCCATCCTATGCCAAATGCTCTAGTTTGTCCTTGGCAATGGACTCAGACTCATTGCTATTCTGAAAAAATGAGTGAAAGTGTCAACTGATGATGAAATTCATGACATGGAGTCAGACCATCTGGGATACCTTCCTACACTTCCTGGCTGCTTACCCTTAGAAATTTATTACTCTATTTTTATGTGCTTCAGATTGCTTTATTGTAAAGTTTGCCTAATAAATAGTACCAGCATTTTTAAGATGTCATGAAAATTAAATAATACCTTCAAAACGCTTAGAATAGAATGTGACATTTATTTTCATTGTCACAGATGTTCATTCTTACTATGAAAATAGATGAAGCATCAAAGAAGTTTTTATAAAAGAAGTGATAACATGGTTAAGATTTTACAAGTAAAAAGGAATCAGCAAAATAGTTTTTAAACAATTTTCTCTTTTTTTTTCTCTTTCCCTCCCTCCTTTATGCTTTACCCATACTCCATTTCTTGCTTCTGCTCAGGACTTTACACAAATATTATTCACTCAGTGAAAGCTTCCCTGATGCTCTCCACATCCCAAATGCCCATATTCTTTACTTTTTTCTTCTCTGCTGCTCTGAAGACCATCTAACATACTTTATGTTCTCCTAAAATCATTTGTTTATAACCTATCTTTCCTATGAGAAAGTGAGTTCTATGAGAGCAGAGATTTTTGTTTATTGTCATCTTCAGTATCTAGAGCAAGACCTAGTTTACAGAAGATAATCAATATTTATTATTATTATTATTATTTCTAGGGGTTGAACTCAGGGGTACTCAACCACTGAGCCACATCCCAAGCCCTATTTTATATTTTATTTAGAAACAGGGTTTCACTGAGTTGCTAAGAGCCTTGCCATTGCTGAGGCTGACTTTGAATTTGCAATCCTTCTGCCTTAGCCTCCTGAGCCACTGGGATTACAGGCATGTGCCACCATACCAAGCTAATCAATATTTATTAAGTAATTAATATCTCATCTTAAGGATTGAATAGCAGGGTCTTCAGGCTGTTTGAGCTATTGTTTGGATAAGAAGTAGGTTTTAGAAAGTAGATTCAGCTGGGCATGGAAGTGTATGCCTATGATCCCAGCAATTTAGCCAAGCCCTAAGTAAATTAGTGAGATGCTGTCTTAAAAATAACAAAAGGCTCAATGATAAAGTGCTTCTGGGTTCAATCCCCTAGTACCAAAAAAGAAGCATAAGAAAGAAAGGAGAGTCAGCCTTATCATCATCATGATAGTAACAATAACAATGGTTAGCATTTATTGAAAATTTTTATGCACCTTACAACATGCTAAATGCTTTTAGATTTATTCCTCCATTCAAGTTTTCAGGATCCCAATGTTGAAACTTAGTTATTGATACAATAACAAAATCTTCCATTTCTTTTTCATAGGATTTTATCTTATTAGTCACATTAGCATATTTGAATTGGACTTTACTTACATATAAAATATGAACCTAAGATTTTCTTGAGAATCAAGACACAAATTAACCAAGAGTAGTAGATGAAAAGCTTCATACTCAACACACCTAGGTTCAGTCCATAGTTCTGGCACTATCTCCTGTCTGTGTTCCCTTGGACCACATACTGCCACATAGAGAGCATTAAGCCCTGAGATAAATATAAACCCATTTCTATGTTGTATGTCTTTCTGTTTAGACTGAAATTTTCTGAGCTTAACAATGGAATTTCCTACAACATAGTGAAGTATTCCCAAGTATGGGCCTCCTCAGTTAGACCTATTCAGCTCTCCTCTTTAGATATCATTTGATAATATCTGTTCATATTTATTGATTTTCTCCTTCCCACCCTTTTGCTTTGCAGAAAAGATGTCCTGACTGATCTCACCACCTTTCATTATGCATCAAGTCTCCTTTCTCCAGAAACACTTATCTGAGCTTTCTTAACACAACTGTCAAATAGAGATAGAAATAGGAACATAGTGTGAAGCTGGGACTTTGGACATTCTCCATTTGAAAAAAAAAAAAAAGTCATGTGTAGCTATGCATAGTGCATCTCGCTAAGTCTGGAAAAAAATGAAATTCTACCAAAAATGTGTAATTCCAAAGATCAAATTTTCTTTTTTACATATTGGAGAGGACAGATATTTGATCTTCAACAACTATAACAAGAAATGCAGAGACTGAGGACACAGAAGCTTCTCTTTTTTATAGTATACCAGGGTAAAAATAACATGGAAAATTCTTCCTCTCTAGAGTTTAAGTGCCCAGTGAAATCTTGGGCAGGAGAATGATGTGGGGAAACTGGACAACGGTCAGTGAGTTTGTTCTTGTGAGCTTCTCAACCCTTTCCTCTGAGCTACAGGCTCTACTGTTTCTCCTGTTTTTGACCATTTACTTGATTACTCTAATGGGCAATGTCCTCATAATCCTGGTCACTACAGCTGACTCTGCCCTGCAAAGTCCTATGTACTTCTTCCTCAGAAACTTATCCTTCCTGGAGATAGGTTTCAACTTGGTCATTGTGCCCAAGATGCTGGGAACCCTGATCATCCAAGACACAACCATCTCCTTCCTTGGCTGTGCTACTCAGATGTATTTCTTCTTCTTCTTTGGGGCTGCTGAGTGCTGTCTCCTGGCCACAATGGCATATGACCGTTATGTGGCCATCTGTGACCCCTTGCGCTACCCAGTTATCATGAGCCGTAGGTCCTGTGCCCAGTTGGCAGCTGCCTCTTGGTTCTCAGGGTTTCCAGTGGCCACTGTCCAAACCACATGGATTTTCAGTTTCCCCTTTTGTGGTCCCAACAGAGTCAACCACTTCTTCTGTGACAGCCCTCCTGTCATTGCCCTGGTCTGTGCTGATACCTCTCTCTTTGAACTGGAGGCCCTGACAGCCACTGTCCTGTTCATCCTCTTCCCTTTCTTGCTGATCCTGGGGTCCTATGTTCGCATCCTCTCCACCATCTTTAGGATGCCCTCAGCTGAGGGAAAACGCAAGGCCTTCTCCACCTGCTCCTCCCACCTCCTGGTTGTCTCCCTCTTCTACAGCACTGCAATCCTCACGTACTTCCGACCCCGATCTAACACCTCTCCTGAGAACAAGAAGCTGCTGTCACTCTCCTACACAGTGGTGACTCCCATGCTGAACCCCATCATCTACAGCTTAAGGAATAACGAAGTGAAGTCTGCACTGAGGCGGGTTGTCCGCAGGACCCTGGGCCCTCAGAAACTGTGACTGACAGATGGAAACTGAAGGGATAGCAGGTAGAGACAAAGGAAAGAGAACTGAATTCCTCAAGTGGGAATTCCTCTTCCTAGGAGACACAGTGTGTGTGCCCACTGGGATTTGGGACTTTTGACCAGGATCCTCTTTTGAAAGAAAGGACATGAGCAATAAAATCAGTACAGCAGGCTCAGTATGCTGTGAGACTCTTCAAAAATGAGGATCCTCTGAAGGCTGAATTTCTATTATAATACACCATTTTTTATATTTTATCCATTTCATTTTATGATCTTGTACTTGACTTTTCTTCTATTTGCCCAAAAACCCTACCTGCATATTTCCAGGGAATTTTTATTTACAAAGTAATAAAAGTAGTTATACTAATGATAATAAATAACTGAATTTTTCATTCTTTCACTCATTTTTTTTTTCGACAGATTTTAAGTTTGCGCCCAAAAATCCCCCCAAAAATGTTATTCAGCATTTTTCACATCAGGTCCTGTGTTGGCCCTGAAGACATGTTAGTGAGTAAAACAGATAAGTTTCTTGCCTCATGGTATTTATATTCTAGTGAGAATGAGAGACAATGAAAGGATGGTTAGAAGCCCCAGGGGTTTAGAATGTACATGTTCAGGTGGCTAGCACCTGAGGAGTTCTGCCTCTGCTACAGTGGCCTACGCTTATATAGTAAAAGACTCCTCACTGACAACAGCCTAAATCTCACATTAGCCACGTGGGATATGAAAGCTGCTTGACATAAAGGGTAAAGAACTCCCCAGTCAAAGATAAGTAGAGAGAGATTATGGGAACAGGCTGTAAGGAACTGAAATGATTCTTTGTGTACTCAATTTTTTTTCTGTAATCTTAATGTGATTGAATGAAATCAATTGTCCTTTTCAAGCTGGATTTTATTTGGTCAAAGTAGTTTTTCCTAGTGAACTAATATGACTCTGGACTCTCAGCAAACAGCAGCTTTGGGGTCCAGGCAATCTATCTGTGTGCAAACATATTCCTAATATTTCATTAATAATCATAGGGCTAAACAGTATTTGCCACACAAGCCTATCCCCCCACTGACTCTATAAATAACCCTACCCTTGTGTGCCATAAAGGACAAGGTGTCCTTTAGCTCTCTTGTAGCAAGGGCTCCCAAATGAAAAACTTAACAACAGGACAATAAATCATTTATTATAGCATATAAGGTGTTATATTAAATTTATACAACAACACACATATAAACACATTCTATTTATATTACATAGTAATTTAATAACAAGAATGTCAAAAAATATTACTGATAGGTTCAGTGGTCTGATTTGGACTGGACTGCACAAATGTTCAGGCCAATGTTTAGGGAGCAAGGTTCTCAGTGAGCAACTCTTGACTTGGAGTCATGCCCAAAAGTTATTTTATTACATGTAAAATTCTCAGTACAAGAGGGTAAAATTTTATCACAAAGGTAAATCTTCCAAGGGACAAATGTTTGGACTGATGACAAATTAGGGAGAAAAGGCAATCAAAGTGCTTAATATATGGCTAAAGAAGGGGTTACTATAACCAGGGTCTAGGCACCAGGTATGGCAAATGTTTTTGTAAATCCCTTTACGGTATTACCAGACTTCCTATCCAGGTTGTCTTCTCTGGATTTAGGGTCTGATTTACAAGTTCTCCCAGTCAAGTAAACAAAAGAATTCTGAGAAGAAAATAAGGTGGGGAGACATCTGAAAAATATAGTCTATAATTTAAAAAATTATAGAGAACAATGATGACTGCCTCTCATACCTACTTCATACAACTGAATGTAATACTTCCCAATAGCAAAGTCCTTATAGAGACACTTCCCTAAAGACTTTAGGAGCAGATGTATGTCCTGACATTCCATCCACCTAACCTTGGAATCAAAGGGTCTCATCCCAGTAAAACTTGAACATCAAAACCTGTAACTTGCCAGATGCTCAAAAATTTTTAAATGAAGATCAGTTTATATCAAATAATCCTCACTCACTATTGCCACCACTAAAACCTACATCTACTGTGTTCGTACACGTTGAGGCATAATTTACTGGGAGGCTGTTGTGAAGGCCTGGGGCGATGACTCATTGAATTGAGAGACTCTAGACAACTTGAGACCAAATGAAGGCCCTGCTTTTGTTGGAGTCCTTCATGGTGGTGCTTTCACCCAAGGACTTGCCCCCACTCATACTGGACTTGCTGTTGCCAAAGCAGTTGATGGTGAAATTGTTCTGCTGCTTTTCACTAGTATCCACCACGGTCGATCCTGTGGAACAGGGACTCGCAAGGAGTCGCTGACTGCTACTTAGGCCTGAGGGCTGGCATAAGACTGCACCATGGAATGGGGTACATGTCCATGTGTTTCAGATCATTTGCTATCTTTTATGGATTGTTCCTTTGTTCTCTGGCTTCTAATTATAATACAATAGCAGAGGATCAAAAGGTAGATGGGAAATGCACTTAAAATGTTTCTCTCAGTGGCTTGCTCCCTCCCTATCACATAGTCCCCAGCTCCTGCCTGGTCCACTCTGCATATAGCTATCCTTTTTGGGTCTTAATACCCTCCTCTTTGTTCTTTAGGCTTAGGGTTAATTATACCTTGCTAGCCCCAAAATATGTCATTATTGATTGTAAGATTCCAAAACTCTGAATTCACCCATGTGAAAGTGTGTCCTTGTAGATCTGATCTTCATGTCTCTTCAAAAAAAAAAAAAAAAAAAAGTGTAAGATGGACAGCAGAGCTCATATAGTCTGCTTCCTTGTACACGTGTTTTCCATTTCCTCAAGCACACATACAGATACGACATGTGCTCACACACAGCACCTAGCTCATAAGTGAAAAAGTAATGTTTGTTAAATGTTTATTATTTTATGATATAACAAATTCAGAAATACTCAATGATAGATCTGGAATAGACATCATGTTTTAAAAGATTTTACAAGGTCACAAGCAATTGTAGCACATACCTGTAATCCCAGCAGTTTGGGAGGTTGAGCCAGGAATATTGCAAGTTCAAAGCCAGCCTCATCAACTTAGCAAGGCCCTCAGCAATTCAGTGAGATCCTATCTCAAGATAAAAGATAAAAAGGGGGCTGGGGATGTGGCTCAAGTGGTAGCGCGCTCGCCCGGGTTCGATCCTCAGCACCACATACAAACAAAAATGTTGTGTCCGCCGATGACTAAAAAAAAATAAATATTAAAAAAAAATTTCTCTCTCTCTGTCTCTCTCTCTCTCCCACTCTCTCTTTGAAAAAAAAATTTCTATTCTTCTAGAAAAAAAAAAAAAAGATAAAAAGGCCTGGGGATGGGCTGGATGTGTGAGGCACTGTGTTAGATCCTCAGCCACCACATAAAAATAAATAAATAAAATAAAGGTATTGTGTCTGTCCACAACTAAAATACATTTTTTAAAAAGGGCTGGGAATGTAGCTCAGTGGTAAAGTACCCCTGAGTTCAATCCCCTGTATAACAAAAAAAAAAAAAAAAAAAAAAGATTTTACAAGGTCTACGAAATATCACTTTTTCTTAGAGGAATTCCTGTTATGTGTTAAAGGATGAACCACAAGGAAACAGATCCTGCATCCTATTGATCATGAATTATTATCCTTCTCCTTCTACAAATGAACTGCTGCATAAATGATAGTGAATCCATGGTCAAGGCCCGAGAATGAGCATTTTGCCATATTTAGATTTACAAGTCTTACTGTGTAAGAGGTCAAAAGTGTCTCTGAGTCAGTGGGTGATTTCAAGCTGGCACCGGAAATTCCTTGTGGCTACTTTCCTCAGAGATCCCTTTACATCCTTGTTTCTCAGGCTGTAGATGAGGGGATTAAGCATGGGAGTCACCATGGCATAGAAAACAGACACTAGTTTCTCTTGTTCTTTGGAAGACTTTGGTGTCATGTAGGTGACAATTGCTGACCCATAAAAAAGGGTGACCACTATGAGGTGGGAGCCACAGGTAGAAAATGCCTTGAGTCTTCCTGCAGCTGACTTCATCTTAACCACAGTCACAATGATGCGGCCATAGGATACAAGAACTAAGGAGACAGGTATGAGGAGAATCACAACCCCCATGAGGAAAATGGCCATCTCTGAAATTCGAGTGTCTGTGGATGCCAGGATCAACAGTGCAGGGGCCTCACAAAAGAAATGAGCAATACTGTTGCTACCTTGGTAAGGTAGCCTTAGTGTGAAAGTAGTGTCCACCACAGACACTAAAATGCCACTGGTCCATGATCCTGTGGCCAGTTGGAGACACACCCTCCAGGTCATGATGCTAGGGTAATGCAAAGGGTTACAGATTGCTACATATCGATCATAAGACATCACTGCCAAAAGGGCACACTGTGTACACCCAAAAATGAGGAAGAGCAGAAGCTGAGTTGCACAACGTGTAAATGAAATGACCTTCTTTCTGGAAAGCAGGTGGACTAAGGCCTGAGGAACTATGTTGGTAGAGAAACAGAGGTCAGCCAGAGACAGGTTGCAGAGAAAAAAATACATGGGTGTGTGAAGCCTGGAGTCAATATGAACAAGGGCTATAAGAAGCAGATTTCCAAGCACAGTGACCAAATAAATACCCAGGAATAAGATGAAGAGCAGCTGCTGGGTAAGGGGGTCATCAGAGAGTCCCAGAAGGAAAAATTCTGTCACTTGTGTCTGATTTATCTGCCTCATAGTCTGTCTCCCTTTTCAACAAGAAGTCACTATCTTGTAAACACAGGTGTGCATATCCAGGAATGACCCCAATCACAATAAGCCTTTTCAAAAATCCCCTTTACAAGACCTTTAGATGATGATCATGCTGCTTCAGTTTGAACACTTTCAGTGTTTTGGAATAATACTTCCTAAGATAGTGCTTTCATTTTTTGATTTCAATTGGCAAGTGTAGAGTAGATCAAAAGAATCATCTTCCATGTTCTAAATATCACACTTTTAAGTTCAGCCATGTAATTTCCATGTCTATATCATTTTCATCTCTGGATTCTTTAGAAGACATGACATAACATTTCATTCATTGAATCCCATATGTCTAATGCTTCTTGTCACATTTCCTCCATCACATGATTGTGTTGTTGTTTTTTAAAAAAATATATATTGGACATAAACTGATCTGGTTGTCTCTTTCCTGGAAGGACAGTCAAGACAGTGTAAGAATTCAAAAAGAGCCAAAATACCTTATAGAATACATGTATATCTTAGGGAAAATAACCTGCCTTGAAGGATCTGGGGACAACTCTGAATATCCCTTGGCAATTTTATCTCAACTTCCCCTGAGCTCTGCAATACAACTTTCAATTGTGAATGAGCTTCTAGAACAGGAGACACACTTGGCTGGTTTCCTACTTGACTCGAACAGGACCACTCCACCACCTCTGCCCAACATCTCTCACTGCCTTGCATTTTCGATTGTAAAACTCCTTGGAAAGCTGTCTATGCCATTTTTATGTCTGGGTCCTTTAGAAGACATGACATAGCACTTCATTCGGTAAATGATCATTAATTAAATGAAGTAAATAAAAATAATTTGATTGCATAATAAGCAGAATTGTTTAGAAGGCCTGCCAATTTCCCTGGAGAGACTTGAAAAATTTTGAGAGTAATTATAAAATTTCATGGAGCTGTTCTAAAAAGAAGGCAAATTTAAAGTGTAAAGTTTAGGGTATTATGCAAGGGTTGAGCTACTAATTCTCTACATGGTAAAAGTGTCTCAAAATGGGGCTGGGGTTGTAGCTCAGTGATAGAGCGCTTGCCTAGCATGTGTGAGGCACTGGGTTCAATCCTCAGCACCACATATAAATAAATAATATAAAATAATATAAAGGTATAAAAATAGAACATCTTTTCTTTTTTAAAAGAAAGTACTTCAAAATAAGGTTTTAAAATGAATCAAAATAAATGTATAAATGATTTCCAAGGAAACCAGTAATATCAAAATACAGTTACCAAGATAAAAATGTGTATAGAGCCATACATGTGTTTTATTAACACACAATAATAGATAAAGTATGTGTCTTTAGTAACACATTAAATTTCTTAAATGTGATGCTGGGTCTAATAATCACCTTCATTTCAAAATAATTATGATCTTAAATATTTGGAGATATCTTCAACAACTGCAATGTGATATGAAAATATTTCTGATTTCTGTTGCTGACAATGTCATAGATATTTTTAAGACTAGGATGGCTTGGTTACCTGTATTTAAACCAGAAGAAAATACCAATTTTCAGTTAGAAGAAAGTAAAAACATAGAAATGGCATTTTACATCCAAATTGAAGGACACCCTGAATTCCATTTGAGAAACCACTGGAGTATAGGAATTGTCTTTAAGAAAATAAAAAGGCAAAATTACACTCAATGCAATCTAGTAACAGAGTCTTAGCATCTGGATGGGTCTGTAAGTCAAAGGGATGAGACTTCAACTCATAATTGATCTTAAGATTGAAGTTGGCATATATGACAGCAAATATACAGAGTAATTGAGTCAAACTTCTTGGAAGCAACATAGTTAGCAGTCTAAGGTATGCAAAATGATGGAAAATAGAGCATGACTCAAATACGTTCTTTTTTTTGTCATTTCACTCAGATATCAAGCTAATATTAGAACAAAGCTCAAAATGTCTGGTGCGTAAATCAGTTTAAGATTCAGTATTCTACTTCTTACTTTGGACCACTTTTTGTACTTAGTACTCTATCTACTATAGATGATTTAACTTACCCAACAAAATCAAAAGTAATTTATAACCAGATTTGTAAAGGAAATAAAGTTTTAAATGTCAAACTGTTTGCATAACCAAATGCAAACGTGGAAGAGAAATTGTATCCATAGATGATAGTGAATCTGCCCTCAGAATCAAGAAGCTTCTGTAAGAAAATCATTTTTACCATTGGCCTTTCTGTCATTTTATTTTTTTTCTTTCGCTAAATTTAACAGGAAATTGTGAGTTCATTTCTCTAAGGATAAAATGTGTCTCTTGATATGAAACAGGATGAATGGGTGACAGAAACATGCATTTTTAAATCCAACGTGTATTTTAGGAAGAAGAAACTAAGTAAACCCATAGGGAACCAAGAGAAAAATACCAAATTTATCTTCAAATTCTCTTGATTCCAAGATCCTTTATGCTAAAATCACCTATCCTTTATCTACCACATCCACTTACTATCTTCCAAACCAAGTTCAACATAGGAATAAATCCCCTTGTTCTACTAATCTTACCAAGATTGTTCTCATATTCAGGGGATAAAAGGATCATTAGCATGCCAAAGCCAATGAACACACTCAACTGTTGATGGAGAAAGTGCTGCAGGTGCATTAGTTTCAGTGTGTCCCAAGGAGAGACAGTGAGCATCTTGTCCTGAAGGCATAAAATTCAGTAAAATCTCCAAAGTCAAAACGAAGGGCAAGGCAGTAAGGGGAATCCCATATCTTCTGCAATCTTCTACTCCATTCAAAGGTTTTATCATTGCCTTCAGGATATACAGTACAACACATATCCTGTTCCACTTAAATGAGGTGAAGTGGGGATGGGGGACACTAGAAGCAGTCTCTAGAGCAGTGGAAGTACTCAGGAGAATCCTGAATCATTAGTGTGCATCTTGAGCTGTTTCCTCTTAAAATGCTCCCAGATGGTTACAAGGAGAACAAAAACTAACAAGTAGGTAGCACTCACATCTTGTTTATAGATCCTATCACCAGTTCTTACAAGTCATCTTTGGGGAAAGGTCGCATTGTTGCAAAATATACTATATACTGTATACCTGATGCTCAGGTCTACCACATGTGCTCTGAATGATTTTGAGAAAGTTTGTTATTGGCAGAATGTGGAGATGATGTGCTCCAGATAACCATAATTAGATGAGTGTGATTAACATGAAGTTTGCACATGGAAAGAGCTCAACAAATATTATTTCTAATTATTATAACTAGGGGTAAGGGATTAAGATTATGGATAGTGTCTGAGTTTTAGCACATACCATATGTGACATTGTTCAAGAAATTTATTTTACATTTGTAGAATCCTCAAATGTCTGGGTGAGAGGCTGAAAAAGCAAACACAACAAAATAAATAATAAAAAAAAAGCTAAGCGGAATACTAGTTGCTGGATTGGATGTAGGTGAGGGAAGTAGAGATCAGAAGAGAACTTCTGGCAAAACCCTTCTTTCAGTCACAGCTCTAAATGACCATAAAAGCAAACTGAACATCAATGAGCATTCACAAAACCTGAAGGAATAGGATATTCTTTTAGGCCAAGTTAGTTAATTATGAGGTTAAACTCTTTATATCTCTATAATTTTCTGTCCAATTATTTTAAAATTAGTAAAAGAAGTTCATCAAAATACATATGTAAATCATGCTTAGTAAACTTTAATTTTGCAATGTCATATTTTGAAATAATTTTGGATTTTTCAGAGAAGTTAAAAGAAGAACACAAAGAACTCTTGTGCCTCCCTTACTAGATTCTCCAAGTATTAATATTTTACCACATTTTCTTTATCATTTGTCTCTATTTATATACATAGTATTTTAATATCTTGATGGTAAGCTATAGACATGATGCTCAGAATATGTAAAGAGCTCCTACATGTTAATAAGAAAAGCCGGAAATTTCCAGTTTTTAACTGAGCCAAAAACTTGAACATCAACTTTCAATAGTTAGATAATAGGCATATGAAAAAAAGTATTCAACATAATTAGCCACAGGGTATATAAATTAAAAACACAGTGAACTTTCATTTACCCTCATCAAAATGGATAAAATGAACGAGAATACAGAGCAATTTTTACTGCTTATGGGAGCATAAATTGGTACAATAAACTTAAAAACTCTATTTGGCAGTATCCTTAAACATGAAAGAGTAAGGAAGAAAGAAGGAGCAAGGGAAGGAAGGAGGGAAAAGGAAAGAAGGAAGGAGGAAACAAGTGTGGTAAGGATGTGAAGAAACTAGAGCCCCATATACATATATATTGCTGCTGTGAATGTGAAAGGGTGAAGATTCTGTGGAAAACAGTGTGATGGTTCATAAATAAGTTAAGCATACAATTACCATTTCCTTCAGCAATTCCACTCCTAGGTGTACACTACTGAAAACTGAAAATAAGTGTCCAAATAAATGCTAGCCCACAAATGTTCATAGCAGCAGCACTACTCAGAATAGGCTAAAAATGGAGACGACTCAAATATTTATTAACTATGAATGAACAATAAAAATGAGGCATATCTACACAAAAGAGTAATCCTCAGCCATAAAGAAGAACAAAATGCCGATACATGTTATGACATAGAAGAACCCTGAAAACATTACACTGGTCAGAAGAAACAAGACACAAAGGTCACATATCACATGATTCCATTTATATGAAATACTTAGAACAGGCAAAGACAAAGACACATAAAGCAAATTAGTGTAGAGAGAGGGATGAACGGGAGTGACTTCTTAGTGGTGGAAAATGCGTTCTTGAATTAGATAGTAGTGATGGTTGAACCACATCATGAATGCACTAAATGTCACTGAATTGTACACTTTAAAATGGTTAAAATACTATTTTTATATTTTTATCAAAATAAGAACAATGAGTTATAATTTAAAAGACATACAAAATGATACAAATGCCAGGGACCAAACTTATTTACTAAACTGCAGAACAAAGATATTCTGAAGAGTGTTTTTGTTCTTTAAATAATACCAATGAAACCCATTGCCTTTCTTGCAAATTATATGTAATAGTTTTTCTCCTATGATGCATTATTTCAGGATAAAAATAAAAGCCACCAGTTTGGTTTTAAAATGATGTTTTTAAGGAGAGGAAATGCAAATAAAATATGGAGTATTAGAGAAATAATTAGATAAAAAGATTTATTAAGTAAAGATTATCATAAACAATAATTTATGAATAAATTTTAAAACAAAGAAGGTAAGTAAATTTATAGGAAAAAACATAAAATGCAAAATCAGCACAGAAAATAATTGGTACAATGCAGGAGAAGTTGAAATGATAGACATCACTGAAAATAAAGCTGTAAGGCCTTCCTGCCACTCTACAGCATACTCCAGATCTAGGTAGTTTTATAGTTGAGTTCCACTAGACTTTCATGAAATAGTACCTTATTTTCTTTACACATTTTTTTTTTAAAAATGTTGGAAATATTAGGTTGTGCTTCCTGGTTTATTTTATGAGTCTTGTGAAAATGTGACAAATAAAAACCTACATAATTATGTGTGAAAAAAGGAAAATAAAAATTTATTTCACTGATGAAAATAAATGTAAAACTCCTAGCCAAAATTAAGCCTGACTGAATCTAAAAATATGCTTAAAATGATATAGCATAATTAAATATTGTTTGTCTCTGGGATGCAGTGACAAACAATATTAGGAACCCCACAAAGAATCCACAAATTATACTTAGAGATAAAAATCAAATTATCTAGGGAGAGGGCATGGGAGCAGGAAAAATGGTGGAATGAGATGGGCTTCATTCCCCTAGGTACAGGTATGACTTTACATATGGTGTGACACTATATTGTGTACAACCAAAGAAATGAAAAGTTGTGCTGAAATTGTGTACAATGAATCAAATGCATTAAATTTTAAAAATAAAATTATCTCAGTGACATAGGAAAAAAACCTGTTAAAGATACATACTTTTAAATGTTTTTAGACTATGGATAGAATAAAAATTAGTTATATACCAAACCCCAATAATAATGTTTTATTTAATAAAGACATTTTAGATGCATTCTCTAGTTTCATAAATAAGACAAGTATGAAGCTATCACTACATTTAGCATGGTATTGAGAATCATTTTGGAAAAAAAGAAAGATTATAAGTGGAAGTATTGGAAGAGAATCAATAAAACTATGTCATTTGCTGGTCACAGTTGCTGATTACTAAACTAGAAGGAAAAAACCCTCAGAGGAAAATAAAAACTCACAATAAACAAACTATAAGAAGTTTAAAGAAAGATTTGCAACTTTCCTAGAAAGGAGCTACAAAAATTGCTAATTCTTCTACTATTAATAACCAACTGGAAAATAGTTTTAAAAATAGGGTATAATTCAAAATAATAACAAAAATTACAAAGTATATAGAAGCCATTCAAGAATGCACAAGACCACCATGGAGAGCCAAATGATTCTGGTAAAAACATAGACAATAATATGAATAAATGGGGAGATATATCGTAACTTCAATCAGATGATATAATATTGCAGATATATTATTTTTCCCCAAATTGCTGTATAAATTAAGTGTAATACAAATAACAATTCCAGGTGGATTTCTTCGGTAGCTCAATAGATTTACTCACAAATTTATGTGGAAAGCCCACAGTGGTGGTGCATGCCTGTAATCCTAGGGGCTAGGGAGCTGAGGCAGGAGGATGGTGAGTTCAAAGCCAGCCTCATCAACTTAGCAAAGCCCTAAACAACTCAGAGAGACCCTGTCTCTAAATAAAATATAAAAAAGGGCTGTGGATGTGGCTCAGTGGTTAAGTGCCCCTGGGTTAAATCCTGGGTACCCCTATCCCCAAATGTGGAAAAATAGTAATCCACAATTAGAATATTAAAAGGGTTTAGGAAGGAATTTTCTAATAGATATCAAAACATATTGCCAAGAAGCAAACATAAAAGCCAGATGGTAGTGGTATAAAAAAGATTAGTGAACAAATAGAACAGAATCAAAAACTCATAGATAGACCCATGTGAAAATTTAAAGTACAATAAAATTAATTTTAAAAATCTTTAGGAAATGGACAAATAGTTTAGTAAATAATGTCAGTAAAATGAGCTTTCTACATTATTTCTTAATGTACATTAAGAAATGTACATTTCTACATTATTTCTTAATTTCTTAAAAAACTGGATTCTATCTAACATACCTCATTAAAGTAAACACTAAATGGGCTAAATACCGAAAAGTCAAAGTAAAACAATGGTGTTTCAGGAGAAAATGCAGGAGAACATCATTCAGACCCACAGTGAGTAATTTCCAAAGCACAAGGAAAAATGTGATGATTTGATTTCATCAAAATATGGTAACTGGGGCTGGGGCTATAGTTCAGCAGCAGAGTGCTTGCTAGCATGTGTGAGGCACTGGGTTTAATCCTCAGCACCACATAAAAATAAACAAATAAAATAAAAGCATTCTGTCCATCTACAACTACAGAATTTTTTTTTAATCTGGTAACTGTCTTCAATGAAGGATATCAGAGTTAAAAGACAGATGAAAGAATGGATGAGATACTTGCACTACATAGAATCAATAAGAAAGAAGAACTTAACAAGGGGAAATCACAATAAATTTCTAAAAATCAACAACAAAAGAAACTCCAAAGAGGAAAAAGAAGAGATCATAAAAACTTACAATTAGGTAACTTCAGAGGACTATGAGAATATAAAGCAATACTCAAAGCCATTAGTAATTAAATGTATGCAAATTAAGGCAACAAAATGCACCTAGTTATCCCTATTAGACATGCAGAAATTTGGAAGTCATATATGTAAAGTATTGACCAAAAAAGTAGAAGACAATACTCATTTAGAGTTGGAAAAAAAGGTAGAGAGTTACAGCCATTTTAGGAAGGAACTTGTCATAACTTAATCACCTTATGCTTATGTATAATGATCTGATGTAACCAATTACTATTAAATATAGAGCCCCCAAATTAACACACACATACACACTGACACACACACACACACATCTATGTTATATTCCTGCAATGTTTACTGTTCTGTTCTTTGCTTTGATGAGGTATTGTATAATTTGGATATCCCTCATTTATTCATTTATTTGGATAAATGAAATGTGACAAATATACAACAAGGAATATTTCACAGCAGTTAGAAGAAAGAGATTAGATGCAGCAGCTTGAATGATCTTTTTATTTATTTATTTTTATTAGTCATCATAGTCATACATAATGGTGGGGTTCATTTTGACAATTTCATAAATGCATGTAACATAATTTGTTCCATTTTAATCCCTGGTGTTATATCCCCTCTCACCCTGATTATCTCCCTCTGTCTTCCTCTATTGTATTGGTCTTCTGTGTATTAATTTTTTATTTGGTACATTATCATTATACATAAAAGTGAATTCACTGTAATATATTCATACTTCTACATAGTATAGTTTGGTCAACTTCATCCCACAGTTCCTTCCCTTTCTCCTCTCTCACCCTCAATTCCCTTCCACTATAAATTTGTCTTTTTTTTTTTTTTTTGGTACTGGTAAGTGCTCTACTCAGCCCTGAAACTTGAAAGATCTTAAACACCTAGAGATGAGTGGAAAAGAAAAAAGAATTATATAACAAAATGCCACTTATATAAATTAAGAATACAACAACAAAACAAAAATTATTTTTCAAGAACAAAATAAAAACATTGTATACATTAGACTACAGGTCAGTGGGAATGAGGTATGGGTATAAATTAAGCAAGCAATAAATAAAACAAATGCATAAATTTAAAAAATAAATAGAGGAACTTTGAAATCACTATAGTCACATTCCAATACTAAGGACTATAATTAAATTCTCTGTACCTGAGAATCAAATAATAATTTTTAAAAGAAGAAATTAAGATTGCATGGCTCTTGTATAGAAATATAAAGCCAGAAAAGGAAAAGACTCAATAATACAAAAATTGACCACATTCAGCAAAAATTTATCTTGTGAAAAAGACATTTTTAGATTGGTGGTAAATTTTCCCATAAATGATGCTAACTGACCACTTGAAGGGGGGGGGGAAACTAAGGTGAATCCCTACCTCCCTACTTCATTCCTTATATCAAAATAAATTCTAGGGCTGGGGATGTGGCTCAAGTGGTAGCGCTCACCTGGTATGCATGCAGCCCGGGTTCCATCCTCAGCACCACATACAAAAAAAACAAAGATGTTGTGTCCGCCAAACCTAAAAAATAAATATTAAAAATAAATATTAAAAATTCTCTCTCTCTCTCCTCTCTCTTAAAAAATAAATTCTAAATGTATAAAGATGTAAATGAAGCCATATATACAAGCAAACTGCGAAAGTCTTAAAAGAAAAATTGAATGCTTTTTAAAAATCATAACTTGAAACAATGAAGTATTTTCAAAAATCAACATAAAAATCCAAAGTCATGAGAGAAAAGACTGATTTGCCTAGATTTAAGTATAAAACACACACATGATAGGAAAATACATTTAAAAAAGTCAATTGGGAAGCAAAACGACTTATTCCCAAAGCAAAATCAAAGAGCCAATATTTTATAACATTGAAGGTTTTAACAAAGCAGTAAAACAGTCCAATAAAAGAAACTTAGCAAAGGAAATAGTCACTTCATAGAAAAAAGAAATAAAAATTATCAATAAACAGATACAATCAACTCATCCTCAAGTATAATTGAAATGTTGCATAATAAAATAACAATGAAGGCTGGAAATATACATCAGTTAGTTGGTAGGACACTTCCCTACCAGGCATAAGGCCTTGGGTTCAATCCCCAGCACCATAAAAAACTAAATAAATAAAATAATATGGTATCATTTTTTACCTAAGAGATTAAAAAAGGTGAAAAAAAAAGTTAAGAGTTTGAAATTAGCAAGTGTTAGCAAAGGTGTTACTAAATAGGAACTCTCATGCAATTTTGATGACTGTAAATTAATACAACTTTTTACATGGTAGTTGACTGTATCAATATTTAAAAATGAATATACCTTTAGACTTAATAATTAAGCCTCAAGAAACTTTTCCTTCAAATATACCTGACAGGAAGTGTGAATCAGGCGGTATAGCTATACCAGACTTCAAACTATACTACAGAGCAATAGTAACAAAAACAGCATGGTACTGGTACCAAAACAGGCGGGTGGACCAATGGTACAGAATAGAGGACACAGAAACCAATCCACAAAACTACAACTATCTTATATTCAATAAAGGGGCTAAAAGCATGCAATGGAAGAAGGATAGCATCTTCAACAAATGGTGTTGGGAAAACTGGAAATCCATATGCAACAAAATGAAACTGAATCCCTTTCTCTCGCCATGCACAAAAGTTAACTCAAAGTGGATCAAGGAACTTGATATCAAATCAGAGACATGGCATCTGATAGAAGAAAAAGTTGGCTATGATCTACATACTGTGAGGTCGGGCTCCAAATTCCTCAATAGGACACCCATAGCACAAGTGTTAATAACTAGAATCAACAAATGGGACTTACTCAAACTAAAAAGTTTTTTCTCAGCAAAAGAAACAATAAGAGAGGTAAATAGGGAGCCTACTTCCTGGGAACAAATCTTTACTCCTCACACTTCAGACAGAGCTCTAATATCCAGAATATACAAAGAACTAAAAAAATAAGACAATAAGATAACAAATAACCCAATCAACAAATGGGCCAAGGACCTGAACAGAAATTTCTCAGAGGAGGACATACAATCAATCAACAAGTATATGAAAAAATGCTCACCATCTCTAGCAGTCAGAGAAATGCAAATCAAAACCACCCTAAGATACCATCTCACTCCAGTAAGATTGGCAGCCATTAGGAAGTCAAACAACAACAAGTGCTGGCGAGGATGTGGGGAAAAGGGTACTCTTGTACATTGCTGGTGGGACTGCAAATTGGTGCGGCCAATTTGGAAAGCAGTATGGAGATTTCTTGGAAAGCTCGGAATGGAACCACCATTTGATCCAGCTATTCCCCTACTCGGTCTATTCCCTAAAGACCTAAAAAGAGCACACTATAGGGACACTGCTACATCCGTGTTCATAGCAGCACAATTCACAATAGCAAGACTGTGGAACCAACCTAGATGCCCTTCAATAGACGAATGGATAAAAAAAATGTGGCATTTATACACAATGGAGTATTACTCTGCATTAAGAAATGACAAAATCATAGAATTTGGAGGGAAATGGATGGCATTAGAGCAGATTATGCTAAGTGAAGCTAGCCAATCCCTTAAAAACAAATGCCAAATGTCTTCCTTGATATAAGGAGAGTAACTAAGAACAGAGTAGGGACGAAGAGCATGAGAAGAAGATTAACATTAAACAGGGATGAGAGGTGGGAGGGAAAGGGAGAGAGAAGGGAAATTGCATGTAAATGGAAGGAGACCCTCAGGGGTATACAAAATTACATACAAGAGGAAGTGAGGGGAAAGGAGGAAAAATATAAGGGGGAGAAATGAATTACAGTAGAGGGGGTAGAGAGAGAAGAGAGGAGGGGATGGGGGAGGGGGATAGTAGAGGATAGGAAAGGCAGCAGAATACAACAGACACCAGAATGGCAATATGTAAATCAATGGTTGTGCAACTGATGTGATTCTGCAATCTGTATATGGGGTAAAAATGGGAGTTCATATCCCACTTTAATCAAAGTGTGAAATATGATATATCAAGAACTATGTAATGTTTTGAACAACCTACAATAAAAATTAATTAAAAAATATATATATATACCTGACAAAGGAAAAAAGACATGTGTTCAAAAATGTTCACTGTGGCCATTTTAGTACTTAAAGATTGGACATAATCTGTCCTTTAATCTGGGTATGGTTAAATAAGTCATGCCATATTTATAGCATGGAAGATAATTCATCTATTTTAATAAATTAGATTATTAAACCAAAATTAAACTATAAGTAATGTGTAAATCAAGGGACAAAACAAAAATATTCAAATTAATAGCATTCACTAATGTGATGGATGGTTTGCTGATGCTAAATTGCCACTAACAACTTCAGAGAATTTCTTTGAATCTAACAAATATTTTTTTGCTTTGTTTGTTTGTTTTTCTGTTATTTTGGTAGTAGGTTTTGAATCCAGGAGCACTTAACTACTGAGCCACATTCCCAGTCCTTTTTTTTTTTTTTTTTGAGACAGGGTCTTCTAAGTTTCTGAGGCTGGCTTTGAACTTGTGATCCTCCTATCTCAACAAGCCACTGGGATTACAAGAGTGCCACTATGTCCAGATAAATCTCAGAAGGTTTTACCACCATCTGATAACTCAATTCTTCCACCATTTTTCTCTTACATTTTTTTTTACCTTCAGATGATAAGAATGAATTATTTAAATATAAAACTCACTTTTGGTTTGAATTTTTTCATTAGTTTGTTAGAACAGGAATAGTTCCATTTTCATGAAACCAAACCAAGGTCTCAATTTAATGATTTAAGAAACAGTCTCATTCTGGGGGAAAAAAAATTGCACTTCCACTGTAAATTATTACCACAAAAAACTTTGACTTTATGTTCAATTGAAGTTGACAACTTTAATACATCAACACACTCAGAACTCCCATTCTCATGTACAGGGGTTCTGTGTTTGGTATTGAGATCTCTGATAACTTTGTGATTGTGGCATGCTTGGAAGTTTCTGTGCAAAGGTAAAGAATGCTTGGCTGCTGGGAAAGTTCTGTGTAAAAGACATGGGATACCTGGCTGCTGTAGCGATGTTCTTCACAAGGAAGCTCTGTGTGAAGAGTTTTATCAGTTTCGACCTTGATCTTAGGCACATAACTCCTGGGAATAAATGTACCTGCTTGCTAGTTAACTCCAATGTTTCACCAAGCTCCAATGCTTCTGGATCTGCCAGCTTAACAGTAACTTTAGACTATGGACTTTCTTGAGAGCTGCACAAATCTCCTGCCATTGCATATTGTAACTGTGAAATGTAACTGCAGAATAAGCAAGTAATAAACAAGTTACTTACAGATACTCAAAACAATAATGTAGTTATGGTACTAATGACCTAATGTAACCTATTGGTATAAATAAATGTGGCCCCCAAGCAGCCACTTTCCTGCCTCTGCACCTTGTCTCTGTGTCTCCCCTGATTATTATTCGTTACACTTATGTTGATGTTGGGATGGAGCTAACCAAACTGAACCCTACTATTTTAGGAGGTTACACAGCACCCCCCCCAAAAAAAATCATAAAATGAAAGCACAAATTCTGAAATTAAGTAGTGTTATTCAGTGAGGAAAGTCAACACACAGTTGATCCAATGTATGCTCATTTCATTTGAATTTAATTACCAAATGAACAAATAAGAAGTTGATGACTTGTGAGTCCCTGAGCATGTATCTGTTGATGCCATTTTGAACAACATTCGTGTAAGATTTGAAAAAGGGGTGAGTATGATTTGGCAACTTTAATCTGTGATTTCAAGTATAGTATATACTATCCCTGGGTGTCTCGGAGGATGGAAAGATTAATAAAGTTGAGAGCTCCAGGGAATGCCCTGTTTACATAAATCCATGGACCTCACCTTTAGATATTTGCACAAATGAAAATATTCTGTCAGAAAGGGGACCTAGGAGACTTGAGTTTGTCCCTTGAGTCAAGCAAAGCAGTCTTTGATGGTTGAAATTCTATTCCTTGTCTTGTTCTTGATTTTAGAGAAAATGCTTTCAGTTTTTCTCCATTTAGAATAATGTTGGCCTTGGCAACCCCTAAAAACCAAAGGCCAGATGTTTTCTCTGATATGCGGATGCTAATTCACAATGGGGGGGCAGTAAGAATAGAGGTAATTTGGACTAGACTGAGGGGAGTGAAGGAGGGGAGGGCGTGTGGGGGTAGAAATAATAGTAGAATGAATTGGACATTTTTATAACCCTATTTGCATATGTGATTATATGACCTCTGTAACTCTACACCATGTACAACCAGACAAATGAAGTTATACTCCATTTATATATGATGTGTCAAAATGCATTCTACTGTCATTTATAACTAATTAAAACAAATTTATATGATATATATATATATATATATATATATATATATATATATGAAGAAATATATATGAAGAAAAAAAGAATAATGTTGGCTTTGGGTTTGTCATATATAGCCTGTGTAATGTTGAGGTAAGTTCCTTCTATCTCTAGTTTTTATAGTGTTTTAAACATGAATGGGTGCTATACTTTGTAAAGTGCTTTTGCTTTATCTATTGATATAATCATGTGATTCTTTAGTCTATTTATGTAGTGAATTACTTTTAGTGATTTCCAATCTTGCATCCTTGGGATGAAACCCACTTGAACATGGTGCACTGTCTTTTTAATGTGTTTTTGTATGCAGTTTGTCAATTCTTTCTTAAGAATTTTTGCATCTACATGTATCAAGTATATTGGTCTGAAGTTTTCTTTCCTTTATGTGCCTGTGTGGTTTTGGTATCAGATTGATACTGACCTTGTAGAATGAGTTTTACAGAGTTTCCTCATAATTTCACTTGATTTCATCTTTGATTTATGGATTTATTAGAGGTGTGTTAACTTCCAAATACTTGTAGATATTCCAGATTTTTGTTATTAACTTATAATTTAATTCTGCTGAGGTCAAGTGATATCTCCTACATGATTTCAACCCTGTGTTATTGGGACTAATTTATTACCTGACAGGTACAGTCTACCAGCTGAATATTCATTTTTGTAATTGAAAAGAATGCATTCTTTATACTTTTTGGGTAGAGTACTCTGTAAGCACTCATTAGGTCAAGTTAATCCCACGTCCTTTATATCCTCACTGATTTTCTATTTGTTCAACAGTAATATTGTTGCAATATTTATATCTGTGGATTTACTAATTATCCTTTCAACTTGATCAGTTTTTTCTTTCTATATTTTTGAAGCAGCATATTAAGTGCCCTCATTTTAAGTATGTTTTTGTCTTTGTGATGAATGATATTTTTATTACACAGAACTATATGTCTTTATTTCTACAAATACTCCTTATATATAAAAGTTTACTTTGTCTCACATTACTACAGTCCTTATAGTTTTCTTATGACTAGTGTTTATCCAGTATGTCATTTTTTATCCTTTTACTTGAACCCAACTATGTTTTTATATTTAAAGTGTATCTCTTACAGATAAAATATTGTTAGAGCTTCCCTTTTTGTCCACTCTGACAATCTCTGCCTTTTCATTAGAATGTTTAGTCCATTTACTTTACTTGTCATTATGAGTAGAATAAGGTTTAAGTCTACCTTTTCTTTACTTTCTGTTTTCTCCATATACTCTTCCTCTTTGTCCTCCTTTCATGCCCTCTTATTTTTATTTTTTATTTGATTAGTTATAATTCATTTTATATTTTTGTGATTTTTCTGGAGATCATAACGTGCACCCTTATCTCATCACAGTGTACTCTCTCTTTTTTAAAATTTTTTATTTGTTCTTTTTAGTTGTATATGACAGCAGAATATATTTTGACATATGCTACATACATGGAGTATAATTTCCCATTTTGGGGGTTGTACATGATGTGGAGTTACACTGTTGTGTATTCATATATGAACATAGGAAAGTTATGTCCAATTCATTCTATCATCTTTCCCATTATCATACCCACTCCATTTCCCCCATTCCCCCCTGTTCACTCCAGTGAATCCACTCCTCCCCTCCCCAGCCCTGTCTCTTGTGAGTCATTATCCACATTTCAGACAGAACATTCAGCCTTTGGTTTTGGAGGATTGTTTTTTTCACTTAGCATAATATTCTCCAGCTCCACCCATTTGTCTGCAAATGCCATAATTTCATTCTTCTTTATGGCTGAGTAATATTCCATTGTCTATATATACCACAGCTTCTTTATGCATTCATCTATTGAAGGGAATTTAGTTTGGTTCCATAGTTTAGCCATTGCTAATTGTGCTACTATAAATATTGATGTGGCCACATCACTATAGTATACTAATTTTAAGTCCTTTGGGTATATGCAGAGGAGTGGGAAAACTGGGTCAAAAGTGGTTACATTCCAAGTTTTCTGAGGAATCTCCATACTGCTTTCCAAAGTGGTTGCACCAATTTGCAGTCCCACCAGCAATGTGTGAGTATACCTTATTCCCCATATCCATGCAGACATTTATTGTTACTTGTACTTTTGATAATAGCTATTCTGACTAGAGTGAGATAAAATCTTAAAGTAGTTTTAGTTTGCATTTCTCCAATTGCTAGTGATGTTGAACATGTTTTCATATATTTATTGACCATTCGCATTTCTTCTGTGAAATGTCTGTTCAGTTCCTTTGCCCATTTATCTATTGGATTATTTATTTATTTATTTAATTTGGTGAAAAGTTTTTTGAGTTCTTTATATATCCTGGAGAATAATGGTCTATCAAAAGTGCAGGTGGCAAAGCTCTTCTCCCATTCTGTAGGATTTCTCTTCATGTTCTTGATAGTTTCCTTTGCTGTGAAGAAGATTTTAGTTTGATAAATTCCCATTTATTAATTCTTGATTTTACTTCTTGTGCTTTAGGAGTCTTGTTGAGAGATTCCTAAGTGCTGCGCCTCTCCCCTGACTCAGGCAATGGCAAGGCCCTACTGAGGTGGATGGCGCAAGGTGTCCATCCTCTGGAGGAGCGCAGTATGTTTCTGGGAATGGGCTGATTTGTTTTTGTATTCCTTTAATAAGTGTAGTTGTGACTTCTCATATGACCATTAAGTATGAAGGAAAAAAACATGACTTTCCCAATTAATGCAACTACTTCTAAAGAATGGATCTGTTTGCTCTAAATGCAATGATTCAGCTGTGGAGTGTAAATTGTTAATGTCTAATGAAAAACTCCCTGTATTCCTGTCAGGGAAGTTTTTGAGAAATTAAATTAAAATCTAGAGAAGAAAAATTAATGTTAAGAAGACAGATTAGTGCTTAGTACTGGGCAACTTGTTCTTGTTCCTGTGCACAATGGTTTGTGCTCTTACTCTTGTTTGATTAAAATTAATAACAAGTCAACCACTTGCCATAACCATGGCACCGGTTCCAGTCAGTAAGTCAAGAAAGAATAGTCAAGGTATAGGCCAATAGTTTGGGACATTTGTAATTATTATTAAAAGTTAACTAAGCAGAAACAGCTCAAAGCAAAACACGAACTGAAAGTACAAATGTTTGCTTATACATAAGCCAAGATACATTCTTCTATTCTGATTGTAGCTAGGTAATATTTTGTTTCTTTGAATAATGATTCCTGTTTTGTAACCACAAAGTACTGTGAGCCTGCCAAAATGAAAAGTATATATGATCAACTTCACAAGTAAAGATTGGGATCAACACCTGCACTTTGGTGTCTGTGTTGTTTCTCCACCCCTCTTTCGCCGACTCCTCACCATCCGTTCGTCTCCTGAGACCCCCTGTTGGAGCTGGTCTCTGACACCTAAGCTAACATAATTGAGATTTGGGCCTACTTTTTCTTCTAGAAGGCACATGATTGATGAACCCAGCCTAATTCCATTGGGGGCCATCTCATCACAAAGTCATGAAAGGTTAATTTCTGTTTTACTATAATTTACTGAGATTTCTAAACTTGTTTGGAATTCCTGCCTGTGCCTTGAACTCACCCATGCCTGGCTCCCTCTGACCAGATAACAATCTTCTCTGAAACTTCAGCGGCACCTCATAAATTCTGATGTTGGGATCTAAATTTATTCCCTACCTTGAAATGTTAAGGCATGTAGATCATTAACCTACTATCTGCCTTTGTATTATGCTTGTCAAAATCCTGTTGACTGTAAGTTCTCAAGACACCCCCCTTTGCAACTTTTTGTGCTATAAAACCTTTTTCCTGGAGAGCTAGGGTGCTGATCTCTAGCCCAGGTTTGGGAGAGACAGTACTGGCCAGCTCTTGTGTACAAGCTTGTTTTAATTTGATTTAAAATTAGAGTCAGTGGTCTTTTCTTTGTGTAGTGGTTCAACAATAATCTCTGGTCTAATGACTAGCTGCCCGACATGCGTGAGGCCTTGGGTTCAATTCTCAGCACACCACATAAAACTAAATAAATAAAGGAAAAAAGAAAAAGGGCCATATCTAACTATAAAAAAAAGATGTCTTTATGTGTTTGATATACTAAGGATTTATTTTAAACCAAAGAAAAATTTGTTGTATTTTTAAGGCTCAAATTAAGTTTAATACCTGCAAACTATTTCATGTGTTTCAAGAATATGTTATAATTAAACATGTAGTATTTCAAACAGTTAATACTGTGGTTTTCTGCTTGGAGATTTTTTTTTTTTTTGCCTGTTAAACAAATGCTTTATTAACTGAAAGCACTAAGAAATTTAAATATCTATGTCATAATAAACGGGTGGCAAGTCCACATCCAGGGCTGACAGAATGCTTGAAGGGGACTTCAGCGGATCAGATGCCCATGGTGACGACAGCATCTTCACAGGTGAAGGGGGGCCCAGCTGCAACAGCTTTTCAAGTCCTCGCTCCTCATCAAGGATCATGAGAGGCACTCCACTCAAGGGGATGTGAGCAATCGGATGCTCCTCAGGCAGCTCAAAACTCTCAAAATCTAAAGGATTGAAGGGAAAGAAGTTTTCTATTTCTGGATAGGTCTCATCGGAGGCAGGACCAGAGCTTTTTGCTTTAAGAGTCTTCTCAGTCATCTTTTTGGCAGTGAAGTGCCGCAGTCCGGCTGGCTGCAGCAAAATAAGGGGGGGGGGGGCACGACTACGAACAACTTGTGTACCTTGATACAGCAGGAGTGGGAGCCCTTTACTGTAGCACAACAGAGGTATTTATACATTCCACACAGCTTATCTTAATTAACATAAAATAGATACAGCAGCCAACCAATAAGGAATCTCCACACTTAATGGCTCCCTGGCGTTACTTCATAAACCACTCCCTCTGGCAAAATGCCAGGCGCCATCCTGACTTGTTTACAAACTCTAACAGGGAAGGTTGGTTGTTTTTGTTTGAGGGGTGCATTGGTCTTTACTGTCTTTTCTGTAGCTCTGTTGACAGTTCCCAAAGCCTTTCTGACAGTTTTAGGTACGTGTTGAGAGCCACAGCCGAAGGGGCTCCAGCAAACTTTCAGACTGCCAGCTGATGATTGGCTCACAGCAGCCCCAGCAACATCTAGCAACATCTAGCTGATTGGCTCCTCTGCGGTGATGCTCATTGGGCTGTTTCCCTGCCCTTTCAGACCACGGAGCTGCTCATTGGGGGACTTTTTTGGCTCCGCCCATGCGACCCAGCCAATCGGCCTCAAGAGCAGGAGGATTGTGGGAGGTTGTTGGAGTGTGTGGCTTGTGGGAAGCCGGTGGTGGCAGTTGGGCTCTGAGGGTTTTATTCCTGAGGAGCTGTTTTGTTTATCTTGTGTAGTTCTAAAAATAAAGTTAGTTTCTTTTGACAAGTGGCTCCTGAATTGTGCCCAGCCAGACTGCGGCAGGTACGGCTGGTGGGACCTCCTATCTAAGGCTTTAACAGGCCCAGACACACCCTTCCTGCCCGCCGCCCCCCCCACTTCAGTACCTCCTTAGGAGCCACATGAGTACAAGGTTCTCCATTTTCCTTATCAACAAATATCAGAGTAGCCATTCTGGATTGCTTCAAAACCGCGCCTTTTTAATTTTTTAATATTTATTTTTTAGTTATAGTTGAACACAATATCTTTATTTTATTTTTATGTGGTGCTGAGGCTCAAACCCAGGGCCTCACATGTGCTAGCTGAGCGCTCCACTGCTGAGCCACAATGCCAACCCCTCTACTTGAAGATTTTTCTTCTTTTCTTCTTTTTTAAAAATTTGTTCTCATTTGTTATATCTGACAGTAGAATGCATTTTGACACATCATATATAAATGGAGTATAACTTCTCCTTTTTCTGGTTGTATATGATGTAGAAATTATCATTCAGCACTAGATGGCACAATTTACACTGCCAATAGGAGACTGTTGCTAGAGCATCTGATTCTCCTAAGCCTGAAAACTGCATATTACTGCATCCACTACAACTTCAGGAAAGAAAGAAAGAATTGCTGCCAAATGCTACATTAGCCAGGTGATTCAGATCAAACCAATGACAATTAGTGATGTTGATAAAATGTACCTTTAATATGATGTGATGGAAATGGCACTCTATCCCTATGATCTTCATTTCCATGAGTAAAATGTCAGGTAAATGTCAGCAAAATACCTGACCAGAGACACTCAAAACTGTCAAGATTATTTAAAAAAAAAAAAAAAAAGGGAAAGTCTGAGAAATTATCACAACCCAGAGAAGCCGAAAAATACACAACAACTAAATGTAATGGCTATCCTAGGTGGAATCCTGGAGCAGAAGAAGGACAAATGGTAAAAAAACAAACTAAGTATGAATGAAGTATGTTTGGACTTTGGGTAATAATAGGGTTATCAACATTATTAATTGTAGCAAATGTAGCATCTTTCATAATCATGAAAGATGACAATAATAGGAAAAACTGGTTGCAGGGTATATGGAATTCTCTATCTTCTCAATTTTTGGTTCAGTAAGGCAGCCCTCTTCTGGTTGTGTTTACTAATACATTTCCAATGGCCAGTATAATATCTGTCACATTATCAGATTCTCAATAAAAACATGCTGAATGAATTAGTGGTCTAAGAAAACCATTGGCTTGGGTCAGTTCAGGTTTTCTCTGTATTTTTTATCTAAAATACAGTTTCTAATCTAGAAGTGATGAATTTCATGATGATAGAATGGAATAGTAGGTATAGCAAACAATTCAATCCACCTCATAATTCCACATGTCTTCAGGGTTTTTCACCTTTATAATTAATCATATATTGAGAGAAACCTTTTAAAATCGTGCCATTAAAAAAAAAATACCAGGGCTGTCACATGACTGCAACTTGAAAATAACCCTTGTTCAATTAGAGAGCGATGTCAAACCTTCAGTGGACTTTTGAAGATAATCTGGTCAGAAACACCACTCTTATAGGAGATATGCGAAGAAAGCTGGTTATTCTCCCTCCTACTGTGTGCCTTTTCCTTCTCCCTGCCTTTTAATTGATGGTATCTGATGCTTTAGCCTGTTTACTGGCAACATTGGCAAGTCAAAAATTTTTTTGTCAAGCTATGACTTTCATAAAAATCAACCCCTTCACAAACAATTCATGTCACACCATATACTCTAATTTTAGAAAATATTATTCCACAATTCTGTATATTTTATTAATCATGGCCATCTAAATCATGAAGTACAAAGTGAGTATCAGTGGGGAAAATATGAAATGATCTGAACTTGAACTCAAGCTTTACCATCTTTCAATTTCAGTAAATTTGGGAATGACAATCTCTATCTTAAGTGTTATGATGCCATGATGACTAAATGAGTGACATCTGTGTTTACTTATGGTAGTGAGAAGTCCAAAGTGGGTTGGCAAACAAATCCAAATTCCCATCTTGTTTTACCTTAGTCAACTCATTGTCTAGATTTAAAGCTAAGTGGGAAGTCTTCCCTGACTTTTGAGTTCTTTTTCTCTGCTCTTACAACACCAGATACATGCATCTACTCAAGTATTAATCATATTATCATGTCATTGATACTGCTGAGCATTCCCTCCTTTATGACACACACTTTCCTTCTTTTTGCATTTCTACATCTAGTAGATTTCCTCCCACATCTGGGATTGATCCTCCTCTTCCTTTTGCAGGCATGTCTTCCTGTTCCAACCAATGTTACTGGTATTCCTAGGGGCCAATCTTTGCTCCTCTCCTATCTCCCCTTCTCTCTCCAATCTTATTCTCATTTATAGTGTTCATTTCTGCCAAACAAGGATTGACTCCAATTTTACAAGTCTTACCCTTGACTTCTCTAAGCTCCAGATGAGTTTAAATCCAAATGCCTAACTGACCGCCCTTCTTGGATATCACAAAGAATCTCACACCCAACAAGCCAAAACTGAGCTCAGATCAGCAAGAGCTTTTACCTGGATGCAAAACAAATGAGTGAATGAATGAGTGAATCGACGAAGCAACGAAGACCATGCGATATACACGATATATCGCGTGGAAATTATGTCACTGTTTTCTGGTTCCAGGTAAATGGAGCTTGGGTTGTGGGGCAGAAGGAAGATTTTGGTCACTTTTCAGGGAAGGGTAGGGAGTCGCCAGAAGTTTCCATGCATTTCTCCCAGAGTAGCACGAGTCGGTAGGCTGCTCTAAGGTAGAAAGTCTACGGAGTAGGCGGGGCCTGTGGAAGGGGCGGGGCCGGAAAGATACCTTTCCACTTTCAGACGGGAGCCGCGGGGGCTTCTGGGCGTTGGTTCCACAGCTGGTGCGCGTGCGCCCCGGCACTTTACAGGCGGTTGTGAGTTACTAGAAGGGAGGGAAGCTAGGGGTTCTTAATTCCCGCGTGATTACCACCGCCTGCGACACGCACGGGCAGGACGGCGACATCTGCGAATCTACTAGGATCAGTACAAAGCCTGACTAAAGGGAGCCCTGGATAGATGCGGTGCTGGCAAGTATCTTCCGGGAATCCCGTTTGAGGATGTCCAGGCGGAACACTCAGTTCTGAGCTCCGTGGCAGTTGCCGGCTTCCCACCCCGCCCTCGACGGTCTCTGCCCTGGATCCTGGAAGTGCGCGCGGGCTAACAGGGAATGTAAGCGAGGGCTTCGGAAAGGCTTAAGACATGCGTTAGAGAGCGAGATAAAGGGGGTTCACAGAGGGAAAAGAACGGTTGGGTTTTAGATCCAGTTCTGCTAAACCAGGGACTCAACTTCACTGCTGGCCCTTTTTCCGGGTCAGTCTTAAGAAACGTAACCTGATAAATAGATCACCAGTCAGCCGGTTATGGAATGGCTGGTATTGATGCCTCGGGCAAATAGTAAGTATGGCCAGATCAATCAACTGGAAAGGAAACGAGTTTTCTTTTATTAATTCCATTTTATATTGCAATTCAATCAATTTTAACCACCCCGATTTCTAAATCTTCCCAGTACCTTACGTATTTTAGACGTTCCGTTTTGGAACCGCCCTCTGTTCTTTACCTGAGCTAACTCAAGATTCTTCTTACCTTAAGCTGCCTGCCTTATGACTTGTTAGATTAAAAACGAGACAGACAGTACTGCCTCTTCACAGACAGGTACTACCGTTTCCCCATAATTAGTGGCTGTTCAAGATCCACGAAACCATAAAATCCATCCAACTTGTTTCACCTGGTTATATTAATCCAACCCTCCAGGTTCCTGTCTCCTGTGCGTTTCTAGCCCCTCCGTTGCAGTGGTATTGGTGCATTGTCTTTATTGTGAGTTTCAGGGTTGTCCTCAGAGTTCTTTATTCAATAATTTAAGTTTAAACTTAACGGTCTTTGGTTTTGCTTATTCTAGTGTTTGTTGCTTACTGTCGGTTTAAGCTGTTCTCAGAAATCGTAAATGCAAGCATATCAACATCCTGTCTCTAATTTTTTACACTAATTCATTAGCTTCTTTTTAACTGATAAATTCCCTTCAGTCCTTTTTGTTGCTTCTTTTCACTTTGTGAGTTGAATATTTAATTCATCTTATTCTTAATTAATTGTAAGGCTTTTTTTTAACCATTAGATTTTAATATGCAAAAGCATTATCTTTAAATTTTAGATATTTTTTACCATTGTACTTTTGATTGTTATTTTTAGAAGTAAAACTTTAAATTTCAAAGTAATTTAATTTTTTCCCAATGTTTCCAATTAATAAGTTAATTCTAAGTTTGCATTAAATAAATGTCTCTACTATTGTTTATTTTTCTATTTATTGAAGATTTTCTTTTCATAGCCCAGTAATAACTTTTGTAAATGTTCCCATAGGTGCTTCAATAGAAACTTTATTCTATCTGGTTTTACATACTTATTAAACTAAGCATATTACTTAGATCTACTGTACTAGCAGTTTATGTTATCTATTAGGGATTTAGAACATTGCCTAATCTGTTTCTATTCTATCATTGGTGATTTCATTTCTTCCTTTCTCAGGATTTTGCTATAAATATGCTTCAAGTATGTTGTTTGATACATTTTTCTTTTTGTCTAATGCATTTGTGCTATTCATTCGTGTGTGTGTGTGTGTGTGTGTGTGTGTGTGTGTGAGTGTGAGAGAGAGAGATTCCAGGTGGAACTCAGGACCTTACACATGCTAGGCAAGTGCTTTGTATCCCTAAGCTACATCCCAGCCCTCAATTCAATATATATTTTAATTCACTATATTGCTGCATAATTTTTTATTATTATGTATATGCCTGGTTTTTTCTAGATCATTCCTTCCCCACCCTCAGCTTTGGAATTCATTTATTTTGGATATTTCAAGTTTTTATGTGGTTGAGTTTGAATTTTAACCCAGTACATTTATTGTTAGGAATGGGTATCCTTATTCTTAGCACCTTGGTTTTTGTTTTCCTTTGTACATATGAAATATAGAGTATGTGAGCTTTCTCTCTTCCTCTCTCCCTCTCTTTCTCTCTGTTAATTTAAAAAGTACCTAGACTCCTATTTCATTTGTTTGCTGGTACTTAATTATACCTCTTCAGGACTTTTCTGCCAGCCATATTTTAAATGTGAGAGATCTTCTTTATTCTTTTTTCTCAAGCATTGTGGGGTTTTGTTGGTTGATTGGTTAGGTTGGGTTTTGTTTTTGTTTTTGTTTTTGAGCTGGGTTGTATTTCAAATTTATCTTCTCTACCAGGTGGGACCACAAGTCCTCTAAGCAGCCTTTCACCTACAGAGCACTTGGCTGAGTTAACTGCAACCTTTTTGTATCCTGTGTCCTCATGAGGTGGGCGACTAAGTAATGTCATTTTAGAACAAGTAGACAACTTGCCATCTAGAAGTTCTTGGTGGCTTGAGACAATATAATTGCACAAACTAAAATCAGTTTTAAGAAGGCCTGATCAGGAAGGTGATGGATGTCAACAAGTGTGGCCGATTTCAGTCTTTCTTAATTATAAGCTTCCGCAGGTGCAAGATGAATTTTTGTTAAAGATTGGAGGTGCTTGGGAATACTCTGGAGGGCTTCATTGCAGGAAGTACTTATATGGGGGTGGCTGAAGTGATTGCCTGTTGGGTAAGACCAAAAAATGGCCCAGGAAGGACACCATTATCCTCTTCTTCTTAGGCCTTGGCCACCTGGATAGGCTCTTTCAAACCAGAGGACAGTTGCCTCCATCCATGGTTTTCTGCTTATTGAGGGGAAACCATTTGGGAATTTACATTCACAGAGGAGAGGAGGCAGGGGACATTTTATTCAGATTTTTAAAGTTTTTATTTAAGGTCTTTTAAAATTTTTTTTATTGATCCAGGATACTACATTACTTTTGATTGTAATGTCTCCTCAGGCTCCTCTTGGCTATAACAGTTGTCCAGATCTTTTTTTAATGACTTTGATAGTTTTGAGTCCTGGTCAAATATTGTATAAGCTGCCCATTTGTTGGGATTTGTCTGACCTTTTTCTCATAAGTAGATGTGGTTATGGGTTTGGAGTAGGAAGATCACAGAGGCAAAATACCATTTTCATCACATTGAAATCACGTAGGAAATCTTTTTATTAACTAGAATGGAACATTGTATGTTTTCTCTGTCTTTGACCTCATAGATTACACTCATTTCCAAACTTTTAACAGAAAGTCATATTCTCAAATGTTCTCTTGCCCTTTTTTTAAGTATAGTGAGTCCTCTCACCCTTCTGGCTGTCTTGTGTAGTCCCCCAAGTATCCTTCTCCAACCCTATTCTGTAAATCTTTTATTTATGTTGAATAATGATCTGTTGAGGTGGGCATTGCCAGGGCAACACTTACATGTGCCAAGATGAGAATTATTTTAATCCTTATAATTCAATCAGATAGATATTGTTATCCATTGTACAGGTGAGAAAACTCAAACTTGAGTTAGAATAATTTGCTCAAGTTTGTACATGTCATAACTAGTACAGCTGGAATTTAAACTCATATTGATATGATTCCAAAGTATGTAGTCTATTCCTATAGCAAAAATTTCTTAATCTTAGAATTATGGATATTTGGGGCTAGATAATTCTTTGCTATATGGAACTGTCTGATGCATTGGAGGATATTTAATAGCATTCCTGGCTTCGGCCCACTAGCTGACAGTAACAACCTACAGCTGTGGCAATCAAAACTGTTTTCTAGACATTGCCAAATATCCCCTGGTGGCAAAAACTCCTTTGGTTGAGAACCACTGGCCTAAAAGATATAATAAAAATGACCCCTTGAATGATAGATGGCATCTGGATTAGGGGAACTACAAATCAAATAAAAATCTGTATCTGGACTTCCCTGAATGAAGTTACTCCTATTGTTTGGCAGGTTATTTGAGGCTCAGAGAGTTATAGGAGATTTTGGCTCCTGTGAGTAAGGCTTTTCAGCCAAGGTGCTTCCTGTGTGACGTATGTGAGTCCTGTCTCCTTTGCACTTGAGGTATACTCTTGAGTACTGTCACTGGAAAAAAAAAAAAATCTCTTTTACTCCTCTGCTACCAAGCTTTTACCTTTTGAGTAAATTGGAACTAAATGTGACCTGTGATAATGTTTGTGAGTCTAAATGTTTAGTTGAGCCTAAGACCCCTTGGTGGGCATTGCAGTCTGGCCTGTTGTTAAGTCTGAACAAATGTAAATTACAGTCTGGGAATTCACTTTTTAATTTATCCCTAATAATGAAATGGTTCATGGATTTTTTTTCCTAATATATTTTAATAATTGTGTCAGTGTCTTAATTTCTAGTGCTATTTTGCCAGTTTTTCACTCATATAACTTCATTGGTTTTTTTTTAATATTTATTTTTTAGTTGTAGGACACAATATCTTTATTTTATTTATTTATTTTTATGTGATGCTTAGGATTGAATCCAGGGCCTCCCTCGTGTGAGGTAAGCGCTCTACCTCTGAGCCACAACCCCAGCTCCTCATTGGTATTTTAATAAGAGATTAGGATGACATCTATCTAGTGTGAAGCCTTAACCTTAATATCCTGCCTGAAAATTTGTCAAATATTATATAATTTTGCTCAGTTTTTTAATGAATTGTTATCTGCTATAGAATCAATCTAATTTCAATCAAATTATGAGGTTTTTTTAAAGATCAAGATACCATTTCTTTTATCACTTGTTTTGAGATGTCATTTATCTATATTTGTTTCTCTATCTTGTGGGGATGTGTTTGAGGGGCAGAGAAAGTGTATTTGCCTTTTTTTTAAACCTATATTTTTTTCTATTGGTGCATTATAATTATTCTTAATAGTGGAATTTGTTGTTACATATTCACATGTACACACAATAGTTTCATTTCCTAGTATCTCCCTTTTCCTTTTCTACCCTCCCCTCCCTGGTCTCCTTAATTCTTTCTACTGGTCTGTCTTCTGTTTTCACGAAACACCCACTCACCCCCCTGGTTTTTTTTTTCCTTGTTCCTCTGTAGCTTCCACATAAAAGGGAAAGCATAGGACCCTTGCTTGATTTTCTGAGTTCTACTTATTTCACTTAATTTAATGCTTTAAAGTTTCACCCATTTTTCTAAAAATGATATAATTTCATTCTTTATGACTAAATAAAACTTAACTATACATATGTACCACGTTTTCTTTATCCATTTATTCATTGACAGACACCTAGACTGGTCCAATAATGTGGCTTGTGAAATGTGCTATTATAAACTTGGGTATGCATGTATCACTATTGTATAGCTGGGTTATATGTGGTTCCATGTCTTTTAATGAACTTCCATGCTGATTTCCATAGTTGTTGTACTAATTTACCATCCCAGCAACAATGTGGAAGTATTCCTTTTTTCTCACATTCTCTCTTGTATTTGTTATTTATATTCTTAAAGGCTGCCCTTATAACTGGAGGGAGATGAAATCATAATGTAGTTTTGATTTGCATTTCCCTGATTGTTAAAGATTTTGAACATGTTTATTTGTTGGTCATTTGTATTTCTTCTTTTGAGAGTGGGTCTGTTTAGTCTGAGCATTTATTGGTTGAGTTATGGGGGGAGTTGCTGTTAAGTTTTTTGAGTTATTTATATATTATGGATGTTAAACCTCTGCTGGAAGAATAGTTTGCAAAGATGTTCTTCCATTCTCTTCATACTCTTGTTTTATTTGCTATACAGAAGCTTTTGGATTTGGTGCCATCCAATTTCCTAATTAAGCTTTAGCAGTCCTTTTGAGAAAATTGTTGCCTGAGCCAGTATATTGGAATGTTGACCCTACATTTTCTTCCAGCAGTTGAAGTTTCTGGTCTAATTCCTACGTCCTTATCCACTTCAAGCTGACTCTTGTGCAAGTGAGAGATAGGGATATAGTTTCATTCTTCTACATATGGATAACCAGTTTTTCTAGCACCATTTGTTAAAAGGATTGTCTTTTCTCCAATGTATGTTTTTGGCACCTTTGTCAAGGATCGGATGAGTATATCTGTTTCTGAGTCCCTTTTTTGTTCCATTGATACGTGTGTCTATTTTTATGCCAGTACTATGCAGTTTATAAAGAATGCCATTGATATTTTGATGGAGGTTGTATTAAATCTGTAGATCACTTTTGGTGATATGGCCATTTTAACTATTAATTTTGCCTACCCGTGAACGTGGGAGGTCTTTCAATTTCTTTGTTCAGTACTCTATAATTTTTATTGTCGAGGTCTTCCACCTCTTTTGTTAGATTTATTCTTAGGAATTGTATTTATTTTTTTAGGTTATTGTGAATGAAATTGTTTTCCAGATTTCTTTTTCACTGAATTCATTATTAGTGTATAGGAAAACTATTAATTTTTTGTATGTTGATTTTTATATATTGATACTTTACTAGCTCCAAAAGTCTTCTGGAGCTTTTATGCATCTTCTAAATATAAGACCATATCTTCTGCAGTGATAATTTGAGTTCTTCCTTTCCTGTTTGTATCCCTTTTAATTTCTTCCATTGACAAATTGCTCAGGCTAAGATTTCAAGTATTATATTAAATAGGAATTGTGAGAGCAGACATACTCATATTTTCCTATTCTAAGAAAGGAAAACAAAAATGAAAGAGAATCCATAATTTTTTTAGGTAATTTTAAGAATAATTTTTACTTATGCTATTTTACCTTTCAACAACATTCTAATAAATGTTTACTATCCATGGGTCAAATTTGTCTTTTTTCAGTCTCTTGGGAAGCTGATTTCTACAGCTGAAGCTCCTGGAACTCTTCTTACTGTGATATAACCTGGTTCAAATCATACTGCCTATAGTAACTGGTGCTTAGCCAAACCTAAAAAGTACTGGAATCCTCAGATTTGAACTACAGCAGGCATTCTATTTAGGAAGATTCAGCCTCTTAACAAGTTGGTGGCTATCTTAAAACTCCAAAACTTGACTCTGCATGAAAAAAGTGAGGTCTTGAGAACAGATATGTCTTGGCATCAGGAAACCCTTACTGCTATGGAAACATACGACTCTGAGGAGTCTCGTCAAAAATTCAGACATTTCCAGTATTCAGAAGTGTCCGGACCCCATGAAGCCCTGAGCAAACTCTGGGACCTCTGTCTTCAGTGGCTGAGACCAGAGATTCATTCAAAGGAGCAAATCCTAGAACTTTTGGTGCTGGAACAATTCCGGACAATCCTTCCTGAAGAAGTCAGGGCTTGGATAAATTTACAGCATCCCAAGAACAGCAAAGATGTGGTGACTCTCATAGAAGATGTGATTGAAATACTCAAAGACAAAGGTGAGAATTTAGAAAATTTTAGGTCGAGTAATTGGCTTTCCTGTATTAAGAAAAACTATCTATTCTGTATCACTCTATTAGGATTTTCTGTTACTTCACTAGCAAGACTGAACTTTAATCTGTAAGCAATAGAAATAGAGCATTAGAACACAGATTGGGCAGGGGAATAACACTGTTTTGTTTGCCTTTTAAAAATGTAGCCAGGTGCAGTGGTACATACCTGTAATCCCAGTGGCTTGAGAGACTGAGGCAGGAGGATCACAAGTTCAAAGCTGGCCTTGAGCAACTTAGTAAGGCCCTACACAATTTAGCAAGACCCTGTCTCAAAAAAAAGAGGGGGACGCTGGGGATGTGGCTCAGTGGTTCAATCCCTGGTACCAAAATAAAAGAATGTGGAGCAGGGATTGGCAAAAATATGGCCCACGAGCCAAATATTTTTAGAAATGAAATTTTATCGGAACATAACCATGTCCATTTTCCTACATTTTGTCTATGTTGCTTTCATGCTATGGCCTGAGTTAAGTAATTATAGTAGAGAGTATTGCCTGCAAAACATAAAATATTTCTATCTATTCCTTTAGAATAGGAAATGTATACCAACTTCTCATGAAATGGATAGACCTATAGAACCTGAGGGTTCTAAAAATAGGAAAACAAATTGTTGTACTAGATTAGGTATTAGAGAATGCAGATACATTAGCAAAACAGAAGAGTTTAAGCCTAAAGAATTTTGTCTAGGTAAAATATAAGAGTAGGATAAGGTTTGATATATACTAATGTGCTCTGGCTAGTATGAATGAAATAAATAGTGAATTTTTTTGTGTGTGGAGAAGTTAATGCATTAATGATGTGGTGTGTTGAATTTTGTGTGTGGAGAGGATAATACATTTAATTATGTGATGTGCTAAATTTGAGGTTCCCATGGGCGATCCACAATTTAAAAGCAGTATATAGTTAATGCTACAACAAAAAGTATTCAGAAAGATTTGGAAATAGAGCTAAGCTAGAAGTAGGAGAAATACAAATCCTCAGGAAGCATCAATATTTAAGAGCTAGTCCAGATTACAGTAAGTACAGAGGATAGAGGCCATGTTAAGCCTACCATGTTAAGGTCATTAGTAAAATTCAAACTGAGAAACTATAAGACAATCCACTTTTCTAAGAGGGCAGAAGTATTTAGAGATTAAAAGAAACTTAAAAGATGTGTGCCCAGTATTGTGAATATCTAGACCTTATAAGACATGGGCAACTGACTGGATATTTGAAAAGGAATTATTTCCAATGTCATCGTGGTATTATGGTCCTATTCAGTCATTATCTAGAAAAAAAGATATAAATTGAACTGAGAAAAAGAACACAAACCAGGTAAACAGGCTAGAAAAGAATAATGAAACAAAGAACCAAGAAAGATTATTTTTTTGAGCTAAAAAAAGTCTTCAAGAAAGAAATGTTCTTTCTGTTGAAATGTTCAACAGTGGTGCAACAAAAAATTCCTATTAAAATAAGTATTGAAGAAAATTTAGTGAAATTGTTAATTATGGAGGAATTTTAAGCTTTAGTTTGAACAGTTTCAGAGGAGTTGGGGTCATAATTTATAGTGGGTTGTATTACATTATTATTGCTACTATTGCCAACTCTATTTTTTTCAGCAATATGTTAAAATCCATTATCATTACCTAAGACATTTTAACATCAAAATACAGCCCTTGAAATTGAATAAATTTAAAGTTATAACAAACTTACCACATTGTTTCTATTTTTTTCTCATTTCACCCTGAATCAATGAAAACTTCATCTCAGACCAATAAAACTCTGTAGTCTGACAGTTGAGGATTGCCATATAACTCATGGATCCTGGAGAAACTTTAGTAGCCCATGAGTCTACTTCTTATCAAAGGGCTAGAGAAGAGAAAGTTTCATTAAATTGTTTCCTTTAAAGAATCAGTATTTCAAAGTGACCAGACTGCCTCGTCTATGCAGCTTAATAGAAAACAACTCTTAAATAGAATTTTCCTCAGTATGGCTGAGGAGTGATTAATTAAATAAAATATTTTTAGCTCCAAGTGGAATTAACAGCCTGTGGTAGCTAGGCCTTAGTTAAGTTTTAGTAATGATGGGATCAAAGCTATTTTTTTAAATCTGGTATAAACAGATAAGGTCTCAAAATACTATCTTGGCCCTCTTTGCTCTGATCTAGTAGATCATAACCCTTGATGATATATCAGAATCACTTTTGGAATTTTTCAGAAGTTATAATCAATACTCTTATCCTCTACTCTTGGGGATTCTAATTGCTAGTAGGGCCCAATTATATTTGCAAAGGTTGTCAGATGATTTCTATGATTAACATGTTAAAACTACTACTGTAATCATTAAACATTACTCGCAGGCAAAACTTCTCTTCCTCCCTAATATTTTCCTTCATCTTCCTCAGATACACCCTTCGAGAACTGTGTCCTTCAGAATGGGAGCACAAGGGAGAACATGGAAGCTGACTCACTAACAGGGAAGCCTCAGGTGAAGTAGGGTTCCACTCTTTGCTAGAAATATATGCTCTTTTTAAATGTGACCTGCTTTTACTTTTTATCTTTAAACTTTTTTCAAATATGGTTCTATCCAAGGGTGTTAGTCTCTTATTCTTTCACAGGACATTGGACTGATTTTAGTTGGTGATACACTCTGGAAATATTTTCTTTAGCCTCATATATTCTTTGTGCATCTGTTCCCTCAAGAAGATAAGATGATAATTAAAGCAAAAGAGCCTAAAATAGAAAGCTTAGAATTAAAAATGAAGGGGGTCCAAGAGTAGAATCCTGAGCAATGTTATTTATTATACAGGAGTAGAAGAAACCTCAAAGGATACTGAAAGAAAAGATACAGAAGAAAATTAGGAAACTATGGTATCACTTAGGGTCAAAGTACTAGAATAATTAAAGGAAAAAATGCTTTAAAAAGTCAGAGTAATACAACCTAGGGGCTGGTTATTGTGGTTCAGTGGTAAAGCGGTTGCCTAGCATGTGTAAGGCACTGGGTTTGATTCTCAGCGCCACATATAAATAAATAAATAAAAATTAAAAAAAAATACAACCTAAGCAGTGTCTGTTTACTTATCATGGAGAGACTAATGTGCACAGGGACAGAAGCCAGGTTGTGTTGGGTTATGGAAAGAAGAGAAGGTGAAGAATTAGGCAGAATTAATGTAGACAGACTGACTCTGAAGGAGAAAGGAAGAGATTTATGTATTTCCATGTGACTAAAGTTGCCAATAATAACAAGGTTGAGGGTGCTAGAGAGACAAGAGTAAATTTATTCACTAACACATATTTGAGAATATGATTGGGAAATAAAACAAAATCTCTACTTTGCGGAGATTACATTCTAGTACAGGTAGCAGGTAAATATAAGCTAGTATAGTATTTCAAATAGTAATAATTTTTGCAAAGAATAAAAACAGAATGGGGCCAGGGTTATGGCTCAGTGGTAGAGCTAGCATGTGTGAGGCACTGGGTTCGATCCCCGGTACCACATAAAAATAAACAAATAAAATAGAGCGTCAAAAAAAAAAAAAAAAAAAAAACAAGATGGAGTAAAGACAAATCCGTTATCAGACAGTCTTGTCAGGGTGACATTGAGCTGTGACACCTGAATGATAAGGAATTAGACTACATTTCTCAATTAGAGAAAACATCCCATCTCTTTCAGCAGAGCCTACATTTTGGTTACAATTTCCCCTTGAATCTGCCTGAAACTCTTCCCATCCTGAACTTTTATATAAATTCTTGGTGCTCTGTAATGTTTTGTTCCATATATAAAAATTTGATGAACCCTTACTACAATTTCATATTTATCACTTAGAACCTTAAACGTCCTATTTCTTATATAGTCTGACTTCTTCCCTGTTCTCTCCAAATTCATTCCTTTTGTGATAATATTTTTTGGGGTAACCTTTTGTTAAAAAGGAACTTAAATGTTTTAGGAACCATTGACATTCAAAGATGTGGTTGTGGAGTTCACCAAGGAAGAGTGGGGGCAACTGGACCCTGCTGTAAAGAACCTTTACAGGGATGTGATGCTGGAGAACTATAGGAACCTGCATTCATTGCATAAAGGTGGTTTCTATGTATTTATTTACTCTATTAGTAATCTCTCTTTCTACTGTGAAAAGCTATCGAACTGGTAGAGTCCTTATGTTCCTTTGGGTCTGGGTTCAGGTTTCCTAATATCCTTTGGGTTCAGTAGCACATTTTCCTACTCTGTGTGGTTGAAAGTCCTTTTCTATGTGCAGCCAGAAATATACAGACATGGTGCTCCTCTGGCCGCCTCCTTCAGCAGCTTATCCTGCTGTCTTGTCTTCCCTATAAAAATGTGTTAAGTGTCTATATGTTTTTTGTTGTCATCATTTTTATTTTTCCCATGCACAGCTCATCCACTTTCTAAACCAGTTGAGATCCCCAAATTGGAGAGCAAGAAAGAAGGATGGATAATGGAGGGAGAAGTCCCAAGAAGGACCATTTGGGGTAAGAACCAGGCAGATATGATATATTTGTAAGAAGCTAGGGTTTATTAAACCTACAGATAGTGACCTGCCTTTGAATTATTAGCTGGGTGTAATCAAAATTTTTACCCAAAAAAGCATCGTTACCTTTTATTCACAGGTTCTCTTTCCTGTGTGGCAAAATATTGTCATGGGTAGGACCACAACTTCAAGCTGGGTGGCTTGGGGAAACCTTTGTGCTGGTTTTCTCACCTGTAACTTAAAAGTTAATAATAGTAGCTCCCTCCAGATTACTGTGAGGATTAAATGAATTGATACATGGAACACACTTAGAACATTGCCTGGTACATGGTAAGTGCTAAATAAACAACCATTAATCAACTAACATTAAATGTTATCCTTCCTTTTGAAGAAAATAAAACTTCACTTTATGCTAGAGTGACTTTTAGCAATCATCCACTTTTCCTTCTTTGTAAAACTTCTTAATTTGTCCTTTAACTCCCACAACATCATAATCTTTTCTTATTAACACTTTGTAATAGTGTAAAACTATTGTAAGGATATATTAAAAAGGAATATAGTTCAGACCCCAGAGTTACACAATATCAACGTGTTGGTTTGAATTTTTTAAAGCCATTTCTTTGTGATGCAGATCTGTGGTTTCTGAAAATTTCTTTTATTCCTAAAATATGGAACAGTTTTCAAATTTTTTCCAAGATTCAACAGGAATATATCATTTTATATCCTGTTCTTTTCACCTTTTGTATCATGACCAGTTACCTGTTTTACCAAATAAACTATGAAAATGTGCTTTCTGATTCACACTTAACGTTCCTTTACACATTATAATATTTTTAATCATCCCCTACCACCACTGTTGGATATTTAGGCTGTACCAATTTTTCAAGCATTATCCGATGATTTCATAGGATAAAGTTATTATGTGAGACTAATTTTAAAAAATAGGATTGAAAGCAGCTGGGGTTGTGGCTCAGTGGTAGAGCGCTTGCCTAGCATATGTGAGGCCCTGGGTTCGATTCTAAGCACCACATATAAATAAAAATAATAAAAAATAAAGATCATTGGCAACTAATAAACATTAAAAAAAATAGGAATGAAAAAGTTACCTGAAAAATGAGTTGTACACATTACAAATATGAGAACAACAAAGATTTATTTAGGGAAATGCAATTATGAATGATACTATTAAATACTGCTACAACAATTACTGTTTTAATTATCTGTGGTTTCTAACAAATAATCCGAAAACAATCATTTTATTCCCATTTTTTTCTAAGTTGACTGAGGAGTTTTTATGTTCCATGTGATGTTGGCTGGGGATGCAATGTCTTGGGGTTCTAATGAGATAGAATGTCCAATATAGCACATGACATGATTGGAAGTTGATACTGACTGTCCCTGGGAACATAGTTGGTCCGATGGACACAGTACCTATCATGGCTTCTCCTTGAGGTTTGGGCTTCTCTTGGCACAGTGGCCAGATTCTCTGAGAGCAAATGTCCTGAGAGGAATCAGAAGCTATCAGTCTTTTAAAGATTAGGTCAACAGGTGGCATAATATCACTTCTACAATCTTATGTTTGCTAAGCTGACACAGGATCAAGTCTCTACTTGTGTATGAGAAAAGTGGCAAAGAATGTGTAGCTATGTCCACAAGTCATCCATACTCTTCCCCCTTGTAAAATATATGTACTCTTTCCCAAGACCCCAAGAACCTCTTCTTATTATCAGACTTGAAGTTCAGAATCTCATCATCTAAATTGGGTACAGGTTTGAAAGTGGTTCCTCTCTTTTCTCTGAAGATCTGTATATTAAAATGACATGTGGCCAGCGCCCCCCACACTCAGCATACATTGGTGAGGCAGAGACAAGAAAAATGGATTAAAATCCCATTGTATATTCCTAGGCTCCATTCAATAGATTGATTTAATACTCTAGCTTCTAGCATGGCTGTGGTGCAAATGATAATTTCTGATATAAAATTAGATTAATTTGGCTGAGTTGATAAATATTTGTCAAATTTGGCAGTATCACTGGGGCTGATTTGGGATAAAAGTGGAATGTATGTGGGTTCCCAGAGGGAACATGTAGGGGTTTCTGATCCCTAGAGCATTCCAAATTCAGACAGTAGCTCCTTTCTCAAGATGGCTCCTGGAAACAGCAACCTAGGGTTTGGTGAGAGATTAGGTAATACTCAGTCCAAAGTGAGGCTGCTATCGCAGCTGGAATTGCCAAGCATTTACATTGGTAAAAGTTTGCTGATACTCTTTCACCTTTACCCTGCAAAAGGGAGACTTTTTCCCCCAGCTATGGCATGTGACCAGGTATTTAATTTCTCTTATTATGTTCTTGACCTAGGTCTTTGAATCTTACAAGAACCCAGCTCTCTCTTGTTGATTTCCAGTGTTCTTCCATGGTCATTCACTTCAAAATACAAATACATGGTAACTTTGATTTTCTTTGTGGAAGAGGACATGAATACTGGGCTCCTCTATTCAATTACCTTCTATAAGTATCCTCACCTCTTATTTACATTCTGCATTTAAGACCAACAATACCTACATATTCCATTATGTGAATTAGCTTCTCTTTCCTCACTAAGCAATTTTACTTCTTTTTATCTAATTTTGTATTTCTTTTTAGACATGGAAACTGTTTCAAAAGATCAAGATGCAGTTCCAAAGCAGAGGGCTTCTACAGAAGAATCATCCTATGGAGTAATTATGACAAGGTTTACCAAAAGTGAACATCCTTTCTTAGAAGGCTGGAAAAGTGAGGATTGGTTACATGAAATCCAGAAAAATCAGAACATAAGTTTGCTGCAACAGGCTTCTATTCATAAAACTGTCTGCACTGAAGAGGGAGACTCTGAATGTAATGAAAATAAGAAAAGCTTTAATTCAGTTAGCTCAATATGGGATATACAACAGGGAATTCCTATGGGAAAGGGTCTCACAAAAGAACACAAGTTTAAAACTAATTTCAAATCCAATTCAGAATCAGTGGGTAAGAAACATTTAGAATATAATGAATGTGGAAATGCCTTGAATCTAAGTACACATATTATTCAACCCCCCAAAAGTCACACAACAGTGAATTCCTATGAATGTTATCAATGTGGAAAAGCCTTCAGCCGGACTTCATCCCTCATTCGACATCAGATCATTCACACTGGAGAGAAACCCTATAAATGCAGTGAATGCGGGAGATTGTTCAACCGAAATACAAACCTTATAAAACATAAAAAAATTCATACTAAGGCTAAGATTTATGAAGACAATAAAAGTGGAAAAGCCTTGTGTAAAAGTGAAGACAATAATAAAAACCCAAGACTCCATTCTGGAGACAGTTCCTATGAATGTGTTGACTGTGGAAAATCCTTCAACCGCAGCTCTTCCCTTATTCGACATCAGATGATTCATACAGGAGAGAAACCATTCAAATGTAAGGACTGTAAGAAAACCTTCAACAGACATTCAAACCTTATTAAACACCAGAAACTTCATGCTAGAGATCAATTCTGAAAAGGAAGAAATACTAGAAAACCTTCAGTTAGAGTGTAGAACTCATTCAGCATCCATGAATTTTTGCTAGAGGGAATCCCATGCATATAAGAAAATATTTGTCAGATTATTTTTTAAATGATGTAACAATATTGGAGAGAAATCTGTTTGAGAGATCTTTTCCAGATTCCCAAAATGAAGCCATAAGGGTTTGAAGTTAATACAAAGACTAGTATGGTAATATGTTTTTGATTATTTTGATGTAACCTTCATCTTTCTCTTGTCCATAAAATGTTATGTGTAGCATACTTATGTTCACCTGATTTATTAATGAAGTGTCTATTAGGGAGAAGCCAATCAATATTGTTGATGATATTCAATATTAAACTGTTGGTCCTTATAAGAAAGTCACGCACACATAAAAAGGAGCTTTTGAGGATATATGAAGATAGTTCTAAGGATTAATGGGAAAGAGTACAGTGAAAGACTGTTACTTCACCCTTAACAATATCCTTGGCAACTAGAATTGGGAGAAACTTATCAATTGCAATGGGAAATGGGTGTGGTTTTGTTCAGTTATATGTAGTCTTAATATTTCATTTTTTTAAAAAAGTACTTTGAGATTTAGGATGGAGAAACATTGTAGCCTAGGTCTGTCATTAGTTCCAGACATTCTGAGGTCAATAAAATGTCTTACTACTATGTGTGCTAGAAATGTATTTACTATAGGGTAGCTCAGGGTCCCAAATTGTTTCTTAAGCCAAGAAGCATGTCTTAATCTACCCAAATGATTGGAGACATTCCCAATAAATAATGATGCTGGCTTTTTGTCAAAAGTTCTAGACTAATACGAAAGTCAAATCTCCCTCTTATTACCCTCTTATAAGTATTCCCTTACAAAAGTATTTGTAATTACATGCAGAGCCCACCCTGTTAATTCAGATAATTTCCTGATCTTAAAATCCTTAATCACATATGTACAAAGATTTTTTTAATTTATATTTTTAAGTTTTCCGGGATTTTTTTTTTAAATCGTTCACAGGGTCTAGGGATTAGGGGTCTGGGTATCTTTGGGGAAGAGGAACATTATACAGCTCCCAACTGCTATGACCAATTACCACAAATTTAGCAACTCCACACAAATGTATCATAGATCTTCAGGATATAAGTCCAACATGGGTCTTAATTGGATAAATTCAGATGTCAATAGGCTGTGTTCTTTCTTGGAGATTCTAAAAGAGAATCTCTTTGCCTGTCCCAAACTTCTAAAGGTACTCAGATTATTTGGTCTGTGGCTCTTCCTCCATTTGCACAGCCAGTAGTGTTGCCCTCTTCTTCCATAGTAACATCTTTCCCTGACTAGCTCTCCTCTCCTCTCCCACCTTTAAGGACCTTCTAAATAAACTAAGGCCCCCAGAAAACTCAAGACAATCTCTTTAAAATCCTCTAATAAATAACTGTAATATCATCTACAACTTTAATTTCCTTTTGCCATGGAATCTCACAGATTCCCAGGTTCTGGGATTAGGACATAGAAATCTCTATTGTGCTATTATGCTCCTTACCAGAGTACACCTCTGTTATTACATCTCTGTTATTTGTGCTGACAAACTATCCCAGAATTAAGCCTGAACCCGTGTTTTTCATATTGTTTAAGGGGTAGTAGAATCAAGCTTCAGCAGCAGCACAATGCAATTGCTTATCTCCTGTATTCTTATCTGGGTAGAAAAAAATTAGATCCTAAACTCAAAGACCAAAATCAGTGAAGTACTTTAAAACCTAATTATTGTTTTCCTTCTTAAAATTAATAATATCTCAAATAGTCTAACTGAAAGATTATGAGCTATTAATAAAAGTTACCCAGTAAGACCAGGTCCCTGTATTTTTTCAGCATCTCATCTATGTACAGCATCCTCTGAGCAGAGTCCACTGCCACATCCTTGAATGTCATTGTCCCCTAAAATATCAAACATTCCTCTAAAAATATCAGAAAGGAGTTTTGCAAACTGGAACAAGTTGAGAGGAGGAAAAAGATGTTGCTCTGACCCTTGATGAGACATTATTTGGAAATCTAATTTTGTGTTATACCATGCAAAACAGACAAAAGCTGATGATAGAATTAACCACTCTAAAAAATGAGGCTAGAGTAAAATGATTTATGACATAATTAGAAAAAATGTATAATATAGCAGAGGGTCAAAATGGTTTAAGGTCTTCAAACTACACACCTTTCCCAACCATAACAAGTATACAAGGATGTTTTGTATATTTCTTTTTCATTGGGCTATATGATAAAATATAATACTTGCATACAATAAAATAGGGAAAGTCATAAGTCCCTGAAAGATTTCACAAAGTACAGAATTACTATTGGAGGAGTAAGAAGGTTTCACAGTGATGGACCATAAAAGGTGGATATTGTTTATTTAGATGATAGGAATAGCTATACAAATAATGGGTAAAGAACAAAGTAGGTAAATCTTTTAATTGTAAAGGCTATATATGTAGGCTGCAGAAAAAAACTTTGAGGAGAAAAGCATTCATCCATCTCCCCACCAATTAGACTCCCCAAGTAAACATTGTTATTGATGTTTCTTTCCAGGAAATCATATACATAGAGAAAATAGAGCAGTGATTGTCTAGACATGAGAGGTGGAAGTATAACTATAAGTGGATACAAGGGAACTACTTGTAGTGACGGATTATCTGAAAACTGCATTGGGACAGTGCACAACTCTATAAGCTTACTAAAATCAACTATATACTGATGATGGATGGACTACATATAAATTGTATGTCATTGAGGCTGTTAAGAAATAGACATTCATATATCTGTGTATTAAACTACATGAGATCAGATGTTCATACCGTTGTACAGTATTTAGAGCTGTATCATAACTTTTTGTTATACAGAGAACTATAATTTTAAGCCATTTCCTGTTGACATGTGCTTTTGTTTCCCGGTTTGGGTTCATACAAAGCATGATATGTGAATTGTCTTAATGTTTTGGTTCACTTTCAGGTTTCTATATTTTTTTGCACAATAAGAAAGTATAAATAGGAGTAACAGTTTATTTTTTATCTTCTGGCTGATGTATAATAAAATAGAAAATATTATCTTGGCACAGGGAGTAATAATATTAGAGCTGCTCTTAGGATTGTAATAAAGTTTGCAGGAAGCACACCTCAGAGATTCACACCAGAAACTTGAAAACACAATGTTGGGTATGTTGGAGACTCTTCCCAATAAAAAAGTAGACATGAGTTCTGGAGCAAGAACATTCTTTTTGTAGAAGGTAATTGTTCACCCTTTGAAAAGCAGCTTTTGACATAATACTGGGTCTTAGTAACTGAGACTGAACTCCTGTCTGCAACTTCAAATTACTATGCAGTCACACCCACTTTGAGCTTGATAGTGTCAGATCCAGTCTCAGAGTTCTCCAGAGAAATGGCACAAATAGAATATATGTATTATAATAGGGAATTTCTTAAATTGACTTACAGAGATTGAATTGTCCCAGTGCCTGTCTGCAGGCTGGAGAATTAGGAAAAACAGTAACTGCTCTGTCCAAGAAGCAAGAGAGCTTCAGAACAAGAGGGAGCAATGATGGAGCCCCATTTTGGGGGTGAAGGCTTGGAAGTACCTCACAAAAATTATAGAGTCTTGAGGCTAAATTTACAGATAGGTAGATAGTGTAGTTAGGTAAATCAGGTCTAATACCGAGTAAGATAAAGAAAATGGAGACCATTATTGAGAATGGAGTCCAGGAAAGCAGGGCAGCACTTGGGGAAATTGAAATGTTAATGTCCCCAAGGCCCAGAACCCATCCTAAGGAACTGCTAATGAAACAGCTCCCAGCCAGCAGAGAGGTACTAATCAAACCACCCCAGGCCCTTCCTGCCCAGATTACTCCTTCAGCCCACCTATCTCCCACCTTTTGGGCCTTCCCACCAGTATTCTATCACTGCAAGATAAAGGGAAACAAAGGACATGATGTTGGAAAACTAAAAGAAGACTTTAGCTATTAAAAAAGGGAAGACCTCCCCCTTCCATGGATTCTGCCTTTTGGGTCCCCTTCTTCCTCCGGGAAGAAGTCTTTTCTGCTGTCCTTTAATAAAGCTTCCATTTTCCACTCTACACTTGACTCAGTGTGTTTCTTTGGTGTTATACTTCAGCATTCGGGGGAGCAAGGACTCGTCACCGGTAAACAGCAGTAAGAATCTGACATCCATAGGCCACAGCAGCAACCAAAATAAAGCACCTGCTCAAGAAGACTCAAGTGTTCATGTGAGCTTCTGCTTTTTGGTTCCATCTGGACCCTTGGCCTATTGGACAGTGTTAGGTCAGTGGTGGCGGCTGAGAACAAAACAGCCCGCGCCAGAAAAGAACATCAATCAGAAAAGAACATCAATCAGGTGCCAGCGGAAACACCTGTCAATCAGCCAGATCTCCTGACTAACGCCTGTCAATCAGCAGGACCCCCTGCTCCAATCCTGGAATTTAGCCAACTCCCCTGACCAACTCCAAGGGGGCAAGGGACCCTAGAAACACCTTTTCCTGTCCCAAGCCCTTCCCTTCCTACTGTAAGCCCCATAAAAGTCCAGTCCGGTGGAGCTTCCATGTGGTTTCTCCTCAGACCCTTCCCCTGTCCACTCTCTGGGTCTGATTGAGTTCCGCTTGGAGTGATATCTCAATAAAGCCTGTTCAGCGGCCCTTTTAAATCTGCCTCCTTTGGTTGCTGCCTGCCTCACCTGATCTAACAGACATTCAGGGATGACCAATCTTCTCTGGAAGCACCTTCAAAGACACCCCAAAAAGTGTGCTTTATCAATTTTCTAAGCAACCCTCAATCTAGACAAATTGGCAACAAAGTAACCACCATTTTCAAAGATATAAAGTCGAATGGCTACAACAGCAATCCATCTTTGAGCAAAAATGGTTTATTTGAGATCTGAGGATTCAAATTTCATGAATAGGTGGCCCAGACTCCTCTTGGCTCTTCCTGAACCTTATGTATGACCCTAAAGGGTGTTTCCTGTGACCAAAGAGAGAAAATAAAAATACAGACCTGGTTCACCTAAGAGTTGGCTCAGTATGTTGCTGTGAGCCAAAATCAACCTGCTGCTGTACCTCATTCTCACTCAGGGATGGCCCTAATATACAAATGATGAAGAGAGATCTTTTCTGTGTCAAAATCATAACAATGGCGGAAAAAATCTGATCAAATTATTATAAGACACAGAACTGTGTATATAATACTACCACTTTTATTTTTAAAACTGAAAATAATATTCATATATCTTTGCTGTGTATGTATGATTTTTTTTAAAGGAATCTTTATACACTAGGAAATAATGGGTACTGGTTAGGTGAGAATTAGGAGTGAAAGGAAAACTGTTCACTTTATATAAACTTGTATCTTGTATTTACAGCCACATTAATGTGGCTATTTTTGAAAAGGTAATGTTTAATGTAAAACAATACACTTTCAAAGAATGTCTGTGTTGTCTTATATATGAACAGCTATTTGCATAGGTATTATCTCCATTGAAAGGAAAAATCCAGGGGCTGGGGTTGTGGTTCAGCAGTAGAGTGCTAGCCTAGCACAAGCAAGCTGCTGGGTTCAATCCTCTGCACTACATAAAAATAAATAAATAAATAAAATAAAGTTTAAGAAAAGGAAAAATCCAGACTAAGTTATTTAAGCAATTCAAAACAAAACAAAACAAAAAGAATTACGGAATCAAGAAGCAGGCAGTCTTCAGAACCAAGAACTGCCAGTCAATGTTTGTAGTACAAAGTAGAATGTTTACAACTTTTGTAGAAAAATATAAGTGAATATACAGACAACTGGTTACAGATAAACTGGTTAATTGGTTATAGTGCCTCCTACAAATTACCTGATTGGTTTAGTCTTTCCATGCTTGGTTCTGGAAACTAGTCCAAGTCAATGACCACCCACAAATTTTATCCAACACCTAATTCACCAATTCCAGATCCCCAAAATATACACATATGATTTTGAAAAAGAAGAATAAGGGTATATTTACCCTACCAGCTTTACATTCCCAACATAAAGCCTCAATTATGATATACCTGCAAAATTAAACCAGGAAAAATCTATATACACCCTCTAGCTTCACTGCTCTTAATTAAAAAAAATAACAAAACTAAATTTTGGAGATCACACAGCTGAGCAATACAGTACGAGTCTCCCACAAGCTTTGCTCTAGGTAACACACCCCTGAGGTGTGGGTTATGATAACCATTGCCTATGTTTCTCTTCAGGGACTTGAAGGCCACTTTTGCTGAAAACACTGACTCTTCAGCCTGCAGTCACTTGGGTGACTGGAATAGGGTGAAAAGGCTTGGTATCTTTGTGTTCATATGGTGTCTGTCTCCATTGCTGCCTTAACTTTTGAATCGGATTCCACTCAGCACTTGTATGTAGATGTGTTGATCATTTGAGAGATGTTTTGCCCCGAACTATAATATAGGGTTAACTTGGCCTAGACATGCCTATTCTCTCCACCCACTTCAAGGCAACAACCAGTCACCAAGATTACACCAGAACATGAAATGAGTGAAAAGAAGAGGTACCCAAATTCCTGGAAGATCTCAACTATTCCCAAAAAGACATGAATATTTCTCCCCTTTAGTGTCCCCCAGTAAATCACGAACCATTTCTGAGCTATGATTTTGCTACAAAGTGCGTTCCATGGGACTTTTCTCGAAGAAACTGTGAAATGAAAATGACATAAATTTTTGAGAAGACTAAACGGAATCCATGAATCCATGTGCTGTGAAAATTAATACAGTACTTTATTATGTGGCAGATATTATTCTAGAGAGGAAAGACCTGTTCAGATTGTCTCAAGACTCATCTTATTTCAACCTCTTTATTTTACAGTCAAATGCTACTTGAGCTCAGAAAGGTCAAATGATTATTCCAACCGCATACCCTCACTGAGAGACATCCTGAATGAGACCCTGAGAGTTTTTCAGATTTTCAGCTGATATGCTATTAGCAGGGAAACTATTCCAAAAGGTGTTAAAGTTGTAATTCAATTGACAATTTTCATGTTCAGTGAGAGGCACCTGTACACATGTAGTCATTGTGGTCTGTGTTCTAAGTTCTAGGACCTGATAAAATGAACAGAAATACACTATAGTTATTTATCACCTTTTGGGCGGGATCACATGGTTTTTCAGCCTCTGCATAGCCTCGTACAATACTCTGTAGGTATTAGGATTTGATCAGTCTACTTGATAGGCATTTCTGGCAGAATCTGCCTGACTCATTCTTTTCCTTCCAGAATTGCTGATGACAGTGTGCATTATTCCCAATTCACACTAACCTAAAGATTGTAAGTTTGTAGCTATTGTATAAAAATATACTATTTCTTCTTAAAAATGGACCTAAACTCAGGAAGTCTAGCTCTTAATCATTAGGCTATATTTATTCCTAAAACTTTTCATATTTTGTTCATCTTTTTAAATATTTCTACTTCCTCTCACCCCTCAGATTATTGCAATTTACTCAGACTAAGATAAGAAGCATTCTCTGGAAAACCCACCCTGACTCATCAAGGCATAATTATTCCCCTGGTACAATTAGAGGTTCATTTATAATATCCAGATTTAAAAAAAAAAAAAGCCCTAGTCCTTTAAGAGTAGTTCAAACCCCAACATAAAAACATTAACTGATTTCACTATCTTTAAAATACTATAGGCTCGACTACAAGGTTACACAGCAATTTTTTTTCATTTCTGGAAAATACGTTGGCCTTCTTTCCATTAAAATAATATCTAGAGGCGGCGGCGGCGGGCGGGAGCTGAGAGCCCTGAGTGCACGCGTGAAGAAGCGGCGGCACCAGCGCGGCTGCTGGAGACACCCCCGCCCCCTTCGAAGACTCAGGGCCGCCCTCGACTTTCGCGGCCTCCGTCACCCCTTCAGCTCTGTGTCCTAGGCGAGGAGGCCGGCTTGTGGGGTTGAGTGGCCCGAACTGAGGGCGCCGAGAGCTTGGGGCGGCCAGCGCGACGGCGTTGATAGCGGTGGTAACGAGGGCCTCAGCAGGCGGGGAAGATGAAAGGTAGCCGGATCGAGTTGGGAGATGTAACACCACACAATATTAAACAGTTGAAGAGATTGAACCAGGTCATTTTTCCAGTCAGCTACAATGACAAGTTCTACAAGGATGTGCTGGAGGTTGGCGAGCTAGCAAAACTTGCCTATTTCAATGATATTGCTGTAGGTGCAGTATGCTGCAGGGTGGATCATTCACAGATTCAGAAGAGACTTTACATCATGACGCTAGGATGTCTTGCACCTTACAGAAGGCTAGGAATAGGAACTAAAATGTTAAATCACGTCCTAAACATCTGTGAAAAAGATGGCACTTTTGACAACATCTATCTGCACGTTCAGATCAGCAATGAGTCAGCAATTGACTTCTACAGGAAGTTTGGCTTTGAGATTATTGAGACAAAGAAGAACTACTATAAGAGAATAGAGCCTGCAGATGCTCATGTGCTTCAGAAAAACCTCAAAGTCCCTTCTGGTCAGAATGCAGATGCGCAGAAAACAGACAACTGAACAAATTACAAATGAACTTTCTTGCACTTGCTTGTCGCCAAATAAAAGAGAGGCCCATTGATTCCCTGCCCCTGTCCCCCGCCTTTCCTAAGTTTTCCTCTCTCCTTGTTCCTTTTTTTTCCTCATTTCTTTTCTTCCTCTAGAAGTTTTAATACTTTCAAGGACTTTTAAAAATAATCATGTTTGGATTGTTTTAGTTTCTCTCTCTCTCTCTCTCTCTCTCTCTCTCTCTCTCTCTCTCTCTTTTGGTGTGTGTGTGTGTACGGTGGTTGTCTTGAAAGAAGGAGAAGGTAGATCTGTTTAGTTTCACAGTTAAAATGTATGGTCCCAAAATTTGGGTGTCAGATGATTTCAATTTTTTTTTTCCTTATTTCCTGCTTTCACATTGAAGGGCAGAGCCTACAGATATTGTTTATTTCTAAAGATAAAAAGAAGCAGCAGCAATATCTTGTTCTGTAATTCATAGACAAGTTTAGTGTGTTTGTGGTACTCTAGGTTCTTAAAAACTATTTGTGGGATGTTAATCCCTAGACATTGCCTTCACTCCACCTTTAGTCCTTCTGAGCATTTTCTCAGGAGTTGGACCATTTTTATCTCCGTAAGAAATATCGAGTTTATTTAGGTTTTTAAAGCAATCTTTCCCTGACTGATGGATGAGGCAGTTTGGGTAGATTGTGTTATATTTTGGTCTGAAAGCATTTGAGTTAAACTGCTTTTTTGCTAATGAGTGAAGTGGTTATTAGAAGATTTGTTTTTCTTGCTATTGATATTAGAGTCATTAATTTTTAGAGTATGAGCTGGTGAAAAAAACTTTTTTTATTCTCCCAGCTAGAGATATGGCCTTTAACTGACCTAAAGAGCTTTGTTGTGATCTTTTTTTTTCCCCCCAACCTTTTTCCTTCAGCAAACCCAATAATAGTCTAACCTTAAAAGTGGAGTTGATGTCCTTATAGGTCAGTATCCCTAAATCAACCTAAAGCAGGTGTTTTCTCGTAAACATATTAAAAAAAATACCTAAAAGGAAGCCTAGATGGACTGTGGCACAATAAATGCATTTAATGTCAACTAATGCAGGTTTTTAATTGAAAGTGTGGCCACTGAACATTTGATTATATAGGAAAAAATATCTAAACAGTATTTTTGAGAATAACATAGCTATGCTATTGCTTATCTGTTGGAGAACATCCCAGATTTGCTTATACTCTGTGCCTACAATAATGAGTTTAAGGATTTGGGATAAGGGGAATTGTTAAACAAATTGCTTCTAAGAAAGATAGAAGCATAAAGTGTTAATGCAGATATCACTGTGACCTCCTCTACTGACAGACTGGTTTTTGTCAGAACATTTTCTGACATGTAGAGAGTGGCTTTAACAGGTTGATAACTTTATGAGAGACATCTGACATACTTGTGTTTTACTTTCATTGCCCCATCTTCAATATTTAGAATTTTTTGGTTTGTCAGTAGTGATGGTTCAAGAAATGCCCTCATTAGACTTTACAAACAATGCACAGGTCTTGAGTTTTCTGTCATTTGACGTTAAGGAAGTTTGATTCATAATATTGATCCTCATGTAAAATTCTGGTATAAAAGTCTCATGTCCAAATAGGTTAAATGACAATATTATTTTATAGAATGTACACACTTTATATCCTTAAGTTTTTATTTGTAAGTGTGAGAGTACAAAGTAAAATAGACTTCCATAGTCTTGAGTGCCAAGAAAAAGATAAGAAAGGAAGATGGCTGGTGAATGAATTTTTAGTGTTCTAATCTTAAATTAGTAAAAATCCTAGAAAGACCACACTGTTTTCTTCATTATCAATTCTTTAAACAATCCAAATGTAGGCTTAGAAGAAAAGTTTAGCATTAAGTACCTTTTCCTTTGTGGATAAGATTCAGCTTGCTCTTGACAAGAAAAGAGTGCTTGAGTTACAGGAAGTGTAATTAGTGTGAAGAATTCAGCCTTTTTGTAAACTTCCAGATATCAAAATAGATTTTGATATATAACTGAGTTTTCTGAGATGACACTGCCTCTATTTCTATATCCATTTCACCTGGACTTTCTAAGCAGTCCTATGAATGTATCCCTATATGTGGTTATCAAAAACCGAATAGCTGCCTCACGACAATTAAGTACTTGTTATTTAAAGAGGGAAAAATATTAAAGTTTGAATTGAGTTTGTAGGCTTTCTGTCATTTAGTTTCTTTTTCCACACTAGTTAAAAGATTTAACCTAAATTCTAAGTGTTTGTAAAGGGTTAACTGTCCTACATCAAACTTGTGTTAAATAATTCCATCCACTTATACAAGAAGAAGATTTGGAAGAAGTAGAAGTTGGGCACTAGTTTGTATGCCTATGAGTCAGTAAAGACTAAAGTAATACCCCATGTTGAGTTGATTATTTTGATATATGATAAAAAAATCTTTGAGGTAAAATAGTAATTCTGTTAACTGGAAGATCACAGGATATATCCATCATATATTTCAGGACAGATAGTTTTTACAGTGGGGCAAGTAGGTTAAATTTATACTGTATGGAATTTGCATTTAGGTTCTAAAGAAAAGAATCTGTAGAGAAATCTATGCAATGTATAATTTGTCCAGATTAGTTTTCATTTGAGGAAAGGAGTTCTGAAATATCTTCAAAGTTTACTCATCAATTGAAAATCTTTAAAAAAGAGATTATTAGGAAACTGGTGTGTGGTGGTGGAAAAGAAAAGCTCCCTCAGTTTTTGGAGGGAAAACTTTAAAATTACTTTAATGGCTAAGTTTACTTGGTGCAGTTAAGAATTAAACTTGTCAATTTTAACATTGCTGTTACATCTGAAATAAACTTATGTGATGTTCTGGTAGTGAAAAAAATAATATCTAGAGTCCAGTTTTAAAAATACCTTCTGACATATTCATCAAAATGAAAATTATTCAAAATTTTATTACTTCTCACTTCCACTGTTGATACTGTTAAACCTTATTTGTTGGGGTTTACTGCAATATTTCCTAATTGGATTCCCTGCTTCATCCCTAGTCCCTATCTTTAGTCAATTCTTAACATAGCATTCAGAATGAACCTATAAAATTTAAGTCAGATCGTGTCACTAAAAATCCTCCAATGACTTCTCATGTCACTTAAAGAGAGTCCTTGCAGTGATTTATAAGGCATATATAACCTTTAGTCTCATTCCCTATTTTCTTCCTTCCTTACTGTGCCATGGTACATTCTAGATAAACTCTTAGCTAACCTCAGAATCTTTGCACTTGTTAAAGCTTCTCTATGGAATTCTTCTCCCTAGATATCTATGTGGCTCACTTGCTCTCTCAAGTATTTTAATCTTTCTTGAAATATTATCTCAGTGAGACCGTCCTTGATTAACCTATCTAAAACTACAGACTTTTTCACTACCTACCTGAAGTTTTCAATTATTTTTTCCTTGGCATTTATTATCAATATACATATCAAAATTTTTGAGATGTGGTTTCACTATATTGTTCAGATTGTCCTCAAACATGATCTTCCTGCCTCTGCCTCCCAAGTAGCTGGGATTGCAGACACATGCCACTATACCCAGTTGCATGTATGATTTTTAAAATAATTATTTTATTTTAAATTTTATCTTGCTTATGATCTGCATCAACTTTAGGAAGCAATTTTGACAAAGGTAAGGATTTTCATCTATTTTGTTTACTATTATGCCCCCCACATTCTGAAACAAGATCACATAGTAGGTGCTCAATTCATGTCTATTAAATGAATTGTTGGAAGAAAGTGATATCTGCAATAAAGAAAAAAATAGAGAATATAGTATGATATCTTGCCACAATAGTTCATATGTCATGAATATTTTCACATAAACTAGGACTTTTTCAGGCTAGAAGGTGGGAGATCAAAATCTCCTCTTTGCCATTAACATCAGAAACAAATTGTAGCTCAGAATTTTCCCTTCATATTTCCAGCTTTTATTCTCCTTATACTTCTGTTATAGTTATTGAATAGCAGTGAAGAGTAAAGAGAGAATTTATCATTCAAAACAGGATTCTTTTGAAAGCAAAAGGGGCTATCATTAATAAATGCACTAGGACAAGAAGCAATAATGAAGTCACTGGTTTGTTCCTTATTTTTCAGTACTGGGGATTGAACCCAGGACCTTAAACGTGCTAGGAAAGCACCATCCCAATTGAGTTACATCTTAAGACCTAAGAAACAATAGCTGAGACTATCCCAGGAAAACCATTATGATTCCTCTAATGTGGTCCCAACTAAGAACATTTCTATAAAATATGGATCTTTTTTGGCATGTAAGATTAAGAAACTTAATGATTGATGCATAGGATTTACGATTCATATTGTAGAAATTTGACATAACTTCATTCAGGGGTAAAAAAAATTATCACTCTTGCTGGACAAGAATAAGTTCTTGTCTTAAAAATTACATGTATTTAGAGAGGTCACCTGTTCTCAGAGAAGGGAAACTGAAGAGTTCAGAGCCTGGGAGAAGAGCAAGTTCCTGCTCACCTGAGGAACACTGCTGGCGGTCTGTTCCTTCAACTCTTATTTCCTGATCTTTCCTGAATACAGTTTGAAATTTGAGAGAAGAAGAAGATAGCAAAACACAAAATCAATGGCTATGAATTTACAGTCCAATGTTAGCATAGCCATTCTTCGTAAGCGATGAGAAGGATATTTAGGAAGCAAATCACCAATGGAGGGAAGGAAAACTGTGAGACAACTAAGACAGCAACACGTCCCATGAGTCATATTTGCCGGGAATGGAGATTGAACTTCCCTTTCTGATTACATTTGAGGACCCTCACACAACAGAAACAACAGAGTCCCTTGCAGCATGTGCTCCAGCAACTTAAGAGCATTTGAAAACCTGAAGAGACCAGCCAACAGGAGGCCTTCATAGGTTATAACCACAGAAAGAGTGACACTCTAAATTAATTGTACAAATTAATTAACAACATATAAATTGCAATTTAATTTTCTAACATGGCATGAATTGCATTAAGTAGACACTGTAAATCATTTTTATTCAAAATCATCACTGAGGTTGAGTACTTCTTCATATTTAAACTCACTGTATTTGTTTTATATTTATGCTTTTTTTTTCTTTGCTCCATATGTTAATGGGCTAATTTTAACTTGAAGTTGATGCAGTACTAATGAGAACTTTGTGCTGGACTCTGACCCCAGCACCCAATCAGGGCAATGTGCCTTCAAGTAATCAGGAAGATATCTGTCCTGGACCATGTTTTTTCAAGGCAGCCATCTCTCAATAACACCAACGTGAGAACACTCTGCCTTGCTATCTTCCATCCAAACCCTGAAAATGCTTTCGGGTCTCAGTGCCAGGTAACTTTAAGTCACTCTGAGAAGAACCCTGCCCTCCCTGTGAAGACAGCAGTCCAAAAGCCAGAGGGTATCTTCTTTAAAGTTACCAAGGCTGCCTCCAAAAGGCAAGGCATGGGCCAAAGGATCAACTCTCAGGCTCTGGCCAGGTGTCCTGATCTGACCAAAGAGCCCTGCCTGCAACCTGCAGCACAGAGAGAGGACCCAAACCCCAAACTCACCATCAGGGCCCCATAGAGACTGGCCAGAATGACTGAAGGAAGCCTCCCTAGGAGCAGTTCCTTCTAAACTCCCCAGGGGACCACTCGGAGACCAGACTAGAGGGTTCTCCAATTTCTCTAATCTTCAAGGTGCAAGTGGACTTGGAAGAAAAGTGTCATCCAACTGATCAGGAAAATTCTCACTCCAATACCTCACACTCCCTTGCACCCACTCCTGGGTGGGGAAGCAGTACCCCACTGTTGTTTGGGAGAGGCAGCTGCCAGGAGAGATAAAAACAACAACAACAACAACAACAACAAACAGAAAGCAAATAAGAACAAAAGAAAGTGTTGACGCCAGGGGTGGGTAGCAAGCAAGAGGGGGATAACACAGATGTAAAAGAAAAATGGGGATCCAATGGGAGGCATTGAGACTGAGGCAGTAATGGGGAAAGAAGTGAAGCAGGAATGCCATAAGTCAGAGCAAGGATGGAGACATGCCTTTACAGCCTGCTTTGTCACAGATGTTGCAACAGCGCCATCTAGAGGACTCAACTCCTCCTGCATAAGTTGGATCAAGCTGTCCCATGTCAGGGATGACAATGGGAGGTCGCTGATTCTGCAGTAGACCTTGAAAATAGTTTTGTTAGCATACCTCAGTCTTACCTTTAAAATGATGGTTTAATAGTAATATTAGCTAGTGAGTAGTCAAGTGATTGAATGTAGCAAAAGTTAGAAGATTCTAGTGTTCTATTGTCTTCACCACAAAAAAAAATTGAATATTAGAAAATACAGGAAAAACAAAGTGATGAAAAAGAAAGTAAAAACCCACTAAACACAAATAATGGAAAGTCAAGTTCTGCATATGAAACACAGTAAAATGTGCACTTTTTGTAACATTTAGTGGGATAGAAGAAAGTAGTTGTTCTTGATGGTAAGAACATTCTCCATGAGCAGCATTCATGTCCTGATATTGGATGTCAGAAAGGCTAATAAATTAGAGAAAGAAATAAAAAAATTACATGTATTTACATATATGATGCCAAATTACTATAACTATACAAACTGAATATTTACATACTTCAAAACCTGATATTTTAATATGAACCATATAAAACTGCCATTTTGGTGGGCTGAAAAAGTTGAAAATCAGAAATTTCATATGGTTCAATAAAATTATTAGCCTAGATTTTAGTTTTAGTCCCCAGAGTCATTTTTAAGATAGATTGGTTTTGGTGGGGGTGATTAGAGATTAAACCCAGGGGTGCTTAACTATGAGCCATATCCACAGTCCTTTTAATTCTTTTTTTTTTTTTTTTTTTGAACAGGGTCTTGCCAAGTTGCTTTGGACCTAGCTAAGTTGATGAGGCTGGCTTTGAATTTGTAATCCTCCTGCCTCAGCCTCCCAAGTCACTGGAATTACAGACATGTGCCACGTCACCCAGCTTAAGATGGAATATTTTTAATGACCACAGAATGATAGTGATAGATGGGTTTCTGGAAATAACCTAGGCTAATCTCATTTTATTAATGAGGAAACAGGTCTAAAGGTGTCAGATCAGTTGCTCTAAGATATAATTTTAGTTTAGCAATGACATCAAGTATTATACTCAACTTTCCGGACACTGAATTCTTTCAGTAACATCGTATATCTAGAATAAGGAAAAGAACTCTAAGGTATTGTGTGAAATAAAGTTGTAGGAATGACACTTTAGACTCCCCAACAAGACTTTATAAACTACATACTACAAGTGACAAAAGACTTTGATTATACAGTATAAATCTGAAAGAAAGGGACTTCACAAATGTTATTAAAACAACGATCTTGAGACAAAAAAAAATGATATTGGTGGGTGGGGAATATTAAAAAAATGCTACAATAAGTATATTGAACAACTATCTTTGTATGTGTTCTAATATAACTGAGAATGTTTGGCTCAAATCCACTACTTTCTAAAGAAATCTATTTGTACATCAGCCCTTAACAATGATGTTATATGCTTTCCATCATCCCTGGCCATTTCTGAAGAGACCAAAGTAGATATCTGATGGAATGCTAGCCAAGCCCAAGGTTTACCAGTATCCTATGGCTTAGCCTGGTCTCAAAGGCTTGTTCAAAAGTAATCATTATAAGCTGAGTTAATTACCTTCTACCTTTCAGAAATTTGAATATACACTGCAAGGGTAGGTGGGGGGGGGAGATGACAGGTTAGTAGAGGGAAAGGAAATGGGAGAAAATGATATTCAGAAGTGAATGGCAATTAGAAGTCATGCATAAAGTAAATAAATAAGTCAACCTATAGAGAGAAGAGGAGGTCCAAAGGAGAAAAGAAACAATAAGATAATGAAAGAGTAGCTTCATTGTCTAATGACTTTCTAGCATGGTTTCCATGATGAAGTTTTTGTCCTTGGAATTTTTCTGTGAGATTCTACTATTATGTGATGTAATATAACCCTATTTATTGCATTGTATAACTTGAATGGATCTGTATTCTTTACAATTAGAAGTTCCCCAACAGTGGTATCGTTCCTAGCTATGGAATTATGTAGCAAAAAGTAGTAACATACTTAAAGCACATTGTTGGCCAAATAACATTCCCCAAAAGTCTATAACAATTTACCTTCAACATCCGTGGTATGTAAGCATATATCACTCCATACTTTTACTGAAAATATCTATTGTTTTTGTTATTAAAAGTAATGTTTCAGGGCTGGGTCTCGGCAGTAGTGCACTTGCCTGGCATGTGTGAGGCACTCAGTTTGATTCTCAGCACCACATATAAATAAATAAAATGAAGGTCTATCAGCAACTAATAATAATAATAATGTTTCCTTGTTTCATGTTCTTTGTAAATTTTTAAGCTTTGTACTCATTTGATTAATTCATATTCATACTTTCATCATCATGGCAAATATTTTCCTTCTTTTTTGTCTGGTTTCCATAATTTCCCCCCAGTTTTGAAATTCTTATATAGTTAAATTCCTGTACAGGGAACAGGAATTGAAAACTTGTGCTTTCACCAACATGTATTTTATGATATAGATCACGAGATAAAGGCCTAATTTTGTTTTTTACCCAAGAGTTATTATCTGAGTACCACCATTTACTGCACAATCCTCCTTCTATTCATAGATCTTCATTATATGTGAAGTATATGTGCATATTTACTAAGTGTATTATATACAATATGTAATACACATACTAGTATATTTCTAAACTATTGACTCAGATTCTAATTTTTTTCAAATATATAATCATGTTCTCCATTACAATGTCAACTTGCAACTTATTATATGTTAGGGCAATCTCATTTATCTTATAATTATTTTCTCTTTTCTCCAATGCCTCTTTTTTTTTTTTTTTAGTGCTAGAATTTTACATTTAAAACCTCACCAAAATTCTCTTTTGAGATTTGGAACAAATCTATAAATTAACTTGGGAACATTCCCTCTAGAAAAATTTTAAGACATTTTTTATGTCCTTGTTAATTTTCATTAATCTTATTAATATCATTCCACATTTTAATTTGATCCCTTAAAAAATTTAGTGGCAATTACAAAGGCATTTCCCACTCATTATATTTTTTGACTTTTTGCAAGAGTTTAGAAAAGTAGTTATTTTGCATATTTAGCCTACTTTGATGGGTTAATTATATTTTTAAATATTTTAAAAACATAGACAACGCTTTTGGTTTGCCTAATACCATCAGTCTTTTATATTTAATGAGTATCATTTTGCTTTTCCATGTGAAATAATATCCAATCAAAATTTTAATTCAATCAGTATTTTTGAAACTTTTTAGGGACTAGGGTTGTAGCTCAGTGGCAGAGTGCTTACCTAGCACATGTGAGGCACTTGGTTCAATCCTCAGCACTACATAAAATAAATAAATAAAATATTTTAAAGGACTTTTAATAAGGCATTTAACCTATTTTAAGAAATTGAGCCTTTATCTTGTTCCAGTCTTATTTTTTTAATACCAATTTCTTGAGTTCTTTTGTATTGTCTTTGACATAGGGGCTAAATATTTTGTTATTATCTTATCCATTGTTATAAAAGGTATATGTTTTAGTTCAATTAGATGCATTTTCTAAGTTTTTGCCAAAATATGTTCCCTTGAATTGTTAAAATCAAGAAGAAAATGCTATAGAGTTTCTGATATTTAAGATTATGAGTGTATCATACTTTCTTTTGCTATCTCTTCCCAAGAGTTGTCAGATTTAGCAAACAGAAACAGAAGAACCTGGTGAATTTGAATTTCAAAAATAAAATTTTAGTATAAGTACTTGGGACATACTTAAAAATAATTAAAATGGGGGCTGGGGATGTGGCTCAAGCGGTGGCGTGCTCGCCTGGCATGCATGCGGCCCGGGTTCGATCCTCAGCACCACATACAAAGTTGTTGTGTACGCCGATAACTAAAAAATAAATATTAAAATTCTCTCTCTCTTTAAAAAAAATAATTAAAATGTATATACTTATTTGAAATTCAAACTTAAGTCAACTGCATCTTATCTGACAAACTTACTCTTCCCTACAGACTTTTATATATATATTCTGCTTTTATACTTAGCATTTGTATATTTTCCTGCACATCTATTTAATATTTTAAGTTTTGTAAACAAATTAACTATTCAGCCATAACTGCAAGTTTAACTGATTTCAGAAGTCATCACCAATCCTTTTATACCATGATTTCCACATTTGAACTCTAAGAAAGGCAAGTATATGGTAAACTTTGTTTCTTGCTTATAGTTTTATATATATATATATATGTTGATAAAAATTTTGTTTTTAATCTCAATTCTGAAAGTCACTTGCTTTTTGAGTTACTGTTGCAAAATCTTTACTCATGTTCCCTTTTTGATTTTGTAGATCACCAGAATTTTTCATTCTCCATACTTTTGTTTTCTTTTTCTAAGCTGTTTCTAAGATTGTTTTTAAAAACACTTTTGCCTAAAATCTAGTGAACATATATTTTTAAATCAGGAAAAATTAATTTCTTTGGTGACTGATTCTGTTTTTAATGTTTCCCTGGCCTCAAACTCACTATTCTCCTGCCTGCTTCCTGAACAGTTGAGATTACAGATGCACCCAAGTGTTCTTTTACCTTCCTTAGAAACTTTAATCCTTACATTGTATTCCCTGATCTTCACGTGTTTTCTCATTGTTTCTATCACATTATCCTTTTCATTTATTCATTACATTACTTGATGTTCTACAATGTTCATTCTGCTCATAGCCTTTACTTTCATACAGAATTTTAAATTTCTCTGAAGACCTTGCTGTTGTCTATTTCTCTTCTTTACTTACTGAGTTCTACTCTAGCTTTATTGATATTTTTGTTATGATACTGAGGATACCAATTTTTATGAAATTCTGTTCTGGAACCTGAAAGAGCCAATTTTCAGGGTTTTAGGCTTCTAAGTCTTCAGGATGATATTCCTTTCTTTGATATTACAATTCCTTCTTATTTTCCTAAACAGGTCCATTTTTTCTTAGGAAGTAATATCTAAACATAACTATGCATCAATAGTTAGGACTTGTGGTTTAAATATTAGATGTCCCCCAAAAGTGTATGTGACACAATGCAAGAAAGTTTAGAGATGAAATGACTGGGTTGAGAGCCTTAACCCAATCAGTGAATTAATCCTAATAGGGATTAACTAAGATAACTGAAGGCAGGTAGAGTATGGCTGGAGATGGGTCACTGGGGGTGTGCCTTAAGGGTATACATTTTGTCCCTGAAGAGTGGACTCTCTCTGCTACCTGGTACTATGTGTCCAGCTGTTTTCTTCTGGCACCTTTACACCATGGTCACACCCTGAGGAATGCATTAAGACCGCTGAAAACTGTGAGCCCCCAAATAAACTTTTCCTCCTCTATTTGTTCTTGTCAGGTCTTTTGGTCATAGCAGTGAAAAGATGACCAAAATAGGATTTGAGTATTCCCAACTCTATGACACATAATGGCCAACTCTCTTGTTACACAATTAGCTGGAGGGTTCACTGTTACACAGCTGAGTTCAATTCTGTTCCTAGCAGATATTTCCATATTACCATTCTGTTCTACTGAAGTTAAATTCTATTGCTTGAATCTCTATTTCTGAACCAATAGATGATCTTTAGTTTCTAGAATTCACTTTTAACTTTCATCCATACCTTTCTTAGGGAATCTAAATCTACTTGGTCTCTGAGCCTATGAATGAATGTGGAAATCTGGAGAGAAGTGGTTACCTCAAAGTGCAGCATCCTAGCAACAGTAGAATGGTTCCTGAGTTTTCGGGATGACATTGATAACATCACCAATGTATCTATTATCTTAGATACAGGGTCATACAATGTTTTCTCATCTTTTATCAGGTTGGTTTTGTTGCATAAGCAATTGAATTCTACTATAGTTTATTTGTCCATATTTGAACAATACCAGTTTGAATTTCAACTTTTGCAAATTCCATCTTTTTTGTGGCTTCCCAAAGACTTTCCGAGGATGTCAAGAGATGCTCTTTCAAAGATGACTAGCCAGTTTCAATTAAAACCAAAATGAAATGTTTAATGACTTCAAAATTAAAAGCATTTTGAAGTCAGTGAAAATACAAGTTGGACATTCAGTTTGATTTCATAAACATTAAAATGCACTGGAAAAAAGACTAGAATGCAGCAGGATGCAAAAAAAAATCTTTCCTTAAACTTTAATATACATTTTGTAATAATTATGTGTATTTATAGTAAAGAAAATACATTTAATTTTAAATAAATAGTAATTCTCCTAAGAACTGCCTCTTGAGGTAGGAGGGGAAACTATTTTTGTTTAGAATTTTGTATTAATTACAGGATTTCTTTTCCAGCAGCATTTATTGAGTTTAATGATTAAGCTTTACTTGAAGCTATTAATAAACAAGATTTATACAGTTTCTCTCTTGTGATTATTGTGAAGATGTGAATTCTGATCAAACCCTTTATAATACTCATGGCATTTATAAGTTTTCTCTCCCACGTGGACTCTTTGATGAATTCGAAGTGCTGAGCTATGACTGAAACCCTTACCACACTTTGCACATTGATAAGGCTTCTCTCCAGTATGGACCCTCTGGTGGATGTGAAGATTAGAGCTGTGACTAAAGCCTTTCCCGCAATCAGCACATTTATAGGGTTTTTCTCCTGTATGAACTCTCTGATGAATGAGAAGATGTGAACGCTGACTGAATCCCTTACCACACTCTTCACATTTATAAGGTTTCTCTCCAGTGTGTATTCTTCGATGAGTGTGAAGTTTTGAACTCTTGCTAAAGCCCTTCCCACAGTCATGACAGGTATAAGGTTTCTCTCCTGTGTGGACCCTCTGGTGAATGCGAAGATCTGAGCTGTGGCTGAAGTCTTTCCCACAGTCACTACATTTATAAGGCTTCTCTCCTGTATGCACTCTCTGATGAATTTGAAGATTTGAGCGTTGAGTAAAGCGCTTACCACAGTCATCACATTTAAAAGACTTCTCTCCTGTGTGTACTAACCGATGAATTCGAAGATTTGAGCTCTGACTGAAGCCCTTACCACATTCATCACACTTATATGGTTTTTCTCCAGTGTGGACTCTCTGATGAACATGAAGTACTGAACTCCGACTAAAACTCTTACCACACTGATCACACTTAAAGGGTTTTTCTTCTGTGTGAAGACTCTGATGAATGTGAAATAGTGAATTTGTACTGAGGTCCTTATTACACTCAGATTTATAGTGTTTCTCTTCTGTATGGACACTTTGATGACTATGAAGACAAGAAATCTGACTGAAGCTCTTACCGCATATATTACATATATAAGGTATACCCCCTGTGAAGACTCTCTGATGAAAGTAAACTCCTGAGCCATGACTAAAGTTACTGCCAACTTCATCACATCCATACAGCTTCTTACTTATGTGGATTCTTGGATATCTGTAAAAATCTGATCTCTGAGAGAAGCATGCTGTGCCAATGGAGTATGGATAGAGGTTTTCTCCAAGTTGATTTCTCTTGTGGAGAACACATTGTGAGTTCCAATGACGAATTTCTTTACATTTATTACATACACAGTATTTCTCCTCCATAGAATCTCTCAGTAGGTCACACTGGCATATCTCCCCAATATATACTGGAAGGGCTTCTTCCACTGAGATATAAGAATGCTGAGTTATGAATTTCTGGTCTTTTTCCATAAAAAGATTTTTCCTAGATATGACAAGATGGTTTCCGTCCCCCCGAAAACCATGGGAATCATTCATGAAATCTTCTCTACTAAAGTCTTGGGTAGTTTTGGTTTCTAAGGACTGCCAAGGTATTAACTTTCTGAATTTTAAGTTCCTATGGATTGCACCATCAAAGGTCAGTTCATAGTTTCCATACCCTGGTACTTGTGTGGAGAGAATTAACCACTCTTGACACTGGGAAAGATCTTGTTGCTTTACATTTTTGGAATCTACCCCTTGAATGGTTTCATTATAATTCTGATTCTCGTATATCTGAGTGCTAGCATTTCTCCAGCTCTGCAAGGAGGAAAAATTTTCATATTGTAAGTATTTGAATCGTTCTTCTTGTGGCTTGTAGCTCTCACTCAAGTTTCCTAGAAGAATAAACAGTTACTTTAGTGGTGATATGAAGGTTGTGCTTAAAGCTTTCCAATTATCTAAATCAAAGACTTTCATAATGGTAGGAAGATATGTGTGGAGAGGAGTAGGAATGAAGGGAATGACTTTGGCCGATCCATTTGGGTCAGAGATTTATTTATTTTTGTACATTCATGTATATATTTATTCATTTGCTCATTCATTCATTTCACAAACATACCTTGAGCATCAATTTACAATTTATCAGGTACTATGTATAATAAAAAATAAGGCCAACTGCTTCATAGAAACAGTTTTGAAGACTAAACTTAACTATATTACTTTATTTGGGACATTATTATAAGAAGTAAAATATGTTTCTATTTTTCTGCTATAGAATAGTGTGGGAGACTGTGTGGGAAAAAAACGGCTACATTAACTCTACTTATGCCTTTGGGTGCTCTCCTTCCACACTGTGTCTAGGCTTGGTAATATAATCTGCTCACTGGGATAACAGCTAAACTGTCACAAGCAGAAATTTGAAGAGTGCTTGCCTTCTCTCTTGCTGCTTTTGAAAATTCTGCGACCACCGCCACCATATGAAGAAAGGGACATATAGCCAATGTATCTCCAATATCCCTAGTTATTTTGAGCCAACTGTCAGACATATGAATTAGGCCAGTCAGCCTTATCTTAAAACCACCCAGTCCCAAGAAAATCCCTCTATGAAACATCATCCATGATTCCTATTGAGGAATCATGAAAAAATAATAAATTTTATCTTAAGCCACTAAGTTTGGGGTAGTTTGTTATATAACAAAAGGCAATTTGTACAAACAATATGAAGAAAAACAACTTTAGGAACAAACAAAACTTACTATGTATGGAGATTTGTGCTCTAAGAATAATATAGAAAATAATTAAAAATAATAATCACAAATATCTAGGTAACTGCATAACCCAGATGTCTTAGAAGATATTTTGCCTTATATTTTACAGGTTGAGCATCCCTAATCCAAACATTCAAAAATCTGAAATACTCCAAAATCCAGTGCTGATATAATGCTCAAAAAATTTCAGACTTTGGAGCATTTTTGGATTAGGATTGCTCAAACAATAAAGATCATACAAATATTCCAAAATCCAAAAAATTCCAAAATCTAAAAAACATTTTTGGTCCCAAGCATTTTGAATGAGAGATACTCAAACTAGATTTGTCATCTGGCTTAAAACATATTTTGTGAATATTTCTTCTATCACACTCAACAAAATTGGTTCTAGAAAGCTCTAAATTCCTTGTGAGCTGGGATAACTTTACCTAATGACATGACATTTGTGTAGTTCTCCCACATAACCTCCCAGTAGAGATTTTTTTGAGAAGAATCCAGGAATTTCCACTCTTCCCAAGTAAAAATAATTGTTACATCTTCAAATGTTACTGCCATCTGGTTAAAGATCAGGCTTTTGTGGCAGAAGAAATCTAAGTGAGAGGATGAACAAAGAAAAAGATATTTAGTAGGTAACATAAGTGGCAAACCACATAGAAAAAGAAAGAACTTCAAAAAAGGAAGAAAAACAAGAAAGGTAAGGGGAGAAAAAACAAGTAGCCAAATGGCTTAAAAATATATCCCAATATCAAATATTATCACTATCAAAGAAACACTTACATAGCACTTGTCTGTCAACCAATGAGCTAATGACTTCAACTTATATTTTAGTTAGTCCTCATAGCAATCCTGTGTTGTAGATACTATTATTATTTCTGTACTACAAAATAGTAAATAATGGTTGAAACAGACTAATTCCAATGATCACAGAGCTAGAAGGCAGTCCAGAAGGGACCCACACATGTACACTTCAGACAAGAATAATTTGCCAAATGCAATAATGTTACTCAATATTGCTTATATTATTGCTTCATGGGTGATCATTTTAGATATTATTTACTTCTTCCTATGAGGTGATGAATTATATACTAGAGTTCTATTCATCATTTTCATACTATTTTCACTAATTTTCAGTTAAATCAATGCAGTGCTTACATAATGTTGACTATGATTAGAAAGTTCGTTTGAAAGGATGATTTGTTTTGTTCTAAGAAATTTGCTATCCTCATATTCTTATTTTGAAAAGCTCTATATAATTTATTTTATCAAGTGTCTCAGCCTATCCAACCGTTTTATTTTGGAAATGTTATCTTCTTGCTCTAATCTGGACTGGCTACTCTTTAAAGTTCAATTTTCAATATTCCATAATTCTTTGTTTTACTCTGTCATTTTGGAGGAACACATCAAAATGAGTCCAAACAAACCTATGAATATTAAGCTCACTGCCAGTGAAAAAGGCAACGGTAAGAAGCAGACAAGGTATTCCTCAATATACATCATTTAAGAGAATCTCCAAGCAGGATTACTAGGAAAAATTTCCAGATCATTTGAATCACAGTACACTTGAAATCATCATTAACCCCTCATAACTGAGTGCAGAAATGTAGACTAAATTTTTTTTTTCTCAGAATTGATTCATTGTTATAAGCATTGCTTCTGAGACTGATTTTTTTTTAAATTCTAATGAATCTGTAGGTAATATTTTGTTTCCTCTATAAAAATATTTTAGGATCTTCTTTTGTTGATTCCTTGGTTTGGGACTTTTTTGTTGATTATTCAGTGAGCTTTACAATCTAGAGATTGCTCAACTCTATGAAATGTTCTCATATTTCTCTGCAAAATTCTTTTCTTGATTTCTTTCATCTAGAAGACTGCACTTAAACTGAGTCCCCTATTAGTCATATATCATTCTCCTGGATAGTCTGTATTTGCTTTGTCCATTTTCCATTATATAATTTGTTTCTGTCTGTTTATTCTATCATATGGAAAAGTTTCCCAATTTTACCTTCAACTTTTCTGTTGAATTTTTATTTTTTATTTTTATATTTTAATTTCAATGAGATTATGTTCATACTCATGGTTGTTTTTCTTGACATTCTTTCTCACTTTATTGATGCTTTAAATATCTTTCTAAGAGTAAGAGTTTCGTGGATATAATGTCTTCTTTAATTACTTTAGAAATATTAATTAGAGTTTATAGTCTCTTGTCTACATAATGTTTCCTCAGACTCAATCCCTGTTTGCCCCACATTCATCTTGATTTCTATCTTTAAAATTGAAGAATCTACTCAAATATCTTATAATTCTTCTTTTAGCTGTATATGTGATTCAAATACCAGAATTTTCCAGGAGTGTTCAGCTAGTTCAGAAAATTAAATGTCTAATCTCCTGTTTTTAGAAATGAAGATTTGTAAATATACAAAATTCCTACATAAAATATTAGCTAATTGAATTAAGTAATGTATCAATAATACATCATGATCAAGTGCAGTTTATTCCAGGTACGCAAGGAGAGTTCAACAAAAGAAAAATTTAGCAACATAATTTCCTGTATTAATAACTATAGAAGACAATCATGATTATCTCAGTTAATTCAGGAAAATCACGTAATATAAATTCTGTTAAATTGAACACCTACCTATACATGATATTAAGAAAAGCTTTTAGCAAACTAAAAAAATTTTTAAACTCTCTAAAATGTTAAAGGTATATACTAAGAACTATAGACTTAATGGAGATATTTCAATTGTAGTTCTTTATAATAGTAACAAGAAAAGAATAAACACCATCACTGTTGCATAGTACTAGAAGTTCTGGTAAATACTATAAGGAAAAGAAATAATGGGCATGAAGATTGGAAGCAAAAATACTAAATGTCATTATTTTCATACTTAGAGACATGTATCTTGAAAACCCATGAATATACACATAAAACAAACTAAATATTCAGCAAAATAAACTAGTTACAATAAGACAATAGCATACTGTATTAGCAATCAACTACTAGAAAGTAAAATTTCATATACAACAGCAACAAACAGACCAGTTGAACCAAGAATATAAAAAACTCTATCCTTTCAAATTCTAAAGAGAAAAAGGAAGATTATCTGAATAAAAGGAGAAGCATGCTTCCATGCTCTTGGATGAGATGATTTAAATGCAATACAATTCAAGAATATTTGCAGTTGGATTTTTTTTTTCGAGAAACACAATATACTTTTTTTTTTTCCCTTGAAATTTATAGGGAAGGAAAAGAAGTCCATAAAGAGAAGTAAACCAAGTGGGAAGACTTGCCTTACTGATAATGACATACCACCAAAGGCTAGTAGCAAAATTAGAAGAGAACAATCAATTAGTATAACAGAATAGAGGCCTCTCACTAACCAATATGCTTCTTTATGAAAACATGTTAACAATAAAGGTAGCATTATAAATCAAAGAGGAAAGTATGGATTCTTCACTAGATGGTGTTACAAAAAATGATTAATCATATGAAGAAAAAATTAACAGGATTCCAGTATTATACCATATGTAATGGAAACACTACTTAACTGTTAAGGAAAGGCAATAAAGTAATCACAAGAAAATACTAGAATTTGAAAACATTTGCCATTGTTAAATGAATCCAAGAACTAGTTCTCTAGGGGAAAATATTAACATTACAATAGGTAAATCAAATAATATATAAAGCAAGTAAAATCCAGCAACACTTGTAGATTATAAATTATCATAATGCTGTATAACAATTCCAACACTTAAAGGCTTAAAAGAAAATTATTTATTATCTCTAACATTTTCTCTAGGCCAGAAATTTAGGAGTGGGTAGGCAGTTTTGGCTCAAATCTCTTATGAAATTGTTGTGAATTATTGTCTAGATCAATAGTCATCAAGTATCTCGACTGGGAGGGAGGATTCACTATCACGATGATTCCCTCACATGGCAGGCAAATTGTTACTGATTGTTGATGTGGGGTCTCAGTTTCTCTCCACTTGGTCCTTTCATGTGGCCTGGACTATCTCTCAACATGGTAGCAATTTTCCCATGAGAAAAGAAGGAAAAGGTTCATTATTTTTATGACTTAGTCTCATAATTCACACTGCATCATTTCTACTGAACTCCATGGTTTGAACCTATCATAAGCCTCTGACAGATCTGAGAGGAAGGGACATAGGCCCTGCCTTTTGATGGGGAAGAACATCAAGTCACATTTCAAGAAGAACATTAAGGACAAGATAAATTATAATCGTGGTCATCTTTGGTAAATTTAATTTCCTACAACACTAAGGCATATTATAGCACAATAAATTGATACTTTATTCCAGAATGTAAAGGAAGAGTTAAAATGAAAAGTTATTAAGTTTAAACCTTCTTAATAATGTCAAATAAGAAAGTCATATAATTATTTCAGTGAATGCTGAAAGAATACTTCCTGATCATATCTTAAAACCAAAAACAAAACATTAAAGGCATTCCCATTAAAACTGTAAACCTGAAAAAGATATTGGAGATCCATGATCTTTTCACCACTGATGTGAAAGCACATAGATTTTCTGTAGAGGGTAGGCTGCATATCTGAAGACTGTCATAAAATCAGCTGAAAATAACTGGAAGTAATAAAACAAATTAATGTCCTCAAAATTCCACTAATACAGTTGTACTCTATGGAAGCTTACATTATGTATACCAGAAGATATGTACAAGAACAATTAGAGTATAATCGTTACTATAACAGCAAAAGGCTGGAAACAATCCAAATGGTTCAACAACAATAGGATAGAAAAATAAGTTGTTCATACTATGAAATAGTACACAGTAGTGAAAAGGAACTATAGTTATGTAAAACAACACAGATACAGTGTAAAAATAAAACATTATCCTAAATAAATCATTCACAGAAGAATATATTTAGTCATTACATTGTACAATGTACAAAAATATGCAAAACTAAATAATTTCTAAGAGATGCAAATATGCACATTTTAAAATATAGGGGAAAGACTTAAAAATACTAAATACAACTTTTAATAAAGTGGTTATACACCCACCTGGTGGGAATGAAAATGAGGGGTTATCAGGAAGTTTTTAAAAGTATTTGCTGGTTTAGATGATGAGTGCAGATGTTATCTTATATTTTAAATTGTACAAATGTGTTTTCATATACTCTTCTGCATATATGCAATACATTACAATAAAGTTAAATTTTATTTATCATACATAACATTCAATTAATACAGAAAAATAGCAAAAACATTATAACAAATTATTCTATGTAATATTTATAATAACAATACAAATATAAATATAAATTCCTCAAAAGAAGTTTGACAAAAATACTTAGAGCCTATATAAAGATAGTTCTAGAATCTTCACATCTGGAAGGATTAAAAAAGGGTTGAAAGAGTATGAAGATCCCATTCAATCTTAGGTAAATTTCTCTAAATTTACCTCTATTTTATAGGATCCAATCAAGATACTAACAAGATTTTGATGAGGGGGTAGAAAAGATCTAACACAGTGGTTTTCAAGTGCTTTTGTGGAAAAAAAAAAAAAAGGAAATTCTGAAAGAGGAATAATAAGGGGAGACTAATTTAATAACATGTTTAAACTATAATAAGGCCTCTATAATAGCATCGGTTTGACACAGGAATAAAGAAAACAATATAAAAAAAATAGAAGCCTGCAAATGGTCCTAGGTTCAACAGTGGATTTTAAACATGACAGATGTGACATCAAATTTGTGGGAAAAAATATGGCTTATTTAATTAATGATGTTTGGACAACTAAATAGACACTTGGAAGGAAACAATGAAGCTAGATTTTCTTCCTCCATATTTATGGCTTGGTGACTAAAAAGAGTTGTATCAGATATGAATTATATTTTAAGTAATAACTAATAAAATAGCAATTGACTCTTAGTGAGTTCTTTCTATATGTCAAACACTGTGCTAATTTTTTTTGTGTGTGCCCTTATGTACCATCATACTCCTACACAGTAAGTTTTATTTCCCCACTTTAAAGATGAGAAACTGGTCAAGTAATTAAATCTAGTTCATAAAACTAAGAAATAGTAGACATGAAATAAGCATAGACAGCAAGCTAAGATAGCACTAGCTATATTTTGACCAATATTCTATACTAATAAAACATACTGAAAGGTTAATATATTCAGTATTTAAAACTAATTATATGTAACTTTAACATTTTTTTTCCCAAAATGGAAATCACCATAATGTCATTCTGAGGAAAATTTCTAACATATGATCTCTTTTTTTCTTTATCCTTTTTTTTAAACTTTATTTTATTTATTTATTTTTATGTGGTGCCGAGGATCAACCCCAGGGCCTTGCACATGCGAGGCGAGCGCTCTACTGCTGAGTCATAACCCCAGCCCCTTTCTTTATCCTTATTAAATAAAAAAACTTATTCGTCTTAGTTGCCCATTAAGTTAAGTACATGTAATGGAACAACAATAAAAACACTCTGATACCAGTAAATATATTGGGAAATGGATCCACAAAACAGTAAAGCCCAAAAGTGATTTGTATGTGTGTCAAGAATTACTGATTTGGGGGGGTTGGGGTTGTGGCTCAATGGTAGAGCACTTGCCTAGCATGCATGAGGTACTGGGTTGAATCCTCAGCATCACATTAAAAGAGAAAAAATTTTTTAAAAAAGTTAAATAAACAAGATAAAGGTATTGTGTCCATCTACAACTAAAATATTTCAAAAATTACTAATTTTGTATATGAAAAGGGAGAACCACATTCAGTAGAGAAAGCAAATATTACCAGAAAAATTAAATAACCAAGTAGGAATAAAAAAAAAAAAATGTTTAAGTTCTACTGTCATTTCTCACATTCAAATAAATTTCTGATAGACTCAGGAGTTAAACTTTTAAAATACTTAAAAGTATAAAAAATAATTGAGAAAATAAAAGTAATTATATATTAGTTTGGAAATAAAGTATATATTAAATTTGGAAATAAAAATATATTTCAATGCATAAAAATATAAAGATAATATTTTGCTTTATACAAATTCAAAGCTCATTTAAACAAAGAAGCCCTTGAAAGTAAAGGGCAAATGGTAAAGTAAGAGAAATATTTACAATATGTCAACAAATGATTTTTTTTTATCTATATACAAGACTATCAAATGGAAACAAAAAGATTAATAGGGAAAAAGGTAATATATGTCAATAGACCCTTCATCAAAAAAAATGCAAATTCTCAATAAACATAAGTGAAAAAATAGTAAACCTTACTGAAGATTAAAGAGGATGCAAATGAAAGAAAAGTTTTAAAAATAATATCTAATGCTGGTAAAAGTTGAGCAAGTTAGGATCAAATTGTCATGCAATTTTAAATTCATGCAGTATGAACTTAAAAAAAAGAACTTTAGGTTTTCAAAAGCCTAAAACATATTTATATCTGTTGACTGTTTTCCTATTTCTCAAAGTATATCTTAAGAAAGTAAAAAAGACATGTGTTTAATAAATTTTGTATAAGAATATTAATTAGAAGTGGTTTATAATAGCAAAATAAGACATACTTAAATTTTCCCTAATAAAAGAATATTTAAATAAAGAATGTATATACCTTGAATTAAATATTATATAGTCATTATAACTCATACTACTAAGAAATGCTTAGAAAAATGTTCATAGTATGTTAAATGAAAAAAATATACAGATAATAGTCACTCATATTTAGCAAATATTTATTGAATGCTTACTACATGCAAGGTCCAGTTCTATACACTGGGAATATTCCCTGCCTTCCTGAAAAATTTTTAATAAATTTTTTTATAAATACTCATCTTCTGTATACATGTACCTGAGATAAACCTATGTTTAGTATTTATATATATGTGTATGCATATATGTATGCATACATAATAATGTTTAAATAGGTTAGTGAGTATGTATGCATATTAAGTATTAGGTAAAAGGCTATAAGTAAGCACATCTAAATGTCAATAATGGCTGCTTATGGTTCATGTTGCACAAGAATAAATAACACATTTAATACGAATACTCCTCTATACTATGGCTTCATTTTGTACATTTATATTCCCCTGCAATAAGTTTGGTTACCTAATTTGTCCCCTCTAATTCTACCTGAGAGTAAATGATGATTTTCCTGTAAATCTGAGCTACTGTTAATGTGTTTTAAGTGCCATTCATTCTGATACAATTTAATGTGGATAACTCCATATATTATTAATTTCCTGGTTTAATGTCTGTAAAGACATTCTAATATATTTATCTCAGAACACTAAGAACAATACAAATGATATGTAGCCTGAACTTGAATGACTGAATGAAGGAATGAGTTAATGTTGGTAAAAATACCTGGGTAGGAGTCATGGGCATGCTGCACAGGAGGCTTAGAAGCCTTTCTGCAAGTGAGGAACATGTTCTAAGCAATCTGATCCATGCGTCCTCACTGCTACTTCTACTACCTCCATTACCCATGAAGAATCAGGGCATTTTATAAGTAAGAAAAGACAATCCTATTTACCTGAGATCAAATTGTGAGGAAGACAGCATACAACTGTTTCTCCTTTGTGCTTCTCTTCTGGGAATGGGTGGAATGTTGAGACAACTAAGCTGGAGGTGGGTGAGGAAAGAAGGAATGAAAAACTGAGCATGGCACTAAATTCCCACACAGTAAGTAAAAATGACTCCCAAATCTCCTACAAAGAGGTCCAAAAAAGCCCAGAAACATTCCTGTTCCCCTTCAAGGATTAGAAAGCAGAGCCATAAAAATTGGCACTTTGATGCTTCTAAGCGTCTAGAGACACTAAGGGATAAAACTCTAGACATGAAAAACAAAATTTGATTTCACAGTTTGGTCTCTCCAGGGAGAAATTAATAATATATGGAGTTATCCACATTAAATTGTACCAGAATGAATGGCACTTAAAACACAGCAACAGCAGCTCAGATTTACAGGAAAATCATCATTTAGTCTCAGGGAGAATTAGAGGGGACAAATTAGGTAACCAGACTTATTGCAGGGGAGTATAAATGTACAAAATGAAGCCATAGTATAGAGGAGTATTCATATTAAATGTGTTATTTATTCTTGTGCAACAGGAACCATAAGCAGCCATTATTGACATTTAGATGTGTTTACTTATAGCCTTTTACCTAATACTTAATATGCATACATACTCATTAACCTGTAAACATTATTAAATTATTTATTAATTACATGTATTATTATATGGTTTATTTATATAAATTATTAATATAAGATCATAAAGTAAATAATAGCAGCACATATAAAAGTCTTCTTTCTGTTTTTAGAGTATTGCTCATATTTTGTTAAATTAACTTAAGGAAAAATAATTCCATTGCCTTCTCCTACTTATTACAACAAAATACTAGATTTACTATCTATCACAAAGGAAACCGGAATTTTGGAGAAGGATCAAGATCTAGACCTTCCAGAATATGATTATAATCTCAACTCTGCTATCAATCATTTCTAGAACTTTATAAAAAGATCCAAGTTCTACACTTTCCAAGGCCTTGGTTTCCTCACCTGTAAAGTGGGGGCATGAGCCTTTACCACTCAGGTTCTTCCTTGCTGATCACGGGTAAGTCTCTGGGAAAAAAGATAGGCAATTAGTTAAGAACCCGCTATCTCTCAAGAGAAAAAAACTATTCACGCAGGTTCCAAGATGAGACATCAGAGTTCCACCAAAGCGCCACCGGCCGAGCTAGGTAGCATCCCTTCACTTGCACCAATGGTACTCAAGGAGCGGGATCTCAGGGCTACAGATCGGCGAAGCCTCGGCTCCTGCACCAAGACCCGCAGGCCTCTGATGTGCATCCAGGTCCCCGGCCGAGTCCGCCCCAACACCTCCCAACCCAGCACCCGACCACGGGGCCAAGCTGCCTTTTGCCCTCTTCCCTCCTTAATCCTTAATAGGAGAGGAGCTAGGAGTAACCCACTTATGCCGGGGTGTCGCCAATGTTTCTAAGTCGGAGTCGCTTTTCGGCCCAACTCTACTTTTCTGTCACTCTTCCTTCAGCCACAGCACTTCCCGCCCTTTTCCACATCTGGCTTGGCCCTCTCGAGAGTCCGCGTCACTTACGCAGCCTCTGAAGAAACACCCGGAGGGTCCAAAACCCTAGGTCCACGCAAACAATGGCGCAGCCCGGCTAGAACGAAACGGAAGTCCGGTGTCTTCCAAGGCGTTGACTCAGCCGCGTTTCCAAGGATACGAGAGGGGCGGGGTGGAAGAGGAGCGCTCTGGAGGACGTGGCTCCTGATTGGCCAGAAAGATCGAGCTGTAGCGTAGCTCAACCCCTAGCAGTTCTTATTCCCGCGCGAAAGGACGGTATCCTCTGGCGGTTCTGAACCTTGGATGGAGCCTCCAGATGCTGAAGGTCCCGGGAAGTGGGGCATGGCTGAGGTGTCCGGGAAATGAGGTCACTGGCTTCGAATAGTCCTGGGATACTCACAATAGTCCTGGGATACTACAAATGCATAACCCCTTAGCATAAACCCTAGGAAATACTTGCTGTAGGATCGCTTTGGTTGGCGAAATGTGGTTGCGCCCACTTCGTGCCCTTGGAGGAACTGGCATCCCAGTAGCCCTTGTCCTGCCTAATCTTGAGGTTGGAGGCAAAGTGGGGCTGAGATGAACCCGTGGAAAGGAACCCCTCCTCGGTGTCCTGGGACTGCAGAAAGACTTGGAAGTGCATGCTCTTTTTTATTTTTAAATTTTTTAAAAATTGTTGATAGACCTTTATTTTATATATTTATATGTGCTACTGAGAATCAAACCCAGTGTCTCAAACATGCCAGGAAAGTGTGCTACTGCTGAGCCCCAGCCCCAGCCTGCGCACGCTCTTTTACTAGGAAGTTGAGTGTGATATATTATGAAAATGTTTTTGCTTCCTTAAACTCTCTCTCTCTATCTCTTCAGCCCTGGATATGATTAGTAGTATTAAAACATTTTACTAGGCAAGGAAGCTTTGGTAAAGTTGTCATTAAAAGCAAAGAACTCCCTGGATTCTAATCTGAGTAAGTCAGTTATTATTGATGAACCTTGGCTGCAACACAGGCCTCTTAGTGTAGTTAAAATGCTTAAACCAGAATATAATTTGTATGCAACCAAAGACATGAAAAATTGTGCTGTTTATGTGTTAATAAGAATTGTAATGCATTCCACTGTCATATATAAATTTAAAAAAGAAGAAAAATAAAGAGCATAGTCAAAAAATGATTAAACCAGTTCCTGGTACATAGCAAGCACTTTTAAGTTTTAACTATATAGTTTAGTATTTAATAGGAGTAAATGACCCAGAGTCTGCCTGCCTGTGTCCCAACACAATGAGCACTTGAATTTCTTAAGACTTCATTGACCACATTTGGAAAATCATTTTGCATGGACCTCTCTCTGCCTTGAACATCAAGTTTAGCAATTAGAGCTTTGTTTCTAACAAAACATGTATGAAGATACGAATGGTGTGACTCTACTTTGTGTACAACCAGAGAAATGAAAAATTGTGCTCCATTTGTGTACTATGAATCAAAATCCATTCTGCTGTCATGTGTAACTAATTAGATAAATAAATAAATAAACAAACTGACTTCACAACCTGTTTTTGTAATTCACTAGGTTGTATGGGCAAGTAATTTAACCTCTCACCTTCAGACTTCTCATATGTAAGATGAAGATCTCAATGTAGCAAAACAGTTATAATTGATAAAGTCCTAAATGCACATTGACCAGTAAGAACAAACAATGGAGTTGGGCTCTTCTAGTATTCTACTTTCAACCATAGTATATTAGTCATTACTGTTAAAAATAATATGGCTAATCTATATAGTTAACTTTTCATCATTTCCAGCATATACAAACACCAAATATTAGCTGTTGATGTTGTTTGACTTGTATTTTCATTTTTTAAAAATAGTGTGCTTTAAAACTAAATTATTTTATATCAGAGGATATGAGAGTTGTAACTGGACTTTGAGCATTTTAAAACTCTTTTTGAGAGAGAAGTGAAACCTAGGATTTCAAACGACCAATTGCTAATGGATTAAGAACAATAATCACATTGCCTTTTGCCTTCAGGTGCATTAATAATGTGTTCTTCTTGCCAAGTTTGGAGAAAATCAGGACTTTTTCATATAAATGAAAGTGAATGGGTCTCCCATTTCATAAGGTCAATAACATCTCTGTTAAAGATAGATGTGGAAGTTTTCAGAGATCTTAAGGAATTCCTACTTGAATGAGCTTCTCTACTGCCTGATCATAGTTATCAGCTTCAACTAAACCAGGGAAGTGGGTCTTATAGAGAAAAACCTTGGAATTAGAGCATGAATTTAGAAGCCTAGTGTGGGTCTCCATCCCTCTGGGAAGGATATAAATGTGAACAACATGAGAGCCAAGATGTGAGAAATTAAATGTAATGTTTCTTGAAAAATATCTGAACCTCAGATCTGTGGAAATTCTAGGAGATTTGTACAAATCTATTGGGATTCTTTGGCTCCCACAACACCAAGAAGAAGCTGGACATGTAGGCTAACTATTCCTGGGCTGAGTATGAGAGATTATAAGAAAATTATAGAGCAAGAGGGATTTATCCAGGTGCTTTTGTAGAAAACTGGCAGGTTCATGCTCCTGTTCAATGGCTGATAGAAGCAGAGATCTCTTTGTCTTCCCCTGACTGTGGAACTGCTTCTACTTAAAATATTCCATTAACCAGACTTGAACCTCAGTGAACTGGCTAACAAAATGAAACAAAACCAACCAACCAACCAACCAACCCTAGGAAGACCCAGTTGTCAGAGAAACAAATAGAATGTGTATCTGAGGAACTATAACTGCTGAAGGGCAGAGAGAAAAAAGGATGGAAATCAAGGGGAAAAAAAGATAAAAGGCTTATCTATGAGATCTAATGTACAGATACAGAATTTCCAGAAAGAGAAAAGGGAATTAGTAGAAATGAAAAGACAAATGAATAACAAAATAATGGCAACTTTCTTATTAGTTGGACATTTTTTGAAAGGCCTGAATCTGTAGATCTACAGAACTCATTACATTTTCAGTTTATATTAATAAGTAAAGGCAAGCTAGATGTATCAAAGTATAATTCCTACACTCTAGGGTGAAAAAGAAAACTAATAAACTTCCAAAAAAGATGTAAGTTATCTAAAAAGAAAAATGATATCGGACTTCTTATTTGTAGTTTAAGAAGCCAGATTTGTAGTTTAAAAGCAATACAGACTAGTAAACTAAACAGTCCATCAACCAAACTATCATTGCCTGTCATGATGAAAGAACTACTTGAGGATTTGTAAGAATTTGAATTCATTTCATTCAAGTTTCCCTAAAATATAAGGAAGCAATTAATGAAAGGACTATAAACAAATAACAAACTAAAAACAGATACCCCCACAAAAAATTTTGAGTAACAGAGGAAAGTCATGATATAAAATAAATAAGGTAACATACATAAGTAATGTAATAAACCATTCTGCTAAATATGATAGGACTGATGCTTAGCAGGGGCTCAGGCCCTGGGAAACAGATTTGGGATCCTGGAAGGTTAATAAACACATTTTATTTGAAGGCAGCAGCAAACCCAGCCTCCTGGGTCTTTCCATATGCCTTTATAATATGCAGGCCAACCAAAAGGGAAAATGCCAACAGGTTACATGAATGAGTACATGCTCACAAGTAGATGTTTATGACCTTGAGTACATATGCTGAATCAGTGTATTTATCATCTTGACTACCTACTAAAAACATAACTTGCTGGAAGTCTTGGCAAGGAACCTAATTGTAGCTATCTTGGGCCTGCCCAACAAGTGATTTTTACTATATAAAAGCAGAATCTATCAGACTGAGTCAAACAATAAAAACCAAACTTATGCTGTTTATAAGAAACATTGTGAGATATGTTTTACAAGAAAGATACCAGGCAAACAGACGGGAAGTTTCAACTAGTTGAAGGTTAAGACCTAAAGAGAGGGGGCTGGGGTTGTAGCTCAGTGTTAAAGCATTTGCCTAGCTAGTTTGTGAGGCACTGGGTTCTAGTCTCAGCATCACATTTACATAAATTAATAAATAAATAAATCAAAGTCCATTGAACTTAAAAAACATTTTAGAGAGAAAGAGTTTTATATACTGATAAAAGGCACAATTTTTGAAGAAGTACAATGGTGTCAAGCCTGTTGAATATATACAACAAAGATACATAAATTTAAGAACTTGATAAATACAAATTTGTGATAAATATCAATACATTTGTGTCAGATTAACTTTAAGAGATTAAAAAAGGGAATACATAAATTGAATGATATAAAAAGGCATATAGAAAAATTTATATGCCTTGAATAAAGAATGTATTTTTATGTTCATAGAACATTGACAAGAACTGTGAGCTTTATCATTCTTATGCCCAGCTGATTACTGTGTTTTTAATTGCTCTGAGAAAACAATCAAAGAAAACTTCCACACCTTCTCACACCCCACCCACATCCATGTGCCCACCTGCATCAGTGCCCATTTGGTCTTTTACCATGGATGAGTAGTCTGTGCTCCAAGCTTAGAAACCTATTCACTTAGTCATCATATTCTAGCCATTCTTGCTCCCATGTACCTAACTCCAGTCCATTTCCTACATTATCATTTTTTTCCTCTTTATTGGACATCAACAATCAAGCATATATCCTTTTTAAAAAATAAAAAAAGCAAAAAACAAAAACAAAAACCTCTTTAGGACCCTGTCTTTGTTTGGGCAGCCAATCACAATACCACAAACTGTGTGCCTAACAAATAACAGAAACTTATTCCTCAGAATTCTGGAGACTAGAATTCCAAGATCAAGGCACTGACAGATTCCATGTCCTGTGAGGGTTCACTGCATGATCTATAGGCAGTTAACTTCTCATTAAGTCCTCATATGGCAAAAGTGATAAGTAATGATCATTTTCACAAGTCACTGCAACAATCTCAAAAGTCTAGGTATCTCATAAACATCCTCTGTCCAAATAACACTTCAAAATACAAATTTATATAAACAGAAAATAGAACAAGATGATAGCAGTATGAATATTTACGCAGATTGCCTTTTAAGACGACAAAACAAGATGGAGATTTTGTTTTTCTTTTGATTTTTGATTTTCTTTTCTTGGCACCTTATTAGTTTTATGAAGAATGATATCTCACTAACATCAGTGTGAGAAGACATCTTTAAAATGTTTCTGAAATGCCTTTTTGCTATAGTTGTTAATTAAGAAGACTTACTTTTAAAAAAAAATATTTATTTTTTAGTTGTAGTTGGACACAATACATTTATTTTATTTATTTTTATGTAGTGCTGAGGATCCAACCCAGGGTCTCACACTTGCTAGAGGAGCACTCTACTGCTGAGCCACAGAAGACTTACATTTTCATTTTTATTATTTAGTATTTTAAGATTTAAAAAAGATCTACAAAATTAAATTTTACTAAAGTAATAAAGAGGAGATAAAGCAGAATTTTCTTTAATAACATTGCATTAAGGAGCAAACAATATTCTTTGCCACAGGGGCTAATTTCAGTGGGAATTAAAGTTAAAGGAAAGTCTGGCACAGTGGCACATGCCTGTAATCCCATCTACCCAGGAGGCTGAGGCAGGAGAATCACAAATTCAAGTCCAGCTTCAGCAACTTAGGGAGAATCTGTCAAATCAATCAATCAATCAATCAAAAAGGGCTGGGGATGTAGCTTAAGGCTGGAGATGTAGGGTAAAATGCCCCTGGGTTCAATCCCTAGTACTGAAAAAAATAAATAAATAAAAATAAAATAAAAAATGAAGCAAAGGAAAAAGAAAAAAGGTCACTCAATTGCACTAAAATTTATAATATTAGAATACTTAAGCTCTATGTAAAATTAAATATGATCAAGCATATGTAAATTTAATTTTAAATGTCTAATTCATTTTTATTCAGGTACAGTTTCAGGACCCTCAAGTTTCTAAAACTTTCTTTAGCTTCTTTAACTGTCTACTCAGTTTTTTTCCCCCCAGGGAATAAATGCATTCTATGTCATAACTTTATGGGCATGTTAAAATGGCTTCAGAACCTAGACTTCCAACATTCATAGTTTTTCTTAAAGTGGATGTACTTGTGAACATAATAATGTACACCTTTGAAGGCCAATATTTAACCAATTAAAGTACTAGCTTAGAATCAAATAAAGGAGAGTTTATCTTCTTCCTGATCTCACAAAACATTGGTTATCCTTTTGAGTTAGTTTTTACATGAATCTTTGTAATCTAGGCTTATGATCTGTAACTGTGATTGAGATGGTTGGATCCGTCTTGTTACCTAGCACGCCTGAGCCCCTTAGCATCAGCTGCCTAGCATATATATATATATATATATATATCTGCTTAATGCCAATGAATACTGGCTCCTTTGCCAATAAAGTGTAAAGCGCTCCGTGAAGATTCCACCTGGAGAAATGCTACCTTAAATGAGGAGATGGTCAACTCCAGAATCTCCCAGATTTTGCTATCTAAATCCAAAGAGGTCTTTTGAATGGTTTATTCTGAGAAAATGGAAGCCATACCAAGAGAAGGCCCGTTTATTCATTTAATCCAGAGATCTCTTATCTCAGAATTAGACAAATCTATTCCTGGAGTTACTGGACCTATTAGGTTCTAAGCCAACTTTGAGATCCCTGTCTTCAGTGGCCAAGGTCATAAATTTACACAAGAGCAGTTTTGGTCCTGTGGGATTTGGATGAAGTTGGGCTATCAGTAAATCAACATAGTGAAGGTGACCATTGTGGTTGATTTGATTCACACTTTCCTCTGTTATGTTAAGGAGGCTCTTGCCCGAGGGCCTCTTCAGCTGAGATTTCCTCCTCCCGGAATGCTTTAATCTCCCAGACATCTGCATGGCTTAGACTAGCTTTCTATAAATGGCTCCTTAGCAGTGTTCTCCCTTTCCACTTAAAGACAAATAGGACCCATCCATTCCCTACCGCATCTCCACCATCATGCCCCTTAGGCCCCATTATTTTTCTTCACAGCAATTATCACCACACTATATATGCTACTAAAAAAAAAAAAAAAATCTGAGCTCCTCCAATAGAATTTAAGCTCCATATGGATGGAGGATAAGGGAACAGACTTTGGTTATTTTGTTCACTGCTAGAGAGGACCTAGAAAACTGCCAGGCACAAAGTAGGGGCTCAACGCAAATTATTGGATAGGTGAATAAATGAAGGGATATTATTTACTGGGAGTCAACCAGTCTGATCATTAAGGCTGGGTCCAACTCCCAGATGTTTTTTCCCCAACCACAGGGTTATTTTTCATCAGGAAAGGAAGTTGTGTGCCCGCAGGTGGGCAGAGTGATGAGGACCCCCCTCTATTGAAACAAAGTGTCTTCTTTGTGGGGAAACTCCAGTGGGAGGCGTAGACAGACCATGGGACCTAAGCCCCCTTGTGTGGCCAGCCAATCACTGGGCGGGACACCGGGAGCCAACCCCTCTGCGCCAGCCCACCCACGCAGCCAGCCCTCTTTGCTGGTTTGCTGAGCTTAATTCGGAGGAGGGAGAGAGGCTTTAAAGGGCTAAAGGTTGAGCTCTCCCTTCTCATCAGAAAGCAGGTACGGGTAGAACCTTTTCCTTTTGATTTGTGGCTTTCAACACGGGGATTTACCCTTTGCCACCGACACCCACGAAGACCCACGGTATGAAAAGACCTGTCTCTTCTTAGATGTGCGTTCTATATGCTGTAGAATAGGAAGGACTCCGGGGGTGGGGGGTCCTTCCAGCGCCCACATTCTGTTTTAAGACGAGGGAAGAGGCCCTGGACTAAGTCCCGAGGATCTTCCCGGCCTGGGTGGTGGAGAAGGCCAAGGTGCAGTCTTTCAGGCGTGGCCGTTGTCCTCGAGGGAGAGGGGAATGTGGCGAGTCTGCGGTCACCTGGGACAGGGATGGGAGACAGAATCGGGGTTCGCACGTAATGAGGAGTTTTTGCGTGGAGACCCACTGTCACTTGTAAACTCATGTGCTGACTGCTTTTAACTTTCCAGTTAAAGTTTTAAAGTGGTCTGAATAGCCCATTTTAATCAGACCCGGGCAATCTAGGCGAGGCCCTCTCTGTGACTCTGGCAAGTGTTTTTCTTTAAATTCAAGGCTATTCCTGTCACCTGTGCTCTGCTGGTACTCATCTTGCTTCAGCCTTCTGTCCTGACTGGAAAGCAAAGAAACCGCCTGAAAGCTGCTTTTCCTGTGCTCCTCACTACCAGCTTATTTCTTATTTTGGTAGCAAACTTGTAGAACGCATGTATCAGTAACCTAAAATTCTCTCTCTACAGAGGCTACCAATAATCGCCCACCCACCAAATCCAATGATAGTTGGCAGGTATTCATTTGTCTCTTGGGGATTTGACAAAAAGATTTTGCCTTTTTGGCTCCCCTTCCATTAATTTAAAGGAGTTCATTTTGATTAAAGAAAGTTTTCACAAATCCCAAACAACAAGAACAAAAAAACCAAAACAACCCCCCCCCAAAAAAAAAAAAAAAAAACACCTGTGGATAGTATTTTGATGTATTTTTAAATGAATGCAAAGGGTTTGTTTTAATTCCTTAGTTATGATCCTCATATTTCTGCCATATACTTTTAGTCCTGTACATATTGTATATTGTCTATTTTAATGATTGAACAGACAAGCATGGGCCATACTTTTATGTGTTTTTCACTGATCATAATTGGATTCTTTGAGATTATTCTGAAAAAGCACCCTTATGCCCAAAACTTTCTTTTCTGTATTTGAGATTTTTCCCATGGTATGATGACCCAGAGAAGAAAGTACTGATTGAAAAGTTATGCAAGTTTTTAACATTTTCAGTAGTTGTGGACATGTAGCTTTCCAAGTATAACAATTAACATTTATGTTAACAGTATCTGCTTCATCCCATTCTTAACATGGTATTATTTTTTTAAGTTTATTTTTGCCATTTTGATAATTGAGAAGTGTTATTTTCTGGTTTGCATCAGTTTTGGTATCTAAGTTTGAACTTTTTTTTTTTTAAATATTTAACACTTGTTAGCCATTTGCTTTTTTCTTAAACTTCTATAAATGGGCAATTCATGATAAATTTGTTTTCATTCTATCCTGGTCTGTTTGTATCATGCCTTTATTAAAGATGATATGAACCTTTTAAAACCATATTTTAATGTGAACTGTAGGTAACTACATTAAATACAAATGGCAGTTTCATAAGTGATTACCAAGTGATCCCTCATAGAAATCATTACCAGTACTTAAGAGCCCCAGAGTATGCACTCCTACATCTTGTCCTGCAGCTGTAACTCAACCAACTTTTTGGGTACTTTATTATACCTACTCCATTTTAAAAATACATATGCCTTCATAAACATTATAGTTCAGTGGGGTTTTTTTTGTTTTAATCTTTTAAAAATGGAATTATGAAATGCACAATCTTATTTGGTTTGGCTTCTTTCAGTGATCATGAGATGATTCATCCTAGTGAATGTAGCTGCAGGTGATGTATTTTTGTTACTGAATAGGATTTCATTATACAAATTTACCATAATTTTGTTATTAGTTCTGTAGGCAGACTCATTTTTTCCTAGTGTTTGGAAACTACAGATCATACTGTGGTAGTTCTTCTTGCATTATTTCTGAAGCATATGTACACGCATTTCTACTGGAGAGTTGGGAGGAAGGTAATTGCTAAAACATGAGACTATGCCTATCTCCAATTGAAAAAACCATTTTATTTTAGAATAAACTTTTTAGAATCACAGAAAGTTCTTGTATACTTCTTACTTTTTTTGTTACAACTAGGACAGTAATTAAGTTAATTCAGCTGCACTTAACTTGGTTTTCACAAGTTTTTTTCCTACTTTTTTTTTTTTTTCTTTTTGTATTCCTGGATTCTGTTCAGGATACCCATATTACATCTGGTCACTTTCTCTTTCGTCTCTTCTGGTCTGTGAGGGTTTCTTAGTCTTTGTCTCTGACCACAACAATTTGAGAAGTTACACATATTTTGTGGCATGTCCCTCCATTTGGTTTGTTTGATGTTTTACTCTTGGGTAGATTGGGATTATGGGCCTGAGGGAGGAGTAACTGTGATGTGCCGTTCTCAGTACACACTTGGGAATGATATTATTAACCTTCATCATGGGACTGAGACAGTGTTTGTCATGTTTCTCTATAAAGTTGCTCTACTTCTTTATTCTACATTTTGGAAGCAAATCGCCAAGCAGAAGGGTGCCTGCAACGTGATGGGAGGGGGTGAAGCTCCACCTCCTGGAGGAGGGGTATGCAGCAGTGAGTTAAAGATTTTTGGAAAGTGGTTTCAACTGGGGCAATTCGCTGCCCTGGGGAAATTTAGCAATATCTAGAAGCATTTTATTTGTCACAGCTGCAGAAGATCAAGAGTTTTAATGGCTTCAAGTGGGTACAGACCAGGAATGCTACTAAGCATCATATAACAAACACATAGCAGAAAATTATCTAAATTTGTCAGTAAATAATTTATCCAAAAATGTCATTAAAGCTGAGATTGAGAAACTGCTATTGGAGATTCCATGAGGACAATCAAGAAAGGAAATCAGGCAGATCTATGGGAGGAAGTAAACAAAAATATGCTCTTCTCTGGGGTAAATGACATTTCCCCACAGAACTTCTTATTTCTATCCTCAACCATAAAGAACCTCTCCTTCCTTTGTGTTCTCCCAAGACTACTGTAGCTCAGGTGACAGCTGTTATATATTTAGAAGTCATCTTCTAGCCAGGCATTCAGCACAGGTTCTAGTATCATAGATCATGGCGGCACCAATTTCATGTAAATGAACTCCCAGTGCCTAGAAAAAGGCAGCACTACTTAAGAGAAAGAGTATGATTTGTAGTTGGATAGGCTATTTGTCAACTCTGTGACCTAATTTCTAAGTGTCTGTATCTGTAAAATGTAAGTAAAACCAAACTTTAGGGAGTGTTTTAAAGACTAGACAATCTTGGGGCTGGGGTTGTGGCTCAGTGGTAGAGTGCGCGCCTTGCCAGGTTCAATCCTAGCACCACATAAAAATAAAGGTATTGTGTCCATCTACAACTAAAAAAATATTTTTTTAAAACAGGCTAGATAATCTTTTCATAAAGAGCAGTAGGTACTCAAGAAATATAGTCACTATGAATATGAGCTGAAGGAATAATTTATTTTGAACAAATATTTTAATTATTGTAGGTGGTAAAAGTTCATGTCATTTATTTTAAATTGAAATTCTCTTAACCCTGGTTGCCCATATTGGTTCAAAACATTTTGGGATAAATGAATACCTTCACATAAGAGAAGCAGCACCAAATTATCTGTTTTTCTCCTGAAAATGTAAATAAAAGAACACAAACCAAAAAATCCCTTGAAAACAACAAATTCATTAAGAAAAGGCCAGAGTATATTGTATTCTAATCGGAATTGCAGATATAATGTAGTTGAAACCCAATAGAATTCTGACTTGAATAAAACTTGTCTCAGAGGAACACAAATGAAAAAAGTGTGGGATTATGAGAGTCAGGGAGAGAGAAAATATCAAGATATAAGGTGTTCTCCATGTATATATGTCAAAATATTCTCTACTGTCATGTATATCGAAAGAACAAATTTTAAAAAGACATAAGGTGGTGTTAAAATGCATTATTATGAATGGTACCTTGTAAGTTACGGGCATGTATTAACTTCCTTAATCCTTATGATGTAGGCATTCTTGCCATTCATGCTTACAGATATGAAAAATTAATCCCCAAGTACCTGTTGGCTTTTGTAACAGCGTGGTAATTAGCTGAGCTATCTTGGTGTAAGTATAGAGGAAGCAGTTAGATTGAAGTAGACTGAAAACTGTAATAAGTAGAGAAGATGCTTTAGAAGTTTGACTATAAACATGAAGGGTGTATGGTGTGAAGGGAACATCTATGAAAGACTAAATTATATTTGGAAAGGCCTAAAGGAAAGACCTAGAAGACGGGGAGAAGTTGAAGATAGAAGAGAGAAAATGAGATGAGAGATCACTCACGGATCACTTTGAGAACAGTTAATGTTGATGGAATTCAGATCACAGGTGGAAGGATAAGCTACAGAAAGGGGGTAGGGCCACTTTGTTATAGGAAAGAAGAATAAAAAGGCCTATTTACAGTGATATCTGAAAATTTTTTAGTTAGGAAGTCAGGAATGTGTTCTATGCCTTACTTTCCCTCACCTGCCATATTCTGTATGTCATGGAGAAGTTTGTATTCCTTTAAAGGTTCTATAAATTTATTCCCTTTTACTACTTTTAAAAAAGTCACTATGTAACCTATTTTTGTCAGATTTATCTGTAATCTAGAATATTTCTGCAGTGTAGAAAAAAAAAACAAAAAAACAAAAAAAACCTCTAAACCTGCTGATAGTTCACCAATAACTATAGGACAAATCCACTTTCCATTTAAGCAATTAAACTGTCCCTTTTGTACATTTTTACTTCCATCACCTGTCTTTTCCAGTACCATTAACAAGAATGAAAGACTGCAAAGGGCAGAGGGTTTGAGAGAGATCTAAGCTGAGAGATCTAAGCTGAATTCTATCTGTTCACTTTTTAGCTCTGTCTTTTCAGGCAGATCACTGAAGAGGAGGTGAGGACCTTGAAGGTATTAGGGAGTGTGTTTAAGTGGCTAACTGGAATGCCCATGCTGAATAAAAAACTGAATAAAGTGGCTGATAAATGAAATGCAGGGCTCAAAAGACTAGAATTTGGTGTTTGAAAAACTGTCATGGGAATCAAGGCTTGAAATTGCTCAATTAATTCTAAGATATTAGTAGAAAGTGAGTTATGGGAATCTGCAATTTAAGAATTTTAGTAATAGCTACTGAAACCTGCGATGACAGCATTAGAGTAAAATGTTGGAGTGCAATAAGGTCATGGGAGTTGATGTCAAGGATATGAAGGAATTCTATCTGGGATGAGCTTTAACAGTGAACTTCACCCACAGTAACTGATGTTGGGAGTGGGTATGAAAGGAGTTTGTGAGCAAGCACCAGACATTTAGAGCCTCTATGAATTTGTGACCAGACATGACATGGTAAAATGAGATTGTGGGATGTTCCAATTGCATGTTTCAAGAATTATAATGTACTGGCAAGGATGCAGTAACAATGTTTTATAGGCTGAGATATGTGTTAGGTGTCTGTGGGGAAGAGAAGGAATCAGGAAACTAACCCATACTGTTCTGTGCCAGGTGATACATGAACCCTACTTCCTTTGATTCATACTACATTCCTCTGAGGTTGATTCTCATATCATCTCTTTGGAGAAGTATAAACTAGGCTGATAGAGGATGAACTGACTTTCAAACTTTTACAGTTCATAAATGGTGGGCCTGGGGGGCTGGGATCGTGGCTCAGCGGTAGAGTGCTCGCCTAGCATGTGAGAGGCCCTGGGTTCGATCCTCAGTACCACATAAATAAATAAATAAAAGAGATTTTGTGTCCAGTTACAACCAAAAAATAAATATTTAAAAAAATAAATGGTGGGGCTGGGACTGAATTCTGGGAGGGTGGAAAAAGTAATGCAATACAATGGTCTATGTCAAAGGATTGTTTTATGTCAGGAAATGTATCAGAAAATGCTATGGTTCTCAAATCATATTTTTACACATGTCCTATTTATTCCATGTTTTTAAAAATTTCTTTTTCCCCACTGAAGCCTGAATTCTGATCCATGGACAAGATGGCAGATTCATCGTCATCGTTTTCCTTCTTTTCTGATTTTGGGCTCCTATTGTATTTGGAGGAACTAAACAAAGAGGAATTAAGTAAATTCAAGTTGTTCCTAAAGGAGACCACGGAACCCCAACCCTGTCCGATACCCTGGACTGCTGTGAAGAAAGCTAAGCGGGAGGAACTTGCTAACCTGATTAACAAATACTATCCAGGAGGGCAGGCCTGGGATGTGACTCTCAAAATCTTTGGCAAGATGAACTTGAAGGATCTGTGTCAGAGAGCAAAAGCAGAGATCAACTGTGAGTGATACTGGGGACAAATCTGGGGGGAGGGAGTAGGAAGTGTTTCCTAGAGCTCTTCCGAATGATTCTTTAGAGGGACTTGGGGATTAAACCGCTCTAAGGGACATAGGCTTAGTGGTAGTCTCATACATGGGGAGCTTATTAGATCATTTGGGCAACACTGAAGCAGGAGATTTTGAGTAATTTCTCTCAGCCAGGCTTTTTTACAGGGATAACACTTTGTACCTATTAAAATGACTAAAGGAATTGACTGATGGGAATTATCCCATCTAATGGCCTTTGCCTAAATGATAGTCATAGGTTAAATTCTAAGAAATCTCAAATATGCTTTAAAATATTAGCTGAAATATAATGAGCTAAAAATTACTAAAAGACAAAACAAGTATTTTTAGCAATCTCAGTATTATAGACATTTAAAATCCATTGCTCATATACAAGGCTTTACAGTTACAAGTGTGTATCCATTATATACTTAGTGCATCTTCGTCTTGCTCTAAGGTCAACATAGGCAAGGAAACTGAGACTTGTACTACACCATTTGCCCTAGACCTACAGATAGAAGGAATGGCAAGTTTTGTTTGCACCGCATCATTTCCTCCCTTGGCTAAGCTGGTGGGGTTTGAGGCTCTGTTGCCTCTAGTTTCTTTTAACTCAGATAGTCTCAGAACTGGAGCACTGAGTAGAAATGCTGGATCCTGTTGTGTCCATCACCCAAAATATTTGATTTTGGAAAATATCATGATTCTGTTGGTACTTGTTGCAGGGACAACCCAGAAAATGGGACCACAGGATGCTGAGGCTGGAGCGGCACCAATTCAGGAGGTGGTGCTGGGTGAGTAGATAGGCTTTTTGTCAGCATTTGAGCTTTTGAAGTATTATGAGGGGCTTATCTCCCAGAGGAACATTGTTCAACTTTTGTTAATATCTTCTAATACCCCACCTGTTCCTGAATATCATTCAGAAAGAGTTGACAACATTGGCTGTCTGGTCTAAAGTTGGAATCAGGGCCATATTAATGCAGGGCCTCAGGAGAGCAGTATTTGGAAATGTCCAGTTAAAAGTTGACAGTGTGATGAACAAGGTGGACTAAAAATTTCTTGAGTTGGCAGAGGACGTACAGCTTATCACATCTATTACCTTCTTTCAGAGTAGTGCTGTAATTGAGTTCCAGGTGACCAACTAGTTCATGTTAATTATAATTTCTGGAACCAGATCTTTTCCGTCCTGGTTCATCACCATTTCTACTTCCCTTTCTTTGTTTTGAATTATACTTAGTTGAGTTCTAGCTTCTATAAATGGAATGAAAGTAGAAAGAAAATTGAACCAAGTGAGAGAACTTTATTTTTAACCTAGCTACAATGTTTTCTAAATGGCCACATTATTTCATTCAATAAATAATTGAGAATATACTTAATTTCAAGCACCAGGGAATACAGTTTGCTTATTAAATGACCTTGACTATAACTTCCCACACCTGTAATATGAAAAACACTAATGATAATTTTTATTATTTAAAACCTAGTAGGTTTGTTGAGATGTTTGTTTAAATATAGCTAATTATGTCTATTATTTTTCAGCAATTTGTGATAAAAGTTAACAGTACTTCTTATAGAAACTTTAGAAAATATTATAAGTACAAAATCAAAGATATGAAGAACAGCAGTGATTTATTGATTCTCCTCTTTATGTTTATCAATTCCACAATTTGAATTATTGTAGTTTCATGATAGAGTTTAGTTTTTGTAAATAGTTCCTCCTCCAACCTACCAAAATGTTTTGGCTATCATATGTTTGCTTATTTCTATCTTTGCTTTTCAACTTCCCATAAGTGAAACAAACCTATTTTTTAAAGGATTCAAAATATCATTTAAAAAGTGGGTTTCTCCTTTTCTCCTCTTCGTATCCCAACCTATTATTAATATATCTTAGAAATGGACAACTAATTCAAGTCTAGTTTCAAGTAATATACCACATCATAGTACAAATATAATAACTTGTGTTTATCATTGCTGCCATTTTCACTTAAACATATGCATATATAGATAATATACGTAGAATACCTAATTGAAAATATTGTTGTGATTATATTAAAATGTTATCCATTAAGACATTCTAAAATAAGAAAAATAAATACCTTTATTTTACCTTTCCAAAAAAAAGGAATTAACCAGTATTAACATTTTGATGCATATCCTGTAGGTTTTGAGGCACATAAAGTTTGTCTACTTTTTCCAGGACAGGATCGTTTAAACAGATTTCCCTGAAACTTGATTTCTTTTTAACTAAATAATTGATATTTTGCATATTTGCATTTTTTCATATATCTATACTTTATTCAGAAGTTGAACAGTATTCAATTATGATTGCATTCTTTTCTGACACTTCTTGTGTACAAGGAGATATTCGTCTCTGGGCATGTGATGATGAACTAGGGATATAGTCTCTACCCAAGTGCATCATTTCTTTGAAAGTAAATAATTAAAGCTTGAGATATGTATTGTGAATGGAAAATACATCAGGTTTTGAGAATATATGAAAGGGAGAACTATTCTAGGACTAAGATTCAAAGAACGTCTTTCCAAGACAGTATCATTTGAATGGAAATCTAGGGAGAAATCAAGATTCTAGATTAAGATGAGATTATGTTTGGACACTGGGAATTCTTTTCTTCAAAATATTCAGGCTTTGCTTCAGTGTTCATTAATAGAAATGAATCTACTTTGGATTATTTTGATGTATAGATTCAGGTTTGTCTTATTGTCCTCCCTAGTTGCTGTTATTGTCTCTATTACTTTTTATCTGGATGATGATTCTGTTCACCACATATCATTCTCTCTATTGAGAAAGGTATAAAGAAGAGAACATATTCTAGAGTAAATATAATTTTTATTTTCCATAACAATTTAACAGCTTCTAATGCAGGCTTTAAGCCTACAGAAATATTTGTTTTGATTTCTCCATTTAAAATCTAAGCCATCTTTGATTTCAGCCTATATTACTTTTGTAACTCTGGTATTCTTAACATTGCAACTAATGAAATTTGTTTTGATCATGAGTGATCAAATTTGTTTTGATCATTTTTTTTTGTTTTACCTGCTCCATTATGTCCTAGGTGGTGGAACAGAATACAAAATTCAAATAAAGGAAAAATTTTTTGACATATTGGTTAGGAACTCCTTGCCGGGAGAACCTATAGATTTCCATCATGGAATTATTCAGGAAGAGCGAAACCTATTGGAGCATTTGTTTGATGTGGATGTCACAAGTGGTGATCAGCCACAGACAGTGGTGCTCTGGGGAGTTGCTGGAGTTGGGAAAACAACATTGATGAGAAGGGCGATGTTAGAATGGGCAGAGGGCAATCTCTATCAACAGAAGTTTGCCTATGTTTTTTATCTCAATGGGCGAGAAATTAGCCAGCTGAAAGAGAAAAGCTTTGCTCAATTGATATCAGAGGACTGGCCTAGCAATGAAATCCCCATTGAAAATATCCTGTCCCAGCCAAGTAGTCTTCTTTTTATTGTTGATAGTTTTGACGAACTGAACTTTGCCTTTGAGGAACCTGAGTTTGCACTTTGTGAAGACTGGACCCAAGTACACCCTGTGTCCTTCCTCATGAGTAGTTTGCTGAGGAAAGTGATGCTCTCTGAATCATTCTTGTTGGTGACATCAAGATTCACGTCTTCTAAGAGACTGACATCCTTGTTGAAGGACCACTGTTATGCAGTGCTACTAGGAATGTCTGAGGATTCAAGAAGGGATTATATTTACCAGTTTTTTGAAGATGAGACATGGGCCATGAAAGCATTCAGTTCATTAAGAGACAATGAGATGCTTTTTGACATGTGCCAAGTTCCCCTACTGTGCTGGATCATCTGTACTTGCCTGAAGCAGCAAATGGTGAGGGGCAGCGATGTCACGGTGATCTGCCAAACAACCACAGCTCTGTTTATGTGCTGTATCTCCAGCCTGTTTGCATCAGTAAATGGACACTCCCCTAAACTGCCCAATGAAGCTCAGCTAAGGAGCCTGTGCCACTTGGCTGTCAGAGGAGTATGGACCATGACACATGTGCTCTACAAAGACAATCTCAGGAAACATGGGTTAACCAGATCTGACCTCTCAATTTTTCTGGACGCGAATATTCTTCAAAAGGACATAGAGTATGATAATTGCTATGTGTTCACTCACCTACATTTTCAGGAGTTTTTTGCAGCTATGTCTTATATGTTGGAAGTCAGTTGGGAACACAGAGACCATTTCTTCCAGTCTTTGGAGGACTTGAAGCTATTACTTGAAAGTGAAAGTTGTCAAAACCCCCATTTGAGGCAAATGAAATGGTTTCTGTTTGGCCTTTTGAATGAAGATAGAGTGAAACAATTGGAGGACACTTTTAATTGTAAAATATCCCTGGAGTTAAAATCAGAGTTACTTCAGTGGATGGAAGTATTTGGAAAAAGTGACACTTCTTCATCACACCTGGAACTTCTGGACTTGTTTTTCTGTCTCTATGAGACTCAAGATGAAGCATTTGTAATCCAGGCAATGAGCTATTTTCCAAAGGTTAAAATTGAGATTTGTAAGGAAGCCCATTTGCTTGTGTCTTCATTCTGCCTTCAGTACTGCCAATGTTTGGAGACCATTAAACTGTCTGTGACTGTGATATTTGAAAAGCCATTAAACTCAGGCCCTGTAGCCGACACTTGGTAAGTGCCCTGTGGGGGGAATAAAGAAAGTAGATTTTGTTGGAGGAGGAGTTGAACCAAGGTTCCAGAGCTGGGATAACCTTGGAGAGCTGTTCCACTCTGTGGCAAGGAGGCCAGGCATTTAAACCCCTATTGACCAGTCTTGACTACTGTAAGAAATAAGCAAAAACTTGCTTGAGCTGGCTTTTCTGGTTTGAAGGCAAAATTCTAGAAAAGGCACAGGGATGATAACTCTCAGCTGTCAGCATTCCCAGCAACTGGGGGAAATGAATGCTTCAGTTCTGAAGGAAGGATATAGTGTCGTGCAAACTTGCATCCATTGTAGGAAGTATATTAATTTTTAAAAACAATCCCTTCCAGAAAAATAAGGGGCAAGAAACTACTTGCTGAAGCTGATACACAAAGGTCATCTACGTGTACTGTGTACCCCTGTACTCTACTGACCTAGCTCACCTTCCCATTGTCTAAAGGTAGACCTTTAGTGTGTATGCATATGCTTTATGAAAGATCTCAGCCCTTTAATGCCTATGTAAAAACTATCAGAGGTTAGTAAGAAATAATAGGTGCTGGATAAATGTGTTTTTTTGTTTTTTAATATTTACTCTTTTTAGTTGTAGTTGGACATAATACCTTTATTTATTACTATGTGGTGCTGAGGATCGAACCCAGGGCCTCACACATGCTAGGCGAGCACTCTACTGCTGAGCTACAACCCCAGCCCTGGATAAATATTTTTTAAAAGAATAATTCACCTTCAGCATTTTATGTATATTATTTGGCCCTATTCCCATCCTCAAGTTGACTTTTCTCACCTACCCATCTAAATCTGGGGGACAAATTGAACTATAGAATTCAGTTCCAAATTTAATTAAAATTGAGAGCTTACTTGGTCTCATAATGAGCCAGACACTCAACATATTATACAGCTTAATGCTGATAGCAAGAAAATTATACATCTCATACATAAATATCTATTTAAGGTTTCAAAGCTGAGATTCAGAGGTTTACCTAGAAAATAAGTTCTTTTTTTTTAAAGAGAGAGAGAAATTTTTAATTTATTTTTTAGTTTTTGGTGGACACATCTTTTATTTGTATGTGATGCTGAGGATCGAACCCAGCACCCTGCGTATGCCAGGCCAGCATGCTACTGCTTGAGCCACATCCCCAGCCCTAGAAAATAAGTTCTTGATTCAAGAACATCAAATAAGACAAACACTTGCTGAGTATTTACTGTATACCTGACAGTCTTCTAAGACCTTTGATTTGTTTTTTCCAACAATCCCATGAAGTAGATACTCTCTCTCATTTTACTTATGGAAAAAAAAAGACACCAAAAAGGCATACTTGAGTGAGGTCACACATCTGAGTCCCCTGAGACTTTAATTTTCCAACTTTTTCCCCATTTGCTCCATTGGACCTATACACAATTACAGAAGCAGCCATCTCTTAAGAACATATTTTTCCTTTTCCTCTGAACCGTGATAATAGAAATTGGGGGCTGGAATGCTCTGACCTTTACTTTTAAGGAGTTCAAGTAATTTTCTTCAGTCGGTTTTCTTAAGTCTGACTTCCTTGTTCCATTTCAAGAAGATGTGACTAAACCCAGGCCTAAGAATGTCTTTTATACTTAACAATAAATGTTTGGAAGTCTGGCCACTAGATTGTCAGGCCTCACGCTAGCTTCCCTCACTTATGTTGCAGAGTTGTCTAACGCTAGAGTTGGCCTTGTTGCTAAAAATTTTTAAAAGGATCTGAGAACTCAAGTTTTAAAAGGGTCATTGTAGGTGACTTCAGTCTATTTTACAAGATAACTATATTGTAAACTTGTCTCATTCACCATTTTGTCTATAGCATTTGTACATAGGAAATATTTGAATGTTTTATTATCATGTTTTCACAAATTTGACCTTAAGTGGTAGACCATTACTCTGTAGTACCATTCATTCCAATTTAATTAAGGTATCAGAACCAATTTATTTAGTACTATTATGAACAAAGCAACAGATATTTATAGTAAATATTTTATATATAATTTATTTACTAAATATTTCAATGTAAATGATAGCTAACAATTGTTAGGAAGCCCTTAAAACCTGAGACACTTGCTGAACATTTTCTATAGGTTGCTTTGCTGAACTTTCACAGTTATCCTAAGAGATTCTCAACTTTATTTGCCAAGATGAATAAGCTGAAGCTCACTTGATTAGTAAATTTTTCAATTAGTGAGTGGAAGAGTTGAGTTGTTCTGTGTTTTAGAGCTTATGCTTATTATAGTCACCAGGCTACTTCTGTTTTATTCCTTTACCACCCTTTATTCATCTTAGAGTCTTTGGTAATATACCTGATAATTAACTCATTCAGCATTTTAATGTTTGCGGGTGCTTCTGAGTTCCCACTTATCTTGACTATTGAGTCTTCACAACCTTATAAAGAGAGAAGACATTTCCATTTTATAAATGAGGAAATCTTGGAGCTCATAGAATTGATGTGATGTATCTAAAGTATTATAATTAGTTAAATGATAAGGCTCAAAGCCTTTGGTTCTTAATATATAACATATCACACCACACTAAATTGCTACCTACTAATCCTAACCTTACTCTTTGTGGTCTTATGCTTTTTTTTTTCCTTCATGACATTGACTCTTCAGATATTTGATCTCTTGTTCTTCCCAGGTCTCTCCCTCCAAAGAGAAATCTCTCTAGTTTTAATTTTTTGTGTATTTAGGGAGTAGATAAGAGATGGGGAAGCTATTAAGAAAACAAAGCTTCTAGAAAGATGCCAAGTAGAGAGAAGACTTACTGCTGGACTGTGCCCATGGAACAGCTGCACTGAATGCTCCTCCAGTTTCCAAAGCACTTTTACTTTTATACTAATATCATCTTCTGAGAGTTGACTGAGCTGAAATAGATTCACACATCTTTTTCTTTCCACTCATATATAGGCAAAGGGACAGTGATCGTATTATCCGTTGCTGGAAAAATTTCTGTTCTGTGTTTCACACAAATGAAAACTTGAGAGAATTGGAACTGTATCATAGTAACCTTGATGAATTAGCAATGAAGACTTTCTGTCAAGAACTGAGGCACCCAAATTGTAAACTACAAAAACTACTGTAAGTCTGGCATAAGAAAATTTAATGGAGTTACTGATCTTTCTTCTTATCTTCCACTCTTATTAGGGGAAACCAATGGTAAATAGTCATGCAACACATAATAACATTTTTGTTAATGACAGTTGGTGATATGATAAAATTCTGTCTCCTAGTGATCTCATAGCTACCTCGGTTTCTGTAAGTCCTATCATTGCTGTTTGCAAAACAACAAATTGACTAATGACACACTGATCAAAATGTGTTCATCATAATGGTACTTTAAAATCCTTTGTCAAAATACTGTTAAGAACACGAACAGCAGAAACTTTTGAGGATATGGGAGCATAACTAACTTGTTTTGGGAAAGATTCTACAGGGTGTGATAATTGTTCACATGAGATTTTGAGGCTTGACTAGGAATTTTCTAGGTAAAGAACACAGAGTCATGGGGAAGTTGGGACTGTAGCTCAGTGGAAGAGTGCTTGCCTGACATGTTTGAGGCACTGGGTTTGATTCTCGGCAGCACCACATTAAAAAATAAAGTATTAAATGCACACATCTGGTTTTTTTTAGTTGTCAATGGACACAATATATTTTTTTATGTGGTGTTGAGGATTGAACCCAGTGCCTCACATGTGCAAGGCAGGCTCTCTACCACTGAGCTACAGCCCCAGCCCTTAAATGTGCACACCTTTTTTTTTTTTTTTAATCCTTCTTTTAAAAAAATTTTTTTTAGTTGTACACAATACTTTTACTTACTTTTATGTGGTGCTGAGGGCCTCACACGTGCTAGGCAAGCATTCTACCACTGAGCCACAACCTCAGCCCAAGTACACACACCTTTTTTTTAAAAAAAAAAAAAAACCCACAGACATTCTAGGCAAATCAGCAAAGCACTTTCAAAGACAAGCTCTAGAATTTTCTATTTTTTCTTCTGAAAAAAATTTTTTTTCTTGGCGCTGGGGATTGAACTCGGGGGCACTCGACCACTGAGCCATATCCTCAACCCTATTTTGTATTTTATTTAGAGACAGGGTCTCACTGAGTTGCTTAGCGCCTTGCTTTTTTGCTTAAGTTGGCTTTGGACTTGCAATCCTCTTATCTCAGCCTCCCAAGCTGCTGGGATTACAAGCATGTGCCACCGCACCAGGCCTGAAATTGGTTTTCTATTGAATAATTTACATTCAATAAAATGCCCAGATATAAAAAAGTGTGACAATATAACATATTGTCAACAATACCCAAAACAAGATAAAGTATTTTCTTCATCTCAGGAAATTTCCTTGTAGCCCTTCCTATTCAGTCCTTTCATGTCATCCAGTCCCTGAGGCAATCATATTCTAATACCTGCCATCGTGGGGCAGCTTTGTCTTTTCTTATAAATCCTTTAGTTTAACTAATACAGTATATGCTTATTGTGTCCATCCTATTTTCTTAACAAATATTTGAAAAATGTCTTTCTTACCTATTTTAGTCTTTTTCTTATTACTAACTAGCATTTCATTATATGACTATACTAGAGTTTCTTTATTCATTCTCTTGTAAATGGAACCCTGGGATTTTCCTAATTTTTTAGTTGTTTTGAGTAAGACTGCTTTGAATATCCTTTGAATTCTTTCCTTGTGACATAAGTTTTCATCTTTGGTGAATACTTGGGAATGGAATTGCCTATTAATAGATGTATATCTTAAAAAATGGAGTTCTCCAAAGTGATTGTGCCATTTTGTAGTACCAAGAGCAATATATGGAAGTTCTAACTGCTCTTTATATTTGCCAACATTTGCTGCTATCAATCTTTTAAATTTTGTTAATTTGGCTCTCATGCTCTCATTTTTAAAAATGTGTTTTTTTGCATGTCCCTTGCATTCTGCTAGAACCTGGAACTGATTTTATTTCCCTCTGTATTTTAGTGCCTGTCTCATATGTCCAAGGTCCATTGGGTGCTTAGAAGTATGTATTGAATGCTGAACAAATGATGGATCCTTGTTTCTATCAACCCTGAAAGCTCTTTCAAGAGGAAAGAGGCTTCATTAAACATTTTCCTCAGAATCTGTGTTTTTAGTGAGTTCTGGTACTAGATTTCAAGTAACTAGAGTTCATTGGTCTTGTAGATTAGGGAGTTGAGGAAGGAGGGTATATGCTATGATTAAAGGGTTTTTGGAAGTCCTTTTCACTCATTTCTAAACCTCTGGCCAACATTATCCCTTCATTGAATGTCACCAGTCCAAATCTTAAAAACCAATGCCGCCTTGTTGGTTAAATGGATTCCTCTTTTAGAATGCAAGGATCTCTGAGAGGGATGACACTCTGGTGACTATTCTGTCTTTGCAACCTTAGTGGTAGTTCCTTTACTTTAACAAGTGAGACTGCTTCTGATTTATATTTACAGAATGCTTCAGGCACTTTTATTAGATGAGGATGGTTAGTGTGACAAGTGGGTAAAAAAAAAAAAAACAACTTTATTTTCTTGTGGATGATTGGGGGCAGAGATGATGGGAGAAAGGGTAGTGATCAGAGGGGAGGGGAGGTGGTATCACAAGAGGAGGTTTCAAACAGTTAAGTGTGAACAGACTGGGAATTTGGGGCCAGCAAAGGCACTACAGAAGAATCAGACATATTGACTGAGTTAGCAGATGGAAAGTAGGAAAGAATATTGGAAAATTTAACTTTATATTTTGCTTCAAATTGCCTCTGTACACCTAAAAACATCTGTAAGATTACAAGACATATTTTGTAACAGTGTGTTTTGCTAATGATGTGTACCACACAGTTGATATTAGCTAGGCACTCATTTTGATTACTTAAAGATTTTAATATTGTTATTTCATGTTATAGTTGCAGTATTTGGAACAGTGCTGATGATTTTGGTAGTCATTCCTGAGATTAAGTCTTCAGAAGCTACTCTCTGCTTTTCCTGATGTTATCACCTTTTTCCTTTAAGGTCAAAAAGGTTGGTGGTGTCAGGATATAAATGGAAATCAAAGCTGTAACACAGTTGCTTTTCTAAGCAATACTCTGAAACTCAGATTAATTACCTGACCTAAAATATGAGAAACCCAGTCAGATAAAAGATGAAAGTAAGATAAGAAAATACTTATGTAATATCCAAGAGTTGAATATGAATAGAGAGGGGTGCTGTAACCAGAGAGAGAGATGATTTTGTAATCCCTTCTGCATATTTTTTCTTCTGAAGGTTGAGATCTGTTGCCTTCCCTGATGATTGTCGGGGTATATCTAGTTTGTTGACTCACAACCAGAATCTGATGCATCTCGACCTGAAAGGGAGTAAAATAAGGAAAAATGGAGTAAAGTCATTATGTGAAGCCTTGAAACACCCAGAGTGTAAACTACAGAATTTGAGGTAAGTATTGAGTTTTTTATATTATTATTGAGATTTTGATCTGTCCAAACAGACAGCCAAACAATGTATTAATGATGTCAGGGTGAGTGCTGGAGCAGGCTCAGTTTTACTTGAGTTTTGATAATGAATCCCCCTCATTTATAACTGCAACTCAGTAACAAGACCAGAGGTTGAGAAAGAACAGTGTGGCAACTGTAAAGGTGCTTGCTTGTTATCAGATATTTATCTTAGTGTCAGCCCTCTACTGATTTTTCTTTAAGAATGTGAGCGCATTAGCAATCATACTTGTTCTGATGATTAAAATCTGACAGATTTTAAGAAATATATTATTTTCCAGTGAAGGTCAAATAAATCAGTTTCTGACAAAACAAAAAATCATTATAGTAGGTTTTATCTTGGAAGTTTTTGTAATCCCTACACTTAATTCAGTTGGCCAAGACTGAATCTTGATGCATGAAGGGCCAGGTATGCCACCATTGTTGAAAGAAAGCTGTTGGAGAGAGAACTGATATCTGAAGTAAGTCTTTCTTGGATTCTGTGACCAATGGGAATTTTTTAAAAAAAGTCTTACTGGTTTCTGCAAGATGAAATTAACCTATAGCATGTCTGGAGAGTTCTTGGATAATTCTTAAACATGGGTTGAATGCAGTTGTCATCAGGTCAGGTTGGGGCAAAAGTTTTAACAGCTGTGAAGTAGTTTTAGGACATTATGAATAATTTCTGTAACCTGTCCTTCTGGTCTATAATCAAGTAAGAAGTATGTAACTGGTTCCCATGTCTAAAAATAAAATGTATTAGTAGCATAAAACCTGTTAAATGGTAGGAAAGATATTTCTTACAGTGGGAGCTGTGTATCTAAGACAAAAAAATCTTGGCATGAGACAGATCAGCAAGATGTGAAAGAGCCCTTTCAATTGAGGTTTGAATAAAGTCGTCTGCTGACATTCATTTACTTTTGCAACCTTGATGAAGACCAAGTTAGCAGGCTTTCAAGTGGGGAATCATCTCTGTGGGTTAACTATTAGGGCTTCTTAAACCAGTGATTAGATGCTTTTGCAATAACGTAATTTGCAATAATGTAACATTACATTGTGGAAGGACTGGATGTTTTTTCATTGTGGGTGGTCACTAGAGAGTAACTGATGGTCTCCCAGACCTCCTCTTAACATTTCATATAGGAAAACTTCCAGTTTTCTGTTTGCCTTAAATATCCTGGTATAAGAGCCAGTGGCAGTATGAATGTCCTCATTTAGTCTGGTTTTTGCATAAATCATACTGAACTGAACTCTTCAGAATTGTGTTTTGATGGTTTATTCTCCCCAATTCCAAATGGTATGGGCAATAAAGTGTTAATAGATTAGTGGGTCTTTGTAAGTATGCCCTGCAGAGTATGATCCCCAATTATTGTCAGAACTTTGCATATTTAGAAATAAGATATTCTAGAAAACTTTAAATTGCTGAGGGATTCATTTCAGCCTTTGTACCTAAACTTACTGAAAAGGTAAACATAATCACTAATTTTCACAGAAATGTTTCACTATAATATTTACTAAAGTTTCAAGAAAAGAAGGGAGAAAGGTCTGTTCATGTCTTAACTTTTTCCACATTGTGGGCCCAATAATAGGTTAGTTATTAAAAATATGCTGGGAAACATAGGGGGAAAACTGAAAACTAAATACATTAGAAGTATGCCAATGATTCCTAATTGTGTCCAGAATCCCTTCTTAGACTGGGAGTCACAAACAATGTGAGGGAGCAGTTCTTGGTTCCACCAAACATGAGTGTCAAATGGTATAAAGACAAAACACATCTTAAAATACTTCTAATTAGAAGACTAATATAAGGGAAGCAATCACAATAATTGAATAAAAGAAACATACCTGACAAAGGCAAATATCCACAACAGTGCTGCAATAACTAGAGTAAAATATTGGATAACAGGTAAATAACATAGGGATCAATAGAAATTTTTGCTTCTACAGGAGTGAGGAGCCCCTTCTGGTTTATTATGATTATTTACAATCATGAAGCACATAATGAGTCATCATAAATATGAATAGCCTTTGGAGAGGGTACAAGCTTTGGAACCAGAAGTTCTGCTACCTGGGCACATTATTCTGTATGCAGAGAGTTGAAAACTAAATATCAGTCATCTCTCCTCCATTACCAAAATTTTTCTGATATTCACTCACTTTTGTAAAGTTGATTATGCTAATCATACCAATTAGGCTTAAATGAAATATCACTTAAAATTTTAAATCCTAACTTTTAAAAAATAACATGGAATATAAGGAAATATATATATCTTGCTATTTTAATTTGAATAGTATGAAGAACAAATGGGTGTTAAAGTAAATTGTGGGACTGGGGATGTGGCTTAAGCAGTAGCGTGCTCTTCTGGCATGCGCAGGGTGCTGGGTTTAATCCTCAGCATCACATAAAAATAAAGATGTTGTGTCCACTGAAAACTAAAAAATAAATATTAAAAAAATTCTCTTTCTCTCTCTTAAAAAAAAAAAAAGAAAGTAAATTGTGTGGTAAGAAAGTAATTTTCTGTCTTAAATTTTTCTAGAAAACTTTGATACACATAAATTGCTAACTTATTTTTAAAATATTATAACTCCAAGGTTCCAAAATTGGTTCCAAAGTTTAGAAACTGTTTCTATATTTAACGTTAAAGATAATATAACTACCACCTTTGATATCTAAGATTATATCAAAACAATGACACCTCAAAACTTGACCCAGATAGTATATAATTGCAATATTCACTGATTACAATTTATAAATATGCTGGTAACTTAACTCACTTTAATCATATTCCCACATACATGCTTTTAAATATTAATGTAATTAATGTAAGCATAAGAGATTTAAGAAATTTAATTTTCACTGTTAAATACAGTATATGGCCTTATGTGATCTAAAAACACCATGTTGTATTTTTTGTTTTCACTGTGGTAAATCAAAAGGCTATACAGCCAGCAGTCTTTTGAATTTCAAATTTCAGAAAATTAATTTATCTAATGATTTTCCTTGATTTAGAATAGGCCCATGAGGCCTATCCTGTTATAAAGGTACCTTCTCTTAGGAACACAATTCCTCTGTCACCTGCAGTACATTCATACTGATTCTCAGAGAAAGACAGCTTCTGCATGTTGCTTCAGCAACAACTCTCTCCTGTCATCCCTGAATTTCTAATGATGTCATAAAAGTAACCTCACAAACAAACAAAAAAAATTGGAAAATTCTTGAGCAACCTGGAAATGCATAGCAGACATTTTCAAAAGAGAAAAATAATGTTCAAACAGCTCTCCCAAGTTTCTGCGGTGCTCATCTTCATCACTTCCTCATGACTGAGGAATAGCAGCTTTCTCTGATGGCAGTTTTCTGATCTTAGCCTGCTAGCAGCACAGGAGAACTTATTCCACTGGGGCTTAACTCATAAGGAAAGCCACATCATCTTGCATCTGATAAAATTCTACCCTGACCAACTCTCAAACCAAGAACTTATTCCAGGTAGAACATGGGTCCCTTGCTCTGAGTCATCTGTTTGTAGAGCCACCTTGTGGATCTATACCCAGTGACATCTGGTCAGAGCCATAGACAAAAATCAATAAGGCCAATTAAAGAAAAATCATAATTTGTGTATTTTTAAGGGGCTTTAGGAATTTCTAGCCATGAGCCTTAGTTTAGTGCTACTATTGAGAAATAGTTGGGCTGGGTGTGGTGGCAAATGGCCTGTAATCCCAGCAGCTCAGGAGGCTGAGACAGGAAGGTCGAAAGTTCAAAGCCAGCCTCAGCAAAAAAAAAAAAAAAAAAAAAAGTGAGGCACTAAGCAACTCAGTGAGACCCTGTCCCTAAATAAAATACAAAATAGGGTTGGGGATGTGGCTCAGTGGTTGAGTGTTCCTGAATTCAATCCCCAATACAGAAAAAAGAAAAAGTAATTGGTAAGCTCTCCAGAAGAAACTAAATGTAAGATAAAGTAATCTGTTTTGTTGGCTTATATTTAGGTGTCAGTTTGGAGTCATAATCCCTCAGCAGTTTCTCTCTTGATAGAATTACTGGTCATTAATGTTATATCTTAACATAAATGACACATTTCCTCCTAACTCTAGAAAAAACAGGAAACAGTGTCTTAGTCTGATTTCTGTTGGTAGTAACACAATATCCCAGACTGGTATTTTAAAGAGGTTTATTTTGGCTCATGGTTCTGGAGGTGCAAGGTTAAGGGGTTGAATCTGCCAATGGCTTCCTTGCTGCGGAATTCTGAGGTGGTGCAAGACGTAACATGGCAAGAGATGGGATGCATATATCCTCTGGTCTCTTAGTCTTTGTATAAAGCCACCAGTATTCAATCACTTGTATTCATCTACCCTGATGACTTTCCTTATCACCACCTAATAGTCCCATTTCTAAAAATACAGATTAAATTTCAAATTTCTTTCCTCTTAAGACCCCCCAAAGGGATTAAGCTGTAATATCAGTTTAGAGAGGACAAACCTTATTCAAATCATCAGTTTTTTTTCTACAATTACTTCTATGCATGTGAGGGTTCCAGTGATCTTTTTAAAATTTGACAAAATATTTTCAATATTTTTAATATTTAGGAATTCAGAAATATTAATTTAAATGTTAAGAGTTACATATTATTTCATATGACAGTCAAAATTTAGTAGTTAAGGGTTGTTTTCAAAAGACATAGCAATGATTTCTAAAGTCCCAAGTAATTGAGTGCCTTAGTTATAAGAAAACATTCATTCTTTTTTGGAGGGTACGTTGCGGGGATTGAACTTGGGGACACTTGACCACTGAGCCACATCCCCAGTTCTATTTTGTATTTTTTATTTAGAGAAAATAAAAAAATAGTTGTTTTTTCTGTACTTGCTTAGCACCTCCATTTTGCTGAGGCTGGCTTTGACAGAATCCTCTTGTCTCAGCCTCCCCAGCTGCTGAGATTACAGGTTTATGCCCTGCAAACAGCAAAACATTCACTTTTATAAAATAGTTTCTGACTTATAAACTACCTGCTTTTCTTTGCAGCTGCAAAATAAAGAAAATTTTATGAAGCTGAGATTCATTCCTTAGGAGTTAGGAGGTTCCATAGGTGAAATTTCATTAGTTAGCACTAAGAAAAATGGAAATCTCAAACTCAAACTTCTAATATGGAAATGATGTAAGCAAGCATTTAAAATGTATATATTATAGTTAAGCATTTAATATTTATGGTTAAAAACATTTTCAATTGTTATTTCCAGCTTTCTATTTTTTCTTCCTAAGTGAGAGATATTTTACTTCATTTTTGTTTTATATACAGATGTGTCCAGAAATTTTAAATTTAAATACTTAAATACTTAAATTTAAATACTTAAATACTCACTTTTTATTTTAATTGGTGGTCATTATTCTTCTTTAAATCCCTTCAAAAGGATTTTGACATTAAAATACTTTTATATAAAGTAATACATTTAGCATACCTCTATCATACAGTTCAAGTATGTTAATTTAATCTGGGATTACAGGGTACATATTTTATACTTTTGGACACTTTGGATACTTTTCTGAATTTTTTTATGACAACATGAATATAAATTATTCAGACTTAATTTCCACATACAAAATTTTTGTCAATGTATATTACCAGGTTGTTTTGTTTTCTTAAACTACCTTTTCCATTGTATAAAAGCTTAATTTTTATTAATTACATTCTTGGTGAGATTGTAAACTAATGATTTATTGAAATGTGAGTGGTAGAGTTTAATTTACGTCCTTCAATTGCCTTCATAGATGTATGACAGCTTACCAGGGTCCTAGATCTCCACCCTGTTCTCTGAACTTTTACTTTGCTATATTAGTTTCTAACATTCAGTGTTCTAAAGAGTAGGATAAGAATAGCCTGGTGGGCTGGGGCCATGGCTCAGCAGTAGCACACTTGCCTGGCATGTGTGAGGCTCTGGGGTTCAATTCTCAGCACCACATATAAATAAACAAAAGATCTATCAACACCTTAAAAAAAAAAAAAGTCTGACTCTCAAATCTGTACTCTCTCTCCCTGCCTCTGCAGATTGTAGTATTTTGTCTTGTCATTGATGATGATAGGATATATTTTTATTTCTTTTGCCTAAAATATCTTTTGGTGCAGGGCAGTCTCTTTTTACTCAGCAAGGATTTCTTTAAATTGAGTTTTTTAAGTGGCATCAGTTCTTTTCCTCTCTTTTTCATGCTGTTTTTCAAAGCACCTAATGGTCATTGATTATAGATATTTTTTTCCTCTGTAATTTTTAGTGTAATGTTTGGTTTCCCCCTCTTTTTTCTTGGGAGTTTCTCAAACTTATTTTCATTAATTTTAATTTACTACTTTTTTTTTTTTACAACTAACTCAGATTGCAGTTTTCTTTTCAATTTTGTTGGATTCTTGCATCCTCAGCCTGTTCCCTTTCTCTCAATCTCCCCTTGTGCTGTGTTACTTGTTTCAGAGTCTTTATCTTCCTATACATTTAAAATGAAAACAAATCCTTCCACACATTTTCTCATGTCCCCTAGTTTTCTCTTTTTCATACACTTGCCCCTTAGTGTAATATCTTTCTGTAAGAATTTAATATTTTATCCACAGGTCCTCATAATATTGAATCTTCTTGTCTAGAAGAGTTCTGTACAAACAGAATGACAAGAGTCCCCCTTTTTCCCCCCAACTACCTGTGTGGCTGCTAATACAGTGTCCCCTCGATATAGTTCTGCTCAGGCTGCCATACCAAAATGCCATGAACCCCGAGTATCTTAAACTTACTTCTCAATATTATGAAGGTTGAAAGATCAAGAGCAGACAGGGTTGACTTCTGGTGAGGTCTCTCACCTTTTGTTTTCTTGCTGTGTCCCCACATGGCCTTTTTTATGTGTACTTGCCCACTCTTTGTATCCCTTTCCCTTCTTATAAGTATGCCAGTACTATTACATTAGGACCCTATTCTTTTCACTTCATTTAACCTTGTTTACTTCCTTAAAGGGCCCAACTCCAAATACTTCCACATTAGGAGTTAGCATCTCAACATATGACTTTTGGAGGAACATAATTCAACCCAGAACACTTTTTTTTCCCCAGGGAAAATTAAGATTTTCAGCCTTTGGTCATACTCTAGGTCACCCATTGAATCTAATTCTAGACTGCAGAAGGGGAGCTTTTCCTGTTCCTGCCTCTGTGTACCCTGGTTTTGATGGAGAGAACCGATTCCTGAGTGCCTCAAGTTGTTAAGCCCTTTATTAAAGGGAATACCTGGAGCAGCTCCAGCTGCCAAGAGCCCTGTGCTGCCTGACTCTTCTCACAAATTGTTGGTATCACTCCCAGTGTATGGAGCACAAATTATTTTCAAATAGAAATCTCTTTCAAGATTATTTAGAAGGATTCTACGTGTACTTTTTCTACTTCATTTCCTCTTTTAGAAACAATTTTATTTCTGATTTACTTCTTGGCTTCACTTTTAAGGACCAAGTTCCTCAGAAAGCATGGGTTGATTCCCATGAGTAAGCAAGCTCATGGGAGATTGCTCCTGACTTCTGTCTGCCTCTGTTGTTCCACGGATCAGAGTGTTGGAGGGGACAGTTATCCTTTGATCCATCTTCAGAGTTGTAGTTAGGGAAATATCTCTCAGATTAAAAAAATGTATTTCCATTAAAGATTTTAAAATGTGTATGAAAGCATTTTCATGGGGAATTGGGGATGGGAGAGAGAAGCTTTCTTCCCTCCTTAACTCTGTCACAGCCTTATACTTAAATAACTGATTCTATGAAGGGAAGCTGAAATTTCAGTCACGGTTCCCCTCAAACTGACAAATCTTTACCCTCTGGCTGGGAATAAGTGGTGATTGTCATTCTTCTGTAGGATGTATCATTTCTGTTTTTTTTGATTTTTGTTTTCCAGGTTGGAATCCTGTGAATTAACTGCAGTTTGTTGTCTAAATATATCGAAGGCTCTCATCAAAAGCCAGAGCCTGACATTTCTGAATCTGTCGGCCAATAATCTGTTGGATGATGGCGTGAAGTTGTTATGTGAGGCCTTACGACATCCAAAATGTTGCCTAGAGAGACTGTCGTGAGTCTGTTTTTATAACTTCATTATGGTTTAAATAGGGAAAAGCCTGAGTCTTAATATTAACAGGCTCGTTTGTCAGTCTAGGTGAATTCTATAAGTACCTCCTGTTTCGGTACTTCTCTTTTTCTGTGTGTGTTTGGGGATTGAATCCATGACTTTGTGTACGCAAAGCATGTGATATACCACTGAACTATACCAGCAGCCCTCCCTTCCTCTTCTACATGACTTTTTAGATAATTTTCTTTCTGATCAAGCTTATTTTCATTCCTTTTCTAGACTTCTAATCTTCCTTTGTTTACTCTATCCTGTACATGGCTACAATGACATTCACAATTTTAGTAGATTTGTTGAGGTTAATCCCATAGTAAAGAATCAAATTTATAAGCACCTGCTAATTTCCTTGTGAAGGAGAAGAGACATGGACTGTGGAAATTGAAGGATCCTTTCCCATCTGTTTATCCTTCAGCTTAGAAAGTTGTGGTCTCACAGAAGTTGGTTGTGAGGATCTTTCATTGGCTCTCCTCAGCAATAAGACACTGACACATTTATGCCTGGCAGACAATGTTTTGGGAGATGATGGAGTAAAGCTTGTAAGTGATGCCTTGAAAGACCCACAGTGTACTCTACAGAGCCTTGTGTAAGTGTCTACTAGTTTTCATCCTTCCAATATAATATGCATTATAAAGTATATTTAAAATGATGATATTGTTCAAATGTGTCTTCCACAATTCATGTATCAGAAATTTAATTTCTAATGCAGCAGTGTTGAGGTGGTGGTATCTTTCAAATGTGATTAGGTCATGAGAGATATTAGACATATCCCCTCAATTTTGGACATCCAACTTCCAGAACTGTTAGAAATACATTTCTGTCTTCTATAAATTTCCTCAGGTGTTCTGTTACAGTAGCACCAAGCTAAGATGGAGACATTAGGAACAAATTCTGACTCTTGTTTTCCTAGCTGTTATCCCTTAATGATGATGATGATGCTAATAATTGCCATGTATTATATCCTCACTCTATTCTTGACAGTGTGCTGAGTTTGTTTAAGCTGTGCAAGGGTACCTGATGGTGTCAAACTGACCACATTCATTCTAGGTATTTCATATAGGTCAGGAATGTGAAGCTTAGATAATGTAATTTGTCTAACATCTCAAAAGAAAATGATGAATTTGAACTAAAGTTTACCAACTATGCAACTCTGTCATCTGGGCTTAGAATGAACTTTTTATATAGGTATTTTTTTGTTTCTTGCATATTACACACTCCTTAAACAGAAATAATAGCATTCCATTGTATGGCTGAATCACAATGTGCTTATTCTGTTAATTTTTTCTAGATAATTTCCTAGACATACAATTGATAAGCCAAAGTTTGGATTTTTTTTTTCTTTTTTGGGGAGGTCAGATGTTTCAGATAGGTTGTTTATATTCCCAGCAGTAGTCTAGGGACCTTCATTTTAATGCCCCACTAGGTATTCACTATCTTTCCGATCAGTATTAGAAAGTTGAAAAATAACGTGTAATTTGATGTTAAACATATTTTCAAATGTTTTTGGCTCTTTATTCTCTAGGAATTGCTTCTTCATAGGTTTACTTTTCTTATGCATGTTTTCTGATATGTTATATATATTATGGTTATTAATATCACATATACTTATTACATATTGCAAATAATTTTCCTAGCATGTTGCTTTATTTCCAGCTTTCTCCATGGTTATTTTCATAATATAGAAATTTAAGTTTTTCATAAGGTCAGATTCTGCCTCATGACTTCTAGAGGTTTTATCAAAATTGGAAATACCTTTCTTTAAAAAAAATCCACTTAAATCATTATCTCATGTTCTTAATGGTTTTGTTTTTAACATTTGCATGTTAAATTATGCAAAGTTTATTCCAATTTAACATTTACATGTTAAATTATTCCCAATTTTGTCTTAAGATTTATACTTATCAGATCTGTTGTACAAAAATAATTTATGGCATGATGTCTTGTTCTTATTGATTGAAAATGCCACTTTTATTAAATATGAAGAATGCTTATTTATTATTACTTCTATTATATGCCATCTGCCTGCTGCTCTATTCTGCAGTAGTACTGTATTCAATGTAAAAAGGCTAACATTTGGTTTTAGTGTAAGAAAAACTGAAGAACATGAATCCAGACTATAATACAATTTGATGCAGACATAAATGTCCCATGTGAGACAGGCTGCTAGTCAGAGTGTCTGATTTGAGATTGGGTGTTGGCAAGTGATTATAACCTAAAATTTTTCAGATATAAAAATCTCTGGGCAGTAGAAGAATGTTTCCATCTGTCCTTACATTTTCCTTCCTCTAGGCTGAGGTGCTGCCATTTCACTTCACTGAGCAGTGAATATCTCTCAACTTCTCTTGTGCACAATAAGAGCCTGAAGCATCTGGACCTGGGTTCAAACTATCTTCAAGATGATGGAGTGAAGCTTCTGTGTGATGTCTTTCGGCAGCCAAGCTGTAATCTTCAGGATTTGGAGTGGGTTTTCTGGGACTTTACTGTTGGGTAGTTTCAGTTACAGGCTGTCTTAAGGGTAGAGGAGATTTGCGGGGAGAGGTGAGGAAGGCTGAGATCTGAGTATCAGGGGAAAGTGTACAGAGCTGATTTTCTGTCATTCTGCCTGAGACAAACTGAAGAAGTCTGTCCATCAGATTTGTTTTTTAATCAGTCACTATATCAGCTTCCCTCAGGTAAGACTCAGCAGCATCAGGCTAAATAGGAGTCACTTTTCTCTTTCCTTAGCTGTGAATCTGTGTCTCTTCCACTTCATAGCCATGAAGCTGAAATTGTACTCTTGTTTTTCTTTATATTTACACTCGGGTTTATGATTTTTTATAAAGAAACTGCAAGGGATATATTTTTTTTAAAAAATCTTATAGCCCCATTTCACATCCAACATTTTTAATCCTATGTCCCTTCTTGGTCTGTAAGCAAGTACATACATATGTATGGCCTTTGTGTATACATTATTATATAGACATGACTTTAGGGTTTCTGTTCACTTGATATTATTTCAGAAACACATTTAAATATATATTAAAATCATTTTAATGACTGCATGATATTTAATATTTCAATGTATAAATATTGTGGCTAGAGTGAAGCAGGGTGGATGAGTCACTTACTAATCTTGGCTCACTTTTCCTCAAGGGCCTCCACTGGGACTAGTAGCTTGGATAATTCATTAAGCGCATGAACCCAGAATTGATTTTCGGAACTGTAAACTCAAGATCCTTGGAGTACTCAGAAGTAGTTGTCTTGAGTGGGCTGACTCATGATAACCACACTTCCAAATTGGTTTAAGTTTATTGTGACATTGTAAACACCAAGGTGATTGAGCCACCTTTTCTTTCTTCAGGAAAATGTATGATATGGATTATTATGTGATTCTCTGAAATTTCCTTGATTATTTAATTGGAAGATAAAGTTTTACTTAATGGAAATTATTGCAAATCCAATACCTTCATTTCATTACAGAGATTAAATTTCTAAGTGATCTGTACACTCAAGGTCAGCCCACCTTCTCTCCTGGGTATTGCTGTAAAAATTTTTTTTCTTAGTTATTTTATAGCATCTAAGCAAGCCATGCCCTTTCTTTCAACCAATATTAACATAAATAAGAGCTAGTTGCTGAGGCCATTGACCTAAAGGCCATTGAAAGTGATACTCTCGTTCTCAATTAACATAGTGTTGATTACACGAAAATAAATATAAACCCAGTTATAATGTATACCATACATTGGTAGAAGGACTCAAGGAGCAAGAAGAACCTCACGTGGGCACAGAAATTCTTTAGGCTCAAAAGATGAAGAGATTTTGTCATGTAGGGATATCCTAGGCAAAGGAAAGGAGGGAGAGCGTAAAAGGGAATAACAATTGCTGTTGTATTTGGAGAAAAATGCATGTGTAAAGTTAGAAAATACTGTGGGGACAAAGTATGAGGAGGGAAAGCTTGAGGTCATGCAGAGGACCTGCAAGAAACAGCTTTTCATATGCTTTCTTATTTGAAGATGAAACTTTGAGGTAGATTCCTGGAAAGCTTTTTTTTTTCTTTTTTAAATTTCAAAAATCTATTAAAAATGGAAATAATTTATCTGTGGTTTCTTGGAAAAGCTTATATCCATCTTTTTTTAAAAGAAAAAGTGATTATACCCTTGATTTATCAGCTTTATAGGTAGCAATCTGTTGGTGGGGGGCAGAGTTTTACCCACTGGGTTTCTTTTGCATTGTTTGCTAGTAACATTAGACCTTCCCATGTGTGTTCTGGGTTGTAGATAGAGTGAGAAGAGGTTCAAATGTCTGGGCAGCTCTACTAGGACAAAGTTAACTAAGCCTGACAACTGAAGGGTTCACTTCTCTTTTCTATTTCTTGCAGATTAATGGGTTGTGTTCTCACTAATGCATGTTGTTTGGATCTGGCTTCAGTTATTTTAAACAACCCAAACCTGCACAGCCTAGACCTTGGGAATAATGAACTGAAGGATGATGGGATGAAAATTCTATGTGATGCTTTAAGACATCCAAATAGTAACATTCAGAAGCTTGGGTGAGTTTGTAGTTATATCATTAGAAAAATGATACCTATTTGATGGCTAGTATAGATAGTAGTTTCATGTGTGGAGAGAATGAAAAAACAATGAGGACTAGAAAGTAAGTTACTCTGAGAAATAAGAATCTGAATTTCAAATATATGGGTCAATGTATTGCATGTTCTTTGGTATAGAAGACACATTTCACGTTTCTTTCTGTCCCTTGGGTACCTTGGAAAGATACATATTAAATAAATGGTACCTGTTTGGGCTTCTTATTCATCTTTCAGGTATTCCATTTGTTCTTGAGTTAATTTTTCTTTTTAAATCAAATACTTTACTAATCATCTTATATCTGAAAAACACAAGGAGCTTGCAATCTAATAAATGCTGATCCTATGTACTTCTTATGTTCAATCTTGTGTTTAGATTTTTACTTAAATCTTGAACTGATATTGGCTAGTACATTTTCATCTGTACAACATAAGTTATTGACCTCTAGGTCAGGAATTGGATTCTCCGTGTGGGAAACCAAGACACAATATGTTTCAGCCTTTAGGAATTCAGTATCTCCCAGAGAAATCCTTGACTCTTACAAGAAAGTGCTGCTGTTCTAGTGTTTCCATAACTTTTATAATAATGCTGATATTGTAACTATCATGTCTGAGATAGAATTTTATCCTGTTTTCAACCTAATAACTTATCCTGCTTCTATTTCATGGATGCTGGAAGAAAACACAATATTTCTTTCAGAAAAAAAGGACTTCATTAGAAAGAGTATCATTGTCAGTTCCCTTTTCCCCCAGGCTTTAGTGGACTGTCATGGAGGGCTCAGATGGATGCCTGAACATGCCACTGTAGAGCAAGTGAGAATAAGCCTGCTCTTCGTCCTGGAGAGAGATGTTACTTTATCATTTAGGTTGTTCCATGAAAATACAGCCCTGAGAAATGGCCTGGGTAGAGTTATCAGAAACTTGTGTTCCTTGTTAGCAAAACATGTGGGAGAGTAACAGATCAATGGAAAAATGTCTTCTAACAATATCCATCCCTTGTTTCTATACAATACAGTATTAGCTTCTCGTGAATTTTCACATGAGTGTGCTACTCCATTAGCCACTCTGATTAATCTACTCAATAGAAGCTGAAACCATATCTGTTCAGTTAATCCCATATACTATTTAATGAAGACCATGATAAAACTCCAAGTACAGAAAGAGGCCAACTTACAGTATTGATTTCAATCATAATGCTAGGGTCCTGGATTCAGCCAACTGAATAAATCTCAGAAGAACTAATAGGTCTTTCATCTGTTATGATCCACACAAAGGAATTTAGAATGACCTGCTAATCTCTGATTTCAGTGATAATAAATGGGGCAAAATATGGACCCAAAGCAACCCATATCTCCAATAAAGGGACATTAAGTGGTCCACTGTTCCCCACATACATATGGCTCAAAAGAGCACAGGACACTCTAATTTGGGATGTATTGCTGTAATTGATTTGGATCACTATTAGACTGGTTTGGTTGAACCAGATACAGTCACATTGATAATTACAGTTGATTCATTGGCCATACATAGTTTAACCCAAGACTGTTCTGGCATCGGGAAATCCAAGTGAAGTGAGGCTGTGCTGGTTGTTGTACTTATACACATATGATTGGGGTCCATCAGGCACAGGAGAATAGCTCAGTGCCTCCTGCATCCCCAGGAGGTTTTCTGCTTATACAGCTTGTGGACAGACGTGACAACCCGGGCAGATTTCTGTGTGCAGCTGTCACTGGATTTACATAGACCAAATCGTTATTTTGCCAGGCTGTAGGGTTGGAACTGTGTGTGTGGCGGGGGAATGAGAACTTTAATTGTTCTCCCTACTCTTTATACTTCTCAGGTTCTAAGTTGTTGTTGCCCCCTAATTCCATCTTGGTGGCCATAATTTCACTTACTCTCTCCAGCCATTCCTCACCCTCACCCAAACTTTTAGCTCAGTGGGATCCAGGGTAGAGAGATGGAAGCATCTTTACAATATTTATAGAAACTCCTTATCTTCCACATCCCTTATATTTCATATTATATTTACTATCTCCTAAATAGCAAAGGCAATTATGAAGCAGATGAATCTTTCATTTACCTTTTAAAATATGGTTGGAGATATATAAAAGTCCATTTAATATATTTCCTATATAGATACTCATTTTCTCTAGCAAAATTCATTGAAGTTTTTTTCTCTCTTTACTTCTTGGCAGGGACACCTTTGTTACTTGTTACATTTTTGTTGGTGGATGGATCTGCCATTGGATTCTCTCTTCTTTCCCTTTAGCCTGTTTGTAATTCCCCAGGCCCAATAGTGCACTGTCTTAGAACAGCTCTGTAATAAGTCCTGATGTCTACTAGACCAAATCTTCCAAAAATATTTCTGATGATAATCTTCAAAATAATTTTGACTCTTCTCTTTTGCATTTTCAAGTTAATTTTCAAATATCAGATTATCAATTATCATGCACAAGCACCTGCCACACCTACCTGTTAACTGGAATTGCATTGAATCTATCAATGAGTGAGTCTCTTGATATGCCAAAATGAAGTAATTCTCAGTTTAAGTCTACCAATAAAGCTTAGTAATTTTCCCGAAGTGGAAATATACTTTGTTGTTTAACTATTTTTGATGGCATTAGTTTTAGAATAGGTAATTGCTATTTTTTTTCATTGTGTTTCATAGATACACAGTTGGTTTTGTATGTTGATTTCATATATTGTGGCCTGTCACATTCTCTTGTTGATTCTATTTTAGATTATTTTGGATTTTCTAGGTATACAGTCATACCATTTGGGAATAATGTTATTTTTCTTTTCAGACCTTATGTTTTTATTTTTATAACCTTAATAACTGTTAATACGTGATATAATATTAATATGTCCAGGGAGAGTGGGCTTCCTTCTGTTGTTCCTCATATATAAAACAAAATTTCAGTAAATCACCCACTTATCAATTTTAAAAATTCCTTTCTATACCTAGCTTGTGAAAAGTTTTTGTTTATATTTTAAAATTCTGAGTAGGTGTCTAACTTAAGAAATTTGTCAAACCTGTTTACATTTATTATATCAACCTGGGCTAAAAGCAACTCAGTCATGATATCTCTTTCGTGTGTGTGTGTGTGTGTGTGTGTGTGTGTGTGTGTGAGAGAGAGAGAGAGAGAGAGACTTATTTTGTCAGTATAAGTATTTACACATCTTTGTTCATAATGGAAATTACGTTATTATTTCTTGTGCATTTCTTGCCTCATTAAGCTTTTATATCTAAGTTGCAGTAATTTTATAAATTGAGTTTGGGAATATTGCTTCTTTTTCAGATTCCTGGGAGGAATGTAGTAAGACTGAAATCACTTGAATTTTGTAAAACTTTCTGGTGAAACTATATAGAGTTTCCATTGCAGATTGTTTTAAATCTAGATTATATTTTAAAAATATGGTTAGGTTTTTTAATTGTACTTTTTGGTATGTTTTCTCATTGATTTTATTTATTTAATGCAAATTATAGAACTTATTGGCAAGTTTCCAAAAATATTTTACTATCTGTTGAATGTTTAAATCACCAATAGTGATCTCTTTTCTCAATCCTGATATTGGTAATTTGAGCAGCTTCACATTTCATTTTTTTTCAAAGAACAACACTGATTTCTCTGTTCTACTGTATATATACTTTATATTTCATTAATTATATAATCTTATTTCTTGTACTGTCATTGTTTTTATTTTGGATTTTTGCCGTTTTTTTCCTAACTTCTTGAATTGGATGCTTATTTAGATCATATAACCTTACGTTTTTCTTTTTATTACCTTCATAACTGGCATACTTCATTCTGTAAGTATTGATAATTGTATGCAGTGTTTTGTTTTTAATCTAAAATATTTTTAGAAGTCCCTTATATTTTTCTTTAAGACATATGGGTTGGGCTGGGGATGTGGCTCAAATGGTAGTGCCCTTGCCTGGCATGCATGGGGCACTGGGTTCCATCCTCAACATCACATAAAAATAAAAATAAACATTGTGTCCACCAAAAAAAAAAAAAAACTAAAAATAAATATTTAAAAAAAGACACATGGGTTATTTTAAAATGTATTTCTTTTTCTTTTTTAATGTGGTGCTGAGGATTGAACCCAGTACCTCACACATTCTAGGCAAACACTACCACTGAGCCTATATTTCTTAATTTTTGAACGTTAACTGCTAGCATTGTGATCTGAGAAAATACTGTGATTTTAATCTTTTGAGATCTGTTGGCATTTGCTTCATGGGTCAATGTATACTTAGTTTTTGTATATGTTCTACTGTACACTTGAAAAGAGTATGTAGAGTTGCTGGTTGCAGTATCCTATGGTTTGCATATTAGTTGAATGTGTTCCTCAAAGATGCATACACTGGCAGGCTGGCCCTAGTGTGATTGTGTTGAAGTGTGGAACCTTGAAGGGATGGGACCCAGTGGCAGATGATGAGGTTACTGGAAACATCGCCCTCAGAAGGATTTTTTTCCTTTTAGATAACTTAGTTAATGACCATGAAAATATATTAAATCTCCATTATAATATTAGATTTGTGTCTTTCACTTTCTGGTTCTGTTTTTCTTTTTATATTTTTGGAACAATTATTAGGGATTGAAAATTTAAATTGATTAAATTTCCTGATGAATTCTTGAAAACCCTTTGTTTTATAATGCTTTTCACCCTAAGGTGTATTTTATGTAATATTTATGAACACTGTTTTATAATTAGTGTGACCACCTCTCTTCCACATTAATATGAATTCCATGTGGGTAGCAACTTAATTTTTCTAATATGATCAGCACCTGCATATGTGCTTATGTAAACATAAGGTAACCTTATGTTTACCTTGCACACAACTGTTCAATGGCAAGATAAACATAAGGAGAAAATTATATTCAAATTATTTGGTTGGTGAAACATCAGGTGCAGAAGGTAGTATATATACTTGCATAGCTATTCTTTGGACTATATTTATAGGCTTGTAATTCATAATAAGGGAAGGTATATGCTCAGCCTATAAATTTCTAGAAATAATATCATGAGTACTTATAATCCTTGAATTAGTATTTTTTTTTTAAGTTCTGAAATTCCACTCAAAGCTCACAGATCCTCATGTGCTTGCTCTCTGTCATGGGATAAAGTCATTTTTATCTTTTGTCTCTCTTCCCTACAGGTTGGAATACTGTAGTTTGACCTCTCTCTGTTGTCAGGATCTTTCTTCTACTCTTCTCAGCAACCAAAGACTGATAAACATGAACCTGACACAGAATGCCTTAGGGAGTGAAGGAATTGGGAAGTTATGTGAAGCCTTGAAGTCTCAGGAATGTAAACTACAAATTCTAGGGTAAGTCTTCAGTAGCTTCTCAGGAGGAGAGTTTCTAGTAATGAGAAATTTTGGGAACCACTCATTTATCACAGGCCTAAGAACCTGATTTGGATCCTTTGGAGGATTACTACTAGAACATTGAATTTTGAACGACACAATACAGCATAGTAGTTGAATTGAGCACTCTGGAGCCAGGCTACCTGAGTATAGTTTCTGATCTCTCTTCTTACTAAATGTTTATTGTAGGATAATCCCCCTATCACTGTTTTGGTTTCCTTATCTGTAGGTTAAATTATAAAATTGACATGTAAGATTATTGTGAAGATTACTGAATCAGTATAGGCTAAGTACTTATAAAAGGGCCTAGCATAATAAGCAATGAATATGTTAACTATTTTCAACATTACCATTAATAGTACTATTTTGCTTGGATAGGAAAAGGCTCTTGCTACATTTAATTTTACTTTGACTACTGTATCTCCTTTCCTACTCACCATCCATGCTCATATTCTCTATTTTAAGAGACAGGTTTTGTTTTGCTTTTGTCTTTTACTGAAATTTCACAGAGGAAGTAGAAGGCTATAGGAAAATTGAGTTCAGGAAAAGAGATTTTACCTTGTTTTCTCAGGTTGTGCAAAGAGGCATTTGATGAGGAAGCCCAGAAGCTGCTAGAAGAGGTTGAAGTAAGCAATCCACATTTAGTCATTAAGCCCTATTGTAATGATTATGATGAAGAAGACGGGTCCTGGTGGTGGTGTTCCTGATTTGAAGACCCTGACATTACTTGAAAAAATAAAAATTAAAAGAAATAAAACTTCAGAATGGCAAAGACTTTGATTCTTAGCATAATAAGATAATCTCTACACAGAAATATTGCAGGTGACATGTTAGATACTGATTAGTCACTTCTGTGTAAAACATTGGTTCTACTTGACACAAATCTTTATAGGCTAAAGGAAATGAAAAAAAAAAAGCTCTCTGAAAAGTATATCATGTTTTTAGTTGGATTCAAAACTTAAGAACTCGGGTAGAGTTCTAGAAAGCCTAGAAATAAGACCTGAGGATGGGACTAGAGAAATTTTTTAAGTGCTTTCTTAGGATTTATAAGGTAGGGGCTCAGGAATTAAAAGGATCAAGCACAAGTTGACAGTTCTCTTAAAAGCTATGGCTGTAGCATAGGGGAGCTATAGCCCCAGCATAGCAGGGCTGAGGCTCAGTGGAAAAGCACTTGCCTAGCTTATGTGAGGCTCTGGGTTTGTTTCCCAGCACTGAAAGAAGAAAAAATAACCAAGCCCAGCCTGATATAGTCTTTTCTGTCATTTACCATTGGTGAAAACAGGCCAGTCAGATTTAAGGTCAGCTAATTATTGATGGGCATTGAGTCAAAGAATTTGCTTTCCTTACTCCACTCAAGATTCCATCAAATTTGTTTCTCCCTGCCTCTTAATTGGTTGTAAGGGAAAAGCAAATTCTTCTTTTACACAGTCAACACATTTCTAGTTATCAAAATGTGGGTCTTTCCTACACCAAACAACTTTCTGACACTGGTGTGGTATCCTTTCATTCAGTCCTGATTTTATTTATCTGGATATAGTATCAGATATTACAGGGTAAGGTTCAGTCCCACAGGACTTCTCCCCACTTCAGGTAGCAATTGCAACTAAATCAGGGTTCCAAAAATCCCCACTTGGGTTTGATAATTTGCAAAATGGCTCAGAGAACTCAATACTTAAGTAAATCCATTAATTATAGAGCATATTAAAAAGGATACAAATTGCCAGATGAAAGAGACATATAGGGTGATATTTGAAAGGCTTCTGTCCTAGTGGACTTGGGGTGTGGTATTCTTTTAGCATGTGGATGTGGTCAGCAACTGGGAAACTCTAAACTCCATCCTTTTGGGTTTTTTTTTTTTTTTTTTTTTGGAGGCTGAACTAGGTAGGCATGGTTGGTTAAGTAATTGGCCATTGGTGATCAATGTGCAGCCCATTCTCAGTGGAGTCAGGGTGGGACTAAAGGTTCCAACCCCGTAATCTCATGGTTGATTCTGGCCACCAGACCCCATCCTGAGGCCATCCACTCACTGGTCATGTCATCATAAAGCAGACACTTATCATTTCAGGGTTTCCAAGGATTTTAGGAACTGTGTACCAGGAAACAGGGCACAGTATCATACTGGTATAATAGCCTCTGGGTCAGTGTGGCAGGGCTGGCAATAGAGGGGACCATGACAGAAGGGGAAAATGACAATCATGTAAAAATTACAGGTAAATTTAAGTAGTAACTATTGATATTTGGCATAGATGATACATGAGGGAGCATTACTGAGGTTGAATCCTAATGAGGACAGTCATATTGGTTAGAGAAATCTAATCTGGGGCTGTCAGAACAAATAGAAGTATGCAGCAGAGCAGCAGCAACCCTTTCATGTGCCAGTCTTGCTGCAGTGAGCAGCTCACCCCATACAGAAAACAGGATTTCCAAACTCCCTGCGAAAAACTCCAACACAGGTAAATGCTTCCTATCAAAGTGATAATGTCAGATAAAGGAAAATTCTTGTGTTTCTGAAACTTTCAGAGCTTTATAGGGGAATGTTATAGTCAATTCGTTTTATAAGACTGGAAAATATTTGATAATGGAACTTAAAATTAGCACTACTGAGAAATATACAAATGTCTCTTATGACTGCAAAGAAAATTCTGAAAATTCCAAAATTCAATTGAAATACATTGACCACTGTGATTTATAACAAAAGTGCAAGAAAAGACCGACGTGGCTTTTATACGAATAAAGAATACTTGCCAAAGATTTATCAATTAGTAAAGGCATTAGTAAGATCCTAGTTCAATAAAGCATTTGGGAAACAAGGGTATATAACTTTAGAAAAAAATTTAAAAAAATGAATAACATTACTAGATGGATACAAAATTAGTTAATGTCTTCAATGATAACTTTGGTCTTATCATTTCAGACAAATGATTTGTACTACTAGCTGACAAGAATTATTTTTATTTCTAGCAGGTTCCTACTAATTAATCTGTACCTTTACAGAGTTGTAAATCTCCTGATCAGTAGCCAAATAAAAAATTAAAAGAAATGCCCCTAGGAAATCAGATAATCTCCAGCCTGCTAGACACTACTTACTACTATAACAAAAGAATACAGATTTACTTCTTTTACCCATTTTGAGGATTTGGATATTTTTCCTAACAATGCTCACCTCTTATAGTAGTGGGTTACAACAGGGGTTAGAGACAGATCCCACAAAGGGGTCATTTTGGCTTGTTACAAGTGAGGTATCTACTGGCATCAAGTGGGTGAAGCCAAGTATGCTGCTAAACATCCTATCACAAGACAGGTTCCCACAGTAAAGCATCCAGCCCAAAATGTCAATAGTGCCAAACTGAAAAACTCAGAATAAGGACTGGAGCCACAGAGTTGAGATTTTTATGGTCAGCCTAACTTGGGGCAACGGCATCAGAATTACAGCCCTCTCCATACGCTTCAATCATCTGTTCACGTGGAAAAACTGAAATCTGAAGTATGACAATTTTGTAATTAGGATTATAGAAAGTAGAAAATAAGGGAATATGGAAAGAATTAGAAATGTAAACCTGGAATCAAAATGTGGGACTTAGTCCTATTACTCCAGTTACAAAATCTGTGATGTTGGAGAATATAATATACTTCAGTTATCTATAATAGGAGGCTAGAAATATTATGTCTTACTGACACCCTTGATTTATAGCTTATAAGAAAACAAACTTTAAAGAGTGAAAAAGGGAGGTGATGGAAGTGACCATTTGTACCCTTCTGTCATCAATATGTTAGAATGAAAGAGCAAATTATAAAAGGGAAACTGAATGGATATCTCTTCTTCCAGTCTTTCACATTTTAAGTCACTTCCTGTCTGGTATCCTGGCTTCTCTTTTACTGTGTTCTATGTCCATACCACTTTTGAAGTAGTTTTCTTTAAAAAGAAAACTATCTGTATACTCAAGTATCTCTTCCCCTTTCTACCTCTGCCGCTACAGCAGCCTCGTCTCTTGACCTCCAACCATGATATAAACTGACAACACCACTTTCAAATATAAAGACTGTTCAGTTCATTCTGTTTTCCTTCGCACATACCATTCTCTCTGTAATATTTGTTTTCCTTATTTTTTATTTTTCTGTAGCTCATGACAGATATTCTCAGTGAATAAGTATCCTTTTAAGAGCAAAAGGTGAAAATGACTAGGTTACTTTACAACAATGGGGAAGGAGAAAGCCTGGACTCATAGTTAGTACTTTGATCTCTTTCAGGTGTAATTAAACAGCCCACCTTACTATTTATCTTCACTTCAGAATTTTTAACACCTTGTACAGTGCCTGCTTTATAGTGGAAGCTCAATATTTTTTGAATGAGTGAAAGACAAATGGATGATGTTAGAGCTGGACCAGGTTTTCCTTACTCAACTTTTTTTTTTTTCCCAAAAAGCCATTCTCCCCTCTCACTTTTCAATTCCTTGAGTTCTCCAAGTTTTCACAACTTGGATCTTTGCATAGCTTCTCCTCTGCCTACTCGGCTCCTCTTGCCACTTCTCAGAGCTGGCTCTACACCATTCTTTATCCTACAGTTTAAATATTGCCTCCTTGGAGAGGCAGAGCTCTGCATCTTAAATGCTGCCATCACCTCCCCTTCCTAACAAAGCATCATGTTTTTCTTCACTTCTACTCAGATTGAACTATTTTTGCATTGTGTGTGTGTCTCCTTTTGAGAAAGTTCAATGAGGATCAGAAACATGGCTCTTTTGTTAACAATTGTATTTCCAGTCCACACCATAGTGCCTCATTGTGGGCTCTTATTCAGTAGTGAATGAATGAATGAAAAAAAAAAGTGGATAGAAGCAAAAGAACCCAACTCTTCTGGAAACATTCATTTTGAATCTCCCAACTGTAGGATATTTCCTCGCTGAATCCTGCTGCTTGGAAACACGGTCCTTAAACGCCCCCCTCTGGAGACTTCTGGAATTGCAGTCTTCACATAGAGAGCAAGTCTCAGGACTCTATACAGGGAGCCCCGCATTTCTAGTTGACTTTTGAGATCTATTATTTAGTTGAGAGAGGCGAATCAGCCCTTAAGTCCCAGGATGAGGCCGAACGGGAGGCCAGGGCCAGAGTTCTCCCTGGGTGCCCGCGGTTCAGGCGGGAGAGAAACTGTGGAGCTCTAGGCACCTCAACTCCAGGCCTGGCCTTAGGTGGTTGCAGCACTGGCAGCCCAGCTGGGCTTGCTGGGAGGGCGTCGCAAGTCATTCTCTCCAGATCCCCTACCCTCTGTGCCCCTGAATCAAGGCGATTCAGAACCCGTAGGAGGTGCCCCAGAGAAGCTGTCCCAAGCTTGGTTTCCATCTCTGGAGAAAGCAGGACCCTGGACAGCGCTCATGGGGCGGACCTAAGCAAATTAAGATTTGCTTAATTCGGAATTCTTTGCTTGCTGAGGGCAATTTCACTCCTCATAATGGAGCTAAGGTCCTAATCTCTAAAGCCAGTTTCCTAAAGACAGGCAGAAAGTGGATGCTTGGTATTAGTCATTGAAATTATGTGTAAATTAAGGAAATATTTATATGTAAATTATTATGTATAAGTTAAGGAAATATTTAAAGACAACTAGAGTTTTAGTTGATGTTTGAATTAATGAGGAGATGCCCTAGTGGTCAAAATTTAAAGACAGACAGAATGGTGGTTGCCAGGGGCTGGGACAGTGGGGAGTTGTTTAATGGAGATAGAGTTTGTGTTTTGCAAGGTAAAGACTTCGACAGTGTGGATGTATTTAACATTACTGGACTGTACACCAAAATGGTTAAGATGGTAAATTTTATATTTTTCCATTTAAAAAAATAAAATTTTAAAATACTAGGTACCCAAGCTGCTCTCTTTACTGTCAAGGAACTTGTGACACAGTACAAAGCCCTGACATTGCACTGCATATCTGGATGTTTGGACCAGAACCCAATCCCTTAAGAAACTGGAAACAGAGTCAGGGTTTCAGACCACAGGCACTTGGTGCTACTTCCAGGGAAATTCTTCTCATCATCTTAGTTGAAGGATGGGAGTCTTGTTCAGTTGTCCTAAATATTTCTACACAGAGGATGGATCGTGCAAGATTATTCTGTGTGTTGTCCAACTCCTCCTTGTCTCTGGCTTGTGTAGGGATTTTTTCTTTCTTGAAATGTGACTTCTATTCCTTGATGGAAGATACATTTCTTTCTTTGTCTTGGAGCTTCTCAGTCCATAAATCCCCAACTAAAATTTCCCCTCCCAGTTTCTCTCTTGGAGGATGCTGGGACTGGTGTGGCCAGTGAGAAACGCCACAGGAAATGCCTCCCTCTTTACCTTGTTCTTGCTTCTGAGGTGTACTCTTCCTAGTTCACCCGTATTCACACCTTCACTTGTCATTCACATTTACTACATTTTGCTGCCTGGAATGAAAAATAGCCTTTCATGGTCACCTAGGAGACAGTGTATAAACACACAAAATACTCATCTATTTAATAATTTTTTTATCAATCATAGTTATTGTTTTTCAAAATGAGTAGTCCAGACCATGAGTATTAGAACTCATGAAGACTATGTATGTTAGAACCTCTTTATTGTTGTGACCTGGCAACAGTGCAAGCAGCCTGAGGATACCATTTGCAGCTGACACCTGAAGTGAGGGCTGTCTTGATGGTACTGAGCCTTTAACCTGTGAAATCTATTTCAACTCCTGGTTCTTAGTGGCAGAATTAAATTGTACAATGCATGGTCAGTGTCAGAGAATTGAGAATTGTCATTGTAAAACCATGTATTATCTCTTTCCAACTACTATAATAGTCTCCAGGCCAACTACAAATTTAAAGATTTCCCATTTCCCCCTCAAGATCAGTAATTCACTAGAACCACTCACAGAATTCAGAAAAGTGCTATGATTACAGTTTGTCATAAAAGACAAATGAATAGCTAGCTGAAGAAGCAAACAGGGCAAGAAGTGGGTAAAGGACACACACTTTCCAAACCCTCTTGGGGCATACCCTATTCTAGCACAAGCAAGTGTTCAAAAACTGGAAATTGCCCTGAACCCTATTGTTAATACGCATGACTGACTAAATTATTGGCCCCAGGATGATTAAACTCAATCTCTAGTGCCTATTTCTTTTCAAGTCAGAATAGGAGGGAGGTGAAAATTTTAACTTTACAGTCACAAGTTGTTTCCTTTGGCCACCAGCCCCTATCTAAAGCTATCTAGGGGCCCCACTATCAGTGGGATTTATGCTATTGAGGGGTACATTATGGATAACAAAAGAGTCATTTCTCTCAAGAATCTCTAAGGGTTTTAGAAGTTCTATATCAAGGAAAAAGATCAAATAAATTTTTTTTTTTAAAAGAGAGGGGGGGAGAGAGAGAGAATTTTTTTAATATTTATTTTTTAGTTATCGGCGTACACAACATCTTTGTTTGTATGTGGTGCTGAGGATCGAACCCGGGCCGCACATATGCCAGGCGAGCGCGCTACCGCTTAAGCCACATCCCCAGCCCCAAATAAATGTTTTATATTACATCATGAGCTAACCTCTCATCTTTAACCATGGATCCCCTGTAGCAAAAAAAAAAAAAAAAAAAAAAAATACCATCTGAGCAACATTTGAAAGATAGATATTAGAGGCTTCTAACTCAATTTTCTAACATATTTGACCATCATTTTCAGTATTATAATTTACCAACAATGTCAGTATAAGACAGTGTTGCATTATGGTAGCTGTAACCTGAAAAATGAAAGTCAAAAGATACTGGCACATTACTACAATGCCATTAAATCATAAATAATTTGTCTAATCCATATTGTATGAAAACATCTCTCAGGATGAAGCCATTTTGGTTTGTAGGCGTCTATTTGAGACTGTGAGGTTTCAAAAATAGGTGTGGTCTCGGGGCTGGGGATGGGGCTCAAGTGGTAATGCGCCCGCCTGGCATGTGTGCGGCCCGGGTTCGATCCTCAGCACCACGTACAAACAAAGATGTTGTGTCCGCCAAGTACTAAAAAATATTAAAAAAAAAATAGGTGTAGTCTCAAATAGCTCTACACTTTCAGGTGTCAGGTATAATTGAATAAAAGATAACATCTCCTGCTCTATGCCTATTTCAGTAGGTTAATGTACTGTGTGTTTTTCCATCATATTATAACCCATTAACTCATTTCTTGATCCTCTTCTGTTGTTCCTCCTCCTCCTCCATTTATATCTCAAATTTCCCTCCTTTGGTAGGTACATGAGTCACGTTCAGCTACTGTGCTGGTCCAGATTCAGACACAAATAGTAGACTAGTGAGTGCCTCCTGCATTCATATACAAAAATACTGGGAAATTTCCACTCTTAGAATAGCTGCATTAACTGTTAATCCTAATTTTTCCAGAGGGATGAAGACACAACCTGCCTCATCAGGCCACTAGGAATTCTGAAATAAAATTTTAAAACAATTTTTTGTATAGGAATTATCCTTGCTTCCAATACTTCTAGTTGAATCCTTGGTCCTGTGATCATCAAACAAAGTTGGGGTGATGTGGAAAGGAAGAAAGAAGTATAGCCATCAGTCATGTGCCATGTGGGAAAACCTATGGTCATTTAAACATCTGCTCACATCCCTCTTCTGAATATCTACCAGAAAAACAGAAGAACCTAGAGAGGCTACTCCTTCAGCATTCCTGTTGAGTGCAAGCATACACATGTGAAGCTGTGTAAACCAGCCCTTGGTAACCTCATTGCCTCTCATTTTAGACAACCAGTGTTTTAATTGCCTGTTCTAATTCTCAGGAGGATCTCTCTCTGCACATTGGTAAAATTATGGGTTATGCCATATGTTGCTGCAGTCTGGCTGGGCACAAAATCACGAGCCACTCAAGCAGGAACAAACTTTATTTTTTGAAACTGCCGCCAATGCCCCGTACGCGCCAGGAAGATTCCCGATTGACGCACGCGGCGTTCTCCCGGATCCCCAGAGGAAGTTCTTCCTCCGGAATTCCCTCCTACCGCACTTCCCCAACCAATGGGAATTCTCCAGGAGTCCCGTAGCAGGCTGAGGTGGACAGCAGGAGTCCAATATCCATATGAATGCAAATCTTAACATAATCATATCATCTCAATGACTAGCTGGCGTCACCTTTCAACCAAAAATGCCATGCATCATATTACTTGGCTGTGGCTCTTAGCATCTCCCCCCTTCTGTTTAATTAAGCAACAAGCAATGTGGCTAGGGACCGTGCCTGTTAGGTTTGTCCAATTCAACATATGGTTCTTACCCGTCATCGGAAAACTGACCTCTAGGCGTCAGCCTCCTGTCTTAGGTTGATACCACTGCAATTGGATCATACCCGTCACTGACTACCGGTCCAGCATATAGCCATACTTGTGGATAGGCCTATGCACCAGTGGAGGGGTGAGGTTCTTTGCCTCACCTCTGTTGGCCCCCAAATTTGGCCTTGGTGCTGGTGGGGGGGGTGAGGTTCTTTGCCTCACCTCTGTTGGCCCCCCAAATTAGACCATCACTAGTAGAAGGGAGGAGGATACAGAAATGCCACGACACCAAGTCAATTGACGGCTCTTTAGGAAAAATTGCAACACTGGTGACACATCAGCAAAGATACGCCAGCACTACCAAAATTCGCTGCATTAACAGATCACAATGCGTACAAGTGATACATAGTCCAGGCAAGTTGTGTAAGCAGTTCAAAGTGGAGGAATCTATCAATATGTCCATATCCTCCTAAAATAAATCAACTCCTTGAATGAGCATTACTTGTTGAGTTATTATTCATTTATGCATCAGTTTATACAGTTTGTTGTGATAACTATCGAAGAAACTGTAGTTTGGTTTCATTTTTGTCTTCACCGGCACTGGGATGAAGATAGGAATTCTGACAATGATGCTAAAATAAAAATTATGTAACATTCCAACAGGTATTAAGAAAACAATTTTTTGAACAATTTACATTATCCTGAACAGAATTATTAAATATAATGAAAAGGAAAGGTGAAAGTAAACAAACAGATCTGTTAACCTGCTTATTTGTACACATATTAAAACAATCCTCAACAGCTGCTTACCCAATTTAAATTCAACCATTAAAATCACGTGAATAGTAAAAAAATTCGGATCCATTTATTCATGAGCACTCCTCATATATGATATATGGACATACGCACATACAGACATACAACACAAAACAGAAGTGTGCATATGTAACACACAACACATAAGACAATAGTAAAGGCCTTGTAGCTTTACCTAGGTGAAATCTCCATTGCAATGTTTAAAAACTCCAAGTCAAAAAATAAAACTGATCAGAAAAACATTAACCTAGGTCTGTATGAGCTCAAAAATAAAATAGAACTTTATGATGTGTGAAAAAGCAATAATAAAATAGATATTGAAAAAAGTATCCTGGTTAATCACTGTCGCAGATGTAAGAATAGCCAAGCTGGAGTTCTGGATATCAGCTGTTATGGATTTGAGTCAAATCATCTTCTTTTTGGTCTGTAGAAATTGTTTTGGTTAATCTCTCTGGAATCCAAATCGGCTGTTGTTCTCCCTGTGGAAACACACAAACAGAGCCCCGACTCCAGACAATCACTGGGTCAGGACCTTTCCATTGTCCTGTTAGAATATCCTTCCAAAGTACCTTAGACTTATGTTCATTTTTTGGATACAAACGTCTTTCCGCAGCACTAAGCCCTGATGAATCCAAATTTAAAAAGTTTAGAGTAAAAAGGGTTATTTTAAGTTTATCTTTGGGGGATATATACCCCTTTCCAATTCCCTCCTTTTGTTTTAATAAGTACATTTTAATAGTTTGATGAGCTCTTTCAACTATGCCTTGTCCCTGTGGATTGTATGGAATTCCTGTTATGTGAGTAATGACAAATGACGAGCAAAATTGTTTAAAAGAGGTAGAAGCATAACCAGGACCATTATCTGCTTTTAACTGTTTTGGAACGCCCACAGTGGCAAAATTTTGTAAGCAATGAGCTATAACATCTTTAGTTTTTCCTCCGGCATGAAGGGAGCCCATCAAAAATCCAGAAGAAGTATCAACTGTAACATGTAAATATTTTAATTTTCCAAATTCTGGCAAGTGTGTGACATCCATCTGCCAAATATGGTTAGGTATCAGTCCTCTAGGATTGACTCCAAGATTAACTTGTGGTAAAAATGTCACACAATTTTGACATTGTTTTATTATATGTCTGGCTTGTTCTTTAGTTATTTTAAAACGCTTTTGTAAAGTATTAGCATTGACATGGAACCTTTTATGAAAATTTATAGCTTCTTTTATTGTGGAGAAAATATGTATGTCATGTGTAGATTTATCTGCTAATTCATTGCCCAAACTAAGGGCTCCAGGCAATCCTGTATGTGCCCTGATATGTCCTATAAAGAATGGATCTTTTCTGTCCAAGATTAGACTTTGTATAGTGGAAAACAAAGAGAAAACAGTAGAAGAAGGGGAAATCCTACCAGCATCTTCAAGGGATACTATAGCATTAACTACATACTAACTATCAGAAAATAAATACAGAATCTTTAAACATCATAAAAGCTTGTAATACTGCATTAAGCTCTACCTTTTGAGCTGATTCTTTGGGTACTAAAAATGTAAAAGTTTGATCAGGGGTAACTACTGCTGCTGTACCATTATTTGACCCATCGGTGAATATATTTGGAGCATTTATGATAGGGTTTTTTTTGTCATTTTTAGAAAAACTACAGGATGCTTAGACCAAAAAGACAACAAAGGATTAGATGGTAAGTGATTATCAAATGAAACATTAGATTTACACATGATTATTGCCCAAGTATTTAACTCATTAGCTAACTCATCAATTTGATCCATAGTATATGGAGTAATAATTTTATTGGGAGAAATCCCAAATACTCCCTTTGCTGCTTTTATTCCTTTGAGTATCAATTGTCCTACAGCCTCAGAATATCTAGTAAGAATAGTGTTAGGAGAATAAGATAAATGTATCCACAATAATGGACCTTCTTGCCAAAATACTCCTGTAGGAATATTTTTTGTTGGTAGTACAATAAATAATAAAGGCAAACTTATATCAATTCTATCCAAATGCATGTTTTCCATATATGTTTCAATGATTTTTAATGCCTTTCTTGCTTTAGGTGTTAACATGCGGGGTGAATTTGGATCTGATGGACCTTTTAGGATATCAAATAAAGGTCCTAGCTCTCCTGTTGATATACCTAGATAAGGCCTTATCCAATTTATGTCTCCCAATAACTTTTGAAAGTCGTTAAGTGATTTGAGTTGATCTATTCGTATTTGAATTTTTGGTGGACGGACCATGGTTGAGGATAATAGAACTCCTAAATAATTAATTGGAAGATTTAATTGTACTTTATTGCTATCTCTAGATTATAATTTTTTAATAAATTTGTAAGTGTGGCATAACATTCTAGCAATGTGTTTTTATCTTTATGTGCCAATAACACATCATCCATATAGTGAAATATTTGTAGTTCAGGATTTTACGATTTCTAAGTGGCTGGATTGCTTTGTTAACATAAATTTGACACATAGTTGGACTATTAGCCATCCCTTGAGGGAGTACTTTCCATTCATATCTCTGATCAGGACCTTCATGATTTAGTGCAGGGATAGTAAATGCAAAATGTGGACTATCCTCAGGATGAATTGGCATTGAAAAGAAACAATCTTTAATATCTATAGCTAAAACATACCAGGTTTTTGGTAAAGCAGACAATTGGGGAATCCCTGATTGAGCAGGTCCCATAATAACCATCTCATTATTAATGGCTCTTAAATCTTGCAATAATCTCCATTTACCAGATTTCTTTTTAATGACAAAAATGGGAGTATTATGGGGAGATATGGAAGGTTGTATATGTCCCTCCGCTAATTGTTGTTTGACCAGGTCATGGGCTACTTGTATCTTTTCTTTAGTCAGGGGCCACTGAGGAACCCACACTGGTCTTTCTGATTTCCAAGTAATTTTGATTGTCTCAGTGGCCCTTTCTAAAAATCCAATCCATGTCTATTAATTCCTTGATCTATTTGAATTGGTGCTGCTATACCTTGTTCTTGTTCTCTTAATCTTTTTTCTTTCCTAAAGCCTTGTTTAGCCCTAGTAGTGGGTGCATTAGGATTGATATTATTTGTTAATGTCAAACCTAATTGATCTAGGACATCTCGTCCCCATAAATTTATAGGAAGATGATCCAGTACATAAGGCTGTAAGGTTCCTTCACATCCTTCAGGATCCTTCCAATCTAATACCATTGCACTTCTATGGGGATTAGTCACCACTCCTAGGCCTCGAAGCGTTTGAGTGGCTTGTTGTAATGGCCAATGTTTTGGCCATTCTTGATGAGATATGATGCTAAGGTCAGCACCTGTGTCCAGTAGCCCATTAAGTTCATGTCCTTGAATATTTAGTTTTAGCATGGGGCGAGAATCTAAATTTAAAGACAGCATAGCCCAATCTACACCTGTGGAGCCTAATTCCCTGGAACCTCTTTCTACAGTATGACTGGAAAATTTATCATGTAGGCTGGGTACTATTAATAACTGTGCTATTCTATCTCCTGGTGAAATTACTGATATACCTCTTGGAGAACTAGCTATAATTTTTATTTCACCCTCATAATCGGGATGAATTACCCCAGGACTTATCATAAGTCCTTTTAATGTAGAAGAACTGCGTCCCAATAATAAGCCTACTGTTCCTTGGGGAAGAGGTCCTTTTACTCCTGTGGTAATGATTTGAACTCCCATCTCTGGAGTTAGTACTACTCTGGCAGAGGTGCAGATGTCCAACCCTGTGCTCCCTCTAGTTTGTCTGATGAGGGATTTAATGGATAATGTGTCCTGGGCACTACCCTGATGGTGTTGCTGGGTTCCTCCATTGCCCCGTATATTTGTGGTTTTAGGCCCCGGAGCATTGGGCCCCCCAGTCCGTTTTTTGGCAATGGAGCCTGATGCCTTTCTCCACGATATCGTGGGTAAACACTTGGTAACGGAGTACCCTCTATGGTGGTTTGAGAACGGCATTCATTAGCCCAATGTTTCCCTCTACAGCATCGTGGGCAAATACCCGGTATTCTATTCCTTTGATACCTAGCTTTGTTAAACCCTCCTCCTATGGGGCAACTCCTTTTAAAATGTCCTCTTTGATCACAATTATAGCATGTTTTTGGCCTGGCATCTAAAGCCTGTTGTACTGCTGCCAAGACTTGCCCTTGTTCATTAATGTCTCTACATAATTTAATATATGTGTTTAAATCTTCATGTCTCCATGGTCTAATGACCTCTCTACAGCAACGATTTGCTTGGTCATAAGCCAGTTATTTTATAAATGGCATTGCCTATTCTGTATCCCCAAATATTCTAGAAGCTGTTTGAATAAGCCTATCTACAAATTCAGCGTAAGGTTCATTAGTTCCTTGTATTACCTTAGATAATTGTCCTTGTAAATCTCCATGCCCCTGTAAAATTTTCCATGCCCTAACCGCATCTACAGCAATTTGTGCGTATACACCAGGATCATATTCAATTTGTTGTCATTGACCCTCATAAGGTCCTTTTCCTAACAACATTTCTAGATTTCTTTGAGGGTAACCGGCTGCTGCATTTCGCCTAGCTGTCTTCATGCAAAATTCCTCATTGGCAACCTTCCATAACAAATATTGTCCTCCATTTAGCACAGATCGACACATGTTAGCCCAATCTGCTGGTGTCATGTCCAAGTTGGTAATAGATTCGACCATACTTATGGTAAAGGGTGCTTGCGGACCATAGGTTGTTACAGTCTCCTTTAATTGCTTCACTGTTTTAAAATCTAAAGCACGGTGAATTCGTTGCCCTCCTGCCTGCTCAAGTACAGGGTATGCTAATCTTTGAGATCCTGCCTCAGGATTCCGTCCATCAACTACGGGAGTTGAGGGCCGCTCAGCTGTAGATGGAGCTGTTGGTTGAATTACACCCTCTGGTGATAGAACGGAGTTAGTAGCAGCCTCCTGTTGTAATTCCCTGCCTGATGGTTGTTTTTCCTCTAAGCTTTCTTCCTTCAAATTTTCCTCTGTCTGACTAGCTCGAGAGACCTTCTCTTTTGCTTGACCTAACATGTTTTCTACCATAGTCTGGACCTCTAACAATTTACTTAACAGTCTTTCGGTGTGTTTTTTACTAGTTTCTAATCCACTATAAAGGTAATGCAACCCAATAAGATAGCATAAAACAAAACCAAAACAGAATGAAACAAAAACGGAACCAAAAATAGTTGTATCAATTTTCTCTTTCTCATGGCCAAACAACTTCAAACCTTGAGCCAACCATTTTTCCCAGTTTGCCTGAGAAAATTCTAGGGATAGGCAGCTTGAAACAAAAACAAAATAAATCAAAACAAGAACACATTGTTTTTTGAAATGGTCACCCATTCTCTCGCCTTCCCTCAGGGGCGAGCAATTTTACTCACCTCCAAGCTTCAGGCGTCCCCCGCACGGGCCACCAATTGCTGCAGTCTGGCTGGGCACAAAATCACGAGCCACTCAAGCAGGAACAAACTTTATTTTTTGAAACTGCCACCAATCTCCCGGATCCCCAGAGGAAGTTCCTCCTCCGAAATTCCCTCCTACCGCACTTCCCCAACCAATGGGAACTCTCCAGGAGTCCCGTAGCAGGCAGAGGTGGACAGCAGGAGTCCAATATCCATATGAATGCAAATCTTAACATAATCATATCATCTCAATGGCTAGCTGGCGTCACCTTTCAACCAAAAATGCCATGCATCATATTACTTGGCTGTGGCTCTTAGCAATATGTATTCTTTATTTGAAGAAATGTGACTTGGTGGTTCAAATTAGTACAACATCATATATATATATATATATATATATATATATATATATATATATACACACACACACACACACACACACACACACACATATACACAGTACTTTGGACATTTGCATCTATCATTGGGTAGGCAAAGAACAGACCAATCAGTGTTTATCCCTGTCAAGACTCATTGGTAGAGGTGGGGGTATAGCTCAGTGACAGAGCACTTGCTTAGCATGTATGAGGGCCTGGGTTTGATCCCCAGTGTGACCCCACCCACACACTCACACATAACAAAATAGGTAGCCAGAATCAGCCCCACTTCACAGCTATATTCAGGGTCTTCTTCCAGGAAATCTGACATAATCATCTGCAATCTGTTTCTTTTGTTGACAGAACAGTTTTGGGCAATATTTTGTGCCACAGGTACAAGAGGAATATGTCTAAATTCAGCCCATTTCTGCATTGCTCTACATCCCCACTCATTTGGGTCATTCCATGGACCCAAGTGGTCACTTTGGTCAAACAGCAATATCCATTGGTAAATTCCAGTCAGCTTCCAAACCTACAAGCAGGTTCTTCCAACGGGCAGAATTTCAAAGTTCCAGTAGTTACTGCTGGGATACCCTTGCAGGCTTCTGTCCTATGTCCCAATCTATACTCCTTGTGAAGTCCCATGAGACACAAAGGACTTGTCTGAACACTGTGCTATGAGGCTGGACAAACTTGAGTCTGGCTTCCACCTATATTAGGCCTTTTCCGTACAAAGGTGACTCAAGTCCCTATATTCCAGCAGATGAAAATGCAAATGCTGCCAAACCTCAAAATGTACTTTGTCCTACCCCATGTTGCCAAACTAGTTTCAATAATTTTATTTTTCCCATCTATATTTTTCCATTTCCCCATAGCCACTCTGTCCATTTTTCTGGTTCCTTTTCACTTTCCCAAAGTCCCTTTTTGTTCCCTGTCCTACTTTTAAAAACCTGTTGCTTTTGTCTTCTTTGGAGTTCACATCATTTAAGTTTATACTTAAATCTAATTTTGTCACTTAAAAAAAAGTGTTGGATACTATTAATCTTTGACAGTTCTATAGTGCTGAGACTCATTTCTAGGATAGAACACCATCAGGTCCTTGGATATGACAGCTGGATTCCTTTTGCCTTCAGTTGGCTTGCTTATTTGAATATGTGGTGTGGAGTCTGACTCCTTATCCAATGCTCCAAAGCACAGTGAGGCCAAGTTTTTGTTTTTAAAGTTCTCTGAGGATAGGATAAAGTCATAGGCTTGTTTGTAAGGTATAGTTAAGAATATGGTAACTTCACCCTGCCTCTCAAAGTCCTGAAAACTATGTGCTTTGCCACTATGACCTAATATTATCATCTGCTTTCTTTCTAAGATGCAAACATTTATACTAAAAACAGTATTGAATTGCAACAGTCTCTTCTGGGCTGTTGGATCTTTCCCAAACTAGACTATAAAGAGGCGCTCCTTGGAATAAAAGACAGTAAACATTTCAGATACACAATGGTTCCCTTACTTTGCCGGGCATGAGTAAGCCTAGCTGGCTGTGAAGATCAATGTCCTGCACCTTTCCCCTCTGTGGAGGTTGGGGGAGTACTCAAGTTCTAACCTTCTAATACTGGGGGGATTCCTCAGGTGATCAACTCCCTTCCTGCAGCAGCGGTTCTCAGCTGCGGTTGTCAGACATTTCTAATAGGAAATGCAAAGGGTTTTAGGAGCTCCATGCCAAGAAGCAAGTGTGGTAATTTCTATGAAGGTGGTAGCAGTGCAGAATTAAGAAGAAGAAAGGATTCCAGATGTATCTTTGGGACAGGGCCAAGAGCACTTTCTGACAGAATTTGGGGATAGTCATTGTGGGAACTGGAAGAAATAAGAATCACTTCCAAAAGTGTAAATAGCTCCTACATTTATCCAAAAGTAAAATAAAAAAAAATAAGTTGTGGAACAGTTATGCAATGAATACTAAAAATATTAAGTAAAAAGAGCAGACTACTAGTTATGTTGCATGGGTGAATATCAATTTGATGAGTAACATAAGCAAAAATACAAAAGAGTTCATTCTGTAGGATTACGTTCTTATAAAGTTTAAGAACAGGCAAAACTAATTTGTGGTTGATGTAAGTTAGAATAGTTATTACCTTTGTGAGGAAAGTATTATTTTGACAAGGGCATAAAGGAAGTTTCTATGGTGCTGGAAATGTTATATATCTTGTTATGGTAAATAGAAATTAATGAAACAGTAAACTTAATATTTTATAAATAAATTTAGTGTTTATAAGTTAGCCCTCAATAAAATCAAGAAAGGCAATCATTCAAAGCATTAAGAGAAGGCATAACTTCTTCCACAGTAGAGGAAAAAGAAAGGATTTGCTATGAGAGAAGGTAAGAAAGATGGGAAAAAACAGGCAAGAAAAGCATGGTTGGTAGAAGGCACACAATAAATTGGCAGGAAGAAATCTAAAATTTACTGAAATTTATAAATATTTTACCAAACAGGTTATTATGAATAATGAAGATCATTACATAATAGAAGACATCACCAGAAATATATTAGCAATTCACAATTTTTATATACCTCACAGTAAAACATTAAATTATATGAAGCAAAAATGCCCATAAAAACAAACTGCCAAATCCATTATGGGAAATTTAAGAATAGTTCTTAGTCATTGCCAATTTTGTTCAACAAAAAAGAACAGGGAACATTTGAACTTCACAATATAAAGAAAGAGTTCTATACCAACATTTACAGAATACATTTTTCAGTATATATGAAACATTAAAATATTCATCCATATTTATACATACCATATTAGGTCACAAAGGAAGTCTCAATAAGAAACAGAATGGACATAATAATAGAGCATGTTAAAAATAACAAAGATGTCCCTATGTTTGAAAACTTAAGTAAACACATACTTCTTCATAACTCACAGATCAGGAAGAAATGATGAAAATGAGAAAATGTTAGGAACTGAACGGTGAAAACCCCATGTATCACAGCTCAGGACATGTTGTTAACCAGTATGTAGAAGTTTCAATCTTCATTATAACAATTATAAGAAAATTTAATTAAAAATAATTTTAATGTGCTAAGTGCCATACCTTAAAAAAAAACTAACAAAAGTAATACATACTGTAAATCCAAAGAACATAGAAATAATAAAGACAGTATCACCAAATAAAATCAAAACAGAGGGCAGCAAGTTGAAAACTGGTTCTTTTAAAAACAAAACAAAACAAAACAACAAAAACAGATTTATGAAACAAAACCCAAAAACACTTTTAGCAGCACTGGTCAATGAAAAGAACAAAAAAGGATGCAGCTATTGATAAATTTGAAATTTGATACAAAAATGGATTATATTCTTAGAAAAGTTATCTTATAAATGGAATTTTAAAAAAAACCTGGATACATTCATAAGTAAAAGAAACTGACTGACTAGTTGGGCAAATAGATTCAAAATAGCAGGCTGGATGTCCTTAGGCAAAAGTCTGTGCAGTTCAATATGGAAAGAAATACATACACAAATTCCCTTTATGCTTAGACATGTGAATTTTCTAAAGAAAATGAGCAAGTAAAATGCATTAATTTTTAGAAAATGAATACATCCCAACACAGGTAGGGTTACCTTGAAATACAATGTTTTAATAATAAAAACCGATTCATTTAACATTAAACACCATTCGTGCATGATTAAAAAAACTTAGAAGCATCTCCATTAAAGTTGGAAACAACATAAAAATGCCTGTTTTCACTGTTTCAACCTTAGTCACTGCCATAAATCAATATAACACATATGAATACGTATATAAGTGCACACAGATATAAACTTATGATCAACTTTTCACAATGACAACTTTTGAAAAAATCTATTACCACTTTTTGAACAAACAGCATCAAACACAGTCTTTGTACACCCGGATTTAGATGTCACTATTTCAAGCAAAGGTGTGCTCATCATTTGCTTTTCACGCTTATTGCCATTCAAACTTCAGTTGTGTAACTTGTTTTAGCCCAGGAAGTCTTTCTTTGCTGAGGTGCACCACCTCTATCCAGGTGACAAGACAAGCTCAAGTGGTACTTTCAGAAGTGTCCAAGTGCTCGCGTGTTTTGTCTTTATTTTGTTCTATAGACAACTTTCTGTGCTATAACTTTAAAGGGCGGTTTGACTACAACATTATCATGAATCCTTTAAAGGCTGAAAAGTTGAAGAAAGCGGTACTGAGGAAAAACAAAATGGTGCACCCAAAGAATGACTCCCTCTCCTTCCGGTTCCAAAATCCAACGCGGCCCTCCACGTCTTCTCTTCCCCTCCAGCAAATAGGGGCGGGGGAGAATTTACGAACAGTATTTTTAAATATTTACTCATTTCATTTTCCATTTTTCCCCTATTTGCAAATGGTTTGGGTAACCAGAATTGGAATGCATTACAATGCTCATAAAAATGCACAAAAATCTTCCACCTAACGGTTCTCGTTTACCTGCGGCATTTTCAAGAGTAACTACAGACTTAGTTGAGCCCGGGTTGAGTTAGTGGTTCAAGTAAGACTGGAGGGAAATCCCCAACTGACGTGCCTTACGGCGGGCTGAGCTTCAGGGTCAAGCGGCCAATCACAACCAGTGGGAGCCACTAGGAGCGGACCAGACCCGGGGCGCCGTCGGAGCGTTCCGTCTGCGCACCCGGGACAGCTGCAGTTCCGGACTCGCCGACGCGCCGCCCGACCGGTAGGAGCCGCCCTAGGGGAGCGGGGCCAGCAGGTCGCGTCGGCACCGCCCCTTCGACTCCCGCCGCCACTAACCACACCATCTGCCGACATGGTTGAAGCTGATCGCCCCGGAAAGCTTTTCATTGGGGGGCTGAACCCCGAAACTGACGAGAAAGCCCTCGAAGCCGCGTTTGGCAAGTATGGCCGCATCATTGAGGTGCTGTTGATGAAAGACCGAGAAACCACCAAGTCCAGGGGCTTCGCGTTTGTCACCTTCGAAAGCCCCGCAGACGCCAAGGCCGCCGCCAGAGACATGAACGGCAAGTCCCTGGATGGTAAGGCCATCAAGGTGGCCCAGGCCACCAAACCGGCGTTTGAGAGTAGCCGGCGGGGCCCGCCGCCGCCCCGCAGCCGCGGTCGCCCGAGGGGCCTGCGAGGCACCCGCGGCGGCGGCCCGCGGCGACCCCTCTCCCGGGGCGGGTCCGCCGACGACGGCGGCTATGCGGGGGATTTCGACCTGCAACCATCCAGGGCCCCCATGCCCCTGAAGCGCGGGCCGCCGCCGCCACGCAGGGCCGGGCCTCCGCCCAAGAGGGCCGCCCCGTCGGGCCCGGCGCGCAGCGGCGGCGGAATGCGTGGGAGGGCCTCGGCCGCTCGTGGCCGAGACGGATATGCAGGCCCGCCGCGCCGGGAGCCGCCCCCCCCGCGCCGCGACCCCTATCTGGGCCCGCGGGAGGAGGGCTACTCGCCCCGAGACAGCTACTCGAGCCGAGACTACCCAAGCGCCCGCGACCCCCGGGATTTTGCCCCCTCGCCCAGAGAGTACACCTACCGCGACTATGGCCACTCCAGTGCCCGGGACGACTGTCCGTCGAGAGGCTACTGCGACCGTGACGGCTACGGTGGGCGCGACCGTGACTACGCGGATCATCCGAGCGGAGGCTCCTACCGAGACCCCTTCGAGAGCTACGGGGATGCGCGGGGCCCGCCGCCATCTTATGGCGGGGGTCGCTACGAAGAGTACCGCGGCTGCTCTCCCGACGCCTATGGAGGCGGCCGCGACGGGTACGGTGGCGGCCGCAGCGACCGCTATTCGGGGGGCCGAGACCGGGTGGGAAGGCCAGATCGCGGGCTGCCCCCGTCCATGGAGAGGGGGTGTCCCCCGCCGCGTGATTCCTACAGCCGGTCGGGCCGCAGGGCGCCCCCCAGGGGCGGAGGCCGTCTTGGAAGCCGCTCGGAGAGAGGGGGAGGCCGCAGTAGATACTAAACTTGAACAGACTTGGGCCTGAAAAGCGTCTTCAAGAAGAGAAGAACCAGTTCTGTGGTAACTACCCAAGGACTAGAACAAAGAAGAGTTGTTTTTACTGTTTAAGAATTTCCTGTTAACTTCCTCTCCATTTTTGTGCTTTGGGAGGAAAAAGTTAAAACTCATTTGATTTCGTTTGGAATTGTTAAGTTTGTTGCAACAAGCTCATGTTAAAAGTATGACTGAGTACTAGTCTTATATTTTGAAGTAAAAGTTCTAAAGACTCCTTCCGTTCTAAATTTTCCTGATAAATAAGGCAAGTGGGGTTTGTAGAAGGATCAATGCTGCCCAGAGTGAAATCATTTCAAAGAAATATTTCTTGTGGCTATTTCATCAAATGGGTATTCTGCTATTAGCTCCTATAGCATTCACAGGAAAAAGTGTTCCTGCATCCGAATGCTTTTTAAGATCTGTAACTAACATCTGCTTACCTAAAATGGAAAATGGCTTATTCTGTCCATTCAAATCAACTAGATTTTTGGGAGAAGATGGGGAGGGAGTGGGATATGCTACTCAATTTCGGGTGTCTTCTACACTGAATCTCAGTGTTCCCAATATTAAAAACAAATCGGCAACAACAGAAATCACTTAGATCAGATGTTTACATAAAGTTGTATTCACTCAGTCTAAAAAAGCAGATGGATAATGCTGGCCTGGCCGTATGTTGCCTTTTTGCCTTTTCTTTGGGGATCTGCCGAATTTGCTGCCCCTCACTCCCCCAAATAACATGTTGAACAACGATGGAATACTAAATAAAAAATTTGGCCAACCAACCACAAAGCTGGAAAAAAAATCCAAAACATCAATTGATAGCATTCATTTTTACCACTAACAAATTATTAAGAAACAAATAGAAAATATACCAGTGGTGGATTTGGGGGATCATAATGACTTCCATTCCTAACTCCAAGTTTCAGATTCTGGTGGAAAGAACGGGGCTTCTTTCCTTAGGGGTGGAGGAATCAAATGTGAGCAGCTTCTCAGAAGCCAAGGTCAGAGTTCCTGCCAGAGTTTGGCATTTCAACATCTGAGGATCTCAAACTGGTATGAAGGGGCAGGATCTTCCTGTCCACTAAAGACAAGGGGATGGGTTGAGTGTTCCCTATTCTTAAGGTGGAGAGAAGGGTTTGAGCAGAGGAAGATCAGAGAGGCTTCCTCCACCATGCTTTAGGAGACAAATAATAGTCTCCTCTTTTCATCCCAGTTAGGGCAAGAAACATCTTTCCATTCAGCACCTGTGGAATTCCCCTGAACGTTGTAGAACCCATGTTCAGTGTAATAATTGCTGGAAGAAAGAGATGAACACCTGAACAACAAAATTAAAGAGATCTGAATGCAGCACACTCACATACACAATCCTAAAAACATGGTTTCTCAACAGAATAGCAGGTGAATTAAAAGGCCATACTAATGGCCCAGAAGATCAAATGCAAGAAATATTTTTTTTAAAAAAAAATCCAGGAATTAATCTAGCAAAAATGCTTAAGATCTCTATGGAAAAATTGTTAATCTTTATTAAAGGACATAAAAGAAAAAATAAATGGAGATTCATATATTCATGGTTGGGACGATTTTATCAAAACTATTCTCAACCTCAAATTTGGAACATCAACTTCAAGTCACAACATAATTTTTTCTCATATATAACTCCCCTTTTCTCTTTTCTAATAGTACTATTTATTATTGATCAGTGATGGAATATTAAAGATTTGATAAGTCAACCACAAACAAAAATTAATAGCTTCATTTTACCACCAACAAAATAAGAAACAGGTATTGTTTTTAAAAGATACTAATGGGAAATATAGCTAATCCTAAAATTTGCATGGTGGAATAAAGAGCAAGAAGAACCAAAGCAATTCTGAGAAAGAATTAGGAAAATCTCACCCTATCAGATATCAAGACTTACTTCAAAGCTCTAGTATTTTAATCTGTATGATATCAACAGACCAGGATAGACCAGTAGATTAACATAGGCTAGAAAAAGGCCCACTTGTAGATGAAAGCATGATATGACAGATAGCTTTAAAAGTGGTGAAAGAATGGACTTTTTTTAAAAAACGACTGTTTCTGCAAAAAGATTTGAGATTCTTTAACCCACAGCATACACAAAAATACATACTAGATGGTTTGAAAACATTAATGTGAAGAGGAAAATTTTTAAACACTTAGAAGAAAATGAAGAAATGCATTCACCACACTGGGGTAAAGGATTACTTTTTAAGACATAAAAATTACAAAATAGAAGGAAAATGATAAATTTCTACACTATTGTTAAGATATTTTTATGATAAAAGATATTACTAACAAAATGAAATTTCATATTGGAAGAATATATTTGCATTGAAATAACTTCCAAAAGAATGCTTAGAAATCAATAAGAATGAAAAAAATACCAAAGGAAAAAAATGGGCAAAAGAACTCATACCTTTCTGGTAGGTGTATAAGTTGATAAAATCACTTTGGAAATAATTTTGACAATGCCTAGTAAAATTGGAGGGTGCATACCTTATGACCCAGAAATTCCATTTGAAGAAAAGGACCTAGAGAAACTTGCACATGTACACAAGGATATATTCATAAAACTGGTCTTTACAGCATTCTCAATATTAAAAAAAGTTTAAACAGCCTGCCTGGAGTGGATCAACCAAGGTTTATTTTTACAATGAAGTTCCATGTAGAAGGTAATGGGAGTCCACCAGATCTACATGTATCAACATGGGTAAGTATCAAAATATTTGTTTGTTAAAAAAGGCAAATTGATAAAAAGTAGATACATTAAGAAAGACTAAAAAATAGGAAGTGATACACAAAAAATCAGGATATTAGTGTGAGGAGGAAAGAAAGGAGATCAGATGAAAAATGGGCGTTAGGTGAAACTAATGTTTTATTTCTTTAAAAGTAACTAAGGAAAAAATGGCAAGTTAATATCTTAGATTTATGGGCCCTGTGCTTTGCTATCTGTTGTTACTCTGTCAATTAAAAATATTTTATGATGCAAATTTTAATAGGAAAAATAGAGCTTAGCACAGCATTTAACATATAAGAACCACCAAAAAATGTTAACTCTTGAAATTTTGTATTATGCAACACTCTTCTCCACAGTGATTTTCTTAGCTTTGTTTTCTCATCATTGTGGGTGGTACCTTATTCTTTTTGGCTCAATATCTATAAGCTTCCTATCCTAGACTGTACTTGCAGATAGCTTCAAGGATATCTGAAAACTAAATTTAGGAAATTGCAGTTTTTCCCTGTGATACTTACTTTGAAGCATAATAGCAATGAAAAACTTGATATACTTAACAGAAAAGCACTTTCTGAATGGTAATTTTCTGAATAGTAGAACTTTTAAACAAAATTAAGGAATAAATATTAGTCAAGACTTACCTGAAACTTAGATCAGTTCAAAAGGTTAGAAGGACTTAGAAGGGCTCTGGATTTTTCATGTATATATATTGAACAACAGCTCCAATACTTCTGCCTTGGAAATTAATGAATTAAAACAGTCTGGGAAAGTATGAAAGGGATCTAGTCAATGGAGAACTCTTATTTAAAAATCACTTTTCTAATGAGAGTGCTTATCAGGTGTTTCCTATGACTTACTAACTGAATACACTTTAAGCAATTTGCATTTAAATCAAAATCTTTTTATTTTCTATATTGAGCTTTTCTCAGTCTGCTCCTGAGTCCCTATCCCCTCCACATCGCTTCTTCCAAGATGGTTCCAGGGACATCTAAACTCTTCTTGGGGCAGCTGAAACAATAGTAAATATTTCCCTGCCTGCCTGGTGAGGCCTAAACATACATCTTTTCTAATCACAATCAGAATCCCCCTGGGATTATCTAAAGATAGCTGGAGGTAGATAGATTTCCTGTTTTCAAAAGAGCAATAGCTCCTCACTTTCCCTTGCCTTAGGGAAGGTGAGATGGGGAAGACTTTTCTTGTGTTCTTCCTAACTGGGGCCTTTCTAACATTTCTGTCTTTAAATTATATGGCTTCTTTACTAGCTCTCTTTTAGCTTTTACCTTAAAGGTTATATGAGTTTCCTTCTCTTTCTCCTCAGAGTGTTCCTTTTTGGGAACATTAGTTATTATGTTGTTTTAAATATTTGTCTCTTTAGGGCAGATTTAAGAACTCCCAAGTAGAATCAGACTGTTGTTTTTGCTATGCACATATTCCCAATGATAGTAGGAATTCCTTTCAAAATCTGGGTGAAGTTGATTTGGAAGCTAATTTCTCTTACAGTGTAGCACTTCAAATAATGGTTTAAAAAATGAATCTGAATCTAAGTATTTGTGGGGGACATTAAAAGTGGTTATTAAATGCAAAAAATTAACTCTAGAGGAAGTACAGTGCAATGATGACCCTATTGATGCATCCCATTATCTATCATATTTATTAAGATGCTCAAGAAGAATGAAAAATCTGAAGACATAAAAGTTTTAGGGAGAATATTAGGAATAAATGGAGCAGTTTTCTTGTTTTATGGAGACTGCTTGTTTCATTGGGAGATAATTTTTGTTCATATGTATGAGTCCTCATTCTGTTTTAGGTGCCTTAGGAAATTTTTATTTTATTTATTTTGGTACCAGCTATTGAACCCAAGGGTGCCTTACACTGAGCCATATGCCCAGCCCTTTTTATTTTGAGACAGGGTGTTGCTGAGTTTCATAGGGCCTTGCTAAGTTGCTGAGGTTGGTTTTGAATTCACAATCCTGTCTCAGCCTTCCTAGTGGCTAGGATTACAGGCGTGGGCCAGTGTGCCTGGCAGGAAATTTGAAAAAGTTTTGATTTTCAGTGTTTTCATGTGCACATAGTGATGATAAAACCATAAAATTTGTGATAGTTTTAAATAAGTTGATGCTTATAAAGTACCTAGCACAGTACTCTAGAACTTATCATTTCAATTCCCAGTAAAATTTGTTTCTGTACTGGAAGTCATCAGAAAAGTTCTATTTGATAGTTTTATTGTATTTATTAAGGCTCTACTCAGCCTAAAATCTTAGAAACATACTTGGGTCTTTCTAGCCCCTTTTATTTTCAGCTGTCTATACTTTTTTCATCTCTTGGCAGCAAGAAAGACCAGAAACTTTTACCAGTAGGCTCAGTGTCATTCCTAACTAGTCTAATGTAAGGTAAATAGCTGTTATTATTAAGGCTTTGATTTTCAAATCTTATAGGATTTAAAATTATAACTGTCTGGTTTAATTGACTTAGAAAAATTTTATACCACAAATAAAATAACCCAGTACAGTGTCAGGATTTTAAAAAGGATTTACAATTGACTCAGGATTTAGTACACTCAGTTCCTAACTTGCAATAAAATGTGGTTTTAAAATATATGACATCTGGTAAACTGAATCCAAATCCTGTATCCACCATTCAGTAAGTATGATTTTTGTCAGATTACTTGATCACTCTCTGCTTTGTTTCCCTCACCCATAAAATAGTGACAGGAGTTCCCACCTCATGAGATTGTCCATTCATCTGTTTCATTGGGTCTAATGTTGAACAAATATTTATGTACTTCCTACCAAGTATCAAGCATATGCTGGTATTGTGCCATTGAAGTAAATAGCAAAGCAGCACACATACTTGGATTCTAGATTCATGTTCACTAAGTTAGATTCACAGAGACAGAGCAGCAGCAATTGCTAGTTGCCCAGATGTAGTTTAAGGGAATACACGACTTAGCAGGACTGGGAGAGGGATTACTACATTTGGGATTTGGGTTATGGGGCTTTTGAGTTGCATAATATAGAAGTGCCAGATCCTATCCTGGAATAACGGAGATTAGAGTACAGTAGCAGTATGTGGTGGTGACACCTTTGCTATAACCCTCCTGTCATTCAGTACTCATGATTAGGATTTGTAGGAGCTGAGGCCTTGATGACATTTGTTGGCCTTACTTCAGACCAGTTAAGAATGGGATATGGAGCTTCCTGGTGGAGGATTTTTGACAGTGCAGCGGTCAAGAGCCAAAGAAGGCAGAGGCGGGATAATGTAAATTGGGGCTGCAAAGAAGATTCTACAATAACACATTTTCTGTGGTTTTGGAAGGCTGGGATCAAAGTCTTTAAATTGAGGCTGTATGTTATCAAAAACTTGTGGCAGGATAAACTACGTCAGCATTCAATATTGGGAACACTACTAACATTATAGTTGTGGGGACAACTGTGGATTACAAGACAGTACAGCTGATCATGATTGCCATTAAAAATGAGTCAGGCCAGTTTTCAGTAAACTTTGCAGAAAACCAGTTATTTTCTAGAAGACCAGTCTGATAAGGATCAGTTTTAAATCAACAAATAAGAAAGAATATGAGATCAATCTGCTGGGGATTAGTTTTGAATCAACAAATAAGAGAGAATATGAGGTCAGCACAAGGTCAAACTAATAAGAAAAAGTGAACAGATAAAATGTTAGCCTGGGGGCTGGGGATGTGGCTCAAGCGGTGGTGGCGCGCTCGCCTGGCATGCGTGCGGCCCGGGTTCTATCCTCAGCACCACATACAAACAAAGATGTTGTGTCCGCCGATAACAAAAATAAATAAATATTAAAAAATTCTCTCTCTCTAAAAAAAAAAATGTTAGCCTGGAAAACAGTCATGAATTGATTAGATTAATGGCTTAGAATAAACTGAGCATACCAATGACCTCTTTAAAGTCTCAGAGCAAACTTCACAGAGAAAAATCCCTTTTAAAAAGTGTCAAGGCTCTTTGAATCTGAGATAAACCAGGCACTCTTTATCCATAAAACCATCACAGTTTAGTATGGATGATAGGGATTCTGCTTCAGACTACCTGAATGTAAAACAGAGATAAATGTTATGACATAGGCACCGACAGTATATTAAGTGCATGAATTCCAGTTAGGGGAAGGCTTCCAGGGAATGTGAACTTTGAGATTTTCCCTTGAAACAGGGAAGCTCTCTTTAGTGTTTGTTATTCATTTTAAATACAACTAGATTCACTTATTTTTGTGTGTAGTTAATATTTAGGAAAGTCCTCATCTTTATTGATTTTACTTCCTGTCTTTTCTAACTTATGTGTACTTAATTCCATTATCAATTGGAAGCCATTGAAACTTCTGAAAATATGAGTAGTGATCTGAGCTGCACTTGACAGTTTTATACATAGCACCTGAACAATGGCCCAGAAATAATGGTTGGAGACAGATATTCAGATATTCATCCTATATTTAATAAGACTTATGACTTTTATATTTAAAATTGCCCTACTGGGTTAAGAAGCTGAGTGGTTCCATAGAGCAGAGTTGATTCCTGACACTAAGCACAAGTTTTCCTGTGAAAGATATTCCACTAGATGTCACCAAAAGCTTAAAGATTGCAGCTTAATGCTTCTTTCCTTGTACTTGCATCCTGAGACTAAGGGTGGAGGGTTTATGTCTTCCTTTTGGATATGATGAGAATGAAATAAGGTAATTGGAAATCCTCATCTAATCAGATTGTGATCATCATGTACTGTTGGAAATAGCCAAAGTATATCCAATTTCATACAAGTATTCAGATTGATAGGAAAAAGTGAGTACTTAAAACCATAGATATATATATATATATATATATATATATATATATATATATATATATATATACTTGTCATAATATGCTGAAATGAATTCCAGTGGGACTATACATTTTCCTAAGTATGATTTAAATTTCTTCTTAAATATTGTGGCAAAATACACATAACAAAACTTACCATCTTGGGGCTGGGGATGTGGCTCAGGTGGTAGTGCGCTCGCCTGGCATGCGTGCGGCCCGGGTTTGATCCTCAGCACCACGTACAAACAAAGATGCTGTGTCCGCCAAGTACTAAAAAATAAATATTAAAAAAATCCTCTCTCTCTCACTCTTTAAAAAAAAAAAACTATCTTAACCATTTTTAAGTGTCCATGTTCAGTGGCATTATTGTGATTCTTGTGTTATCAGTATCCATCTATAAAACTATTTTCAGCAAACTGTGGATTCTTTTTTTTTTCCCAAAAGATACTGAAATACTGGATGAAAATAAGGATTTTGTGAGGATCTATTAAGTGTAGATCATCATTTTAATCTATCTTTAAATAAAAGTTTAAGTTCAGATTGTGATTTATCACTATAAAGAAACTATTCAGTTTTTTAAAATGGATTATATACTTAGGGTAAATAAATGTTAGTGGATTGAACCCAGGAGTGCTTAACCACTGAGCCTGTCCCCAGTCCATATACATACATATGTGTGTGTGTGTATGTATACACATATACATGTGTATTTATATTTATATAAATACACACACACACATACTTTTTTTTTAATTTAGAGACAAGGTCTCACTGAGTTGCTTAGGGCTTCACTAAGTTGCTAAGGCTAGCTTTAAACTTGTGATCCTCCTGCCTTAGCCTCCTGAGGTGCTGGGATTATAGGCATGTGCCACCATGCCCAGTTGGATTAACTTTTTACGTGTAAAAAAATAAAAATAAAAATAAGGGAAAATGTTTAGAAGAACATGTAGGTATGTTTTTATATAATCTTGAGTTTGGGTAAATTTTTCTTAGCTCAACAGCAAAAGAAATATCTTTACTTACATATTGATGCATTTGATTACATAAAAATTAAAACTATTTTCATCTAAGTAAACCTCAGAATTTATTAATTTATCATGTGTATGAATAATTTAGCATGTATTCATCTCCATCTGGTTGTTATGCTGTGGTCCCTGTTTCCTTGCTGGTTATCAACTAGGGGCTGCTCTTAGCTCATGGACCTCCTACAATTCCTTGCCATGTGTCCTTCTTACAGGTCTTTTCCCAATGTAGCAGTTCATTTCTTCAAAGCCAGTAAGAGAGAGTCCCTTTCTCCAATATGCTAATGTAGAGTCTTACATACCACATTGTACTATACCAATCACTAACACAATCACTTTTGTCATGTAATACAACTTCATCAGGGTTTCTCATATAATGCAACCTCATACATGTACATCATGTGAAAGAAACCTGAAATGAGAGTTTTCAAAAGATACTGAAATATTGGATGAAAATAAGGTGAGGTTCTATTAAGTGTAGATCATCATTTTAATCTATCTTTAAATAAAAGTTTAAATTCAGATTGTAACTTATCACTATAAAGAAACTATTCAGTTTTTTTTAAAATGGATTATATACTTAGGATAAATAAATGTTAGTGGAAATTAGACGGTCATTTGGTCTGTTTACCCTAACATCATTCAAATTCAAAAGTAAGAGGTTGAGGAACATTAAGATGATTTTGACCTCCCTGATCTCTTATGTTTCCTTTCTGGTTCTAATGTTAGTAAATAAATAACTAATCTCTCTTATTTCTCCCCGCCCCCTTGTCCTTCACCTTTTTTTTTCCAGTACTGGGGATTTAACCCAGGGCCTCATGGATGTTAGGCAAGTGCTTTACAACTGAGCTACATCCACAGCCTTTTTTATTTTTAGATAGGGTCTTGCCAAGTTGCCCAGGCTGACCTCAAAACTTGTGATCCTCCTGCCCAAGAAGCTGTGAATACAATATGTGTGCCTGGCAGAAATAACTATTTCTGAGTGGATTCTCTGAGCAGGCAATGATAATAGACCTCATTTATTCTTCACAATGACTCTGTGAAGTAGATACTGTTTTTATACCTATATTAAGATGAGGAATTTTAAGCCTAGAGAAGCTAAGTATTATATTCCAATGGTTAAAAAGATAGAAATGTAGTAGAGTAATAATTTTAATCTAATTAGTTGGTGTCTAGATCTTTAGGTATCACTTGTTATTAACCTGAAAGTCGCCTCTGCCAGGCCAGCCATAGCACAAGTACCCAGGTCTCTATTTTATGATGTTAATCCAAAAGACTCAGTTCTCACCTTGAAATTTTAGGAGAAATTCCTAAATGAGGAGTATTCTCCTTTGTTTAATAAACACTCATATTGTAGAATTACAGGAAATTAATAAGAAGCAGAAAAAATCGAAATAGTATGTAGATTAACTTAACAAAGATAAAGTCCACACAATTCCTGGTTTCACTCAGTATATTAACATATTTTTATAGCTTACTTAATGCTTCTTCCATGGAAACAATGGATAGAATAAGAACATCCTGGGGAACTTCTGTGACATTCTATGCTGGTTACTTTTTATTCTTAATTTTATCATTTCTGTATAATTAACATCTTATCCATTAACCAAGACAGCTATCTTTTTAAAAAAATATTTATATTTAAGTTTTTTTTTAGGTGGACACAAGAGCTTTTACTTTATTTTTATGTGGTGCTGAGGATGGAACCCAGTACCTCATGCATACCAGGCAAGCATGCTACCACTTAAGCCACATCCCCAACCAAGACAGCTATCTTGAACAAAGAAATCTCATAGTGAATCTTGAATTGTAACTTATCTGTATGTTTAAGAATATAGTGTTTCTTAATTATCAAATTCAGAATTAAGCTCAGCTTTGTTAAACTCTGGGGGCACATGGCTTTCATTTTCACTGTCTGGATATAATTTGAAGTTAACTCTTCTCAGTGTTCATTCCTTAGGTCAATCATGCTGCCAGTGGAATCTTTCAACTACCTCACATCAGCAACTTATTGAATCCTGTCTGGTGTGAGATTGTAAACCATGACATGTCCTAATTCTACCATTACACAACAACACTGTCTGCTCTTATATCAGTCAACTATCTTGTTTTTCCAGTAAATTCAAGGTAATGTATGTAATAGGGTTTTGTCTCCAGTCTTGAATTTGTGGTAGGGAACTCAATCATCATAACATTCTTATTTTTATTTGTATTTAACCTTCTTATTAAGGCTACACATAGAAAACATATGGTTTTAGCCTTCTAATCAGTCTGGAAACCTAATATAAGTTTTTTCCCCAGACCTTGTTTTGTTTTGGAGTGAGATTCTAAGCCATCTATACTTGATACCACAATGGATGTCACCAAAATCAGGGACCTAGGAAAAGGAACCATTTTGTATAATTTCAATTAGGGAAAAATATTCTTGTGGTAGTAATCACTCTGTACATTTAGACATACAAGGAATTCTACTTTTCAGATACTCAGTGGTTTTCAAGAAAATCTCCACACTCTTCTGGGTGCGGTGGCACACATCTATAATCCTAGCAGCTAGGGAGACTGAGGCAGGAGGATTGCGAGTTCAAAGCCAGCCTCAGCAACTTAGTGAGGCCCTAAGCAACTCAGTGAGTCCCTTTTTAAAATAAAATGTGTTTTATTTTGACTAGAGATGTGGTTCAGTAGGTAAGTGCTCCTGGGTTTAATCCCTGGTTGAAAAAAAAAAAAAGCACAACAGAAAGGGAAAAGAAAAAAAGGAAAGAAAGAAAATGTCCAACCTACCAAGGAGGGATGAAGGGTCAGAAGTTTGTGACATGGAACCACAATATACCTAAGGTTGTCTTCAGCATCTTGTTCACTCATTTAGTGAAGATTATTTCAAATCTTACAACTTCCAGAATATGGTTCAAAAGGTAGAAATGCAGTTATGAGACTCCAGTTATATTCTCTGCCTTTTGGTATTTATTTCTCAGTCCAGTAGGAAAGAAAAACATAAACTAGCAATTGCATTCCAACTAAAATATAAGAGTTCAAATAAAAACACTTCATCCTGGCAGCAGGAACAAGCTTTTGCTTCATAATGGAATATCACTGGAAAACTAGAAATGAACTTTTAGATAAAGTCAGATATAAAGTAGGATCTTGATAAAGCTGTGCAGGGAAATCTTTTTGACATAACCTCCACAGATACATCATAAATGAATTGAAAACAAAGTCATAAATATTATGAACATTTTGATGTACTAAATTTGCAAACTAAGAAGATTAGTTTTCACCCAATGGATTTTATGGCCTCAGTAATAACACTGCTCTATTTACTTTATTATTTGTGCTGGAGTAAACAGTTCACATGTAACTAATATATTTGGATTAAATATCTGTGCTTCATTTGTTTTGGAAAGGATTAACAGCAAAGCTAGATTTGTGATATTTGGGGGAGGGTTGTGCTTTGCTGAAACCTTAACCTGATTTTATACATATTTCTAAACAGCCATGCTTATGGACCCACAGTGATAACCAGGAGACATGGAATTAGCCAGGCCTCAGCTCCTTAAGGTTATAACTTCTGGCTAATCAAAACAATAACTATAAAATTAAAAATAGTAGATCAGTGCCCAGTCTTGCACTAATCCAGTACTGTAGCAGCAAACACTATTCCTGTAATACTGTGCTCTCCTAATAATTTTGGGTGGCTCTTTTTCCAGGTTAAATTTCCTCACACATATGCATGGATCAGTACTGGATTGAGTACTCTAAATGGATCTTCTACAGATGGCTGGAGTTCTTTCTGTGCAGTGTATTCTCTCTGGTATTCTGGCATGCGTATGGTAGTGGCCTTTTTATGTCTGTACTCATCTATGTGGGAGTGTTGGCCAAGAACTTCCTGGGTTCCATCTTATACTGCTTTCAATAAAATAAGCACTCTAATAGAAAAATGTAAATTGTAGAAACAGATTCAAGAATGAATAGGATATGTAAATAGTGGAATAATGAAAATAATATAAAATCTGTGAAAGCATCCTCTAAACACATACTATTTTGTTTAGATTTTAAATAAATAAATAATTCTACGCAGTGTGTATCACGAATAATATTTTAAAAGATAGACAATGTCTAAATTCATTTTACAAGCCAGTATAAGTTTACTGCCCAAACTGACAAAGATATAAAAACAGTTAAATACTCAACATACAAATATAGGTGAAAGTATATTCTCAACAATGGTAATTGAACCATACAACATAAAGAACATACAGTGAACAGTTTTATAAAATTATTAATCTAATCTTTTTTATCAGTAGACCCAAAGAGAAGTCACACGAGCCTCTTCATAGACTCCATTGAAACATTAATAAAAATTCAGTATTCATCTTTAACACAAATTCCTAGTAAATGAAAAATATAAAATATCAAAATATGTCTATCTCAGGTTACCAACTTATAGCATTCCTAATAGTAAAACAGTCTGATTGGAATAAGAAGTAAAAGCTATTTAATATTGATTTAAAACATTAGCAAATGAAAGGAGGCTAGTTAAAAAGGAATTGAAGTAGAAGATAAAATATAATTATTTTCTGATAACCTGATTGTTTACTAATTTGTTTAAAAGTGAGAAGGGACCTGTATTTCAGTGTCAAGAATGAAATTTTAAAAGCACAATTTTCAAAAGGAGGAAATCAATGTTTTTACTTCCTAGTTTCCCCTTTTTTCCCTTTGTAGTTTTGAATAAAGGCACTGGGATTTTAAACTTTCATAATTTATTGTTTTATTTCACATAGCTGTTCTGTCACAAATAATTAGTGACAGTTGCATTCAATTCCTTTAGGATATTTAAAAATTAATTAGATTAAATTTTGTTTATTTTCAATACTTCCTGCCATTTAAAAAATACTCTTTTATTGTTTTGAGAATTTTAAAAATTCATTTTGTGGTCAGATTCATCTGATAAATGTGAAGTATTACATCTATCCATGTGATAACTTTTTTAAATATTTATTTTAGCTTTAGGTGGACACAATATCTTTATTTTATTTTTATGTGGTGCTGAGGATCGAACCCAGTGCCTCATGCATGCTAGGGAGCATGCTACTACTTGAGCCAAATCCCCAGCCTCCATGTGATAACTTTTAAGAATGGAAATGTGGTTGATTTTCTCAATTTTAATATGGTAGGGAATATCTTTTGGTGGATTCTCAAATGGTTGCTTGCTTGGCCAGATAGGAAATGTTGATATATCTGTTGCTTTCAAAATTCTATAGCCAGTGCTAAATTATTGTCTTAGCATTTTTTGTCATGGAGCAAAAATCTGAGCCTAACAGAATTTTATTTTTCCTTTATAGTTCACCTTTTCTTTCTACTTAAGTGCTTGTAGACCTTAAAATTCACAAGTTTCATGAAGATATGCTTTTTTCAACTTATGTATTGCTTGTGAATAAAATGAATTCTTTTACCCTGAAAATTCAAGCAGTTCTTTAGTCTCTGGCATGTTTGTCTTTTATTTCTTTGATCTTGTTCTTCTTATGTTGTTTTTTTCTTTGGGAATGCTTTTTATATATATTTCCATATTCTTGTGTTGTCTTCCACATCTCTAGTATTTTTTAAATCAGTTCTGTCTATATTGAGCTATGTTGAACCATTTCTTTTTAGATTTAGTTTATGTGAGCATTATTAACTCATTATCAGTTTTTTTTTCTCATGGCACATCCCTTGTTTGCTGATTCTGTTTTAAAAAAATCAACATTTTTCAAACCTTGAAAATATTTCCTGATCTTACATTGTGCTTTTATCATAATTATCTATTCTAGTTACTTAAATCATAGTATTTCTCCAAAATCTTGTTGAGTGTATGAACTGGAGATTTTCTAACGACTTTTCCTTTTAGGGCAAAAAATCAATTTACTTGGTGGCTGGTGGATGGGACATTACTCATATTTGTCAGCATTAGTCCCTCTGTTTTTGCTGCTCAGTATTTTTTAGTATAATTACCTTTTTTTCTTTTTCATTATATCTATTGAAGGATGTCTCATTTTTTCAGTAGGGGGAAGCAAGATAGCTTTCATCAGAGGCAGCATTGGTTCCTTTTAAGTACTTTAAACACTGACAATCAGAAACATTTTAGATTTTCTCAAATTTTACATTGCCATTTTAGAAATCTAGAAATATAGAAGGAAAATTTAAAACTGTACAGGTAGAAGCAGTCAAGGAAGTGAGGATGTCTTGGTGCTCAAAAGTTAGGTTTCCATCTTTATTGTGACAGTTCAAGTTAGAGAGCTATGTACCCTCTTCCTTCCTCCTTTTCCTCTGCTGTCATCTTATTTTGTCTTCTCCTCTTAGTACTATTTATATTGTCTTCATTTGCCTTTTTTATTGAAAAATGTTATATATGCAGAAGAGTATAAAATTATTTGTACAATGTAGAGAAAAAGTGTAACATTAATGCATATATAATCACTAACTAGATCAAGCCAGCGTACAAGAAGTCTTCCCAAATGCAGCACTCCTCCCTCTCCTAAAGGTAATTTCTTTTGAAGTAGCCACTTTCTTGGCATTTGTAAAATCAGGCTTTTGCTTTTCTTTATGTTTTAATAACTTGTATTCTTAAGTAATGTGATATAGTTTTGTTGGATTTTATAATTTTATATAAAAGGAATTATATTGTATGTATTCTTTTGTGACTTTTTTCTTTTGATCAATTTTATGTTTGTGATATTTATATCTATTTTTGAGTGAGGTACTAGTTTACTTATTTTCAGTGCTGTGTTGCATTCTACTATAAAATTATGCCATAATTTATTCACATTTTGTGATAGTATGTATCAGCATCATTTCCATTTGGGAAAATTTTGAACAATGCCATTCTCAACATCCTGATATTTCTGTCCCTATAGTGCTACTAAATAATGCCAAATTGACTTCAAAAAATGTGGCATCTTCAACATATAGTTCAATTAGCTATGGTTGTGACTAACTCTTATTTCATCTCCTTTCCAAATATTGATATTATCACATTTTCATTTATTGATCAATTTGGTGGGTGCCTGCTCAGTTTCAGAGCAATCCCCTGGGTATGTGAGTTGGGGAAAGCAAGTTATGCCTGACTCTCTTACACTAAGGATACAAGAAACTCTGTAGAGTTCCAGCTCAGTGGAGGGAGGGTCTCCTTTTAGAATCCTCATCCAGATGCACTCAGGTTTTATTATTCTGTCTCCCAATCCACAGCAAGCCTTTTAAATTATTATTGCTCTTCAGAGGATTAGGCTAATGCTTTTGTAGAAAAGTTCATCACTTACATATTGACTTGGTAATTTATTATTATTTTGGTAGATCTTGGATGCATTTAAGATTTATTTTCATTATATATGTTGTCAATAGTTTTGTAAATTGTAGCCAGAGCAGATTTGGTTGGTTCAAATAACCTTAACCCTGCACTTTAAGGATAATGTCATTTCCTTTTAAGTTTCAGTAAAATTTAAATAGGCTTCTTTTCCTGCAAATGCCTCAATCTCCCCTCTCTTCAGCATTAAATAAAGGCACAGTGAAGGTGACCAAGGAACTAGCTTTAATTAATTACTTTGGCATTACTTTCCACTTACTTTCAGACATGCTTTCCTCTCTTGCAGTGAATTACAGTTTGATAAACCTTTTTCCTATCTTCTATTCAGTGCATCTTTGAATATATTCTAAGTGTAACTGATGGTCAAATATAATCTCCCAGAATCCCTTCACTGATTAAATTTTTCCCTTTCACTATATCCTTTTGGACCTTTCAATGAGAATTTGGAAGAGATTGAGGATGAGTGTAATTGATTTTGTCATATGAGGCCATCCTAAGCAAAAATTCTGTTTTGTATATTCTCAAACAATGTTGCTCATTTTGTTATAACATTATTGGGGACTATACTTTGCCCTTGGCTATTGAGGGAACTTATGCTATTATTTTTTTCAATTTCAGCTTTTCTTCCTCTACTAGCTTTTCCCTATCAGCAATTAAACATGTTCTGGCCTCTCAAAAGAATCTCTCTTAATCCCCCCAGTTCCTTTTTAGTATCACCCTGTGACCTTCCCTTCATAGCCAATTTTGTCTCCATGTATTTATTTTCTAAGTCTTAGTTTCTCTTTTAATCAAATTTCATATCTGTGGGTAAAATTGAGTTATTTTCTTTACGTGAATTTTGCATATTTCTTTTCAGGTTTATTCTAAAGTATTTAATAATGTTTTTTTTTCTTTTTCTGCAGTGATTTTTTTTAACCTCTCAGTGTTTTTAGTTGTTATTGCTGGTTAATATTCATCTTTGTAGATTTCTTTCATATAGTACCAGCCTACTCGACACTCATGACTTCTCATAGTTCTTCAGTTGATTTATTGTATATTCTGTGAAATAACACTTTTTGTCTCTTTTTTTCTTGTATTTGCAACTATTTATGTTTTTCTTAAAATAGTACAATTCAATAAACATTTTACTAGTAGCAATGATAAGAAGAATTTTCATTACTTAATTGCAGGTGTTTAGTAGGATTGCGTCTAATATTTCACACGAGGTATGGTATTTGCTATGTAGTATGTTAAGAGACTTTTACTTTATTCTTAGTTTGCTAAAAGGAGTGGAGTTCTTGTTTGTTTTAACCAGGAATAGTTGTTGAACATTAAAAAATGCTTGTGGGATATTTGTCAATCATGTTTTGTTTTCCTTTAAACTTTAATGTATGCATTTCTTCAGATAAGCCCTTAGCATTTTATGAATTATTTTTAATGTATTATCAGATTCAGTTATTTAATATTGATTTATAATTTTTTCATCTAGTGTCTCTGCAGTTTGGGTTTTTTATTTTCTAATTTAGGTATTAGGGTTAGGTTATCCTGTAATTTAGGTGTTAGGGTTAGGTTAGACTTCTACTATAAGTCTGTGTATTACTTGCAATTAATATGATAATATCCATATAATACCTCAGTTACTCAAACTTTAGAGCTTAAAAAATGTGTGCCATTCCTCCCATGGACATTTATTACTTCTAGAAAATAGATAATATTCCAATAATAACAAAAAGTATAAATTATATTGAAAATAACCTAATCAAGTTTTCTCAAAACCTTTAAGTAGAAAAACACTAAAAGCATATGAGGATCTTAAGAAAACATCACATGCCATATTTAAAGTTAAACTGGCTTAACATTGTGCAGGTTCAAACTCTTTTGAAATTAACATTTAAATGAATCTGAACAAAAATTATCTGATTTTAGAAATATTTTTGTTGGTTATTTTTAGTTATACATAATATTAAGATTTATTTTGATATAATTATAAAAGCATGGAATATAATTTGCTCTGATTTTGTACTTCCCCTTTCCACTCCTTCTTCCCCCATTCCCTTTTTTTACCCTTAGATTTTTTTCTCTTCCTCTGTCTCCCTTTTGCATATATGCTCTCTCTCACTCCACACACACACACACGTATATATAAAATATATAACATAAATTATTATCTCCTCAGTTTTAGATGTTGCAAATGTCTTCTTCCAGATGATACTTCATCTGTTACCTTTGTCAGTAGTTAAATTATAAAGTTATTGGACAAAGGATTAATGTCCATAATATATGTAGTATTTAATGTATAATGTAAATCAAAGTAAATAGAAAACATACAAAGAAAGTAGTTTAGAGATGGTGAACACTAAATTATAACTGAATATCATAAGATGCTTGATTTTATTTTATTTATAATTAGTGAAAATTTAAACAGATACCACTTTATATTTATCAGACTGACAAAAAATTAAAAGGTTTAATGTAGTAAAGGGGGAACTTTTATACTCTACTAATGGGAATATGGAATAGTATAATCATTTTATAGGGAAATCTGGCAGCATTTGGCAAAATTTAAAAGGATTATATCTTATGATCCCCAAAATACACAAAGGATAACCTCCTATATGTCTAAAAAGGAGACATGAATATATGAGAATATATATCGTTGCATTCTTGGGGAGATGAAGTTGTAAGCACAGTGTCATACCTCTAATCTAGGCTTTGCCTTTAAATGAAGTCCCTTCATAATCTTAGTTCCTACCTCTTGCTCTCAGACAACAGTCTATCCCTTGATACATCTTTCTGTTTGACTCCAGTTTTTCTTTACCTTTACAGCCACTATTTGTCATAAAACTATATTTATTTCTTTTTCATTTTTAAAATATTTTTTAGTTGTAGGTGGACACAATACCTTTATTTATTTATCTTTATGTGGTGCTGAGGATCAAACCCAGGGCCTCACACATGCTAGGTTAGTGCTGTACCACTGAACCACAACCCCAACCCTTATTTTTTCTTTAATATTTTATTTTTTAGTTGTAGTTGTATACAATATCTTTGTTTTTTATTTATTTATTTTTATGTGGTGCTCAGCCCCCTTATTTGTTTTTTAAAAAGATATATTTTTTAGTTGTTGATGGACCTTTATTTTATTTGTTTATTTATATACAGTGCTGAGAATTGAACCCAGTGCCTCACACATGGTAAGCAAGTGCTTTATCACTGAATCACAACCCCAGCTCAAACCTTATTTCTTTCATATTCTTATATTCTTTCTACCCAGCTTAGATTCCATGGGGGCAACACTTAATCACTCTCTTGATTTTTTTTATCCCTCCCTTCTGACATTTTCACCTGGTTAAACCACAACCTTGTTAGAGCCTAAAATTCTACACACTTCATAAATTTGCCAAGGAACTTGACTGGGCTAAACAGAATATCAAAACCATGCTGGCTCGTATTATTTTAAATTTATTGTCATATATCTCAAGTAGATTCTTTGTACTACCAGCAAAAATGTCATGTATATATTTATCCTTCTGTTCTTCAGAATCAATAAATGTACAGAGCAATGTGGGTGATAATTAAAACAATGTTGATTAGAAAAATGATAAAAGAGGAACTATAATAAAATAGTCTTTAAATTAAAAACACATATTGCAAAACAACACTAAAGTGTATTTTTATATTTTTCATAGATACATGTTCAAGACCTTATAGAGTATATTTAGGTGCTTATGAGGAAAAATGAAATAGGTGGACAGATGAGAAATCTAAAACAACAACAGTATAAACTGTAGCAAGGTAAGTATCTTGAATAAACATAGTTAACTGTGGAACATGATAAACTCAATTCTCTGTACCTGGAGTTTATTTTGTTCGTAAAGAAAAAAAAAAGTGTTCTTTTTATCCTGCTATTTAAGGATTCTCTAGCAGAAAGTTCAGCTTCCTGCTTGCTCACTCTCAGGAAGATATCTTAAGGTATGATGTCAATAGGAACCAGATAGGTCACACACATATATGTGTAAAATGGACTGCAAACAGTATAGCCACTGATACTTAGCCCTAGATATTTGTCAATGTGGGCTTAGTGTTGCTGGATAGTCTCCAGTGTTGTTTTTTTTAAGAAGCCAGAAATATTTATATCAACCCCCCTGATTTTAGGTCATTTGCATCTAATTTATGAAGTTTCAGTCACTATGTGAGTAATGTTTATATTCATGGGTCAATTATTTGATACTTTTGAACAGAGACTTCCAGTTGTTAAATTCCACTCACAATCACAGAACTCCTGATTAGTTTTAGTCCCTTATTCTTAAATATGAGTAGGCAACTATGAATCATCAGATATTTAAGGAATGCTTCCAGCAATGGCTAATGTAGACATATGGAAAAACACATCCCTTGGGAAAAGGAGGTAATTCTAGAAACAGAAGACGAGTTTAACTATAACACAAACTGTAATCTCCTTTCCAGGTCTAATAATTATTTCTGAGTCTCTACACTGGGTTTTAGGTCAGAAATTAAGATTCCTTATTGCTCTGCTGGGCTTACAGGAAATTAGATATTTATTCCAGAATGTAATTCACTTTGCAGAATTCTATTATGTTCATGGATTTGTTACTTCTAACTCTTCTCCATACTGTCTGCAGAATAAGATCAATGTCACCATACTACCACAGAGTGCTCAGGTGAATGACAGAATGATGACAAATTTAATTCTTCTGAGAAACACCACTGTGTCAGTGCTGTGCATTGTTCTTTTGAGACACATCAGGCTCTACAGGCCAAAGACAGGATTTGATGACAGGATACTTTCTTTGTTGCTTTTGCATTATATTATCCTAGAATATTTTTAGAACAACTCTGTAAAAAGAAAGTGTCGATTCTTTCACAGACTCTTCCATTTTTTTCTAGAGTATTAAGACAGAATAAGGCCAAGAGCAAATATTTTATTTTAATAGGCTGTATATTTTTAAGGAATAATTAGAGAAATCATGGACTCCTTACTTTGCAATAAGTCTTACCAGGGACTTTAACATTTGTGAAATTTGAGCTGTTAAGCTGTTAATGGAAAAGTTGAATAGAAGAGTTTACTTGGAAATCTTAGCTAATTACTTATTTTTTTTTTAGTTGTAGTTGGACACAATACTTTATTTTATTTATTTTTTTATGTGGTACTGAGGATCGAACCCAGCACCTCTCACGAGCTAGGTGAGCGCACTACTGCTGAGCCACAGCCTTACCCCCTTGGCCATTTACTCTTTAAATAAAATGTGTCTTTAATGATTCTTTCAATGAGTAAGGTGCACATTTCTCCAGCTAAAACTATTTGATAGTTACTATAGAGTTGTTCTTTTTTTATTTGTTTACCTAAAACATACTGAGCAACTACCAAAATACAAGGGTGAGGGTAGAGTACTGGCTAGGGTTGGGGGGAGTAGTCAGAAGACCCAAAGGTAAATTAGAAGTAGGCTCTGCCTTCATTCCTTTCACAGGCTTATACTCAACCACTCTGAAAACCACTGGTCATTTCCATTGCATCTAAAAATAATACTGTATTGTACTTTGCATAGAATAGAATAATGTTGTGATTAAAAACTGTAGGCTCTAGAGACAGACTGCCTGAGTTCACATCAGCTCTACGATTCAATAGCTATGTGACCTCAGGTATGTTACTGATAATTTCTGGGTCTGTTTTCTTATTTGTAAAGTTCACACATAAATTGTTGTCAGGTAATACACAGATTTGAGAATATGATGCAGTACTGCTTATAAAGTGTGGAGGGAGGAGATGCATCTTGATTCTCACATTACATGGACATTTGAGAGTTTAATTCTTATAACCACCCTTTAAAATATATTTTATTACTCCTGTATAGTGATAAGAAAACCAAGGTTTAAAATGATTGAATAACTTTTTAAATACTCCACAGGTTGTTATCAGAGCTGGAACTGAACTGTCACTCAATTTTCACATTGCAAGCAGAGTTATTGAATTTTGTGAGGGAGGTATATGTTCAAATGTTCTGTGTCATTTAGACACTGCATCCCAGTTTTGAGTCTGTAAAATATAATCTCCGCAATCCTCACTGCCTCTCATATATGACTAGGATTTTTAAGACTCAGGCCCCAGATAGTAAGTAGAGGAAGAAAAATGTGAGAAAAAGAGTAACTCCTCCCTGTTTCTGGGAAACTTCTAAGAATTTTCAAAGACCATACTGTTCTTACATCTCCCCTTCAGCCACAGGCCTGGACTCACATAGTGATGTCACTTATTATGATTCAAGGAAAACATTTCTGCACCAGACTTCTTTTCTGACTTGTTTCATGGACACATACTCTAGAGAGAGATAAATCAGTTCTCAGAAACTAACACCCTACTATGACTTGATTTAATCAGCCTGCTTTCCTAATACAAAATTGAGATCAACTGAAGTAATTTAAAGTTTTATTAAATTAAAATAAAGTGAGGAAGACAATGGCATTATTAAATGTCAGAATAAAAATGATAGCTGTGTAGTTGGTAAGAAGAAAGGACAAAAGAACATAGTGGAGTTGAAAGAGGCACCAGTAGAGAAACAAAGGTGGAGACTGAAGGGTAAATGCATAGGCAGGTATGTTTTATGCAGGTGGAAACATACAAGAAGGCAGAGTGCTATAAACCCTTGCTGCAAGATTTTGATATTATTAGGTATTATTTTTTATTTTCAGCTTTTGGTGTTAAATATACATCATTCTTCCCTTTCTGTTTACTTAATTATTTGAGAAAGTTGTATTATAAGGAGGTATCCAGAAATAATTTAAAGCTAGAAATTGCTCCCATCAGCTTGGCTTCTATGTGGCGCCTTTTTTCTCAGCCTCATTCTCAAACCATTTTGTCATAGACCCATTTGCAAGTTCCATTGCTTCTGAACATCCCCAGGTGTTTTTGTTCCACGTTCTGTCCTTAAAAATCTCTGTTCCCTCCTTTTCACAGAACAGACTTCTCTAGTTGTATTATCTATTATTGTGGATTTTACTTTGACCAACATAGTGGTGACTTGCGGAGATTATATCTTCAGTCTTGTTCAATCTCCAGAGCCCAGACCTACTGTTCAGTTCACATATTTTGCTGGATATCCAGGCAACTCAGACTGTTATGCACTGTTCAAGTCCTTCCCTTCCAAATTCATACATTGAAATCCTACTCCTCAGCATGATGGTATTAGGAGGTGGAGCCTTTAGGAAGTAATTAGGTCATGAGAGGCAGCCCTCATGAATGGAATTAGTACCCTTATGAGAAGAAACACAAAGAGGGGCTGGAGTTGTGGCTCAGTGGTAAAGTGCTTGCCTAGCACATGTGAGGCCCTGGTTTTGATCCTCAGCGCCACATAAAAATAAATAAATGTTATCATGTCCATATACAACTAAAAAATTTAAAAGAAACAGATGATTCCTTCTTTCTTTCCTTTCTTCCTTCTGTTCATTCTTTATTTATACCAAGGATGGAACCTAGGGGTGCTTAACCACTGAGCACATTCCCAGCTTTTTTTAATATTTTATTTTGAGACAGGGTATCACTAAGTTGCTTGGGGTTTTGCTAAATTGCTGAGCCTGGCTTTGAACTCTGAATCCTCCTGTCTCAGCCTCCCAAGCTGCTGGGATTACAGGTGTGAGCCACCATGCCCTGCTATACTATGGAAGGAAATGAAAAGGTGGCCCTTGGGAAACTAGAAAGAGGACTTTCACCAGAACCTATATAAACACCATGGTCTTGGACTTCTAGTGTCCAGAACTGTACGAAATGCATGTTTCTTGTTTAAGCTAGACTGTCAATGGTAATTTGTTATAGCAGCCTGAGCTAAAACACATAACTCAACATCATAAATTGAATTCATCCTCTTCTCCATAAAACACCCTCCATTCTCACCCTTTCAATGTCACAATCATTAACTCAGGCCCCCTATGTGAGGATCATAGATATCCCCCTAGATTTTAACTTTCTCCACATTTCCCATTTCTAATTATCATAATATATTGAATCAATCTCCTTAGCATTTCTTTTTTTTTTTTGTATTTTTTTAAGAGAGGAAGAGAGAGAAAGAGAGAGAGAGAATTTTAACATTTATTTATTTAGTTAGTTCTTGGCGGACACAATGTCTTCGTTTGTACGTGGTGCTGAGGATCGAACCCGGGCGCTCGCCTGGCATGCTTGAGCCACATCCCCAGCCCCTCCTTAGCATTTCTTGTATCTACCTTTTACCATTCACATGGCTACTGTCTTGGTTCAGTGCCTTTCTTGGTCTTTTCCTTGGGCTAGTCTTTATTGTTTCCCATTTTCACTCTAGCCCATTTAATTTTTTTAATATTTATTTTTTAGTTATATTTGGACACAGTACCTTTATTTTTATTAATTTTTTATGTGGTGCTGAGGACTGAACCCAGGGCCTCCCATGTGCCAGGCGAGCGCTCTACCACTGAGACAAAACCCCAGCCCCAAGCCCCATTTAATTTTAATTTCAATGTTATAGAAAGAGAGGTACTTCTAAAATATTAACATTTAGAACTTGGATCTCTCCCAGGTTAGAACTAGACAACAGCTTCCTATTTTTTTGTTGAATTCAGCTTTATATAAATCTTACTGCAACTTTATAGTCATTATATTCTGATTATAATTTCCTGGATAGAAAAAAATCTGTTTCATATCTCCATATCTTTGCATATGCTGTGCATTCTAATTATCTCTCTTTCTCTTCCAAATGAGATTTTAAGGGCTGATTAATGGTCATCCTATACATAAAATCTTTCCTAGCCACCTCCTTCACCTTTGGTGTATATACTAAACTTTGTATAGTCTTAGATCATCATATGTGGGAGGCCGACTAGCACGTGACCCTGTCAGTCTCCCCTGCTGAATGATGTGACATCTGGGGGTCACGCTGTGATCTGGATAGCCCCAGTCTTCTAGGGTGGGAGCAACTATGTCTTTGTGCATGGGCGTGCCTTCCTGTATCCCCATGGGTGGAGCTATGCTCACCTGTTCCTTTGTAATATTACCCCTGGCCCTGTTTGGGATAGAATGTTCCATGGAAACACCTTTTGTGTGTTCCCTTCTCTTACTGTGCCCTTGGGTGTGGCTTACCTAGATGTCAGTCAACCTGCTGACAGCAGACATCATGAAGCTAGACTCAGCCCCCTGAAATCTGACCCCTTGCCTCATTTGAATGGCTTCTCCTCAATAAAAGAGGTCAGCAAGTGCTCTCTCTCTTTTCTGTGGACTCTTAAGGTCAGAGGAGCCATCACAGCATCCCCAAAGAAAAAGGTGTTTCTGTCTCTTGTGTGGTTATTTCGAGCAGCACAGTTAGCCCAGTTTCCCTGGAGTGACCCCTGAGTGTTTTAGTCGCATGCAACCCAGCAATCAAAGATTCCATCAACATGCAATTCTAAGGCCCTGGTTTGTTTACATTAATATACTTATTCGTTCAATGCTTCATTGCAAAAACATCTACTCCTGTGGGGATTTTAAGATTTGAACTGTGGGTAGATATTCAAGGACTAGGAGAGGGTGATGACTAATGAGTCCTGTGGGACTAGAGCTCAGTTCTCTCATTATTTGTAAATAGGGAAAATGACTAATTAAGTAAATATATTGAAGAGTAATGGAAACCATGTTTCTTTCTGCCTGAGAAAGGATGTTTAACATTGACATGGTGAAAGAATGAATAGGATGGTGTTAGATTGGAATTTGAAGTACAGTCAGGATGAATTCATTGATCTTGGTATTTTGTGAGTGTGTTTGTGTTTGTGTGTGTGTGTGTGTGTGTGTGTGTGAGAGAGAGAGAGAGAGAGAGAGAGAGAGAGAGAGAAATGTACATAGTTTGTGCATATATGGATGAATGGATGTATAAATAAATAGATGTGTGTAATCCACATTTTCTAGTTCTGACTACTGACAGAGTCCAAAACGAGTGGAGCCCCTGTAGCAAAGAGCATACCCAGTGCCCTGATCTTGGTTTCTAAATATTTTTCTCCAATAAGAGAAATGAGCTTCTTAGAAAAATGTTAATTCCAGGACTAGGGCAAGGAAATACAAGAGGAGCCCAGCATACCTTGATTTTTCATAAATCAAGGAAATGATTTTAAAAATTATGGAGACATGTTAAGAGGATGTAGCAGCCAACCCAGTACTTGGAACAGTTTGAACATCAAAATAAATGACAATAGTGTATTATAACCTATTGATTAAAATAAAGATCATTGCTGGGCACAGTGGCATGTTACTAGGCCTGCTATTCGGGAGGCTGCAGCAGGAGAATCACAAGAGCCCAAGATCGTGACTCTATGTCCAAAGTAAAATAAGGATGATGAATACATAGTGAAATAAATGGACAAAAAAATAAATATGGAAGGAGAAACTCTTTCTTATAGTGTAATACCAACTAATAAACATAGAAGGAGTTACAGAAAGTTATTACAGTATAATATTTAGGTAAGAATCATCAGTAGAGTATAAAACTGGTAGGTAAAAGTAATATAACATTGATGTAAACTCAGAGGATCTCCCCATAAGATATTTATTAATTATAAAATGAAGACTATATAAATTTACAAGGAAGAAATTGGCAGTTACCACCTTAACCCAGTGATGAGAATGAATCTTATTGGAATATAACAAATCAGCCCTGCACTTTTGAGATGATTCCTTGAGAACAGAGCACCAATTCTGTGGCATTCCTAGCAAAATTCACAACCTGAATTGAATATTAAAAAAGTAGGAATAAACTCAAATGGAGGAGAATTTACAAAGTAACTAGCTTATACTCTTAAAAAAAGTGAAGATCATGAATATGAATAAGCTGAGGAACTATTTCAGACTGGAAAAAATTTTTTTTAAACACCTATGAAATGTAGCACTTGATCTCTGGTTGATCTTGATCCAGAATATCCTTGTACTTTTCTTTGCTATAAAGTACATTATTGGGATCATTGTGGAATTTGGGGTTTGTGAATTACATGATCTCATTGTTAGTTTTCTCAGTTTTGTACTTATGTAGGAGCTTGTAATTTTCTTTAGGAAATAGGAGTAATGGATAATCCTGACTACAACTTAACTGGTTTGGGGGGAAAAGTGTGTGCGCGCGCTCGTGTGTGTATATATATGTGTGTGTAGGTAGGGAAGAAAGAAAGCTAGAGGGAGAAAAATAAAAAGAAATTTTGTCAAACATTAACAATTGGGAAACCTGGCTAAAGGCATACTGGAGTTCCTTTTATTTAATCTTACAGCCTTCCTGTAACTATTTTGCAACTTTGAAATGATTAGTAATAAAAAGATTCTTTTAAATAATTGTTTCTCTGCAACATTTTTATTTCCTGACTACAGCTACTTTCTAAATATACCATTAGGCATGTGGAAGTAAATTTGTAAAACATAGAAATATTCATTAAGTGAAGCAGTAGTAAAACATGACAGTTAAACTTTTGGGATCCTTGAATCAAACTACTTGATTTCAAATTCACTTACCATGTGTGGTTTTAAGACATATTACTTAACTTCTCCATATCTGTTTCTCATATGTAAAATGGAAATAAAAATACTCACTTCATGATTGTTTAGGAAGGATTAAGTCAGTTAACATAAGCAAAGCACTTAGCACAGTGCCTAGTGCATAGAAAAGTTACTGTATATTTAAAACTTTCCAAAGTACTTTCTGACAGAAATTATTGTTGAAGGAAAGCTGATTTGTAGCATTCTATTTACTGGAATCTCTGTAAAGCCCCAAGTTGACAATCACAAAGAAGCTCTCATGTCCACATAATATTGAATTAATTCACTATGTCCAAACCATGAAAATGTAAGATGTTTGGCATGTCTGGCTGAGGAATCACCCCTACGTGAAGATTGTGATTAAGTATGATAATGAATGGGTTTGTTACTAACATAACTTTAAAAACACTGCCATCACTGGCCAAAATCATCAGGCAATAGGGAGGATGGGGGTAAGGGAGAGGCAGCTATTTTTACTGAGATTCAGAAGAACAGAACAAAACCTGAGTACTGCAGGCAATGCCTGACAATGTTTCCATGAGCTATTTAGAAACTTATTTTATAAAGTATTGGATTTTATCAAGTCAGCCAGTGAAGCAGAAAAAGCTCAGCTTGCCTATGATGCTTGTGGAATACTAGAAATACATCTGCACCAGAGCACAGAAGAGCAGTGTAGGAAAGGAGATATAACTGGATGAGGGTAAAATACAGTGAAAATCTCATACTCCTTGTTCTCAGTCCAAAATAAAGTCCTACCTAAGTGATACTCAACATAGATTGTCTTTAAAGGATATGGCAGTCAGGAACACTGGTTTTAGAGCCAGGCATGTCTGCATGTGAATCTTGACTTTGTCATTTGATTACAAACTGTGTGATCCTGGGTAAGCAAATAGAAAATGGGAATGACACTATATGCATCTGAGTATTATGTAAGCAGCAAATGAGGTAATGTTAAAATGCATCACTGTGCATCACATGTGTTTGATAAATATTTATTGTTTTTATTCTGATAGGAATCATAAAGCAACAACAAAATAAAGACAATTTGTAAGAAAAGTATTTATCTCTGAAGTTGTTAATATTCTTGTGTTTATTTTTTTAGAGTTCTTTTTATTTTTAAATAATTATAAATATACATGATGTTGTAATAAATAATCAGATATATCCCAATTTAGAGCTTTGTTACTCAGAATACTTGGTTTAGAGTACTAATCTGTTCTCTATTTTTCTAATTTTGTATTTTTAAGAATGTTATGTAGGGGCTGGGATTGTGGCTCAGTGGTAAAGTGCTCGCGTAGCACACGTGAGGCTCTGGTTCTATGCTTGGCACCACATAAAAATAAAATAAAGGTTATTGTGTACACCTACAACTAAAACAAATATTTTTTTTAAAAAAAGAATGTTATGTAAATGAAATCACATGTAATCACACATACATAATCTTTTGAGAATCTTTTTTTTTTCCCTGAATACAGTTCTCTGGAAATTTATACACTTTTTGCATATTTCAATAGTTTGTTTTGTTTTATTTCTTTCAAGGTATGTATATACTATTTTTTGTTTAACCATTCTCTGATTCTTAAAGAACATGTCTCTCTTTCTCTAGAATAAATCTTAGGAAGGCAGTTGCTGGGTGGTAATATGGTAGTTGCATGTATGGATTTTTAGGACTCTGCCAAACTGTTTTCCATAGAGGCTATGCCATTTTATATTTACATCAACAATGTAAGAGTGATCTGGTTTCTTCAGAAGTTTGCCAGTGTTTGATGCTGTCACTATTTTAATTTAGTTGTGATTGGAGTATAACAGTATCTCATTTGTGACTTAAATTTGCATTTCTTAAATGGTTGATGATGTTGAACATTTTTCATATGCTTATCATTTGCACATCCTCTTTGGTGAAGGTCTCTTCATGTCCTTTACCCATTTCCTTCCTTCCTTCCTTCCTTCCTTCCTCCCTCCCTCCCTCCCTCCCTCCCTCCCTCTTTCTTTCATTAGGGATTGAACCCAGAAGCACTTAACCACTGAGCCATATCCCCAACCCTTTTTTATATTTTATTTAGAGACAGGGTCTCACTGAATTGCTTAGAGCCTTGCTGGCTTTGAACTTGTGATCTTCCTGCCTCAGCCTCCTGAGTCCCTGGGATTACAGACATGCACCACCACACCCAGCTTTTGCTTGTTTTCCAATTGGGTTGTTTGCTTTATAACTGAAAAGTTTTGTTTTCTTCATATATTCTGAATACTAGTACATTATCAGATATGTCATTTGCAAATATTTTCTCCTATTCTGTATACAGCTTGCCATTTCATCCTCTTACAAGTCTTTTCACAGAGGAAAAAGTTTTAATTTTGATGTTCTATTTATCAATTTTTCCTGCAATGGATCATGTCATGGATAAGAAATCTTTGCTTAGATATGGTTCTCTAACATTTTTTTCCCCGAAGATTATTATTACCATTACATTTTTACATTTAAGCCCATGATCCATTTTTTAGTTAATTTTGTATGAAATATAAAGCTTAGGTTGAGATTTTTTTATTTATTTGTTGTTTTTGTGCCTTTGGATAGTCAATGGCTCCAGCACCATTTGTTGCAAAGCTATTCTTTCCTCCTTTGAGTTACCTTTACTACATGTGATCCTTTTTCAAAAATCTATAAAGCATAATTGGGCCAATTTCTGAATTCTCTATTATCTATTAGTTCCACTACTGGTATTATGCAATCTTGTTTACTGTAGCCATATAGTATCTTGAATCAGAAAGACTAATTCATCCTAATTTTGTTTTTCAAAATTGTTTTAACTTTTCAGTCCTTTTGCCTTTCCATGTAAATTTTAGAATGGTTTTGTCTCATCTATAATCTATAAAAAAAAAATCTTGTTGGGAATTTAACAAGAATTGTCTTAAACCTACATTATCAGTTTGAGGACAGTTGACATCATTACTGTGTTGAGTCTTCCAATCCATGAACCCAGTATGTGTCTCCATTTATTTTAATCTTTCATATTTTTCATCAGAGTTATATAGTTTTGACATTTCAACCTTATACATGTTTTTTTTTTAGATTTACACTCGAATGCCATTTTTGAGTGATTATATAAGACATTTTATTTTTATTTTCATTTTCATTGTTGACATGATCATTGCTGGTGAATAATATTTGTATGTATAGTTTGTGTCCCGTTGGCTTTCTGGATTCATTTGTTAATTCTAGAGGATTATTTCAATTGCAGCTTTTCATTTTCTTTTTCTTCCCATTATTTTCCATAATTTTATGCATTATAGTTGTACATAATGGTGGGATTTCTTGTTACATATTTGTATATGCACACAATGCAACAATATAATTTGGCTAATATCATTCCCCAATATTTACCCTTAGTTTTTTATTTTCTGTATGTATGCCTTTCATTTATTTTTCTTGCTTATGTCACTTAATGTAACTTCGAGTACTGTGTAGGATCAGAATGGTGAATGACTTTTTCTGAGTCTTAGGGGGAAAGCACTCAACCTTTTTCCATCAAGGATAATGTTTTAGTAATTTGTTTGTTTGTTTTGATTTTCTAAAAAATAAATGACAGTGGAATGCATTATAATTCTTATTACACATGTACAACACAATTTTTCATCTCTCTAGTTGTATATATGTGACACCAATTCGTGTCTTCATATATATACTTTGGATAATGATGTTTAACACATTACACCATCCTTACTAATTCCCTGCCATCTCCCTTTCCCTCCCCTCCTGCCCTATCTATAATTCATCTATTCCTCCCATGCTCCCCCTCCCTACCCCACTATGAGTCAGCCTCCTTATATCAGAGAAAACATTTGGCATTTGTTTTTGGGGGATTGGCTAATTTCACTTAGCATTACCTTCTCCAGCGCCATCCATTTACCTGCAAATGCCATGATTTTATTCTCTTTTATTGCTGAATAGATGTTCTGTAAAGTTAGGTAAGTTCTCCTTTATTCTTTTGCTTCTGAGCTTTTACCGTGAATAGGTTCTGAATTTTGTCAAATACCTTCTGCAATTGATTGCTATGTTCATAGGATTTTTCTTCCTTAATCTTAAAATGGTAGGCAGATTGTTTTGGTTTATTTTTTGGCTATTGATTCAGCCTTGCACCTCTGAAATATCTTCAGCTTGGTTATAGTGTATAATTATTTTTATATATTGCCAAATTGGATTTTCTAATATTTTTTTAAAATTTTTTTTAGTTGTTGATGGACCTTTATTTTATTTGCTTATTTATATGTGGTGCTGGGAAACAAACGCAGTGTCTCAGCACTCTACTGCTGAGCTCCTTCTCTAGCCCCATTTTTAAATATTCTTAAGGGTTCTTCCATATTTATGAGGGATATTGTCCTTTGGTTTTCTGCTTAAATATATTGTCTGTTGTGTTTGGGGTCAGAGTAGTATTAGCTTCATGAGATGAATTGGGAAATGATCCCTAATCTTCTATTTTCTGGAAGAAATTATATAGAATTGATGTTAATCATTCATTTGGAAAATTTTCTGGTAGTTTTAAAATTATAAATTAAATTTTCTTATGATTATTCAAATTATATTTTTCATTGGGTTATTTGTGGTTGTTTCTGTTTTTCCAAGGAACTGGCTTACTTAATTCAAGTAAATCTTTTTTCAGAGCTTGGTATATGTTGTTAAATTTATAAATACAAAATTCTTCTTATTCTTCCCATATTACCCCATTTGATGTCTGTAGCACCTGTAGGGATATCACCTATTTCATTCTTTTCTTTTCATATTTTTAGTTGTAGTTGGACACCCTACAATACCTTCATTTTATTTATTTATTTTTTATGTGGTGCTGAGGATTGAACCCATTGCCTCACACGTGCTAGGCAAGAACTCTGCCACTGAGCCCCAGCCCCTATTTCATTCTCTGTATTGGTAATTTGTTTCTCTCAGTGATTCTTACTAAAGATTTGTCAGTTTTATTGATCTTTTCGTCCTTTAGAGGGAATGCTTTCAGTTTTTCTCCATTTAGAATGATGTTGGCCTGGGGCTTAGGATAGATAGCTTTTACAATGTTGAGATATGTTCCTGTTATCCCTAGTTTTTCTGAAGGGATGAAGGGATGCTGTATTTTATCAAATGCTTTTCTGCATCTATTGAGATGATCATATGATTCTTATGTCCATCTTTGCTTTATTGATTTTTTCCTATTATTTTTGCTTTCAATTTCATTGATTCTTAAATTTGCTATGTTTCTGTCTATAATGTTTATACCACTTATTCTAGTCCTAGTATCATTTTTACCAGTTCAAGTAAAGCATAGAATACTTACTTTCAATTATATCCCTTTCCCTTCCTATAATTGTCTAAAAGTCCTATTATCATTTCATTTTTGTTTAGAGAACTTTCAGCCATTGTTCTAGATAGGCTTATGGGCAACAGATCCCTTTTTTTTTCCATCTATGAATGTCTTGATTTGAAGACTGTTTTCATAGATAATAGGATTCTGCATTTACTGATATTTTAACACTTGAAAAATATTGTGCTAATTTTCTCTTATTTCAGGGGTTTCTGATAAGAAATAAATACACTGTCATTTGAATCGAGTTTTATCTGTAGGTAAGTACCATAATGCTCTGGCTATTTTTAAGAACTTTCATTTATCTTTAGTTTAATTTAGTTTTGGTAGGTTTCTTTAAATTTATCCTTTCTGAGGATTTATTCAGTCTTAAATCTGTAAGTTAATTAATATCTCTTTCCAAGTTTTAAAATACTTCATCATTACTTCTTTGAGTACTTTTTCCATCCCTCCTTGTTTCTTCTCTATTCCTGGAACTCCAATAAAATAAGTAAAATTTTATTTTCTGTGAATTATGGTCTTACAGGTCTTTGAGGTTATGTTTGCTGGTTATTTTAGTCTATTTTTCACCAATATCCAATTAGGTAATTTCTATTTTTTCTTTAAGTTTATTGATTCTTTTCTCTGTCTTCTGTAGAAGGGTGGGGTAGAGTTCCAAACTCCCCACATTAGTTGTTGCAGATTTAATATAAAATTCACTTAGAAAAATTTCTACTATCCAGATCCCTATCAGGTAGGCATTTCCTTGGCAAATTCATGGCAAGCTTGAATATGAGTTAAGGGCTTGAATATGGCCCTTAGGGATATTAGTCTGAAAACATGATTGTCAGCTGATTCTCATGGTGAACTCACATTGAACAAGTTCATGGAGGCCAGTGATCAAACCTAGCATGGCAATTTATTTAATTAATTTGAAATTTAAAAGTTAATCATCAGACTTAAATGCTTTCTCTGCAGGCATATGAAAATGAATACCTTAATCATAAGAAGAAACTGTGAAGTAAGTCCATAACTAGGAAAAGAGGTTAGTTGGGGATTTTAATATCTAATAATGGGCCCTAGAAATTGATAAATGTATGATCACTACATTGCTAAATGCATGTTCATTTTACCTGATTGGGTCATCACACTAAGCCAGGACACCCTTTGTTCTAAACATGAAAGAAAACACTACAAAAATTTGACTTTCCAATTTTTAAACTCCCTTTGCTGACTTAAATCTCTTAAAGATGATAATATTTTTACCTGTGTATGTTAGTACATTTATGTAGTTTTGTTCACATCTTTGCCAGAGCTTTTCTGTATTGTAGTATTATGTATCTCTAATTCAAACCATCATTGTGCAGCCTTCTTCCCAAATATAAGAAGGGAATCTTAAAGTTACCCCTAAGAACCACCTATTAAAATTATAAATATTATCTGACAACGAAGACCAAGTGAGAGTTAGCCCTTTTCTTTACCCAGTAAAAGCTTCTTCCTTATAAGGGAGTCACAGTTGACAAGAGCATGTTTTTCCCTTGTTTTTTCATGATGTTAATTTGTCTTTATCTCTGGCAGTGTGGATCTGAGATATTACAGTTTCTATCCTATAATCTTGTAGCGTCCCTGCACCTCTCCTCTGGTATAGGCCTTTAGGAACCTTCCTGTTGTTGGCTGTTGTCTCTAGATGGAAGTGAGCCAGTAGAGCCATGCCTTGATAGATGGGGAGCCGCAGCTTTGGTCTCTTCCTCTGCAACTGCATGGGCAGTCAGTCTCCTTCTCCCTGCAGCTTCTGGGTTCAGTCTGCTCTACCACCTCTGTGCAATGGGCCAGGAAGAGGATGCTTTTCTATAACATCAATTTTAAGAAACAAAAAGAAAATTAGAGATCTGAAAGACTGTGCTTACATCTCTGATTGTAGAAGAATAGAAGGTTTTCTTTAGTATGTGTTGGATTAATTGGTTTCTCTGGTTGGATAGCTTAATCATGATGTAACAAATTAATTTCTTATGATTTAGTTCAACTTATTTTTTCCATTTAGAGCATTCAGGTTTTCTCATGTTTAATGAGGAAATTCAAATTCTTTCCTATCTAGTTGTTTAATAACAACTTGCTGAGCTCATGATTAATCTGATAATCGTAAGTCAATTCATATCACAAAAAGCAGGACAATGGTAAACTTGTAAAATTATCTAAATATGCTATTTCATTGTCCAAGGGGCAACTATTGACTCTAGGATCTAATTCAAGTCCCTTGCCTAACCTATAAATCTGTATTATGTAGCCTTGCTTAACTTTGAATCCTCATCCATTTCAATTCTCTCTCCTCCTAATAGAGTTACAGACCATAGGGAGTGTGTAGTTTAGTGTGGAAGGTAGACATTAGTCAAACAATCAGACAAGTAATTTCATGACTGAAAAAATGCTCTGAAGGAGAAAAACATGTCACTATAGAACATAAGTAAGATATATTTTTATCTTATCAAGGAAGCTAGGGAAGTTAAGAAAGCCTCCTCTGGGGAAATTATTGAGTTGGGTCTAGAGAAAAAGATGGCAAAGAAGAGAAGGGAAAATGTTGAAACCAGGAGGAAATAATATGTACAAAAATCTGTAGCAAGAATATAGACTATAGGGCTGGGGATATAGCTCAGTTGGTAGAGTGTTTGCCTCACATGCATAGTCCCTGGGTTCGATCCCCCCAGCACCACCAAAAAAAAAAAAAAATGAATATAAACTATAGCACATGAAAGACTAGTATAGTTAAGTGAGTGTTGAAGGTGCATACCTTTATATGCAACTAGAAAGAGAGATTGGCCGAGTCTTGTTAAGGAATCTATCTTTGTTATAATACCAATGGGATGCCCCTAAAATATTTTAAACAGAAAAGTGGCATGATGTTTTCTCTTGCTGTGACAAAATACCTGATGCTGGGTATTTTATAATAAAAAGAGGTTTATCTAGCTCTAGTTTTCGAAGCCAGAAGACCAAAATCAGATAGCCTCATTTGTTTGGCCTCCAGTGAGGGTCTCCCTGTCTGCATCACAGCACAGCAAAGAAATGGAAAGGGAACTGGCCATGGGCAGAAGAGGCCAAATCATGGGGGTGGCATTGTTTTAGAACAACATGTTTTCCAGAGAAATCACTCTGAAAGACTAGCATTAATCTTTTTTTGAGGGTAGTATCCTCATGATCTAGGTACCTTGCACTAGGCCTTACCTCTTAAACCTCCATTACCTCAACACCACCATACTGGAGACCAAGCTTCCAGCACATAAACCACAATAACTCTTTTAAAATCTTAAGGGTGAAAAAAAGATTTATTAGTAACTTAAGAATAGAGAGATTAATTGAATAGAGCCATGAAACACATATACATCATCCAAAGGACATACTCAAACCATATTTATATCATAGTACATGATTAAACTATGTGTTTTTAAAATAGCATGCTGGTTGCTATGTGGAAAACATTAGAAAGGGGCAAATATAGATTCACAGAAACCATCTATTTATAAGACTGAGAATAAGATTCCAGTCTAGGTAATTTATAACAATGGCTTGTCTTAGCCAGGGCAACATGGTAGAAGTAAAATTTGGAAAGATCCTAGAGATATTTAACAAGCAAAATCAAGTAGATATTATGATGGATTAGATATGGGGCTTTTGAGAGGGTGGTAGGAAACTTTCTTGACTACTCTTTTCAAGTATTGAATACTACCATGATAAGACTCTTTCATTTGAGATTGAATTTGCCTACTTCTGTGTATTGTAAGCTCCATATCTTGTTCATTATTTTATCTGTAGCACATAGTATCATGCCTAGTACATTTCAGTTCTCAGACTTTGTACAAAAAGAGTAGAAATTTAGGTACTTGGTGATGAATTTGAAATAATATTAATAGATATTCAGAAAAAGGAGAAATATCTTTCAATATGAAAAGAGTGCAGTATTCTCAATGTTTAACTCTTGATTGTGTTACGAATATTTACAAGTTGAGCTGCAGGTGGGGCAGAGGGAAAGCATGCCCCAATACTCCAATAATACCCACTTCTAATGAAAGCAAAGCAAAGCAATTCCAGTTGCAATTATGCATGATTTCCAGGAAGGGGCTTAGAACAAACACCCTCAGACACAGACTCTAATTCTAAAATTTTAATGTCGCATCTCTTCAACAGCCTCTTCCAGGGAGATCAAGTTAATTCTTGTAACCACTTGTGACTGGATTTGAGGTGCCCATTCTCAGGCCACTTTCGAATAGAAAAAGAGTATCCTATACATGTCAGTGTAATACAATGCTATTTTCAAAATCCCCCTTTTTTCTTTTCTTTTGGCCCATCCCCTATTTCGCTGCTTGTAAAATCTAATCCCTTTGTCTATGGCACCTTACAGTTGTCATCAGACTCTGGATTTCTCCAGTTTCTTGAATTCATCTGTATTATTCCATCTGCTTTTTATTTCCAGAAACATACTGAAAAACTTTATGTGCTGAGACTGAATCCTCACTTCTTCTGCTGTTGTCTTTGCTATTTTGTGTATACTAGTTAAAAAGTGTTATTTTACTATTATTTTTGCGGGGCTTGGGGGTTAGAGATGGCAAAAGGTGCCAAATCTGCCATCTTAAACTAGAAGTCTTCTGTGTAGCATCTTTTGTTCTGCTTATTATTTACATAACACAACTTTTTTTTTTTTTTTTTTTTTTTTTTTTTTTTTTTAATGATCTAAAGCAGGCTACTGCTATTTTCCAAGAGATCTCTTGGGCCACTGACCTCCTGTCACTCACTCTTTATCTGGCCTTGCCAGCAGAGTCACTGTCCTCTCCATGCTGTCATTTCATTCTTTCTAAATTCTCCTTCATTTCCTAAAATAACCACATGCTTATCTGGGACTCTAGTCCTCTGGTAGAATGATCTTTTCCTGTCTGCTGTGGTTCAGTGGAACTCAGTTGGGAATGAGCTGGTGATACAGATCTCTAGTTAAGTCACAGCCTTCCTTGGTTATGGCTATACCAAATGATGCTAGAAGGAATGATCCAAGCTACCAGGGCTAGTAAAGTCAGTATTATGAAATGTTGTCTCCATTCACTTTCCCCTGCCAGAAGTGTCCTCTGTCTCCTGGGCTGTGGATCACTGTATCACAAGAAGCTTTGGATCATGGAAAAAGAAGCATAGTTCTTAAAATAAAAGAATCCCTCCTCTTCTCTAAATCACAAAGGAAGGAAGTTCTGGAAAAGATATTAGCTACTCTAGTTCCTAAACTAGCTCTGCATATTGTTTCGCATCAAAGTTTATAAAGTAATGGTTACAATTTTAGTATTTTATGTTTCTGAGGGAACACTACTGTCCATGTCTAGACTAGATAAGATATATATTTTTTGCATGTAGAGTGTTAATAAACACCAAAGAAACAATTTAAAAATTTCAATCTGTGTACTTTGTTACCACAATATTGAGCAAAAGAAAAAAATGGTGTATTTCATGTGAACAGCCAGTGAAGAAGAAATCTAGAGAATAACATGGTTCTTAATGTGTAGACAAAGTACAGTAATGGAGAGTAAAATGAAAATAGTATTTGGGTATATCAGGGCAAGTTTTGACACTAGAAGGACTGTCCCTTTTCATGGCAGAGTTGTTGATTTCCTTTCATAGTCCCAATAAGTTTTGTTTACATGTTTTAAAACTGCATTATTAAGTGCCTATAATATAAATTTTTAATATTTTCCCAGTAGATTGAAACTTTTATTAATCAGCAGCACTAAGTTCAACTAAAATTAAAGATCTGTAGGCACACACGTTAACACCTCAAAGACATAGAAAAGCAAATTATGGAATTCTGTGCACATAAAATTCAAAACCCTAAAAAATGTGAACAGTATGATATAGATGACAAAAATCTGTAACAAAACCCAGGACATTGGTAATTTATAGGGAATTGAAGAGGGTTATGATTAGTGAAGACTATATAGGGGGTTCTGAGTTTCTGGTAATGTTCTGCATCTTATGTTGGTTGGTGGGTATATAGGTATATACTTATTTTATTATTTATTCTATACAAACACGTATATATATTTTTCAGTTAATATATTCATTATAAAAATGCCCAAATAACTATGTAAAAAAAAAGGTTAGACATATTGTTAATACTTTGCCCACTGAATCCCTGAAGCCTGGGGCAATTACCTCCTCACCTGTGATCCTGATACAATGTTCAAAAGGCCAGGCTTATCTCTAAGGCCATTCTGTCAGCATGGACATCTAGATGTGAAGCAAGTATACCAGGATAGACATTTTTTACTTCCACATTAATAATTATGTCACAGTAATTTAATCTCTTATCTTGATAAGAAACATTCCTACTAGATTTTAAAACATGAAAACATCACAAATTCTCACCTCCATTTACCTTCCTCTAATTTGTCATCTGCCTTGGTCCTGTCTGGATAATATAAAATAACAATAACAAAATTGGAATGCTTACTTTGTGCTATGTTTTATGCATTATAACTTACTTACATTAATTTAAACTTTACAACACACCTGTGAAATTAGTAGTGCTACTTTTTCAACTTTTTGTTGTTACCCAGGAATGAATCCAGGGGTGCTTAACCACTGAGCTGCATCCCCAGACCTTTAAAATTTTTTTAAAATTAATTAATTTTATTTGGAGACAAGGTCTCATTAAGTTGCTTAAAGGCTGGCTTGGAAATTGCCATCCTTCTGCTTCAGCCTCCAGAGCCACGGGTGTTACTGGTGTGCACTACCACAACCAGCACTTTTTCTACTTTACATATGAAGAAACCAGGGTGGGCCTGGTTTCCAAGGTATTTAGGTTCTCGGGTGGGCCCCAAACCAGACACACTAACTGCAATTTTAACCACTAAAATCAGTTCTTACTCTTGACAGTTCTCTTTCCAGAAACTGTAGTTGTCTCTGAACTAAACATAAATATCTTGGATGCCTGGAATGTATTTTCGGTCCTTCAGAGTTTTGCCCACTGCAGATTCTATATCACCTCACTTGGTTCAGCTGTTCCTTCTGTACTGTTTTTCTGCCTGAAACTCAATATTTCACATACTATGACTGTGGACATGGCTTGACAATCACTTTTTGCCAAGAGGATCACTCATCATCTCTCTGTCCTGCCCAGATGAGTGAATCTACTGCCAGGCTGTTTATCTTGTTGTTAATAAAAACAACTTAGCCTATGAATTTCAAGCCACAAATTGTGTGCAAAATAATAATAAGATTTTTAGAAAACTATTTTTGTTGTTGATGGACATAATACCTTTATTTGTTTGTTTATTTTTATATGGTCACATGAGGATCAAACCCAGTGCAGCAGATGTGCTAGGCAAGTGCTCTACCACTGAGCTACCACCCCAACCCCTAATAAATAAGATTTTAAAATCGGATAAGAAGTGAGTAAAATATTGCTTGTATATGAAGAAGATGGAATATCCAGACACTGAGAGTGGACCCTTTGCTCAGAGTATGTGAGCAAAAATAGCAGGAGAGAGGAATAGAATTGTATAATAATCACAGATGCCCCTAGCCCCTAGGTGAGATGAAAGAAGTAGTTTATTTCTGGTATAATTCCTTCTACATTAAAGGTGATCAATATAAAATGTTTGTTTATAGGATAAATGATTGAATCATGCATACCTGATGTAAATTATAAACCTAGAAGAGACAGGATATGGTCATGAAAGGGAAAAAGAACTAACTAGATATCTAGAGTTAACTTCTGGTTAAAACCAAAGCCCAGAAGATCCTTGATTCCTCTCTGAAATATTAATGTCCAAAAGTAGAAAATAAACTCAGAGGCCTGGCTACTAAGGGCCTGTGATGGTTAATTTTATATGTAAAAATTGACTTGGACACAAGGTGCCCAGATATTTGGTCAAAGATTATTTTGAGTTTGTCTGAGGGTGGTTTTTTTTTTTTTTTTAATGAAATTAACATTTGAATTGGTGGACAGAGGAAAGCAGGTTGCCTTCCCTAATGTCTATGGGTCACATACAATGGACTGAAGACCTAAACAGAACAAAAGGACTGAGTAGGAGGGAACTCCTTCTGTCTTGAATGCTTGAATGTTTCCTGCCTTCAGACTCCAACTGAAAGATAGTTCTTTGTGGGTCTCAAGCCTGCTGTCTTTCAAACTCTCCATTTACTCTCCTGTGTCTCCATCTTGACAATTGCAAATCTTGGAACTTTCCATCCTCATAATCTAATTCCTTTTAATAAAACACACATTTCCCCTTCCCCCGTATGTGTGTGTGTGTGTGTGTGTGTGTGTGTGTGTGTGTGTGTTTCTATTTCCCTGGAGAAACTTAATTAATACAGTATCTAATTCTTACCAATAAGGAGGAATTTTTTGCCTGTGTAAAAAACTGAGAAAAAAATGTAAGAGCCATGTGAAAGTTGGAAATAGCAAGAAATAATAAGTATTTAATGTGGTAGATATTCTATAGATATGAAAAAAGGTGATTATAATTCTGCAACATGGTACTTTAGATACAAAGTGAGCTTTTAAAGTATTGAAAAAAATCTGATTCAAAAAATTCAAAATACATTTTCAGAAAAAGGCAAAGAACATGAAGATGCCAAGGAGACTGTAGAGGGAGCTGTCTGATCAGCTTAGATACTAAAGGACAGTTTAAAGATTAAAGAAGAGCATGCAACCAGATTGCTTGAGCATACACTATTCACTGAAAAGTGACTTAGTAAACACTTGTATGAAGAAAAAAACAAATGAAAGACAATGATGAGAAATATAAGAATTGTGTCCATAACAATTACACTTATACATGCTCAGATTGAAAAAAATATATATATGCTTGTGGTAAAGAAGGGCAGGGTGCTTTGTTTTTAACAATAGCGAAACTAACACCAGAAAACAGGACCTGCTTGAAGACCATGCTCTAATACTTTTGGGAACAGAGAAAGTAGGCATCTTAGTCCTGATTTGTCTCTGTTCTCTTCCAAGGTAAATATTGGACTGAGAAGGGTTACAAAAGCTCTAGAAAGAGGAAATAGAGTGCAGAGTGGGATGGGCCTTTAGAGAGCTCCAGGTCATCCCAGACTTAGGATCTTATATCTCTTAAGAGTTTGCAACTCTTAGAACTTGGCATCATATTCACACATGACGTTGAATCAGTTTAGTCATTCCAGCAGTAGTTTAATAAGCACTCACCATGTTTCTGGCAGAAGTTAGACACTGGGAATGCATATAGGAAGACAATACAAGATATTCTCCTCAGTAACTTGGGGAATCCCGGAGAATGGGCCAGGATTTGGAGATTAGGAAATATTCTAAGGAAAATAAGGTGCATTTCTGAAACTCAGACAGTCAGGTTTCAGACATATTGAGATATCCATAACAAACATTTGGTGGACAATAAAAGTAAGATTCAGGCTTCTGGACCATGGACTCTGATCTTAGATTCTGTTCTGACCCCCAGTCCTCCTGTTGCTTTGTCATCCTGTAGTCTAGTTCTTAGCTTTGTTTCTTGATTATAATTTGGTCCTTCCTCTCTGAATCAAATGCTGAATATGACTTTCACTTATTCATTTCTTCAATAAATGTTGATCGAATATCTATTATGTGCTCTATTCTAGATGCGGGGATGCAACAGTAAATAAAACAAAGCCCCTGACCTAATGAAACTTACCTTCTGGTACTTACTGTGATGGTGGAGACAAAGTAGAAATAAGCCTGTATACATATGGTGTATGATAATTCTGTGTAAGGAAATAAGGATAAAAGATTAAGGGGGGATGGGAGTTTCTATTTCTCAAATACGCTGACACTTGGACACAGATCAAAAGGAATTGAGAGTGACAGTCATGCTTGTGTCTACTGTGAACATCTCAGTAGAGGGAAATTCCAGTGTAAAGGCTGGAACAGAGTTGAGTCGGGGAAGACTGTAAGAGGTCATGTAGTGGTAGTGAGAGCAAAGGGATCATGGATGTGGAGAGCCTTAGAAGCCAACATATAGACTGGCTTTAATCTGAGATTGAGTTCTTGAATGGTTTTGAGCAGGGAAATGCTATCATCTGACATGTTTAAAAAGTATAACTTGGATTGTCATATACAGAATAGGCTTGAGATGGGGGAGAGCAAATTAGAAGCAGAGAGAGCAGAATTACCTGATAGACTGGGAAATAGTTGATATCGGCTTAAACCAGTCTATAATAGTAGAATCAGACAAAAGTTATGCATCTTTGAGTGTATTTAAAAAAGTATAGCTTAGATAATTTGAGATTAGATTGAATGGTGTGGTATATGGAACAAGACATAGTAGACATGGAATATTCCTAGCTTTGGCTATTAATACCCTCTAAGACATGGCTTGTGCTCATATTTTGATTTTATCCACTTCTAGATATTTTGGAGGCCAACTATTCATTATCTTTACTAAGAACCCTGGTATTCAACACTGGCATTAGTCTTCTTGCCTGGCTTCTGCTAGGTTTGTTCTATCTATTGGAAGAGCATTAGACAGGGGCTTTCTTCCTTGAAGCTAAAATAAATTCTAATTGAAATTACTTTCATTGTGTCCTGAAAATATATATCAGCCTAAGGGAAATGGGATTAATTATGTAGAAATATTTAGCATTGTATTTATTTTTATTGATTAAGGAATCAATGTATAGAGAGGTGATCATAAAGTGAAAATGGGTACATGAATCCTGATTCAGGAGAATGAAATTTCCAGGAAATTGAAGCCTTGTTTCCATATCAAGTAAAAAAGATAGATGTTTCAGAAGTCTTTTCCTCTATGTCATAGTGAATATTTTAGTCCAGAAACAACTTATTATACCAATAATTTAATGGCTAAAAGAAAATCTTAAGTGCTGATGCCTGCTCTTTTTTTTTTTTTTTTTTTTTTTTTACCATCGAAGTGCATATCACCTACCCGGTCACTCTTTCTCACTTTTACACTAATGGGAACCCAGATCAGTGTCTTTGGAAAAAAGAGCTGAGGGTGGCATTACTGTAACCCTGGGTCAGACTGAGCAAATCTAGCTTTGCTTCTCTGTCATGGCTGTTACACAGATGTCTTACCATTCCCACATACAAACAGGAGCTGATTAAAACTCTGATGCCCTATTTAAGTTTTCTAGCTTCAGAGAAGCTATTTTGAAAAGTGAAAAGATTACACTCTGATAATAGACTAGAGGTCTTACACATGTGAATGGTTCACAGAGAATTAAAAGAGCAGACTTGGAATAAATGCAGCCTGCACGTGATGAAGCAGTGAGGGTGAATCATTCTCACATTGACTGCAGGGCTGTTTGAAGGAAGTTCTTTGCTCAGGTCATTGTTGCCCCTGTGAGCTAACACAATGGCAGGCAGATTAGGGGGGCTGAGGTCTGATCAACTGCTGTGTTCTCCAGGAACTAATTAGACCACTTCATAGTCCTTTGATGTCTCAGGGATCTTAGTTCCTAATTGGTTGACTCCTCTCTTCCAACTTTGTTTTATCTCTGAATTTTCTTGAATAGAAACATTTTCCCCAGCATCAACAATCTTGTGAAGAAGTAGATGACTGGTAGAATTTACATTTGTTCTAATTTATTTCAAACAAATGATGATGCAGATTGGAATCTTGTTAATTTCAGGCTGAGACCCCTACCAGTTTCATTGAGGGGCACCTGAGGGTAGACAGGACCTTTAAAGTCCAAAAGGTCGGATTAAAGGAGGTCAAAAATCTGGGAAGACTAGCTGGCTCAACTGTGATAATACCTGTATGATGATGTGCTTTTTTACTAAGAGAAATCATACAGCCTGAGAACACAATGTTTATTGTAACATTGATCTGTTATTTTCTGTCTAGGAAAATCAACCTAGGAATGTAATAACTAAACAAATAAATTCTACAAAATGTACTGTGTGTCAAGAACTTTGCCTGGCACTGAGTGTTTGATGACAGAAGACAGTTAAGGTATTAGTCTTGTTCTATAATTGATAAATTTAAAACTGCACTCCACCAAAGTAGAGGGGCAGGCCTATTATGTAATCTATGACAAGCATTCAAGTGTCTTTCAGGTCTATTTTTGTCTCAACCTATGTGTCATAGGTAAAAAATGAATTATAGGCACCAGGCCAGATTTATAGCCACAACTTAGCCTAGATTTTATATTATCTGAGTTGGTCCACAGATTGATGTTACAGTGTAGAAACAATGTGTAAGTGAAGATATTCCTGATGGTTTCTTTTTTTCCTAGGTGTAGATGGACACAATATTTTTTTACTTATTTTTATGTGATGCTGAGAATCGAACCCAGTGCCTCACATGTGCGAGGCAGGTGCCCTACCACTGAACTATAGCCCCAGCACTTGTTCCTGATGTTTGAAGCAGGTGGTCTTCCAGTGTACTCAGGTGTATAGATATTGAAGTAACAATGCAGGGTACAGGTTATCATTCCTTTCTGATCATCTTGATCAGTCACAGTGAGGCTGAGGAGTACACATTTCTTGGACTGGAGAATTAATTGGATGGCCTCTGTTTTCCACTAGGATGGACTTGTTAGGCCTGACATCTGTTTGGTGACTCTAACTACATGAAAGTCAGAATTTCAACCTCTTTAGGGAAGCTTTCTGGTAAGCCTCAGTTCTTCTGAAGTTGGTAGTTAGAATTTGCTGTAAAGAAGTGAAAGATCCATTTGAGGAAGTATCTTCATACCTCTAAAGTGTCATAATTTATGCAGTTATTAACCATGCTGGTTGTTTTGTCCTTGTCATAAGATGTGAGGATTAGAAGGTATCAGTAGTAGTTCAGATGCAATTGAATGTTCTCACCACAAAAAGCAAAAAAGATAGGGATCTAAAGTGATGGATGTCTTAGTTTGATTTAATTATTCTACATTGTATTTGTAAATCACAACATCATCTCTGATGAACTTAGATGCAAAAATACTTAAAAAATATTTGCTAATTATGTTCAACAACATATTAAGAAGATTATACAACATAACCAAGCCAGTTTTGTTCCAGAGATGCAAGGATGCTGTTTAATATATGCAAGTCAATAAATGTAATTCATCACAATAACAGAATTAAGGACAAAAATCCCTTAGTAATCTCAATAATGCAGAGAAGGCCTTTGAAAAATTCTTTACCCATTCATGATGAAAACACCGAAGAACCCACAGATGGAAGCTTTATGATGTAAAGACATCATACAGGGTATATGTGAAAAACTCAAAGTCAATCTCATATTAAAAGGGGAAAAACTGAAAGCATTTCCTTTAAAATCTGGGACAAAGATGCCTACTCTTATCATTCCTATTTAAATAGTGCCAGAAATTCTAATCATAGCAATTAAACGAAAGAAGGAAATAAAAGGGATAAAAATAGGAAAGGAAGAAGTCAAATTATCATTATTTGCAAATGAGATTACCTAGAATATCCAAAAGAGCTCCACTCAAAGATTGCTAGAGCTAATAAACAAATTTGGCCAAGTAACAAGTTACAAAATCAACATAAAAAAATCAATAGCTTTCCTATATAGTAGCCAAAAAAAATCTGCTGAGAAAGACATCAGGAAAACAATTCTATTAACAATAGCCTTAATATTTATTATTTTTTAATACTCACTTTTTTTTAGTTGGATACAATCTTTATTTATTTATTTTTTTAATGTGGTGCTGAGGATTGAACCCAGGACCCCGCGTGTGCTAGGTGAGTGCTCTACCGCTGAGCCACAACCCCAGCCCACAATAGCCTCAATAAATAAATAAATACCTAGGAATAAATCTAACTAAGGAGGTGAAAGATCTCTACAATGAAACTATAGAACAGTGAAGAAAGAAATTGAAGAAGACCTCAGAATATGGAAAGACTGTGTTCATGGATAGGCAGAATTAATATTGTCAAAATGGTCATACTACCCAAAATCTACAGATTCAATGCAATCCCAATCAAAACACATTCTTCACATAACTAGAAGAAACAGCACTAAAATTTATTTGGAAAAATAAAACCCAGAACAGCCAACACAATTTTAATCCCAATAAACAATGCTGGAGACACAACAATACCTGACTTCAATTATACTACAGAGCTAACAAAAAATACATGGTATTGGCATAAAAACAAACACATAGACAAATAGTAGAGAGTAGAAGACACAGAGAAACTCACACAGATATAGTCGTCTGATCCTTGACAAAGGGGCGAAAAACATACATTGGAGAAAAGACGGGCGTTTTAACAAAAGGTGTTTGGACAACTGGCTATCCATATGTAGAAGAATGAAATTAAACCCTTATCTCTCACCCTGCACAAAAATAAATTCAAAATGTATCAAAGACCTCAGAATTATCAACATTCCAGCTTCTAGGCACAGGCAACAACTTTCTTGATAGGACCCCTGAAGTCCAGAAAATAGTGCCAAGAGTTAAAAATTGGGATAATATCAAATGAAAAATTGTCTGCGCAGCAAAGAAAATAATTAGGAATATGAAGAGAGAGAAGGGGAGAAAATTTTTGCTACCTATTCTTCTGAGAAAGGATTAATATTTAGAATATATAAAGAGCTCAAAAAAACTTTACACCAAAAAAATTAAATAACCCAATTAATAAATGGGCAAATGAATTAAACAGGCACTTCTCAAAGGAAGAAATACAAAAGGCCAACAAATATATGAAAAAAATGTTCAAAATCATTAGCAATTAGGGAAATGCAAATCAAAACTATACAGAGATTTCCTTTTGCACCAGTTAGAATAGCAGTCATCAAGAATACAAATAATTGGGCTGGGGATGTGGCTCAAGCGGTAGCGCGCTCGCCTGGCATGCGTGTGGCCCAGGTTCGATCCTCAGCACCACATACAGACAAAGATGTTGTGTCCGCCAAATACTAAAAAAAAAAAAAAAAAGAATACAAATAATAATAAAAACTGAAGAAGATGTGGGTTATACTAATTTACAGTCCCACCAACACCAACTATGCGGATCAGTATGAAGACTCCTCAAAAGACTAGGCACAGAACCACAATATGACCCACCTATACCACTCACTGATAATTATCCTAAAGAATTAAAGTCATCTTACTTCACTGATAGTATGAATACCCATGTTTATAGCAGCACAATTTACAATACCCAAACTATGGAACCAGCCTAGGTGCCTACCAGGGGATGAATGGATAGAGAAAATGTGGTATATATACAAAATGAAGTTTTATTCAATCCTAAAGAAAAATGAAATTACTACATTTACAGAAAAATGGATTGAACTAGAGACCGTCATGTTAAGCGAAATAAGTCAGACTTGGGGCTAGGGGTCATAAGTTTTCTCTCATATGCAGAAGCTAGAGAGGAAGAAGAAAAACAAAGATGGATGTGGATCTCCTAAAAATCAAAGGGAGATTAGTAGAGGAAAGGGACCAAGGGATGCCAGGTGGAGAGTGAGGAGAGAAGTGCTGGGGAGTGATGTTGCCAGATTATATTGTTATATTGTGTGCATGTACAAATTTGTAATGATAAATCTCATCAATATGTATAACTATAAAGCACCAATAAAAACGTGGAAAAAAATAAATCATAACATCTTTTTGTACCCCATAAACACATACAACTATAATTAGTCAACTGACAAAATAGTAATCTTAAAAGACAAGTAATCTGGAAAGGAAATGTCAACGTGTCTCAGTTTCAGCCATGTTTAAGGAGGAAGCCAACTGGGCCTGATGGGTATAGTGAGAGCCACTAACCTGGGGATTTTTTTAAAAGTGTGTTCCATTTGTCTGTGCATCCAAGCATGAACTTGGGCCCTACCCATGCAAGGGAGGCATGATTAATTTTAAATTGGATATTAATAAATTTTAACTTTATTTTGTAAAATTCTAATTTTGCAGGAAAGTTGCAAGGATGTATCCTATATTATTGTGCAGAATTTGTTACAACTAAGTTTATTGTTAATTAAATATTCTATGTTTGGAGTTTATCAGTTTTTCCTAGTGTCAGACTTTGGAATCATTATTCATAAACCATACCAGTTGGTTCTGTCCTAGTTAGAGGTATCTTTATCCAATATTTATATCAGTGTTACGTCAGCTTTATAACCTTTCTCTAAGCTCTGGAATAGTTTAAATGATTAGAATTATTTATTTACTGATTTGGAAGAATTAACCTGTGAAATTATATAGTCTTGGAACTCTTTGGAGAAAGTTAAAAGCACTGAGGAGTGGCCAAGAGAGGAGCAGTAATTTGCCCCCAAATTCCAGTGTAATTCTCAGTAGAGCAACGCTGGGGCACTAAGAGAATTCTCCGTTGGGCCAGGTTGACCCATATATTCTTGAGGAAAGCAAGCTAAAATACCATCCAAGCCTCTTCCTCTTAAGCCCACATGTGAATCTGGGATTTTTTCTCTCTTTAATAAGGAAATACCACCCAGGGACATTTGGTTGATTAAAAAAATAGCAGAACAAAACCCAAAGACTCAGGTTTGATCTAATACTTTAAACCTATTTTTATTCCTTTCAGACTTGGGACCATTCCTAGAATGTTGATTCAGTATGTTTTCAGTGGGACCCAAGATCTTGCATTTTGAACAAATGATCAGGTGATACTGCCTCCATTTAAGAAGCACTGTCCTGAGATATAGTTTGTAAAACAAGCAAAAAAACCTGAATAAATGCCTATTTCTCTTCAGTTTTCTGAGTAATAAATTCTGTAGCAACCTCCAAAGATAACCAGTGATTTTTATTTTAATAACATTTAAACTCAAGTTAAAAAAAAAAAACACGTCTGATATGTTTCAGTTCCTTGTAGTTGTCTGTTTTCTATTAGGTCCTTAAATTGTCTCATGTTTAGCCCCTTCAAGTCAGCCCCTATGTTCTTTTGACACAACCTACCCCAACAGTCTTTGAAAGCTTCCTTACTTTCAGATGACAACAAAATGCTCCAGGCATACCTTGTACTTTTCATATTCTAAACTTGAATTCATCCGTTTCTCCAAAGACTCTTGTTTTTCTTTAATGTGATTTCTTATTAAATATTTTCTATTTTTTTCTGATTATGAAAGCACATTCTCATTGCAAAATGTTGAAATAATATAAAAGTGTAAAGAAGCAGATAAATGATTCTATCATTTTAAAACAACTACTAATATATTCCTTTCCATATCTTTCACAAAGAAAATCTCTATAGTTGAAATCATGCTATACATACAAATTAATATTTTACTTTTTTGTTTTAAAGAAAATATTCATAAAATTTTGACATATCATTAAAAGCTATTAGTGCACATAATTTTTCATGGTAGCATTGTATCTCACTATGTGGACTTACTATAATTTACCTAGTCATTCTCCAAATATTAGACGCTTGACTTGTTCTCATAAATTATGCTTCAAAGAATAACTATGTGCTTAATCCTTGACCCCATTTATAATATTTCCCTAGAATCTATTTCAGAAGTAAAATTCATAGATCAGAGGTTATGAAGATATTTAAAGCTTTGGAAACCTATTGGAAACATGCTGTGTTCTTGCCAGCATTGAGCATTATCATTTTAAAATCTTTGCTAGTGTGATGAGTGAAATATGACGTCATTGTCTTCATCTCAGTTTTTATTCTAAGTATATTTTTTTCTGATTATGAAAGCACATTCTTATTGTAATTTGTAAAAATAGCATAAAAGTGTAAAGAAGCAGATAAATGATTCTATCATTTTAAAACAACTACTAATAAATTCGTTTCCAGATCTTTCACAAAGAAAATCTCTATAGTTGAAATCATGCTATACATTTGTAATGTAATGTAAGATTTGTAATGTTACTGCAATTCTTACCCCTAGCTTATCATTTGCCTTTCAGTGTTGGATTTGTTTTTGATAAACTGAAATCTTCTACACACATCTGCTGATATCTCCTTTTGAAACTTCTGGTGGATTTACAATGTCTATGTTAATAGAAAAAGAAGTTTATATTCAGTTTACATAAATTAACTATAAATCTGAGTTTCATAGAGCACATATGGTTTATAGAAAGAGAAATAAGAGCAAAGAAGAGATAAACTAGCATACCACGTAGCCATCGTGTCAGTGGAGTACTAGCCTCACATTGTAATCTTGCTGTGGCATGGGAGGGTCTTTTTCAACTCTGCTCACCTGTAAGGGACAATTGAATCTTTCTTACGTTACAGTCTCCACCAGAGCCCTGTGATGGAACTGGGAACAGCAGTCTCAACTGTTCTCTATCTGATTATGCAGAGCTGTGATAATAGAAGGGAAGAATGAGATCATGTCAGCACAGAAGCATGCTGTGGAAGGAATTGGCTCAGAACTCAGTGTCATTCATGCCATGAAAACCATACTTTATTCTCTGCAAATATGGTGCCCCTGTGGGCATTTCCTCTGATTTACTTCCTGTGTCAACTTGCGCCTTTCAGCCTACAACTTTCCTTAAGTTGTTCCAAATAATTTATCTGCTTTCTCCATCTTCACTGAATTTACACTATCTTTATTTGTTAGGATTAAGAGTTTTGTTTTTTATGTCATGCATACTTCAGTAATGTCTCAGGTTTGCTCATTGCAGTTTCCCTCTATTAAATTCATTGCTAAATTGGGGAGGGTGGATTTTTTGGGGGAATGAAACTTAGCTTTAATTTAGTCTCCTTTAAAGACAAAGCTGAAAAATAGCTTAAACTATTTAATATCAGATGTAAACAAATCTCATCAATGTATTACCTTTATTATAGACAAACAGCTTATTATATGCCAAGAGAGAATAATTTGTATTAGCTTGACTCTGGGCCTTGTCCATCATGGAACAATAAACCTCACCATTATTGTGTTAAAGTGCATTTGGCTGCCTCTTGCTTGCTTTACAGAAGGAACCACACCAGCTATAAAAGGCCCTTTCCTGGCTATATAGGATGAATGCTGCCTGCTCCAATTAATTTGAGAGTCAGTGCATCTCACCTCAAAATGGCATGCTCCTTACCTGCCACCAAGATAAATTGTTTCTGGAGAATTCAAGTTCCCATATAGGCTTTGGCTCATTCACTACTTATATTTTTCAGAATGTTTATCCATATAGACACATATACGTTTTAAAAAAATTTTTGTTGTTGTAGATGGACACACTACCTTTATTATTATTTATTTATTTATTTTTATGTGGTGCCAAGGATCAAACCCAGTGCCTCACATGCGCTAGGCAAGCACTCTACCACTGAGCTACAACCCCAGCCCTACATATACATTTTTTAATTAGGAGGAAAATACAAGTTCAATTTTGCTTATATAAAAGGGTAAATTTTGAGGTAGAAAGTTTGGCTTAATGGCAATTTTTTTGTTTTTACTGATGGAGACAGCAATTTGGAAGTTTCTTTCCACTATGGGCAAGATATTGAAATAACCTGTTTTATTTATTTAAATGTATTACCAGAAAGCCTTCCTTGCTCTGGGATTAGGTTTAATAGGATATTGTTCTCTTTATGTAAGCAAAAACCATCTATCCTCATGGCCCTGTTCTCATAGTGTGGTGAGCTTAGGGGAGGACAAAAAATGACTTGCACAAGGAGATTTGATGATAGGAAAACTTTCTGGAGTCCATCTGGGTGCAAACATGAGTCCCAAAGCTGGTAATGACACAAAGGCCCTAAGCAGTAGCTTTTCATGGGTAAGTCTGGGCTCCAGCCCAAAGTGCAACACATGGAGCCTTGAGCTGGGCACAGTGGCACACTCCTGTAATACCAGAAACACAGGAGGCTGAGGGGGAGGATTAAAGCTAGGCTCAGCAACTTAGTGAAGCACTGAGCAACTTAATAAGACTCTGTCTCAAAAATTAAAAAAAAAGGTCTGGGAGGTGGCTCAGTGGTAAAGCACCTCTAGGTTCAATCCCAGGTACCAACAGAACAAAGCCAACCAACCAACCACCCAACAACAACAACAACAACAAAAGGAGCCTTGAATGGGGTTGGGAGACTCTGCTTCAGTGAGACTGAAATTGCCCAGTGCAGTAGGCCCAACTACCTTTGGGAAAAAAGGCTAAAAAAAATTATATATATACACACACACATATATGTATGTATATATATATATATACATATATATAATTTATTCTAATTTATTATATATAACAGCAGAATGCATTTCAATTCATAGTACACATACAGAGCATAAGTTTTCATGTCTCTGGTTGTACACAAAGTAGAGTCACAATTCATGTGTTCATACATGTACTTGGGGTAATGCTGTTCATCTGATTCCAGTGTATTTCCTACCCCCCTGCTCCTTCCCTTCTCCTCCCTCCCCTTTGTCCTATCTAAAATTTTCCATTCCTCCCATGCTCCCTCCCATCCCCATTATGGATCAGCATCCTGATATCAGAGAGAACATTTGGCATTTGGTTTTGGGGGATTGGCTTACTTCACCTAGCATAATGTTCTCCAACTCCATCCATTTACCTGCAAATGTTATGATTTTATTCTCTCTTAATGCTGGATAATATTCCATTGTATATATATTCCACAGTTTCTTTATCCATTTATCTACTGAAGGGCATCTAGATATGTTTCACAATTTAGCTATTGTGAATTGTGCTGCTGTAAACATTGATGTGGCTGCATCATTAAAAACAGTATGCTGTTTTTAAGTTCTTTGGTTATAAACTGAGGAATGGGATAGCTAGGTCAAATGGTGGTTCCATTTCAAGTTTTCTAAGGAATCTCATTACTTCTTTCCATATTGGTTGCACCAATTTTCAGTCCCACCAGCAATGTATGAGTGTGCCTGAACATATATTTTTTTGAGCTGGATGAATTATAAGCCTGGAATCCAAGAATAAGTCACTGCTATGGCAGTGAAGGATCTTTTGGTGATTATTGCCAAAGCTGTAGACAAGCATCCCTCTGATCTTGTGAAAGCAGTGATGGAATATTATGGGTAGCAGGGGAAGGATAGAGGCTACGGGATGGACATGTGTTCTGATTCTCCTCCTTTATATATTTTTGGGAGCAGAATAGATCCTCTCAAACTGACTAAGCCTATAATGTTCTTGTATATACAGGCACAGTGGGTGCTTCAAGGAAAGAGATTGGGTTTCTCAAAGTTACTCAAGAAATGAACCTTAGATTTCTGTTTTTATTTTTCCTGTGTCCTAATGACTGTTTTCCAAACCTAAGCGAAACCACCTGCCCTTCTTTATTTCTGTCTCTGTGGGTGCTAGTTTGCCCATTGACATTGCCTTTTCTAGTTTTTTAGCCTCTTTGCTCCTGTTTTAGCCCTATCCTTACAGAATTCATACTCTGCACAGAGTTAACTTTAAAATTTACCATTATCCTGCTTAACCACATCAGTGGTTTAATATTCTGTTCATAAATAATAAAGTAAAATCTCCTTTGAGGCCCTATGAGATCTGACCCCTCTTTATTCCCTTCTCTTCTCCTTCTTCCTCTTGTCCAGTGCACTCCAGTCGGGATACCTTCTGGTTTTGGAGCAGGGTAGCTCATTGCAACCTTAGGGACTCTGCACTAGCTATTCCCTTTGCCTACATTACATTTCTTCTGATTCCTGTTTCCACAGCACCTTCTCAGTGGAGCCTTCCTAAGACATCCATGTAAAGGTAGCCCCCAGATCTGTCACTCTTATATTTTTAGGTTAGCATTTACTACAATAGTGTCTCCTTTATCCATAGTTTTGCCTTCTGTAGTTCCAGTTACCCATGGTCAACTGTGGTCCAAAAATATTAAATGGGAAATTTCAAGAAAAAAAAAATTTATTAAGTGTTAAATTGAAGCATGATGAAATCTCACACCATTTTCTTCTTTCTTGCCTCACTTGTGACTCATTCCTTTGTCCAGCACATCCATGCTGTATATGTTACTTGCTTATTAGTCACTTAATAACCACTTTGGTTATCAGATGGATTATTGCAGTATTGTAGCACATGTTTTCATGTAACCCTTATTTTTTTATAGTAAGGGCCCCAAAGAACATGAGTAGTAATGCTGGATATTTTATTATAGTATGTAGTTAATACTTGTTCTATTTTAGTATTATTATTAATCTCTTACTGTGACTAATATATAAATTAAACTTTACTATAGGTTTGTATTTATAGAAAAAGCATAGCATATATAGAGTTAAGTACTATTCAAGGGTTCAGGCTTCCACTTGGGGTATTGGAGCATATCTCCTGTGGATAATGGGAGAACTGCTGTACCATGTAATAATTTCTTAGCTAATCTGTCTATCTCTTTATTGTTTCTGTAATCTAAGACAGCTACTAGTTTATGTTTCAGTTTTGGAAATGGAGAAAGAGGAAGAGTGGTGATAGGTGAATGAATTATCAAGTACTCGAGTGGCTAGCTATGAATTCATTCTTTCAATATTTTTTTTCTAAGATTAAACTTCAATTTCCATGAGAGTAGGAATTTTGAATGGATCTTCAGCTCCTGGAACAATGCCTAGGAGATAGTAGTCATCCAATAACTATTGAATGACTGAAGTGAATAAGTGGTAAAATAAATATGTGCTCACATTTATTTTCTATGAGCATGAAATACATTTCACTTGTGGCACATAAATAATTCAAATGTTTTAGTGTTTCTCTGGAGAAATGTGAAAAATGCTCTCTTAGTGTTTCTTTTAACACAACAATCTTCTGAGTTATATAGTATATTATTCCCATTTTATTGATGGAGAAACTGAGGCTCAGAGAGATCAGGTAACTACTAGTTAGGTCAAAGAGCAGAATCTCTGATTATTTGGTGTTAACCTAGTAAACTATTGATAGTATACTGTCCCAGTAAAGCATATTTATTGCAATTACAGTATTCAAAGTAATATTTTCTACATTTTATAACAATAACAGCAAACGCAACAACAAATGGTAAAAGCTTTTTTCTTGTTGAGGGATAAGTGCTAGTTTTTCACAGAAACAGTTAACAGCTAATGACCAGATTATGAATGATCCAAATTTGGGAACAAGGCTCCCTCTGCTTCAGAACATGTACAGATAGTAATGTAGAATGCCTTTCACCTTGGAGAAATGAAGGAATGATGCAATCTTTTATTAAAAGGTTTATAAAAGACCCTAAAGCCAATTAATCTGAAATCTCTTTCTCTCATATGGAGAAAACACTCTGTTGTTTCCTTCGGGAAAAGGGTGTCCAGCTCCCAGGAACAGCCTGCTTTGGAAGGCAGTTCACTCCTCCAGCTTTAAGTAGAACTGGCATTTGTCTCTTTAAAGGCTCCATGACAGGCAGATGGAGCTTGATTCTAAACTGACCTGCTGAGCTTGGATTTGAGGCTTTCAGACAAGAACTCTTGATTAACAGTAAATGTTAATTGAAGCAGTGAATTATTAAAATGTTTTTCCATAAATGATAAATGCTGTTGGCAGGTTTACCCCTTGTGACATCATAAAACTTTCCAAGAAACTGCTAGCTTTGTCCAAGGAAAACAGGAAGAGATGGCTGCATTCAGTGGCATTAGCTGTGATCTGTTCATGTTCTGTGGCCAGGCCTGATTGGGGATGATACCACCTTTTCCTGTGGAATCCTATGTCACTTCAACCAAACAAGCAAATCATCTTTCCACAAATGCAGACTCTCTCTGAGTGATCTCATCTAGCCTCCTAACTTTAGTTCACATCAATAGCTGTGACTCCCAATCTTTACTTCAAACTCAGATTTTCCTCTGAACCCCAAACTTATTAATTCAGTTATTATTGGACAAGTCCCATAGAATATTAAGTTTATATTCATTCATTTAACAAACACTTACCAAATACCTGCCATATTTCCCCATATTTTAGGCACCAGGGAAATAATAATGAGCAAAAGAGATATAGCAGAGAGAGAGAGAGAGAGAGAGAGAGAGAGAGAGAATTTATGTTCTAGTGGATTAGTGGATAAAGGAGATAGATAAAGCAGAGAAAGAGGAACAGGAAGCACTGAGAATTGGACATGAGATGGTAGTGGCAGTGACTGGTATATAGAGGGTGCTCAAAGAAAATAAAATTTGAGAAGAGACTTAGAAGAAATTCTGCATTGATACAAGAATTTTAACATAAAAAGTGAAAGTAAGAAACATTATAAATGAATTCTCTTTCTATTCAAATCGGTCCCTTGTCCTGAATTTGAATTTTAGGCAATGTTATATACAGTCAGTAGAGTCAGGCATGGAGTTATCTTTCTCTCCCATGCCAATATTTGTAAGGGAAGGCATCATCTCCTTCATCCTGAACTTCTGCCAGCTTCAAGCAGGAAATTACACCTTCATAGAGACATCAGATAGAAACTTCTTTGTTTCATTCACATCTCATTGACACCTCCTCATAAGAGAGGGTGTGATGAATTTTATTACTCTGATGTTTCTCTATCACTATCTGGAAGCACTTGTTAAACTTTAATGTGCTTAGGAGTCAGCTGGATGATATTGTCAAATGCAGATTCTCATTTAGTAGGTCTTGGCTAAAGCTTGAGATTCTGGGGTTTACTCCCCCATTATACTTGCTTTTTTTTATAATTTGTCTCTTCCACTTTTGTCCATTCTGCGTATGCTTTTGTAGTTCTATCACTGAGTAAAACGTTTATTCTACTGCTCTTCTGCTCTAAAAGTCTTTTGCTAACAAGGTAAAATCCAAGAAGCTTTACACCAATCCAAGCTTCACCCCAAGCCTTCCTGTGTGCCCTAATACCAACCACTGCACCAGGCAGAGTGAGTAGCCACAGTGTTTTAAACTTGCAGTTTTTCATTCTATTCTGTGGCATATTTCTCACATGTTTCATCTAATTATGGCCAAGTTTTATTTAATAATTCAAATCCTATCCTCAAAATATATTAATGGAAGTCTTAATTTTCTCAAATATGTTTTTTCTTCTGATCTGTGTATCTCATTTATATGATAGTTTTGCATTTTCCTGCTGGAATAGTACTTTTTTTTTACTGTTTGGAAGGCTTTTTAATATTATCTCATCAATTTTTTCTCTCCTACAGGAAGGTAAAAGGGACTGTGGAATCTTTAGGAATACAGACTATGTCTTACAACCCATGTATCTTTGTATTCCAACCATTGCCTAACTCATAATCTGATATTTGTTCAACCTCATGTTGAGCAGTTTAGGTTAGACACTCAGAACATTAAAAGAAACAAGACCCTTAAGGATTCCTCAATGGAGATAAATAATAAATAAGTGGAATAAATGGCTTTGGATTCTTTGCAACTACTTTTTTAAAAATTTTTTTAATTTTTTAAGTTTTAATTTGTTAGGTGAAGTCTATTCCCTGTCTCTTGAATCTGACTGGTCTTATGATGTGCTTTTCCAGAAGAATGTAGCAGAAGAGGCATTGTGTGACTCCCTGTTGCATCTTATCTTATTCTCCAAACTCTTCAACTATGAAAACAAGTCAAGGCTAAGAGGGAAGCCCAGCCTTCCCAGCTATCTACTCCAATGAATGAACCCAGCCAACTATGCAGAGTAAGATGAGCCATCCCTGCTGAACCCAACCCAAATTGCTGACCCACTGAATCATGAGAAATAAATGATTGTTATTTTAAGCCACTAAGGTTTAGGAGTATTTTTTAAATTATTTATTTATTTTTATGTGGTGCTGAGAATTGAACCCAGGGCCTTGCACATGCTAGGTGAGCACTCTACTGCTGAGCCACAACCCCAGCCCATAGGAATATTTTTTATGCAACAGAAATTAATACAGTGTAATAAGAGTTATGATAGATTAATACATATATTAATAAATAATATGATAAAACCTAGTTTACTAGGAGCAGAGGCCAGCCAAGGAAAACATCTGGAGAGGATATTTGATCTTAATACTTTATGATTTGAAGTTTCCAGAATAACTGGTTAGAGGGGGAAAAATAGTAGGTGTTTAACACAATTGTGTGCTTTAATTATTAAACACACATTAAATAAAACTTAAGGAAAATTACAGCCATGACATCATCATCTCACTCCTACCAACAATCAAATATTTAACAAAGAATTAAGTTGCTGGACCAGTGAATGGGAAAAAAAAAAAGAGTTATATTGCTATGAAATTACTAACAAAGTAAAACACGGATCATATAGACAAAAAAACTCCCAAGATACCAGTTCAGGGCATATACAACAAATAAAACAGGCAGCAGGACAGCAGGACAGCAGGTGGGAGGAGGAAAGTATATTAAAACACTGTCTCAAAAGAGCTTCATGGAAGAGGGAAGGTAGGTACTAGATTGCAAAGAATAGGGAGTACATAAACCTCAGACAAATTTTGGTTCAACTAACAGTATAAAGGGAGGGAATTTCAGAAAAGAAATGGCAAGAGCAAAAAAATGGAGGAAATGTAGCCTCATGTGGAGAGGAGTAAATGCATTGACTGAAGTCAAGCGTAGAAAGGAGAAGGTTTTGAAAAGGTAGCCATGAACATTATTCTTGGATGCCAGAGTAAAGATGTTTATTTAAGTTTATATTGTGGAAATAGAAGCCATTGAAGATATTTAGTGAAAAGATGTTAGCACATTTACTTCTCATTTAAGAAGTAGCTGAGTTGATAAAATAGATTCAACTTCTCTCCCAGTTCAAAGTTCAGCTTTTCAGCCTGATCCACTTGCTGCTCAGGGTACATGCAGCAAGTCAACTCAATAACAGGCTCAGTAGTGCCCCCATAGTCTCCTTTAAATTTAGTGGCAAAACAAATGGAGATAGTAAAGAATTATCGTTCATTTCACAAATATCTATTGATTACTTCTGGGCTAAGCATTTGGGATTTAAAAAGTCATTTCTGCTCACGTTTAGTAACCATGTAATGAAAGCATATATATCAAAACAGCTTTCAGAGTTCCATGGTAAGCAATATGGATTAACTTGCTTAGACTCAGCTTTCTTCTTCTTGTGAGCCTCACTGTTTGAAAGACTGAAAAGCTAGAACGAAAATTTCTTAGATTCCCCCTCAGCTAGGATTTTAGATATAAATTAAGGTCCACCAACTGGATGCACTCACACGTGATTTGGAAGTACAAATAACTCCCTCTTTAGTTGTTTTCTTGTTGGCAAGCAAAGTCTTGTAGACCGAGATTATTCTGCTGTAGCATCCCAAGGCCCATTTGCCAATTTTGTGGCTGTCAAAAAGCAATTTCAGATGAAGTATCAGCAACTTTATGACTCTGACTTTCTGATCCCTGGATCACAGCTGTAGAGTGTGCTCTTGTACTAAGAAGGTCAGTTCTGTAGTGTTCTGAGAATTCAGGAGACCCCGGCTACAACCCTTTCAATAATTTTGCAAGTATCTAATTCCCTGTATTAAATTTCCTTCTGCTTGAAGTACTTTGAGTGGTTTGTTTCTTGCTCTGGACATTCATAGATGGAATAAAAGAATATAAACAAATAATGAGAATCTAGCCAAGCATATGAGTAATTCTGTTTAGGGGATTGGAGAAGTTTCTATGGAGAAAGTGATACCAACATCTATTTTAGAGGATGAATAGTAATTGTTATTTTATAGGCAGATAAGTGTAGAAAGGCACTCTAGGCATTGAAAATGTAGAAGTACAAGATGTTAAGCATAATCATGCTCAGGACAATCATGGTGGCATACATGTGTAATCCCAGCAATTCCAGAGTCTGAGGCAGGAGGATCACAAGTTTGAAGCCAGCTTCAGCAATTTAGGGAGACCCTTAGCAACTTAGTGATTCCCTATCTCAAAAAAAACAAAATGGAATGGGGATTTGCTCATTGATAAAACATCCCTGGGTTCAATCCCAGTACCCCAAAATAAACAAACAAAAGTTTTTAGGGAATATCAAGTCTACTACTAAACTTCTACTCATTTCCAGGCCACTTTTTAGTACTAAAAATATTTTTAGTTGTGGATGGACACATACCTTTAATTAATTAACTTATTTTTATATATTGTTAAGGATCAAACCCAAAGCCTCACACATGCTAGGCAAGTGCTCTACTACTGAGCCACAACTTCAGCCACTTAGTACATACTTAAAAAAAATTTTTTAGATGTTTATGGACCTTTATTTTATCCATTTATTTATATGTGGTGCTGAGAATCAAATCCAGTGCTTCATACATGCTAGGCAAGTGCTCTACCTCTGAGCCATAACCTCAGTCCCCTTTAGTACATATTTTAATAATAGTTAAACCTCTGTATATTCTCACAGAATGCTAATTATTATTTTTTCTAGTGGTTTTCGTGTCATAAATAGCATGCTTATGTGTATCTTGATGTTACTTAACCACTATGGTTCATTGTCAGGAACAGTTTGTATTTTCAGGTTTTGCTGCAATTGGAACTGTCCATCTCCTCTGAAAAATGGGGATAATAATAAATAAATAAAATGGGGATAATACTTCCTAAAGGAAGTATTGTTTTGAGGATTAGAATAAATGTATCAAAATGCATCGAACCTAGTAGGCATGCAGAAAGACCTCAACAAATGTTAATTATGATCATTAATTGTTCTTATGGTTGTATTCTTAGCCAATGAACGCTAGTGTGCTCTCCTGTGCTCCTTGCAGGTTGGAATGACTCTTGCAGATCGTTTTTTTTGCTGCTCTGTGACATTTCTCTCTGCCATTGTTGATTTGTTTTATGAACTCTTTTGACCATTTCTGGTCATAAAAAGATAATGCCAAGAGAGTGCTTGTACTGCCACAGAATTTTCATGCTCGTTGTTAAAATGCAAAGTTTATGATTGAGCAAGACAACAGAAAGTAAATATCAATAGAAATTGGTGAAAATTCTTTGACATTTTACAGGGTATTGTAAACATTACTGCAGTTGAACAATTGTTTGATAGAACCTGGCAGGAAGATGGACAGTGGCATAGAGACTGCTAAGACAACTCTGAAGCTTATTTGGTTAACACTCACTACAAGAAAATATTCCCTATACTAGTAAGGCTATGCTTATACCTTCTTTTAAAATTCAAATTATTTGTAAGTGTCCTCTTCCATTCTTGTCCCTCTCCCACATTTCTTGAGATCTTTTGGACCTTTTCGTTGTCTACAAACTTTCCTGCCAACCCTCAAAAAACTTTGATGAGTTTTAGTTCTATGCAGTGGTCATTGGCTAGAACTGCAACACAGGCCTCTATTGTCCAGCAAGTGGGAACTTTTCTTTCTTTTTTTTTTTTTATTTGTTGATGGATCTTTAATTAATTAATTAATTAATTAATTTGTGTGTGGTGCTGAGAATTGAACCTGGTGCCTCACATATGCTAGGTAAGTGCTCTACCACTGAGCCACAACCCCAGCCCTATGTTAGGAATTTACATAGTAGGAAAGAACTTGATCTCCTTGGCATACTTCCCTTCAGCCTACTGTACCCTAGAGAACTTAATTTTTTGTTTTCATACCCTATGTTTAGATTTACCACATCAAACTACACTTTTTAAAGTTTTGCAGTTTTTCTTCTAAAACGATATTCTTTGCTTTATCTTGTTATTAATACAATTATTTTTCATATCCACCCTTTGAACCTACATTTACCAAATATTCTATTATGTGTGTTATAGGCACTTGGGATTCAGAACAGGAAGAACATATCTCCTAAGGAGCATCAGTATGATGGAAAAGAAAAGGGAGTAAAACTTACAGCAGCAGGTGGTTCAAGCTATAATATAAGCAACTGTGGAATTCTATAGACAAACTGAGCAGGACATAGAACTGAGACTTTTTTGAGGAGAGAAAATTAGCATTGAATATTGGAAGATATCTACAGATGGCAGAGATTTTCTTGGGGCGGGGTGGTTTGGCCAGTTATCTAACAGGTTTATTGAGATATAATTTACAAACCATACAAGTCACCCATTTAAAGTGTACAATTAATGACTCAGTGAAAAATAGATGTGTACATATAATACAGTATTCAACTTACAAACATTTTATTACCCCCCCAAAGAATCCTTATACACCTTAGGCACATGCACATAAACATATGTGTACAAACACACACATATACATACATATATATTCTGAACATTTCATATAGATAGAATCATACTTCATATGGTATTTGTGATTTGACTTCTTTCACTTATTGTTTTTTCAAGGCTTATCCATATGGTAGCATATATAAGTACTTCATTCTTTCTATGAATAAATAATGTTCTATTGTATGAGTGTATCACATTTTATCTCTTCATAATATGATGGAAATTTGAAGTGTCTACACTTTCTGGCTAGTAATAATGAAGCTGCTATGAATATGTACAAGTTTTTGTGTAGACATAAGTTTTTTGTCCCCTTGGTTAAATATTATTTAGGAGTAGAATTTCTGAATCATATAGAAACTCTATGTTTGACTTGGGCTGGGGATGTGGCTCAAGCAGCAGCGCGCTCGCCTGGCATGTGCGCGGCGCGGGGTTCGATCCTCAGCACCACATACAAATAAAGATGTTGTTTCCACTGAAAAATAAAAAATAAAATATTAAACTAACTCACTCTCTCTCTCTCTCAAAAAAAAAAAAAAAGAAAGAAAGAAAAGAAACTCTATGTTTGACTGAAGAATTGCCAGACTCTTTCTGAAAGTGGTTGCATCAGTTCACATTTTGACTAATAGTATAGGAGGTTTTAAGTTTCTCCAGATCCTTGCCACATTTGTTATTGTGTCTTTTAATTATAACGATCCTTGTAGGTGTGAGGTGGGAAGAAATTATGTTTTACTGAACTTCATATTTACAGTATCTAGAGAATACTGACACCTTGAATTTTAGAATTGAGGAAGAGTAATTCAGACACAGGATCAAAAGAAAATACATGTAATCTGTAAATTGTTAGAAACTTGGTATGCTGAGATGTGGGTTATATAGAGAATTTCAGGAGTTGAAATTGAAGATAGAATTCAATTAACCAAAAAATATTGAATGCTATCAAATGCCAATCAGTGTTTTTTGCACTGGGATACTGCAGTGAACAAGATATATGAAGTCTCTGCCTATGAGGAAGATCAAAAATAAAAATATTATAAAATTAGCAAATCAGAAAATTTCATGAATGAAATTCTTTGAAGAAAATCACATAACTGCACATTTTTTCATATATTTGTTGATTGATTGTATATTCTCTTCTGAGAAGTGTCTGTTCATGTCCTTGGCCATTTATTGATTGGGTTATTTGTTTGTTTGGTGCTTAGCTTTTTTGAGTTCTTTATATACCCTAGAGATTAGTGCTCTATTTGATATGAGAGGGGTAAAAATTTGCTCCCAAGATGTAGGCTCTCTATTCATCTCACAGACTGTTTCTTTTGCTGAGAAGAAACTTTTTAGTTTGAGTCCATCCGATTTATTGATTCTTGGTTTTAATTGTTGCGCTATAGGAGTCTTATTAAGGAAGTTGGGGACTAATCCCATATAATCAAGATTAGAGCCTACTTTTTCTTCTAATAGATGCAAAGTCTCTGGTTTAATTCCTAGGTCCTTGATTCACTTTGAGTTGAGTTTTGTGCATGGTGAGAGATAGGGGTTTAATCTCATTTTGTTGCATATGGATTTCCAGTTTTTCCAGCACCATTTGTTGATGAGGCTATCTTTTCTCCACATGCGTGTTTTTAGCGCCTTTGTCTAATATAAGATAATTGTAATTTTGTGGGGTTAGTCTCTGTATCCTCTATTCTGTACCATTGGTCCACCAGTCTGTTTTGGTGCCAGTACCATTCTGGTTTTATTACTATTGCTCTGTAGTGTAGTTTAAGGTCTGGTATAGTAATGCCACCTGCTTCACTCTTTCTGCTAAGGATTGCTTTAGCTATTCTGGGTCTCTTATTTTTCCAGATGAATTCCATGATTTCTTTTTCTTTTTTTTTAAGAGAGAGAGAAATTTTTTTATTTTATTATTATTTTTTTTAGTTTTCAGTGGACACAACATCTTTATTTTATTTTTACGTGGTGCTGAGGGTCGAACCTAGCGCCCCGCGCGTGCCAGGCGAGCGTGCTACTGCTTGAGCCACATCCCCAGCCCATGATTGCTTTTTCTATGAGGAATGCCATTGGGATTTTGATTGGAATTGCATTAAATCTGGATAGTGCTTTTAGTAGTATGGTCATTTTGATAATATTAATTCTGCTTATCCAAGAGCAAGGTAGATCTTTCCATTTTCTAAGGAAGGTCTTCTTTGATTTCTTTCTTTAGGTTCTGTAGTTTTCAGAAATGCAAATCAAAACTACTCTAAGATATCATCTCATTCCAGACAGAATGGCAGCTATTATGAAGACAAACAACAATAAGTGTTGCCGAGGATATGGGGAAAAAGGTACAGTCATACATTGCTGGTGGGACTGCAAATTGGTGTAGCCAATATGGAAAGCAGTATGGAGATTCCTTGGAAAACTGGGAATGGAACCACCATTTGACCCAGCTATTCTTCTCCTCGGTCTATACCCAAAGGACTTAAAAACAGCATACTACAGGGACACAGCCACATCAATATTTATAGCAGTACAATTCACAATAGCTAAACTGAGGAACCAACCTAGATACCCTTCAGTAGATGAATGGATTAAAAAATGTGGCATATATACACAATGGAATATTACTCAGCAATAAAAGAGAATAAAATCATGGCATTTGCAGGTAAATGGGTGGAGTTAGAGAAGATAATGCTAAGGGAAGTTAGCCAAAACCCCAAAAAACAAATGCTGAATGTCTTCTGTGATACAAGGAGTCTGACTCATAGTGGGCTAGTGAGGGGGAGCATGGGAGGAATAGATGAACTCTAGATAAGGCAGAGGGGTGGGAGGGAAAGGAGGGGGCAGAGGTTAGCAATGATCGTGGAATATGATGGATATCATTATCCAAAGTACATGTATGAAGACATGAATTGGTGTAAGCATACTTTATATACAAACAGATATGAAAAAATGTGCCCTTTATGTGTAATAAGAATTGTAATGCATTCTGCTGTCATGTATTTTAAAAAAATCAATTAAAAAACAATAATGACTATAAATAAAAGTAATGAAGTTAAAAATAAATCACATAGCTGGGCCTGATGTGGTAGCATACACCAGTAATCCCAGCTACTCAGGAGTATGAGGCAGGAATATTAAAAGTTTGAGTCCAGCCTCAGCAACTTAGTGAGACCCCGTTTGGGATAAATATGGCGGGATGTAACTCAGTGGTTCAATCTCCAGTACCAAATAATGATAATAATAATAATTATTATTATTAAGAACCATGCTGTTCACTCACATATTATAAAACATTAAAGATTTTAAAAAGATAATCTTTGCTAAAATTTATTAAATTAACATATCATTAATATATTACAATTAAAATATCATTAATTTTATAAGAACAAAAAGCCTTGTATCTTTGATGAGGAAAATAAAATAGTTGGAAATTAACTTGATATTTCATTTTTATCATAAAGGACAGTTTTATTGAGACCTAACACATTATACAATCCATTCATTTAAAGTGTATAGTTCAGTGTGTTTTAGTATACTGAGGTAGTGCAGTCATTACCACTTTAAATTTTGGATAATTTTAAGGACTCCAAAAAGAAACCTCATGACATTAGCAATCATTCCTATTTCTCCACAAAGTTCCCCATCCCAGACAACCCCTAATTTACTGTTCTTATGGATTTGTCTATTTTGTATACTTCATATAAAGAGGATCATATAATATGTGGGCTTTTATTACTAGTTTATTACATAGCATGTTTTCAAGTTCATCTGTGTTGTAACATGTGTCCATGCTTCATTCCTTTTTATGGCCAAATAATATTCTTGTATATAGATGTGCCATTTTTTTGTTTAATCATTCTTTCACGGATGGACATTTGGGTTATTTTCCATATTTTGGCTCTTGTGAATATTGGCTGCTATGAACATTCATTTATAAGTTTTTTTAAATTCCTGTTTTGAATAATTTAGGATCTATGCTTAGAAATGAAATTGCTGTATCATACAGTAGTTTTATGTTTAACATTTTTTGGTGGGGCACCAGGGGTTAAACCTAGGAATACTTAACCACTGAGCCATATCCTCATCCCCAGTCCTTTTTTAATTTTTAATTTTGAGACAGGGTCTCACCAGGTTGCTTAGGGCCTTGCTAAGTTGCCAAGACTGCCCTTGCAATCCTCCTGTTCCAGCCTCTTAGTCTCTGGGATGACAGGCCTGTGCCACCACACCCAGCTTTAGTTTAACTTTTTAAAGGAAGCTCCAAGCTATTTTTCACAGCAACTGTTCCATTTGAAATTTCAGCCACATTGAACAGCAGTTATTTCAAATCTTTGTCATTACTTGTTATTTTCTGTTCTTTTTCTTTGATTTTTAGCCTAGTACAGAGGAAGTAGTATCTCACGGCTTTGGCTTGAAATTCTACAATGACTAGTCATGTTAAGCATCTGTTGTGTTTATTGGGCATTTATATATATCTTGTGTTTATTAGGCATTTATATATCTTGAAAAAAATGTCAATATATTCACATCCTTTGCCTATTTGTAGTAAACTGAGTTGTCTTTTTGTTGTTGAGCTATAAGACTTTGTGTATTCTGGTGATAAGACTGTTACCAGATATATAATTCACCAATATTTTTTCCATTTTGTGGGTTATCTTTTTATATTCTTTTTTTTTTTTTTTTACCCTAAATCAGCGACTGAACCCAAGGGCACTTTACCACTGAGCTACATCCCCAGACCTTTTTCAAATTTTTTATTTTGAGTCAGGGTCTTTCTGACTAAGTTAGTTACAGCCTTGCTAAACTGCTGAGGCTGTCCTCAAACTAGCAGTCTTCTTGCCTCAGCCTCCAGAGTTGCTAGGATTATAGGCATGCACCACTGTGGTCAGTTGCTTTTTATTTCTATTTATTTATTTATTTTTATTTTTTCGTACTAGGGGTTGAACCCAGAGGTGCTTAACCACTGAGTCACATTTCAGTCCTTTTAAAATAATTTGTTTATAGACAAGGTCTTGTGAGTTGCTCAGGGCCTCAGTAAATTGCTGAGGTTGGCTCTGAACTCATGATCCTCCTGCCTATGCTTCCTGAGCTGCTGGAATTTCAGGCATGTGGACCATGCCCAGCTCTCTTTTTATATTCTTTTTGCTGGAAGAGTATCAGGGTTTGAACTCAAAGGCACTAGACTATTGAGCCACATCCCCAGCCCTGTTTTGTATTTTATTTAGAGACACTGAGTTGCTTGGTGCCTTGCTTTTCCTGAGGCTGGCTTTGAACCTGCCATCTTCCTGTCTCAGCCTCTGGAGCACTTTTTGTTGTAGAGCTGTAAGACTTTGTGTTCTGGTTATAAGACTCTTACCAGATACACCAATACTTTTTCAGGCGTGCACCACCATGTCCAACTCTTTTTATATTCTTAATAGTATCCTTTGATTCATAAAAATTTTCCATTTTGATGACTTATGTTATTTTTTCTCTTTTATTAATTGTGCTCTTAGTGCCATATCTATAAAACCATTTTCAAATCAAGGGTTATGAAGATTTTTTTTTAAAGAGAGAGAGGAGAGAGAGAGAGAGAGAGAGAGAATTTTAATGTTTTGTTTTTTAGTTTTCGGCATACACAACATCTTTGTTTGTATGTGGTGCTGAGGATCGAACCCGGGCCGCACGCATGCTAGACGAGCATGCTACCGCTTGAGCCACATCCCCAGCCCAAGGGTTATGAAGATTTATCTCTATATTTTAAGAGTTTTATTATATTAATGATTAAATTTAAGTTTTATATATAATTTAAGTAAATTTTATAAATGATTGGAAGTTAAGGTCCAACTTTATTCTTTTGCATGTGGGTATTACTTGTTCTTATACTTTCTGTTGATAAGTGTATTCTTTCCCCATTGGATGGTCTTGGCACTCTTAGAAAAAGTTAGTTGACACATGGGCTTATTTCTGGTCTCTCAATTCCATTCCATTGATCCTTATGTTGATATCATACTGTCTTGATTTGTACAAAATTTTGAAATTAGGAAGTGTGAGTAACTTACTTTGTCCATCTTTTCCAAGATTATTTTGGTTATCTTAAAATACTATATACTGTATGATTCCACTTACATGACATTTGGAAAAGGCAAAAAACAAGTCATTGGTTACCAGAGAATGAGGGAGGAAGGAGATCGAATAAGTAAAACATGTGGGATGTTTAGAGTGATTAATCTATTCTTTGTGGTACTGTAATGATAGATACATGACACAGCACATTTACCAAAACACATAGAACTTTATAGATATAGAGTGAATCTTAATGTATGCAAATTTTAAAAGTCAATTAGAAGATCAGGGATGCTAGGATATAATGCAGACTGTGTCTGAAGAATCTAATGGAATTACAGTTATGTTATATGAAACAAACTTGCTGAAGGGAGTGGAAAAGTTGCAGGAAAAGATGCTGACATAAGTAATTTTGAAAATGAACCAAGTCTGTTAATAGGCAAAGAAATGTAAGCACTATCCTCTAGTTGATAATTTGTTTCCCACAAGGATATGTATTAAAATTTGGAAGCCACTATATTATATATGGAACTGAACAGTTAAGCAAATGGATGGCACATGATGAGAGACAGGTTTCTTACTGTTGGAGTGGGAGATTACAAACAAGGAATGAAGTCTAGAGTGATCTATATGGTAATAGACTAAAGTTGTAGACATCAGAATGCACCCATATTTAGCTTAATATAGGTACAGATGATTAAGTATAGAAATATTTACTGATATATGTATGTATACATAGGTTAATCTGCACACATATATTTTCTTATTCTATCATCTTAAAGAGTCTAGAAACAACAGTACTCCAATGGCAATGAGCATATCTAGAATCAGATCTTACTTTCCAATACTACACTGCAATACAAAGTAACAGTCCTTTGTAGAAAAATATACTAATAGAACTGGGGCTGGAAATATACAATATGATCCTTGAGCATCTTGTAGTGTGAGAAAGGGAATGTTCACAACACACACAAACACCAAAGGAACAGAGGCCAACTGAAAAAGTTCTCAATGGTTAGAGATGGAATAATTTGAGCCAAAAAATAAAATAGTAGTGGATTATACATCAACATATAAAATAAATATGCATGATTCCATACTAATATACATAAGTAACTCAGTGTAACAGTAGATGATGGAGAGCTAAACCTCTTGTGCAGAAGTCTTCTTATAATTTATGTCTATACTCTGCTTTTAGGAGATGAAGCTTAATTTTCCACCTCAAGAATGAGGGCTTACTTGCTGACTTCCTTCCAGCTGTGATAGTACAGAAGGAGAGGAGGGGGATAACACAACTTTACAATGGGGAAACCTGACACTCGGCCAAATGATTATCATTAACAGTGATGCTACTTTACCTTCAGGTCTTTCTCCCAGGAACTCTTAACCCCCATTTATTTATGAGAAAATCAATAGATAAATCCCATTTGAGGAACACTCTACAAAATGCCTGACCCATACTTTTCAAAACTATTCAGCGTTGTCAAAAACAAGGAAAGCCTGAGAAATTGTCACAGTCAAGAAAAGCCTAACAAAACCTGAAACCTAAGTTTGATGTGGTATCTCAGCTGTGTTTCTGGATCGGAAAAAGGATACTATGTAAACACCAGGGAAATCTGAATAAATTACAGACTTCTATAAATAGTAATAAATCAATAAATTAATTAGAAAAAATTATAGGAGGGAATATTGTTTCTCAGCTAGAATAACTACCCATGTTAATTCTTCCAGTTGTCTACAGCTGGTCTTTCAGGTTACTTTTCCTGGAATATTCTTTATTTGTCTCCTGAGTCTATGGCTTAGCAAGGACTTTTATTTTTCAGTAGTCAACCACTTCTCTTTCTTATCTGAGTTTTTACCTATAACTTATTTCTAATTAAGGATGCATATCTTACAATAAATATTCCCAAGAAATCTCTGCTGACTTCCTTCATTTTTCAGATCAGTAATAGAACTTTGTGAAGAGTCTTCATATTGCTTCACCAGAGGAGTCCACCTATTACTAGAAGTGTTCTGCTTTGCATTTCTGTATCATTAGCTTATTATTTGGTGGGGATGGTTCATTTAAATTCATATTTATTTGTAAGAATGGAGTTCCCATTACTTTAGATTGGATATATTACTATGTTTCTTCAGATTTCATGGCAGTCTTCCCCCATGCAGTTGCTATGAGTTTTTGAAACTGAGTGACAAACTGTGATGGTTAGGGGTGAGTATTGAAAGATGACAGATGTACATTCCACGGAGAGGAACATTTCTAAGACAAACAGGTCTTTGATATGTTCTGAGGATAACTGGTAGGCTGGAGCATGTGAGTGAGAGTGAGATTGGTAGGAAGTGCAATTGGAGTTAGGGTGGGTGTTGTGGGGCAGGAAGGTCTTTGGAGACCATGGTAAGTACACTGGATTTTTCTCTAAGGAACATGGTAAATATCTCCTCTTTTTTACTACTTTTCTTCATGTCTGAGGTATGGAAGAAGGGATAAAATATCTCTTTGACCAAACTTTAGCCAGGCTGTTTTAAATACTTTTCCAAGTAGGTCTTGGCTTCTAGATTTCCATGTCTTTGCATTGCCCAATTTTAGCAAGAATCTGGTTAAGCTGGGTTTTCTAGAATCCCCCATCCTCCATATCTAATAACCCTGGATATCTTATGGGATTTCTAATCATTTACAATATTCTAGGTAATGTCTGATCACCCTGGCCTCCCTTCAGTAATAATTTTGTTCCGTAGGTTTAGTTAGAATCTTCCCTTCCCCTGCTATCTCTTCCTAGCAATTTTCCATCCACTTATCCCTGTTTCTTGGTTATAAACTCTCCCTTTCCCTTGTTTTATTTGGAGTTGAGTCAGTCTTTCTCCCTTACTGCAAAATCACATCAATGTAGTTCTTATACCTATAGTTCTGAATGAAGTCTGACTTACTATTTTAATATGTGTTATGAATATTTTTTCTCTAACAATTACCCTTTCAGGCTCAAAGCAAAAATCTCCACATCTAGACTCTGAATATCACTTCTTTGTTTAATGAATTGTCTTTACTATGATCATGATAATTCCTAATGTATTGAAACTTTCTCTATCACATAATTTTTAATCATGCTTCCTCTGTCACATAATTTTTAATTTTAATTATTTTTTATCTTAAAGACAATATTTTCCTTTGACTATAATCTTCTTGTTTAGCTGGCATCTCAATTTTTCTATTCCTCTTAGCTAAATTTCCAAATAGTCTACTTTTTCTTTTATACTTCTTCATCTCTCATTCATGTTGTGAGTCACCATAGTCTGTTATCCACAGTATTTACTCCACAAAATGATTATTGCTCTTTTTTTGGTCTTCTAAAATTTTTTAAATATTTTTTTGATTTGAGGGACATCTATGTTGGTTCCATAGTCTAGCTATTGTGAATTGAGCTGCTATAAATATTGATGTGGCTGTGTCACTATAGTATGCTGATTTTAAGTCCTTTGGGTATAAACCAAATTGTGGGATAGCTGGGTCAAATGGCGGTTTCATTCCCAGTTTTCCAAGGATTCTTCATACTACTTTCCATAGTGGTTGCACCAATTTGCAGTGCCACCAGCAGTGGGTGAGTGTATCTTTTTCTCCACATCCTCGCCAACACTTACTATTGCTTGTATTCTTGACAGTTGCCATTCTGGCTGGAGTGAGATGAAATCTTAGAGTAGCTTGTGTTTGCATTTCTCTAATTAATAGAGAAGTTGAACTTTTTTTTTCATTTTTTCATATTTATTTATTGATTGTATATCTTCTTCTGAGAACTATCTGTTCAGTTCCTTAAGATAGCCTCTTCAACAAATGGTTCTGGGAAAACTAGAAATCCATATGCAGCAAAATGAAATTAAGCCACTATCTCACCATGCACAAAGCTCAACTCAAAGTGGATCAAAGACTTACAAATTAGACCACAGACCTAATAGAAGAAAAAGTTGGCCCAAATCTTTATCATGTTGGATTAGGTCCTTACTTCCTTAACCAAACTCCTAAAGCTCAAGAAATAAAATGAAGAATTAATAAATGGGATGGATTCAAACTAAAAAGCTTCTTCTCAGCAAAGGAAACAATGAGGTGAAGATATAGGCTACATTTTGGGATCAAATTTTTGCCACACGAACATCAGATAGAGCACTGATCTCCGGGATATATAAAGTAGTCAAAAAAGTTTAACACAGACAAAAAATAAATAACCCAAATCAATAAATGGGCTAAGGAACTAAATAAAATGACTATTTCTGACTTCACAAACCACAATTGAATGACTAAATCCAATACACCTATTTCAGTCCTTTTCACACTTCCTACTATCTGTTCATCAGTCTTTCTACCTTGAGATTCTTTCCTTTTTTGCCTTTCCCAAACTACTTCTCTGTTAGTTTTTTGCTAGCTCCATTTTCTTTATGTAGCTGTATGCTTTTATAATTAACCACCATCCTGTTTGGGGATTTTTTAAAAAATATTTTTTAGTTTTCGGTGGATACAACATCTTTATTTTATTTTTATTTGGTGCTGAGGATCGAATCCAGCGCCCCGTGCATGCCAGGCGAGCACTTTACCGCTTGAGCCACATCCCCAGTCCCTGTTAGGGGATTTTTTTGTATTCCATTTAACTTGAATGATCTTGTTCAGACTCATAGTTTAAGTTACTAAATAATATCCTGTCAACTCCCCCAAAATGTCGTTATTCTTGATGTCTTTCTTTTGCTTATATGTTTAAGTATTTTTTGACATTTTTCTCATTAATCTATCACAGATATGTTAAATTCAGCATGTCCCAAACGATAAAATTTACTTGGAAGTTTATATTCCCACCTCAGTTCATTGCATCATTATTATTTGTCTATTAAGGCTCATCAAAAGTATGGAAACTATCCTATTTTTTCTTACTTCTTGCCTCTGATATTAACCCTGTCAGTTCTCTTTGTTTATAACTCTCAAATCTGTAACATCATCTCAATTCCTACTGTGTATAGTGCTCCTACCTTAGTTAAGATTATTATTTATTGCCCAGATAATTAAAGCATAGCTAGTTCTGCTTCCTTTAAATTTCAATTGCATGATTATTATGGAAGTCTTGCTTCACAGTCTGTGGCAATATTTATTTACTTATATATTTACCTATATACTTATAAGAGGAAATGTTTAAAAATGGACTAACCATATCTATCAGTCCCAAAGTAACTGGCTTAGGTAATGCTTTTGTTCAAAATTAAGAGTTACTTGTTCTTTTAAAAGGCAAACAAGTAACTTCTTGTGTATAATTGTCAAAGTAATAGAGCTGGACAGTAGTAAAAGCTATAAAAATAGATTTTATTCAGGAATGATTGCAATATGCGAATAGAGACATTAGTATAGACCTGAGCTCAATTCCAAATACAACAAATACAGATGGGGATTTATAACCAACAAACACAATGAAGGAGAGACATCAAGGGTAGGGAGATTCTTCTGATTAAAATAAGCACAATGATCAGATATTAAGGGTACAGGAGGTGAAAAATTTGATTAAATATTGAGGTGTTAAGATATCAAGGGTGGGGGGTTCTGTACACTGACACAAGGGGATTCTTGCCTAAAACTGGGTTATATAGGCTCAGCAAGGATAGGGTCCAAGTTTTAGGCCTTGTTGATAAAAGGCCTCAGAGGATCCTGACTAAAGTTTGGTCAAGAGAGAGTCTTTGTCAATATATCAGCTGTCTATACTATATATCATATTCATATTTGATAAATTACCAATTAATAAGACAAACCTAAACCTCAAAAGAATGAAGATCAAGAATTTAACTGACCTATTTCAAACAGATTGTTTTAGCCTATTTTTCAAAGAAATTAAAGAATAGCCACAACTAATGTCATCTCTCATTTTTATAAAATTCTTTTTACATTTTATGATCTATAAGATGATAAAAGCCATTAAATTTTTTCCATGAATATTTTTCTGTACTCATTTCCTGCCTTTCCTCAACATGTATTGTGAATTATAGGCAAGCTGGTCTATATATGATCTTTTCCTTATATGTGATCTTTCTTAAGTATAAGACTTCATTCAAGATGTCCCCTGTTAACTGGAGAATATCACGCTAAGTGAAATAAGTAAGTCTCACAATACCAAAGGCTGTATGTCCTCTCTGCTATGTGGACGCTAACCTATAACAAAAGAGGGTAGGGAGGGGAAGTATAGAAGTTCATTGGGTTAGACAAAGGGGAATGAAGGGAAGGGGTTGAGAATAGGAAAGATAGTAGAATGAATGGGACATAACTTTCCTATGCTCATATGTAGATAAATGTTATGGTTTGGATGTGAGATGTTCCCCAAAAGCTTATGTGTAAGACAGTGCAAGAAGATTCAGAGGAGAAATGATTGGATGGTAAGAGCCTTAACACAATCAGTGATTTAATCCCCTGAAAGGGATTAATTGAGCAGTAACTGAAGTAATAATGTATGGCTGGAGGAGGTAGGAATTGGGGCCTGGCCTTGGGTATAATAATATAAATTTGTATCTGGCAAGTGGAATTCTCTGCTTCCTGATCACCATGTAAGCTGCTTCCCTCTGCCACACTTTTCCGATATGTTGTTCCTGTATCACCTGGAGCTCTGAGGAATAGAGCCAGCTCTCTATGTATTGAGACCGCTGAAACCATGAGCCCTCAGATAAACTCTTCCTCCTCTCCAGTTCTGCTGGTCGGGTCATTTAGTCACAGCAGTGAAAAAGCTGACTAAAACAATACATGACCAGTGCAACTCTACATCATGTACAACCACAAGAATGAGATCCAAACTGGAATGGGGTGCACTCCATGTATGTATAATATTTCAGAATACACCCTACTCTCATGTGTATCTACAACAACAAAAAAGATGCCCCCTGTTTGTAGCATAGCCTTGTCCACTTTATAAACTCTTGTATTATCATTCAAGATCCATCTGAATGTTCTTTCTTTCCAAGGGCTTTCTCTTTCCTTCCTAGTCAGGGTTAAGTGTACTAACCGCTGAACTTCCTTAGGGTCCTGGCCAACACCAGTTGTAGCATTTATAATATTGCACTCTAGTTACTAGTTTACTGGTTTACTAGCTTACTGTCCCTGATGACCATAAACTACAGGGAGGAAGTGACATTTTTTCAGTCACTCCTATGTACCCAACATCTCCCTCAGAGCCTGGCACCAAGTAAGTACTTAACACATGTTGGTTGAATGAATTAATGGATAAACGGATGAACAGAGGTTCCATACGTGGCTTGTTTACATAATATTTGGCAGGCAGTAGAAGTCTGAAATTGTTATCCATGGGCAGTTTCAGAATGCATCAGGATCATACATAAAAACTGACACATTGCCCAGCTTTTAATCCTAGTGAATTTTTGAAAGGTGATCTAAACAAACTCCTTATGAGTGTTTCTATATACAGTTAAATTCTCATAACTTAAATTTTAACTTATCAAGCACATAAGTCATTTTGTGGTAGGGGCAATGAGAAAATAGAATATTACAAATAGGACTAGAGTTAGCCTTTCCATAGAGATCAGAACCCAAAACAAAGATTTCCTAAATAAATTAATCATTATTCTATTTCCTTTCCTTCTCCCACCAACTCAAGTAGTTAACAAGGTACCATTTACCATAACTACTTAAAATCTGAAGGCAGATCCAAGGGAAAGAGAGAGTGGAACATTTTTAAACAAACAGTGGGTGTGAAAAGGGGGAAAAAACAGGATCTGTGTAAAATTTGACTACAGATAAAGAAATAAGCACCACATTCAAAAATTGTACAGAGAGATGTATGAAAATTATTTTAGAAAGAAGATATTTTAGAAAATAACTATTTTGTATGTTTAAACAATTAAAGACTGTAATAACCAAGAAACAGTCTCTAGGGAACAGGTAGCTGAAAAAGCTAGAGAACATATAAATAAGTAAATCATATCACTATTTCAAAATAGATTCGGAAACAAACATACAAGGGTTTAGAAACAACCAGAAAAAAGAAATAACATTGCAGACAATATATCAGGAGTAAAAGCTTTTTTAATTCCTTTACTATCATTTTAATAGGGTCATAAGAAGAAAAGATGATAATTGCTTATGGTTAAACATCTGTCTTTAACATGAAGGCCCCCTCCACATTTTTGAGGAAGTAAGAAAATAGGACTCTTGGAACAGAAAGTAGGATTTTACACAGATCCTTGACATGAGCCATGAGTAAATATTCATGAACCCCTAGGAACGCTGAATGTCATTATTGTTTAAATTTATTTTTAATTGTAGATGGACACAATACCTTTATTTTATTTATTCAGTTTTATGTGGCACTCTGTGGGCTCTTTGAGTCCAGTTGAAGCCCACCAAACAGCTGAGGAGGGTATGGTGACAAAGTTGAAAAGAGACCTCCAGAGACCAATTTTAGAGAACTCGATCTACTTTATTATTGCATAGGCAAGCCTTTCATGTATAGCTTGTTACTGGGCAAATTAGCTGAGGGCCATAATAATCCAATGAGCTGGTAACACCCTTAGGAGTGGCAACCAATGGGCTAATAGGTCAGTAACAAAAAAGCAGAAGGGAAGGAACATGCTGTGAGGGTGGCCAGGTTACCATAGTGATGGTACTGGTCGTGGTTAGTGTTCAAGCCACAAATATCTGGATTCAGTGTGCTGAACGCTGATAGCCCCTCACATAGGCTACCTAGGCTGGTTTCCAACTCACGGGCTCAACAGTGCTGAGAATTGAACTCAGTGCCTCTCACATACTAGGCAAGTGCTCTACCACTGAGCCACATCCCTAGCCCCTAAATGTCCATTATTGAAAGTAATATTTCTAATCTAGATTACTAATAATTTTCTATCATATGTGAAACACTTGACAGGATAAAATATGACCCAGAACTTTACTTGAGGCTTTTAAATATTATTTTGTTGAACTTACCTTATGCATATATCATCAGCTGCTCAACATCTGATGCTACTCTCTTAGCTGATGCTTTTTTGGGATCTCTTTTCTCTTTAAGAAGGATTTAGTATATTCTCTTAGTAGCTAGTGTCCTGACATTTTATACTGATGTGCCTTGGCTTTTTTTTAATCTACTGCACTGTGCATTTAGTGGGCCTTTTGATCTGGACCTTCGTGTCTTTCAGTTCATGGAATTGTATAAGGAATTGCATGAATTCCTTTATAGTTTATTTTTCTTCATTTACTGTTTTATTTTTCTGGAATTTCCATTAATCATAATTTTCTAGCATCCTTTTTTTGTTCTTTAAACAAAAACGAAACTTAGATATTGACACTTGTGGTCTTCAAATAAAATAGATTTGCAGTTTAGAAAGGGCTGCATATTCCCTTTTCTTGTTTCATATCACATATTCTCTCAGAAATATAAGAATATTGTCACTTTAAAAAATTCCTTCTTATCTCTGCATTATCTTTATTTAATTGGACATCCCTTCTTATTTGTTTTCCACCATTCTGGTTAGAAGCTTTCTTCAATTACTTAGTGACCTTTGGCTGTCCATTCATATTTAGAGTGAGTTATTACAGTGCTGATTAGCAACTTTATATGCATAAAAGTTTTGTAGATAGTTTGCCTTTCCCATTAATTGGACAGGAACTTCAAATCTGTTGCACTTGAGGATCAGAGGGTCAATATTCAGGTGTTCTCTTTAGTCAAGTGTTTTCTCATAAATAAATCTCCTTATCTCTTATGTAGGTGTGTATAAGTTTGCCTGACACCAATTTGGAAGCTGAGAGACAAAGGGTTGGAAAGGTGTTATCATTTAATTTCATTCTCTAGTTTTTAGCATCTCACACCCAGCTTTCATATGTGCTTGGTGACTCCATACCAAATCCCTCTTGTTTACCTTCTCCACACAATTAACTTTCAATTTTCTGCTGAGGCAGAGGGTTAGGCAGTCATCTGTGGAAGGTCAAGGAGTGGATGTGGATACCTAATTGCTTCTTTAGTAGATCTTTTTCCTCAGTCCTTTTCATTTCAAGGCCTCTAATTATAGACCCTTTCTGTAGTTTGGGTGTATGAGTCAGTCTGCTTATGGGACTCTCATTTTTGACATTAGTTTTAACTTTCTGTATCTAGTTGACAAAATTGTTTACATTTGTGCATTTGTTTTCCAACTCCCAAATTGTGTTCCTATCACCTCTAATCCTTTATATTTCTCCTTGAAAATTTTATTCCTCTTCCATAATTAAGGGAGATGGTTGGAAGAGAGGGAACTAAATACATTTTAGGCAATCTGCTTAATCAGTGTTTCCTCTCAACACATTATTTTGAAAACCTTCAAACATACATAAAAGTTGAAAGACTAGAACAGTAAACACCCATATACCCATCATTAATATTTACCCATTCTTAACTTTTTTTTTCAAGTTTTTTTTTTAGAGAATTTTTTTTTAATACTTATTTTTTAGTTTTCAGCGGACACAACATCTTTGTTTGTATGTGGTGCTGAGGATCGAACCCGGGCCACATGCATGCCAGGCAAGCGCGCTACCGCTTGAGCCACATCCCCAGCCCCTCATTCTTAACTTTTTGCTATAATTGTTTTCTGCCTGTCTGTCTCTGACTAGACTGTGAACAATAATAGCACAGGTAAATAAATAAATAATAAATAAAATTATAATCTATTTTTGTTGATCCATTTGAAAAAGTAAGTTGCAGTTACCATGAGCTCAACTCCAAAATGCATGCATAGCCTTAAGACCTTGGAATAATAAAGAAACCCTCCTACATAAGCACAATATCATTCTCACACTTTAAAAATCCAGTAATAATTCATAATATCTAATGTCCAGTCCATATTAAAATATCCCCAATTGTTACCAAGAGTCTTTTATATCTCTTTTTGTATTTTTAGATACAGGTACAATAAAAAATAACATTGTATTTGAATGCTATTTCTTTTCAGTCATTTTAAACTTCGAACAGCCTTATATTAGTCAGCTTTTCATTGTACCTGCCATAAACAACTTAAAGGAAAAAGGTTTTATTTTGGTTTATGGTTTCAGAGGCTTCAGTCCATGACTAGCTAGCTCCATTGCTTTGGGCCGGAGGCAGAACATAGTGGCAAAGGGTGTAGCAGAATAAAAGCTGCTCAGCCCATGGCACTCAGGAAGCCGAGAAAGCAGAGAGAGAGAGACAGAGAGGATAGAGCTGGGGAGAAGACAGACCCTTCCAGGTCATTCCTAGTGACCTTTCTCCTCCAATTAGGTCCTGCCTCTTAGTAGTCCTTTAGCTATGCACTGACGAGGTCATATTCCTCATACTCAGTCACTTCCCAAAAGCCCACCTCTGAACATTGCTATATTGGGGACCAAGCTTTCAACACAGGAGCCTTTGGGAACATTTCAGATCTAAACCATGATATGCCCTGCTAATTTTCTTTTATATTTGTGAGAAATTCACATTTTGTATTGGGCTGATTGTTTCCTTATGGTGTCATTACACTTGTTCTTTTATCCCCACAGTTTCTGCAAACTGAAAGGGAGGTCTGAGCCAAGTTGTCTGAGTCTTAATGCTAAGTTTAATGATGGAACTAGGGCAATGAATAATGGATCTGTTAGAAACAAATAATTTCCCTTTGAATTAGTAATTGATTTGTGGGGAGGGGTGATGCTTTTATACAATATAAATCTCATGTTCCCCATTCACCTACCACTTAGCAGTTTATCAAATCATGACCATTACCTAAATCAATTATGAAATCATGGTTGCAAATTAGTAATTTTCCAATTCTATGTCCTTTTACATTTATTCATTCTTCCTTAAATGAGAGCTCCCCCTTTTACCACAATTATGTATAACTTATGTAACATTATAAACTCAGAATTAATTGAAATATTTTATTGAAACTCAGCTGTTATTAATATTTTCTTTTTTGTTGTTCAAACTTTCTAAAATTTGGACAGTGGGGAGTCACTTCAAGTTGGCTCCTGTGTACTTTTGCATGACTCCACTAGTCATTGAGCAAGCACCTTTTTGTTATGTTCCAAGACATTCCAGATTCATCTTGTATTGTTTTTTCTATGGTAGACTTAAATCATCTTTTGCTCCAAGTAGTCTTTAATCCTCATCATAGGCAATGGTATTTAGAAACCAAAATCTGTGCATTAGGAATCAGTTAACTGTTGTTAGGAATAGTACTTTTGGGAATCAGAGCTAAAGAAAAAATATCATATGTAATATATAATTATGAATTCATAGTATATCTAATTAAGATTTACCATGTTAGATATTTTATTACAGTGTATCGTATTTTTATCTCCTTTTTCTTATGATGGAATTCTTTCTACATATTTGCTTTATTATGTTGTGCATACAACTATTATTAGTGGGAACATGAACCAAGGATACTATTAATAATAAACTATAATAAATTTATTTGCAGTTCAAAATTTATTTACTGTCCATTTTTTCCTCGGAGTAGATGCCACTAAGGACATAAAGCTATTGTGTCCTATCAAAAAGTTATTTGAAATATTTCTAAATTTTTCCTTTGTTATATCATCAATTTAATATGGTTAGATTTGTTTCTTTACTGTACATTCAACTGTAGGTGTTTTTTATTTTAGTTGTTCATTTTTATGTTTTAAATATAAAAAGCATTTATTTACATTATTCAAAAATCAAAAGCATATGAAAACTTATATTTGGATAAAGACAAACTATGAGAAAAGGTGTACTCAGATTATTGTCCCTACCCTTATCCTGTGTGCCCTAGTCCTTTTTAGGTTACCATGTGAAGCAGTCATCCAATTTAGATAGTCATTGTTGTAAGTTTCTTGATTTATTCTTCTTGTGTTTCATTTTTGTAAAATGAGCATATAATTATAGTCTTCTTTCTTAAAAAGGTAAATATTTTCTGTATATGCCTTTTGTACCATTTTTTTTCTACTTAACTGGAAATTAAAATTGAAATTACTCCATATCAATTCATAGAACTTTTCCTTTTTGTAGATGCATAGCATTTCATCACGTGGTTGTACTATACTTATCCATGCTCCTACTGACAGGAATTTGTACTGTACCACATTCCAATAGATTTTACTATTATAGATCATGCTTCAATAAATAACCTTGTGCACATGTTGTATTGTATTTATAGATATGTATTGTCAAGGTAAATCTTAGAACTGGGGTTGCCAAAGAGAAGTGCATAAGAATTTCTTTAGCCCTCTCCATGAGAAGTTAATCTCCTTTGAAGAACAAATTTTAATACCTTAATACTTCCATTCTATATTGAGGCCCACTTATAAATGTTAGAAATATCTGGGTGCTGCAAGGAATCACATACATGGTTGGAAGTAGCTCAGAAAGGCAGACATTACTTCTGCAGAAAAATCTGTCAAGGAAGCAAGCTAATACACCTAGGTGGGAAGTACAAGTGCTTTCATCCCTAATGCAACACTGCCCCTTGCTCTGATAGGAGGATCTCAGGGTTATAATCTACACAATTGGCTGATTTTCAAATTGGGAAGGGAAAGGGAAAGGGCTATAGTTGCCACTGGATACATGTTAGAGAGCTTAAAAATGGCTGCATGTTGACTACATGGTTTCATAACTTAAAATGGCTCCATTATGTATTGCTAAAATTTAAGTAACAGTAAACATGTTTGTCTATTACATTACAGGTTTAACTTTGATAGAAAAAAATAACATTAATCTTGCAAAAATAATAGCTAAAATAATGCTTGCATGACCTCTGGAGAACTTGAATTTCATGTTTTTGTCTTGTTTTACTATTGGTCCTTTTACTACCCACCTGCTTCGATTCTTTATTGCAATTTTAAATATTTACTTTTTTATTTTAGTTATAGTTGGACACAATACCTTTATTTTATTTATTTATTTTTATGTGGTGCTAAGGATCGAACCCAGGGCCTCACAGTGCTAGGTGAGTGCTCTACTGCTGAGCCACAGCCTCAACCCTGTCATTTCTTAATGTAGTTTTTAAAACTTTTATGGCTCCATTTCTGAAACTCTATAGTTATTGATATATATTTTCTACATCACAGTTGTCTCTTGTTAGCCTGTCCATGCATGTTAAGATGTTGTCCACTTATCTTTTCAGTGTATACATCTCTGTAAAACCAGCTCAATCAATCATTATAGTATTCACCAAAGGCAGGGAATTTTCTGTTATTGTGGTTTTGGAAATGTTTTTCTTCTTCCTTTAAAGAGAACAGCAACTTAGCAAGATAATTGATCTGTGGTAAGAAAACATATCCCATAAGTGCTCTATACGTATTTTCCCAGACTCTTTTTCTTCCCACCTTTGAATGTTAGTTCTCCTCTTATTCTAGCTGCATGTACTTCCAGTTCTTTGACTCTGTAATCTGAAAAATTAAGAAACATTGATGACGCTGTTTTCCTTTGATACTAATGATGGAAGACATGTTAAATTTCTCTCAAAGTCTAGGATTCATTTTTATTTTTTGCTTCAGGAAAACTGCTTTAGGTTAATTTTTTAGTTTCATAACTATGGTGGGTGTTTAATTTTTTTTCATGTATCCTTTGGCACCACAGTTATGACCAGGCTGGATTTATAACTATGATACTTGTCAGGTTTTAGTTTTAGCTCATTGTGTTGTTGACATCTACTGTAGCACCATTCTAACTGGTTAGAACCCATTCCATATAGTTAGTCGTAAGATATTTTCAACATCTCCTTGCTATAATAATCCTACACTAGTCTTTGAGTCAGTGCCAGTCACTGGCTAGATGAGAAATATTGGGGCAATAAAAGTAGTTTGTTATAAAGATAATTGTATTTAATTTATAAAAAATATATTCTTTATTTTGAACCTGTGTCATTCTTAAAATTTTAGTTATAAAATCTTTTATGAAAAATAATAATAATAGTTTTTCTTTAACTTTTTTTTTTTGACCAAGGATTGAACCGAGGAACACTTATCAACTACTGAGCCACATCCCCAGTCCTTTTAATTTTTTTTTTTTTTTTTTTTACACAGGGTCTTGCTAAGTTGCTTAGGGCCTCACTAAATTGCTGAGGCTGGCTTGAACTTTACACTTTTTTTTTTTTTTTTTTTGCTTCAGATCACTTTTATTACTATGTAACTGTTGTGGTTTGGATATGAAGTATCTCCCAAAAGCTCAGGTGTGTCAATGCAAGAAAATTCAGAGAAGAAATGATTGGGTTAGGAGAGCCTTAACCCAATCAGTGAATTAATTCCTGATTAATTGAAGGGATTAACTGAGTGGTGACTGGAGTAAGTGGGGCATTGGGGGCGTGGCTTTGGGGGTATTTATTTGTATCTGGTGAGCAGACTCTCTCTGCTTCTGATAGTCATGTGAGCTGCTTCTCTCTGCCACACTCTTATGCCATGATGCCAGCAGAATGGAGCCAGCCTTCTATGGACTAAGACCTGAAAATTTGAGCCCTTGAATAAACTTTTTTTCCTTTACAATTGTTCTGGTTTGGTCTTTTATTCACAGCAGTGGAAAAAGCTGACTAAAACCGTTAAACATACAAGAAGGTATTAACTACTTTCCCTCCATATTTTAAGTAATTATACAACTAAAATTCATACATTAATTATAATTAGAGCTATAAAACCAAATTCAAATTTACAGTATTAATCTAATGTGGAGATTCTTTTAACATTCTTATTTTGCCTAAAGAAAGAAAACAACACTGTCATTTTCTTAAGTCAATGTTTAGACCTGTTAGCTATTTTTAAATTCATCTATATGATTTATCTAGGATTGAAATTTGATGCTTAATTTTATCTTTTCAGTTGATCTTTTTGCCTTTTTCTTTGCTATATCCAGAAACCCTTTATTTTATTTTTTTTCTCAACTGTTCAGTTCTTCTATTCTTTAATAGTTCATATTGTCTGCTCCATGTTCTGCTGGCCACAAAGGTGAAGTGGCATATCAACAGTAATAAACAGGATCTAGTAATAAACTAGATTTTTCTGACTGTGGTCTTTACCTACCATTAGATTTTTCCCACTTTGCAAATTCTTCTTTATTTCTGGAGGTCTCCAGGGAGTATCCCATGATTGTGAACAAACAAGACTTTTAGGTTCACTAATTACAGGTACCTCTGTGACCCGTATCACTAGATAAGGTGCTCTGTTATCAATGGCATCAATGCTCACTCTTGTGGATATGATGTCTAGCTAGAGATTCTGTGATCTCTTATAGATGAGGGCAATAAATACTGGGAACACTGAAAAAAAATTGATTTTATGTAGATAATATTTGCATTGTTGCAAAACCTCAAAGAACTAACAGCAAGAAGTAACAGCATTAACTTTTTAATAAAGAAGATATGTCAATTGCAAGACAAAACAAGTCAGTGATATTCTGATATATTAATAATATATGGATAGTCTAAACAGAAAAAGTTCTCCCTTAATAACACACACACACACACACACACACACACACACACACAGAGAGAGAGAGAGAGAGAGAGAGAGAGAGAGAGAGAGAAGCACAAGGATAAAATAACAGCTTCAAAATGAAAACATTAAATCACTGATAACTACAAATAAGACTTTTGAGAAAAATGAAGCAGTGTACCTTCCTAGAATGGGGAATAAACTGCTGATTCTGACTGAATTTCTAGAATCCAGAACTAGAAGAAGGAAATATAAAATATTAAATCAGTGTAATAGAATCAAAGTTATGGGGTAGAGGACCAGCACCTAGCAAGAAACACAGTCTAGGAACAAAGGATCCTATCAAGCATGATATGAGTGGGAATTTTCAAGTACTTCTGATCCAAGGGTGGGAATTAATTTAGAAAGGTAGGCAATGACAAAACAAATCATTGGATACTAAAAAGAACAGAAAGCCTAATCAAGCCAATTACTTACATTATAGGAAAGTTGATGTCAAAGAAATGGAAATTATAGGAAATAAAAGGATCAAGTTTTCATTCTTAAAAAAAAAAAAGGATGTGGCCAAGTAAAAGAAATAAAGAACAAATTTCAAAACCAAAGGTCTACATGAAGGATGTTCAAGCAAGTAAGGGAATAGATTGCAGGGTGGGGGAATGGAGGAAGTACGTGGCAGGTTGGATAGATCCTGAAGAGTTCCCATAATGGGCTGGGGTTGTGCCTTAATGGTAGAACACGCCTCACAGGCACTGGGTTCAATCCTCAGCACCACATAAAAATAAATAATTAAAAAATGGTATTTTTGTTCATCTACTACTAAAAGAAATAAATTTTTTAAAAAACAGTTCTCATAAGCACTGACTCAAATCATCTTTCCTATGTAGTCAGAGGTCACATCAGAGGTGTTTCAAATGTCATATAATACTAATAATTTTCAATAGTTTAGTAGAAGTTACACATAATTCTGTAAGCACTTCAACATGATTTTATCTTCAAAATGATAAAATATAAATTTCATATAAAAATTTAACATGTCATACAATCATAGTATTTACCAACACTTGGTTTATTCTACCAGGTGTTAGAACACAGGCAATACTACGGTGCTCAGTACTATAGGGATACTGCCACATCAATGATCATAGCGGCACAATTCACAATAGCTAGACTGTAGAACCAACCTAGATGCCCTTCAATAGATGAATGGATAAAAAAAAAGTGGCATTTATACACAATGGAGTATTACGCAGCACTAAAAATGACAAAATCATGGAATTTGCAGGGAAATGGATGGCATTAGAGCAGATTATGCTAAGCAAAGCTATCCTTAAAAAACAAATGCCAAATGTCTTCTTTGATATAAAGAGAGCAACTAAGAACAGAACAGGGAGGAAGAGCATGAGGAAAAGATTGACATTAAACAGAGACGAGTGGGGGGAGAGAGAAGGGAAATCATATGGAAATGGTAGGAGACCCTCAATGTTACACAAAATTACATATAAGAGGTTGTGAGGGGAAGGGCGGGGGAAACAGGGGAAAGAATTGAACAACAGCAGATGAGGTAGAGAGGGAAGATGGGAGAGGAGGGGAGGGGGGATAGTAGGGAATAGGAAAGGTAGCAGAATACAACAGTCACTAACATGCCATTATGTAAAAATGTGAGTGTGTAACCGATGTGATTCTGCAATTTGTATTTGGGGTAAAAATGGGAGTTCATAACCCACTTGAGTCAAATGTATGAAAGATGATATATCGTGAGCTTTGTAATGTTTTGAACAACCAATAAAAAAAATACTACGGTTCTCAGCCCATCAAATCTACCATCAAATAAAGAGATCATTGGAACAGAAAATAACGCTTGACACTGTGTGACCAAATTATTTTAATTACAAAAGAATTGAAAAGGAAAGACCACTCATTAAATAGCAAATTGTGTCTGCACAATAATTTAAGAATCCAACCCATGCTAAATTTATATCTCACCAAAATGAATCCCAGAAGAATAAATGAGTATATGTTTAATGAAGTCAAATCATTGAATACTCAGATATATGTGGATCTTTCTCTGACTGCCTCTAGCCCCACTTCCCTTCTGTCTATGATTCTTACAGGCCTGCATACCTTTCCTAGTAGATTCTGGGCATCTGAAAGAATTAGCATAAATGTACCATAGCATAAATACATAAGTGTACATTTATGCTAATTCAAAATAACATGTAAAAGTAGCTGCGTAGTATGTTTCTATTTGTGGAAAAAATATAAATATATGTGTGTGAGTGTACATATATACTCATTTTATATGCATATAGGGGATAAAGGAAGACATTTAGAAAATCACAAATATGTATATTTCTAGACAGTGGGATTACTCTAGGACAGTGGTTCCCAATTTTGAATTTTATTCTAGGACTCCTTTACAGACTTAAAAATTATTGGAAACCTCAAGGAGCTTTCTTTATGTATTATATCTCTAGATGTTTATGATATGAGAAATAAAAATGAGAATTTTTAAAAATGTATCCAAGATTTTACTTAAAATTGCAATAAATCCATTAATTGTTAAGTTAATATGACCACATTTTCCAAGGTAAAAAATATATATAGTAAGAAAAGTAACAGTGTTTTACATTCTCTTTAATGTCTGGCTAAATAGAGAGAGCTGGATACTTACCTGCTTCTGAATTTAATCTCTTGTACTCTACACTACTGAGAGAATTAAAAATGGAAAATAAAACCTTAGTGTTATTACAGTATTGACCCAGGCTCCTCAGACAATACTTTGAGCACTGCTGCTCCAGATGGAAAGAGGAGGATTTTTGTTTTCACTGTAGATAGCTTGTTTTACAGTTCTGTAAGCCTTGTCAGTTAAATAGGAAATATAATATTGCTTTATAGAATCTTTGTGAATAATATGTGTAATGTGCTTAGAAGAGAAATAAACACATGTCAGGCAAATAATTAAGGATAGAAATTATTATAATAATCATTTATTGTGATGGGTAAATTCAAAGCCAAGATGAAAATTCCTCTGCATTTAAATCCAATGCTGTTTTCACCAAGGCTTAGAAGCTGTAGACCAGGGTGCCAGGGCTCCCTATACTTTTTGGAAAACTATAGGTTTGAGGGCAAAGTTCTATTTGCCAGAGTGGGACTCTTAAGGTTATTGGGAGAAATACTGAAGTCAACCTTGGAAACGGATTGGCTTTTCAGATAAAATGAGGATGGATGATTGCTCAGAACTTTGAAGATAAAGGAGGAAAGGAAAACCATGAATAGTGAAATGGAGCCAGAACAGCCCCCATTAAGTGACTCAGGATCTCTGGTTTATGATGGGTCCATATGAGTTTAAACTCAATGCAGGATTGGGCACAGCACAGAAAGGGCATTGAAGTTGGTAGTCTAAATGTAGAGGATGTGATGATATTGAAAAGTGGAACTGGCAGGTCAGAGCATAGACGTGTTAGGGTCAGTGACAAAATTAGGGATGCTGTCTCAAATTTTCCTCTGTTTCCAACTTTCTAAACACTCTTATGATTATTTAAGGCCCACATGACTGATTTTGACTAATGGGCACGTTGAAAGGTGATAGAGATTTTAATGTTTATGTTGTGAAATGGAATTTAAGGGACCTGAAGTATATTTACTTCATTAGACTTCAAAGGAGTCTAATATAGGGAATAAAAGACAATAGATATGTGAAGAAATCAAATTTTGGGGCTGGGATTGTGGCTCAGCAGTAGAGTGCTCGCCTCGCACGTGTGAGATCCTGGGTTCGATCCTCAGCATCACATAGAAATAAATAAGTGAAATAAAAGTATTATGTCCAACTACAACTAAAAATAAATACTTTAAAAAAAAGAAATCAAATTTTAAATTTTAGAATTAAATGGCATCCTCAGATTGAAAGTGCACTTGAACCAAACAGGATACAGATGATATTCCATTCCTATTTCATAGTAAATCTGCAGAACATCAAAGATGAAAAGAAAATCTTCAATAATATTAGAGGAAAATGCAGATCACATACAAAGTGACAACAATTAGCATGGTAGCATGATTAGAAGATGGTAGAAGATGAAGGAGTGATACTAATCAAGACTAAGAGCAAAATAAAAAGGTTTTCATCTTTTCTTTAGCAAGGCAAAAGTTTAGAGGGAAAGAAGACAAAATAAATAAATTTTAAGTGTGCTGAATATTGCCATAGTCTATACTCTCAGGTGCTACAGGCATAGAAAACAGGAGACCAGAAACACAGCTAAGCTCCCAAGGGTTCTATAACCAAGTTTGCCATGTCCACAATACCACAGTAAAGCAGTACTCCAGTCAGTATAGAGCAGGATATTAGACAAGGAAAATGAGATGAATTTGCAAACCACTAGATATGATGAGGGAAGCACAAAGAAAAGTGAGAGAAGTAAAAAAAGGAAAATAAATACTCAGCATTCAAATTGAGCTCCCAAATCAGAAATTCTAAAATATGAAGAGATTTAATATTTAGAAAACAGCCTACAAAATCAAGTGAAAAATAATTTATTAGAAAGTATTATATTTCAAGAACAGATGGTTTAAAATGAATGTATTGAATGTATTTAAATAGGTAAAGGAAGACAACCTTCTATTAAAAGAAAAGTAGATTAAATAATAAATAAGCAAGAATGAAACAGGTAAAGATTCTAAAGAAACATTTAAAATATCTTGGAAATGAAGACTGTAGAGATCAGAGTAAGAAGCAAAAACAATAATATAAACTCCAAAATGGTCATGGTTGGAAGAGAATTAGATATTTGGAAGGAATAAATTTGATATTCAGAACAGAGCCCAGATAGACAAAGAGATTAAAAAGTATATTTGTATAATTAAGAGACAAGAAGAGAAGGATATCAGCTTTTGACATTTTTATTAAACATAATTCTGGGTGAGCTAACCAGGCAACTAGGAAAAAAAAAAGGAAATTAAAGACAAAGATACATATAGAAAAGGAAGAAGGAACACTATTGACAGATGTAACGATTTTGTATATAAAAATTTTAAGGAACCTACACACTATTAGAACTAGTAAACCAATTCAAAAAACTCACAAAAATCAATTGTATATCTATATATTATTAATGACAAGCTTACAATGAAATTAAGAAAACAGTTTCATTTGTAATCACACCAAAAAGAATAAAACACTTGATTAAAAATACATCAAAAGAAGTGTAAGATTTATACACTGAAAACTAAAAACATAAGACTGTGTAATATTGGCACACATCAGTAGAATTGTCAAGAGTCCTGACATAAGCCATACATCTATAGTCAATTGATTTGCAGCAAGGGTATCATGGAGAAAATTTATTTTCAACAAACGGGGCTCAGACAACTGGAGAATCATTTGCAAAACAAGGAAACTAGACCTTATACATGTATTTTTAAAACCTCAAAATCAATTAAATACCTACATAGTAGAACAGAAAGTAAAACTCTCAAAAGAAAACTGAGAAGTAAATCTGTTGTGACCTTTGTGTTGTAAGGACAATATGAAAAAGTGAAAAGACAGCCCACAGAATGGGAGAAAATATTTGAAAATCATAAGCCCAACAAAGGTCAGTATCTGGGTCTTATATAAATGAGTGAGAATAAAATTGACATCGAATTTTTTTGTTAGCATCACTGAGAGCAAGAAGATGTCATCCTGATTAGGAAAATGTTGGAAGCATTTCCTTTTGACACATCAGAAAAATTATGTCGTCATATAAAGGAAAATTCATTCCAAATTAATTTATTGATTCAGTGCCATTTTAATGAAAATAACTACAGAGTACTTTTCCAGAATTTACTAGGCTAAAGTTCTCATGAAGAAATTAAAGACAAAAAAATAGACAAATCATTTTTCAAAAGACAAAAGAAAAGATATGACTTATTATGAGATCAATTTATGTCCAAATAATTTCTATTTGGAAAGAGGAATAACACTATTATTTATAATTAGTTTGTTTTCTTATTAATTAATCATATGAATCTAGAATATGTTTAAATATTAAATAATATTACATTGAATATTTACATAGCACGTATACTAATAAATCAAATTTATGCAGTAAACCAATTAAATTTCCCCAAACATTTAAATATTGATTGCAAACTTAATCAAAGACATTTAAATCTTTAATTAGGATCCTTTTGAATACGTCAGCACTTCTAAAATGCTCTAAGATTTCAAAAATTCATGAAAATTCACATACAGTATAATTTTCATAAAGCTAATCATAAGCCCACCAGAAAATCTGAATATAAAGTGTTTGTACCAAGCTTTTATAATTATTTCCTTTTTAATATATATCTTTAGGGTGTTTAACATGTTTTTATATACATAGTGAAATGATTACTGCAGCAAGCAAATTAACATATCCATCATATAATATAGTTAACCTTTTAGTAAGAACACTTAAAATCTACTCATAACAAATTTCAGTATATTAATGATAGTCCTTATGTTAACATTAGATTTCTAGACTTATTCATCCTATAGAATTGCAGCTTTGTACCCTTTGCCCTAGTTTTCCTATTCCTTGTCCTCTCTTTTACCAGTGGTAACCATTTTGTTTGTAAGTATTCCATTTTTTAAATAACCCACCTATGAGGTCATGCAATACTTTTTCTTTCTGTGTGGAACATCCATACTGTTTTCCACAGTGGCTCACCAATATACCTTTCCACCAATAATTTACAAGGGTCCACTTTTCTCCACCCCCTTGCTAACACTTTTTATCTCTTATCTTTTAATATTAGTTATCCCAATGTGTGAGGTGATATATTATTGTGGTTTTAACTTGCATGACCTGTTTATTTTATGCTTTAGAATTATTTCATTTTATGTTGATTTCTTATTGTTGCCTTCAAGATAAAATTCATTAATATGTTCACTTTACTACCTTTCTAAAAATTTTTTTTAGTTGTAGGTGGACAAAATACCTGTATTTTATTTATTTATTTTTATGTGGTGCTGAGAATTTAACCCAGTGCCCATACATTCTAGGCAAGTACTCTACCACTGAACCACAACTCCTACCCCCTTAAATTTTGTTGTTATTTCAAACCCCCAAAAAGATGGTACTTTGTGAGAACATCTGGGATTTCTAGATCTGAATGTGGACTAAATTATACTTGGTCAGGGTACATGAAAGTTGGGATCCTCTTTATAGTAAAGCTTCCTTTGTTATATCATGAGCCTTTTACAACTCCATTTATCATATTGATTTTTATTTTTGACTCTTGGAGCTTTTACAGAAATGAGTATATTCTTTTTGTTTCAGATGGCCAACAGCATATGTTCATTGTCCTAATATCATAATATATATTTGGTTTAAGGTTTTCTATTATGCTTACAATTAGAAAGAAGGCAAATTAGTACAACCACTCTGGAAAGCTGTATGGAGATTCCTCAAAAGAATGGGAATGGAACCACCAAATGACCCAGCTATCCTACTTTCTGGTATATATCCAAAAGAACTAAAATCAGCATACTAGAGTGATAATAGCCACATCAATGTTTATAGCAGCATATTTCACAATAGCTAAGTATGGATCCAGCCCAGATGCCTGTCAACAGATGAATGCATCAAGAAAATATGGTTTATGTACACAATGGAGTTTTACTGAGCCATAAAGAAGAATGAAATTAGGGTCTTTGCTGGTAAATGTATAGAACTGGAGAACAACATGTTAAATGAAATAAGCCAGACCCAGAAAGTCAAGCTTCAAATGTTTTCTCTCATATGTAGAAGCTAGAACAAAATAAGGGGAGGGGATGCAGGGTGGGAATCCCATGAAAATAGAAGAGAGATCAGTGGAATAGAGGAAGGGGATTGAGTGGGAGGAAGGAGGGATGGAAAAGGGAAGTGGAATGAAACTGACCAATACTATGCCATGTACATATATAATATACCACATGAATTTCACCTTTACGTATATCTGTAAAGCACTGACTCAAAAAAAGCTATAAATAGAAGAAAGATAAATGGAGAGGAGAAAAGGGAACAGGGAGAGGGAGGAGGAAAGGGAAAGGGGACATACTGGTGACTGCAACAGAGCAAATTATATTTCATGCTTGCATAATTATGTCAAAATGAACCCCAATATTATATACAACTATAATGCACTAATAAAAATTTTTAAAAGAATATCATTGACATATTACACTTTATTAGATTTAAAATTCTCCACAGCATAAAGCACCATAAGCAAACTCAAGTTTTGTTGAGTGCAGTGGGCTCAGGAGAATGAAAATAGAAAGCAAGCTTAGTACATTATCACACTTCAAACCTGCACTTTGACTTGATCTTTCATATCACTGGATGAAATTTCAGTGAGTTTGCCTAGTTTTTATTTACTGTAGCAATGAAAATACTATTTTCCTATTTGTGGCAATTAAAATTGTGATTCTCTGTACTCTATGTGAACTTTCATTAAGTGCAAAACTTTTCACTCCCAAATTGAGCTTTGTTTCAGATTTGGAAGCCTGCATTGATAGAGAGGTAAGTTTGATCTCTTTCCTCTCTCCTCATCCTCCTCAGGGATTCTGAGATGTTGTTTATGGCTGCTTCAGAATGGAGTGAGTGGAAAGAGGGAGGGGTTGCAAATAAAGACTAAAAGTCTGAATTTGACTGAAGTTGGAGTTGCTCTAGGTGTACAGATACCTGAGCTGACTCTTCCTCTCCTAGGACTATTCAGAGACCATCAGTTCTCCCACCTTGGGAAACATTTGAGTGGTATTCTCTTGTTGTAGCCCCAGCCTGGCTGGCAGGCTGATTTTGACCTCCTCTGTCAGCCCCTAGTTCTCTGACTTTCACATTTATTTTTTATTTTTTGATCAGAACTGCATGAAGTAAATTTTATTTGACTTATTTGTAAGGTAAAGCCTGGAACAGTATCACAAATAATGAGTACAACTCATTTTTTAAATTTCCCAATACATGATATCTCATCTTTAATGGATGTGACAGATTTTTGTCACCGTGTAGATTCAAATGAATTCAAATGAAATGGCACATGCAATTGATACCAACATGTGACATGGCCTCATGAAGCACATGTTCCCATTATTAAACTACACATCATCTAGGTCAGTATGATCAGTATAAGAAAAATAATCTGATTACACAGCTAGGTAAATCAACACAGCACAGCAATAATTTAAAAATCATTTGAATTGACCTTTTGTGTGTTTGAATTGTACAACAATTTTGTATGTTTTTAGAATAATTTATTATTAAATATTCAATTACAAGTGGGATTTAAATTCTAGGAGAAGCCAAAAAATATAATTTTATGGAAATAAAACTGGCAGATGCTTCATAATGGCAAAAATTATGAGTTATAATTAATATTTTTTGATAACCATACTCAGGGATAAACTGAGCTAATTCTGCTGTCAAAACTAATAGTAAATAATCATTTGAAGAAACAAAGCATGCAGAAAAAAGTATAGGGAAAATAATTAAAGATGTGTTGTTAGGATGATAAATAGATTGGGTCATTTTTCTGGCAGTTGTAATATTTGTGGTTATTAGTTCTTTAAAATTATAATTTGTGAGTTCTTTTCTCATTCTAAATAACTATTAGCATTTTAAAAAATTTTAATTTTACATCTTTTTTCTTAAAGAGATGTTCAAATGTCAACTAGGTTAAAATCCCCATAATTTTGGACCCACTACTCTTTTGTACAAAATTTAAAGACAGAGTCTAGAGAAAATATTGCCACATAAGGAATTGACAAGAGTAATGCACAGAAAATGTAAAGATATATACGTAAAGGTATAAATGTTTAGAAAATTGGTATTGTCAGGGCATAATAATGAGAGGTCCATAATAGCTAAGTTTTTTTTTCTTTTATGATACATCAGTAACAAAAGCATAGAAAAATATCATATTTCAGAGTATTTTCATAAAACTGTCCCCAATGCTAAACAATTTGTAAAAACTGTCAAAAGGTCAAGTATATTTCAGATAATATAGTTGATGTGAAAATACTGCAGGTTTCCTCGTGGCCTTTTATTAGTATATGAGATGCAAGAAACAGAAAAACATCACACCATGAAGCATCAGAGTAAAAAAGTAGTAGTGAAGGGTTGACAATCAATCGGTATAATTTACCAGGTGAAAAGTATTAACCTGTTAGTGCAAAACTCTTCTTAAAAATAAAACTGAATTAGAATCACTAAACATGGAATAAGTGCAGTGTCTATATCTTAAAACTTCCAAGCAGAAAACGAGTGTTGATTCCACTGTTTAAAATCTTCTGGTTGCATCCACCATTTCCTGTATCAAGACAGGTGTTCCCTCTAGCAAGCTCTGGGCTGCAGACCTGCAGTTATATCCTGAGGCTAAGGGTAGTGCCAACAACCTGCTTTACCTTAGTAAAGTCTGAGGTAAGTACCATCCCTTGACTACAGCTAAACCTCATCTAATTTGTTGCTGAAAAAGAAACCCTGGAAGATTTCTTAAGGTTTTCACAATTTGTTTTTTAAAAAGTTACTTCCTATATGCCTGGCACTGGGTTTTTATATTTACTATAAACTATCTCAGTTTATCTTCATTAAAACTTCATTAACTATTCAATAGAATACAGTATTATGTGAGTATTCTTTTAACTTTGTTTTATAGGTGTGTGGTAGAGCTAGCATTCAGACTCAAGTGATCTGACTGTAGAGTGTATTCTCTTAAGCCTCATTCTATGATAACCCAAAGAAAATCTTAGAGAAAAATATCGACAAATTTAACTACCTTAGTATAAAATTTATGTTGAAAAAAAAAAACAAGCTTCAATCTGGAAGACGTAGTCCTGTACTGTATACCAATGTTTTGGTCCATGATGGACACACATACAACAGTGGCTATACCATTTAACCCAGGTGTGTTATAAGCTATATGATCTAGGTTTGTTTAAGTACACTTTCTGATGTTTATTCAGTGACAGAATAGCCTAATAATACATTTCTCAGAATGTAAATCCATCTTAAGCAATGCATGACTATTGCTGTCATGATTGACAAATAATACATATTGATTTGGCAGACCTAGACAAACACACTGCTGAAAGACATTGCCGAAAAAGCATAATGATGTTAATTATTATACCATCCACTTAAATACTAAGAGCATTCAACATCTTCTTGTTGTTTTTACTATTATTACTATTTTGGTACTGGGGATTGAACCCAGGGGTGCTTAACCACTGAACCACATCCCCAGCATTTTTTTAATTTTTTATTTTGGACAGAGTCTCACTAAGTTGCTTAGGCCTTCATTAAGTTGTTGAGGCTGGCTTTGAACTGTAACCGTTCTGCCTCAGCCTCCCAAGTCACCACAATGGCGTGTACCACCATGCCCAGCTCTAAATTATTACAAATTATTTATGGTATGTATGTTTAGATATGTATGTACATGTGTCTAGTTTAATATGGAGTCAATGGCTACACACTAAATTCAGGACAGTTGCTGAGGCTAAGGAGAAAAGGATAATAGATATCAACAAAGTAACTCCTATTTATTTTGTTTAAAAATTTCAAAGAAATTCTTAAAAGGTTAAGATTTATTCTAGGTGTTGGGTACATGTATGTTTATTTTGTTATTAACTATGTTTTTCCATATTTTTATATTTCACAACATTTGAATTTTAAAAAATTAAAAATTCCCAAATGTATGTGACGTAAAAAATGAATGTCTCCATAACTCACCCTACCTTACCCCATCCCCCAGGAGAGATTATTGTTAACACACCTTTTTCTAAATCAATACCAATGTTTATATAATACATATAAATATTATAATAAAAAACATGTAAGATATGCAAAACTATATAAAATGTATAATCTGTTAAAATATTAAAATATTCTAATTAAATATACATAATTTTCATAACTCAGATATCATTCCATGTTCACACAGAACCACAATCATTCTTAATGACTGCTTACATCATAAAATAAATATTACTATAATTAACCTAACTTCTTTTCAGATGGAAAATGTTATTGTTCCCAATCTTTTAGCTAGTACAAATAATGCATCAATGGATAAACGTGAACATTTAATTTTATGTAAGTATTTCTGTGATTTAAAACAGTGCTGTCTAATAGGTCTTTCTATGGTGATAGAAATGTCTGGCATTTGTGCTACTCAATATGGCAGCCATCAGCTACATGTGGCTATTGAATACTTGAAATGTGGTTAGTGTGACTAAAGAACTAAATTTAAAATTTTATGTTTATACACACATGCATTAAATCAAACAAATGAAAGAAAACTTGAGGACAGATATCAAATGCTTTGGCCGTATGCTTAGTACTCCATATTTAAGTAAAGAATTTCTTTTATACTCTGCATTAAAGCCCAATTGACTTCATATGGAGAGGAACATTATGACTATTCCCATGGTGACAATGCTAAATCCTTTTATTGAGGTAAAAACAAGAACAACATGTGTGGCAATTGTCTTTTGGAAGCACCAAAACTCTTTTGTCATAATCCTGATTATAGTCATCTGCCCATTCATGAGTTTGTAATACATCCAATGGAACTCAATTCTTCCAACTAATTAAGGAAAAGTATGTTGACATTTTGATGAAAATTTAAATTAAACCAAACCAGAGATTAAGGAAATTTCTTCTTGTGATTGGTGAGAGAATATGTAATTTTCAAACTTCACTGGGAGGGAGTAAGGTGAGGGAGAGGACTGAAATTGCAACCCCCCAAATCACTCTTAACAGCAGAGCAGTACACCTGGGTCCCACAAGCCAACAGATGGCACACTCAAAAGGTTTTTACTCCAGAGAGTTTCATGAAGGCAATCAACAAAAGATGTGAAACACCAGGTACTAGCAATAGCAAGAATATATGATGATCCCTAGTCCCAAAGAGGCAAGGGATATGGTGGGAAATATTGTTCCATGAGTGGGTTATAAGGTATAAAAGTGAGATCATCCACTTCCTTTACCTCATAATTCTCAATCCAAAGTATTCTTGTAGAAAGGACATAATATTTATATGCTGATGGTTTAAGGCCTATTGAATAACATCATATCTAACAGAGGATTATCTTCAACTTGCCATTATTGGGTGTTTTACAGGCTGTTTGGTGCTGCTGTCAAACCAGCTGCTTCCAAGTAATGGGAAACACAGTAAGACTAGGGAATTATATAGTTAGAGCCCATTGCTACACTTCTCTTGCCATAAAACATTCCTTAGCTGCACATATACACCTGTAATTCCAGTGAGTTGAGAGGCTGAGGCAGGAGGATCAAAAGTTTGAGGCCAGTCTCAGCAATTCAGCAAGATCCTCAGCAACTTAGCAAAATCCTATCTCAAAATAAAAAATATAAAGGCCTTAGGATGTAGTTAAGTGGTAAATCACCTGTGAGTTTAATCCCTAGCACTGAATAAAAAAAATATACGTATATGTCTTAGTTGTAGGTAATATTGTGTAGGATAACCTAGCAAGGAATAAAACAGTGGTAAAGTACTTGGGTACAGGAAAGATAAATTTAGACCCAGAACATAAATCTGTGACTATGAGAAATTCAGTATAATTAACTTACTTTCTTTATCAGGTAGCAAGGACTTTCCAAAGAAGGTACCATATCAGGGCTCAATCTTGGCTTCTGCTATTGGCAAATGAATCAGTTAGCAATGATGATAGTCTGAATGAAGAGACACACATATTGTGTGCATGGCCTCTGTTCCTTGCTGCCATAACTTGTTCAATTAAATCTTTCCTACTTTGATATTAAGAATGGATCCATTTACATTTGTGATTATTAATTTCATAGAAATAGAAAGATACATATGGATATGTATCTTTTGAACATACAGATAACTACATATATCTAAATTTAAACCTAATGTTAATATTTATGTCAACACTGGAGCATTCTCATTAAAATTGGGAATAACACAGGGATGTTTGCTGTGACTCTTGTTGTTTTCCAGTGTACATGTTGAACACCATACAGTTATTAAGCTGGATGCAGTGGCACATGCCTATAGTCCCAGCTCTGTGGGAGGCTGAGTGTGAGACTCTCTTTGAGCTCAGATGTTCAAGAACAACATGAGCAGCAGAGCAAGACGTCATCTCAAAAAACAAAACAGGCTGGGCATGTGACTTAGTGGTAGAGTGCACTTGCTTACCCTGTATGAGACCCTGGGTTCAGCCCGAACACCACCACTGGAAAAAAATGCAACGATTAGACAGTCTTATTGCACAAGGTAGTGAAATAAGATGTATTTAAATATATACCAGGAAACCAAGAAGATCCAAGGAAACCAATAAGTAAAGAATAAGTGAAATAACTGGTTACGAGACTAATATACCCAAATCAGCATAACTTACCTATATAAGAATCAATTGAAAAACATAATAGAAAAAGTCATAAGTTGCTATTATAACTGAAAAGTGATCAGTTATTTATAACATGAATAATAAAACTCACAAAAATTTACCAAAGACCATAAGTAAATAGGCCCATATTTTTTCAGGGTAGGAAAGACTTTGTATAACGAAGAGATCAATATCCTACACCTGTTCATATATTCAGTGCAGTTCCATTGAATTCCAACAGAATTTTTTTCAGCTTTACCAAACAATTATAAAAACAGAAAAAAATACTCAGCAGTTCTCATAAGAATAATGAGTAGCTTGCTTTACAGATATTAACATGCTTTATGCAGTTAGAGCAATTAAAATGTATGTTACTTTTACAAAAACAGAAAAAACAATGGAAAGGATACAACTCCAGACTTAGAACTAAGTGTCTATAGGGAGTTAATATCTGCTAAAGGTAGACTTTTAAATTAGTAGAGAAGACAAATATTATGGAATTAAGATAATTAGCCGACCATTTGAGAAAAACACACTACCTCATACCAGATAATTCTTGTTACTGAAACTCTAAGATACTAACACATTTCATGAATATTTTAGTAGTCTTAGATTGGGGAAGACCATTTTAAGTTTGTCTTAAGCCTCAGAAACAGGAAAGATGGATAAAATTGACTATTTTCTTTTTTAAAAAATGAAACTTCTGTGTAAAAATAAACAGTATTGAGAGGTTGAAGGGTAGAAGGTAAATTGGAAAATTATTTGCAGTAAATTGAAGGCAGAGAATCAATATCCCAGATAAATAGAGAGCTCTTAAAAATCAATAGTGAAAATGTTTAATGTTTTAATGGAAAAATGGGCAAAATACTCTGAGGTAAGTCAACAAAGAAAGACTGCACATTTTACTAGCATTTGACTAAATATTTAGTCTCACAAATAATCAAATACTACTAAAATGTGAACAGTCTTTCCCCCCTATCAAACTGGCAAAGATTAAAATTATTAACAAACCCAAATTTGCAATTGTGAAGGACAGCAAGTCTTATGCAGTATTGGTGAGAGTGAAACACAATACCTTAGAAAAGCAGCCTAGCAGTATATGTTAAGATGTCAAATACTTCATTCTGCAACACACTTCCTGGAATTTACCCTAAGTAGATGTGTTCACCTTACTGCTCATTTTACAATATTGAAAATATGAAACAATCTTGATGTCTACTGATAATGTACTGTTATAGTAAATTATATGTAAGAATTTCATGTGGCTCTTAAAAATGGACTAGACTCTATTTATTGGCTAGAAAGATGTTGTTGAATGAAAATGAAGGTTTTAGAATACAGGCTGTGTAAAATTATAATAATAGTTTTTTGTCTACTTTTTTTTGGAGGGGGTTACTGGAGACTGAACTCAGGGGTACTCAGACTGATGCACCCCAGCCCTATTTTGTATTTTATTTAGAGACGGGGTTTCATTGAGTTGCTTAGCACCTTGCTTTTGCTGAGGCTGGCTTTGAACTGGTGATCCTCCTGACTCAGCCTCCTGAGCAGCTGGGATTACAGGCCACCATGCTGGGTTTATGTTTACTTTTGAATGGAGAGATGCTTGAAAAAATGTTCACCCTCCCCCCTAAAAAAGAAGTGGTAAAATCAATGCCTGTTTTGTGTTTAAAAGCATCAAATGATATAGAAATGTAAACATTAAAAAGTTAAAGTGCTTCTGTTACTTCTCCCAGTGAATCTCTAGACACCTGCCCCACAGATAAGCAGTGTTAACTATTTGATTTCTAACTTTAAAATCCATATCTGCTCTTATACTAACATGGATTATATAGATAAATTGATATTTAGAAATATTTGCTTTTCTGCTACTTAAAAATATTTTATGAAAGGCTTGCTTGCATATATAAAGATGTACATACTGCAGTTGTACATCTCAATGAATTTTCAACAACTGAATAAACTTGAGTCACCAATTCCAAGAAAAAAGCAAAAATAACAAAATAACTCAGGATACTGCCAACACCTAGAAGACTTCCTTGTGCCCCTTTCTAGTTACAACTCTATGCTTATTTCTAAATCAGAGTGATTAATTTGGCTGGTTTTATATTTTAAATAAAGTTAATAACATAACAACCACAACAATAATAAAGTATGTATGCTTTTGTGCCTGGCTTCTTTTTGCATCTGGCTTCTTTTGCTTAATGACATATATCTGCAATACAGCCATACTGTTTCATGTGGTTGTAAAGCATTTATTCTCAGTGCTGGCTAGTATTCTACTGTGTGACTGCAGGTCCACACACGTTTCCATTGCACTTTTGGAGGACTTTCCAGTTTGTAGCTCTTATGAATAGTGCTTCCGTGAACATTCTTGGGCATGTCTTTGGGGAATCATACATAAGCATTTCTGTTGGTTTGACAGAGAATGGAATAATTACTGGCCCATAGGTATAATAATATTCAACTTTGGTATACATTTCAAAGACATTTTCCAAAGACTTCATTGTGATGATTACTGCTATGTGGCAAATTGCTAGGCCTCAGTGCTCAGATAATTTGGTCAAATGTTATCCTTGATGTTTCTGTAAAGGTGGTTTTTTTTAAACAATATTTTTTTAGATGTTGATGGACCTTTATCTTATTCATTTATTTATACGCAGTGCTGAGAGTCAAACCCAGTACCTCACACATGCTAGGCAAGCGCTCTACCACTGAGCCACAACCCCAGCCCTGGAAAGGTGTTTTAAAAAGTGATATTAATATTTAAATCAGTAGAACTTGGGTAAAGAAGATTACTTCTTGCAATGTGGGTGAGCCTTATCTAAACAAGGAAAGGACAGATGTGTGTAGAGAAAGAGGGAATTCTGCCAGTTTACCCTGTAGACTTTGGACTTACCATCCTCCACGATTGCATGAGCCAATTCCTTAAAATAAATCTCTCCTATGTATATGCACCCTGTTGGTTCTGTTTCTCTGGAAAACCCTGACTAATAATAGCACTTAGTATTTGAGACTAACATTTCTTCCTCCATTTTCTCCCCAAACTTGGTATTTTCTTTTATTTCAGCAACCTGGCAGATGTATTGCCACTTATTTTAACAATGTACTGTGAATCACAAGACACTTGACCTTCTTTTGACTTTAAGAACTGTATATTTTCTATTTTACATGATAACATCTTTTATTTAACTGCCTCCTAATAATGGACATTTAGATTATCCTAGTTTCTAATTATTGTAAACAATACTACTATGAAAAAAATGTGCAGAAACATTTTTTAAAATTTTGTGTTTCTTTAGACTATATTCCTAGACGGCATTTTGGGCTATAAATACACATATCCAAAAGGATGGCCAATATTTCCAAAGTGTTCTCCAAACATGTACCAGTATGTATTCCTACTGGTGGCAGATACTAACACTTAACTCTTCACACCATTACCACCCAAAAAGATGCATATTAAAAACCTATCTGACTTGCATTTTTATTTCACTTCTATTTATTTGATTATTTTTCAGGTGGACTTTCAAAAATATCATGTATCAGTCATGTATACTTATTTTAGTAATTTTCTGTTTCTTTTTAACTCACTTTTTCTGTTGAGTTAATTTGTTTCTAAATCATATATAAGAATTGGGAGGAATTATAGATTTACATTGGATATCTTATGATACAAATATTTTTCTTCTTTTTGTATGTTAAGGAGACAGCATAGCATACTGTATAAGCAAATAGGTTTTGCAATCAAAGTTTGGTTATAAATCCTATTTATCTATTTATTAACTTACTTATTTAATGAGATGGTGTCTTGCGATGTTGCCCATCTGGCTCCAACTCCTGGGCTTTTTGAGTATCTGGGAATGCAAGTTCATGCTATTAGTCTGTTGTAATCAGGCTGTGTCATTAATATAGTCCAAACACATTTTTGTTTTACCACAATTTCAGAATTTATGTAATAACAGTTAATTCACAGCTTATACCACTTTGAGCAGTGGCAGTTCACTGAATACTTATGGATCACCTGATAATGACAAGTTGGGCAATCACAGGTACTTTTTCATTCCAATCTTAACATCACCTTTCACACAAATATACATATATCCATGTATATGTATACACATACATGTATGTGTGTGTGTGTACATATGTATATATATGTATATAGTGAAATATATGTATATTACAGAAAGGCTAAGCAAGGATTAAGGCAGCCACAGGGTTCAGATCTAACCAGCCTAAGAACTTTTTGAGGGCACAGAGCTGCCAAAGAACAGGAACTTATTCTAGGGACATTAGTTTCATAGTGTCCGCTTGCAGTATCTGCTTGAGATGCATGGTCATCACAGGCAATAGAAAGCACACTCTACTGAACCCCTGACAGTGATCCAGAGGTTAGTTGCTATGGTGATTTTCCTGGTCAAGGCTTGTGATAAGTGACCAGATGATGGGATCCGTGGCCACTATGTCCAGTGTTTGGATGCTCTGACTTTTATGGGTCTTGAGTGAGGGAGTTGCTTCATTTGGTTCTGTATCTTGTTGTGTCTCAGTAAGTCAGGGGCCTGGTTTTTCCAATGTGAGTTTGATACACCCATGCATCCATGTGCTGCTTATTAATTTGATAAGTTTGAAGCTGGTCATTTTTTATCAGCACTGTTAATTTATTTATCAGTTTGTGCCTTATGATTGTGCTGGGCAAATAGTACTTGTTTAATTGTATAAACAAGGTGTAGAGTCATTCTTCCCCAGCACTTGTACACAAAATGGAGTAATTTATGACAAATTACTGCTTTTAAAATGAAGTAACTCAGGATTCGGCAGAGTCTGAAAACTCCTGTTCTGTTCATCAGAGTAACTCTGATCAGGGCACAGCCTGCTCTTCACAAGTCTTAGTTTTGCCACTATCTGGTAACCTTGATGAAGTTACTCAACCCCTAGTTCTGAAAACTATAAAGTTCAGATAATAATAATTTTCCCCATGAATGGGTAATTATGAGAAGTGTTGAATATAAAACACTTCACCATGGTCTATCATACAAAAATGCTTCTTGCTATTATTATAATTTATCTTATAACTTTGTATGATTTCTCAAGCAGTTGAAAAAACTTAAATTGTTTTTTTTCCTTAGTTGATCTTCTTGTTCATGACCTCTCAGTCTTATGGCATCCTCTGAGGTAATAAAATATTGCTCTTTACATTCTTCCAATATTTACACAATTTTAAGTTCTTCTTTTAGATTGTCAAGCCATAGGAAATTCATTTTTCATATACTATAGAGATTTACCTTAATTTTCTCCCAAATAAAGAGCCAAGTACTCAAAAACCATTTTTCTAATAACTAGTCATTTCCTTGCAGACTTTAAATGTCACTATTTTAATACTAAAATAATATTTGTGCTTGGATCAGTTTCTGAACTTCCTTTCCTATTCCCATTTATCTACATTCTCATTCTTTTATAGTGGTACCATATCATTTAAGTTTATAAGTATTATGGCAGATATTTACATCTGCTGGGCAAGTCTCCTTTACATCAGATTCTTAATTATTATAAATGTATGTATTCAAGTAAAATGTCAAACTAAACTTCTGTGGTATGACTCCTTGCCTCATTGATTTATTTTATTTTTTTACTGGCTTAGATTATTTTGATTTTTAAAAATCTCTTCATTGATATTTTTATTTAAAAAATATTTGTCCTCTAAATTCTCTGAGAAAACAGGAAAGGTTTGGATTTCAAGTTTTTCTTTTTTGTAGTTTCTGTGCATACAACCCATATTCTTTCTTTCCTGATAATTATTTATCAAAGAACGGGGAAGCAGGGCTGCCATCTGTAGCTGAACAGATTGTCCACTGACCAACTCTAGGGGGTATCTTTCAATAGCTGCAGAGCAGGTCTTAACAAAACTACCATAAAGTAGCCATACAGGTTGTGTGAGATCTTCAATTTTCTGAAAAATAGAATGGATTGATTCTTCTTGATTTTTTTGCTTCTGGCAACCTGGACTTTTTTATTGTGCCATTATAAACTGAGCTACAAAATCATTTGTGTCACAGTTTGTAATCTCTATGTAGTACTTAGGTTATTGTCAGAGGACCAGAGGCAAGAATTGGAACAACTGGTATACTGAGGCAAACTTAATTCCACACTGTGGCTGACCTCAAACTGTTTAGCAAACATATTTCCTCTTTTATCCCACACACACCTACTCTATTCTGCTCAGCTCCCATTGAGGATAGGTGTGGCCATATGATAAGTTCTCACCAAAGGAATGTGAGCTCATAACATCTCCAAATGAAATGAATAGGAGCCAGATAAGCCTTCTCTGCTCTGGGAATGTGAGCTCATAACATTTCCAAATGAAATGATTAGGAGCCAGATAAGCCTTCTCTGCTCTGGGTGTGTGTGTGTGTGTGTGTGTGTGTGTGTGTGTGTATACACACACAGACAGAGTCTCCTTAGGTTGCCAAGACTGGCCTTGAACTTAAAAAAAAAAGCTATGTAGGTTCCTCCTCCTATGCATACATCCCCCATGGTTATGCACACACACACACACACACACACACATGTATATATGTGTGTGTGTGTGTGTGTGTATCATGTTTATATATATATATATATATCATGTTATATATATATCATGTTAAATATATATATCACATTACATATATCATGTTAAATACACACACACGTATGTGTGTGTGTGTGTGTGTGTGTGTGCATAACCATGGGGGATATATGTAAAGGAGGAGGAACCTACATAGCTTTTTTTTTTTTTTAAATGAACCTACATAGCTTTGGGATAAGGTGGTAGGGAGTTTATCACCAGAAAGGTAAAGTCATGTTAAATGATTGGAACTTTCAGCCCTAAAAGACAACATCTATAGCCCTTCAATGTTGGTGAATGCGCTAAGTATACCCTGAGTGGTAGGAAAGCTCTGTGCCCCTCTCCCATACCCTGCCTGACCCCAAATGGGTAATAGTAAGTAAAGCACTTTCCTGAGTTCTATAAGCCTTTCTAGCAAATGATCAAACCTGAGGAGGGGGTTATTTATGCTTGATGTACAGACAGTCAAAAGTAGAGATAGCAATCTATGAACTGGTATCTGAAATGGAGTTAGTCTTCTGGGACTAAACCCTAAACCCTAAGCCTATGGAGTCTGTGCTAACTCTGAGGAATTAAATTCCTGTGTTGGAGTATTGGAGGAATGGTGGCAGAAATAAGATACTGCACTTTACCTTTCTTCATTCTGGATAAATACTGAGGACTGAGGCTTTAGAGAAGGGTGAGAACACGGGATAGAAGGAACTTCTGACTCTAAATCACAGGTAGATGACAACTGCCTATAAGGAATGTTTGCATTAGACTGTTATGGGAGGAGGAAATGACTCTTGATTGTGTTAAATCATTCAAATTGGAGATGCATGTGTTGTAGTATATACTTCAAAATGTAGAATCAACTGGTCAAATCAACCTGTGGCATGATTCATCCTCCTCTGCCTTTTTGGGTTTGTTTAGTGTGGGAAATTTTCTTTTGTATTTTTACTTATCTTTTGATTCAAAGATTATATGTCTTCTTTAATTTCTCTAAGGATGTAGATAAGTTTTTATTTCAGTGTAGGAAACAACATAAATATTGTATTCTTCTTTTTCTTCTTCTTCTTTTTTACTGTAACTAAATACCTGAGACAGGATAACTATATATACAAAAGCGGTTTATGTGGTTGACAGTTTTGGAGGCTCAACATCCAAACATCATGACCTGGGTTCTGGAGATGTTCCCCTCTGGCTGTATCCTCTCATGGCAGTGGTGGGAGCACATGTGAAAGCAAGCAAACACATTGCCAGACAGAAAAACAGAAAGCCCAAGTAAGACAAGGCTTGCTCTTTAAATAACAATGTTCTCCTGAGATCTATCAAGGGGTGCCATGAGAACTACCTTAATCGCTCAGAGACCTAAGGACTTTCCACCAGGTCTCACCTCTTAAAAGTTCCATACCACTTTCAACCACTGTCACACTGAAGACCAAGCTTCCAACCCATGAACTTCTGGGGGACATATTTAAACCATATCCAAATATAGCAAATATTGGTTGTAGTGTTAATGCTTAATAACAAATTACCAACTGAAGTCCTGATAGCTCTTAGTATTTTGGAGGGTACTGGGGATTGGACCCAGGCATGCTTTACCACTGAGTTACTTTCCCAATTCTTTTTTAAAAAAATATTTTTAGTTGTAGGTGGTCATAATACCTTTATTTTAGTTACTTATTCTTATGTGGTGTTAAGAATTGAACCCAGTGCCCCCCATACACTAGGCAGGTACTCTACCACTGAGCCACAACCCAAGCCCCCAATTCTTTTTTTTTTTCAAATTTATTTTTAATTTTGAGACAGAGTCTCCTTAGGTTGCCGAGACTGGCCTTGAACTGGCGATCCTCCTTCCTCAGCCTCTATAGCATGTATCACCATGCCTGGCACCTTTTAGCATTTTTGTTCCTCCTTTTAATCAGGTAGATCATGAATGGTGCAGTGTGAAGCTCTGACTCACCACTAGGAACCTTAGCTCATAGATATTTTTTTTTAGTAAATTATTTTTAATTTGTTTGTTTTTAATATCTGCTCAGTTAATTTTAGTCAACTGGTACCCACTAGTCTTATGGCTACACTAGTCTTTTAGGAATTGTATCATTTTTTTCATCACTGATTTCCAGCTTATCTCCTGCCACTTTCTCCAATACAATGTTCCCTAGCCATCCTTCTCCAAATACATGTTGCACTTCCTTTTTTGTTCATTTCTTTGCTCCTGCTATAACAATCTGGAACAACTTCCTCTGTCTTCAACATCCATGAAAAGCTTAACTAGCCCCTCCATAGTCTGCTCAGATGCCACTTTCTCCAGCAAAACATTATTAAATAAGCTTCCTTTTCCACATTTCATCATAGCTTCTATCATATTGTAATTTTATATTGCATTGTAGGTACTTAAATGCTTATATACACCTCTAAATTATCTTCTAGAGAGTAGCAAATATGTCTTTCTTAATGGTTTATGTTCTTTACAACTGCTATGGAACCCAGTCAGAGAGAACATCATAAGATGACTATTGGTTCAGTGTCCATGCCAGTCAATTTATTCAGTAAACTTCAGTTGAACATTTACTACATATACCAGGGATCTAATACAAAAGAGACTATTTTTTTCCTTCTTTTTAAGTTTATTCTAATTATATGTGATAGTAGAATGCATTTCAATTCATTGTACACAAATGGAGCACAACTTTTTATTTCTGTGGTTGTACATGATGTAGAGTTGCACCATATATGCAATTATACATGTACCTATGGTAATGGTGTTCATCTCATTCCACCATTTTTCCTACCTCACTTCCCCTCCCCTCCCCTCCCTCCCCTTTGCCCAAAGTTCCTCCATTATCCCCATGCCCCACCCCCCATTATGGGTCAGCATCCACTTATCAGAGAGAACATTTGACCCAAAAGAGGCTGTTTCAAAATTGCTTTTATGAGTGAAGAGCTTCCATAGTACCAAAACCACAGTATATTCTCAACATGTATTTCATAACTGATTGTGATTCTTGGAGGACGCATTTGCAAACAGCCTGTCTTTATACATCAACTGCAAGTTCTCCTACTGGGCCACTTACCAGCACAGATGGAAAATTTGAAATCCACTTATTTATGACCACTATAGTCAGTGAATATCGAAATATTTAGCTCATTCAAGAATAAAGAAGACGTTCCACATGGGAGCCAGAGTTGCAATAGGATAAAGAAGGTGTCTATGTGGAGAAACAGCTTGGTATGGGCTGTTGAGGACAGTATGAAGGGCATCAGTATGGATACAGCTGGCATGAAATGTCAGACTGTCCACAAAGAGAGATTTCCTGGCATGAGGTGCTGGAACCAAAACAAGGAGAGCATACATATAGGGAAGAGGGTGGGAAGGGTGATGGGAGACTAGTTACATACCACACAGTTGAAAAATACAGTGAAGATAATAAGTTTTCTCACTCTCACAGATGAGAGTTTAAAATATGAGATAAGAAAAAAACTAGGATGAACCTATGGTGTTGGATTGGAACTGAAGATATTGATGTAAACTCACAGAATCTTAACAATATGAATCCTTAAATTTGCATTTGTGAGTAGACATGTATATATAAAATATATGTATCAACTGAGACTTCAGTAATAGGCCTTACTTCAATAGCAGAGAGCACATGAACTACCCAAATCTTGGCTTTTCAATACCAGGGGAAAAAATGCTCAAAAAAAAAAAGACACATTGAAAGGACCAGAGCCATCTTGAAGGCCATCATATTTGAACATTAAAATAATTATGAGAGTAAAGAATTATAATCCATTGAGTAAAATAGAAAATAATAGTCTTAGCTGGGTGTGATGGTGTATGTCTGTAATCCCAGTCACTTGGCAGTCAGACACAGGAAGATCCCAAGTTTAAGGTCAGCCTCAGCAACTTGTCTCAAAGTAAAAAAATAAAAAGAATGTGACTCAATGGTAAGATATTCTTGAGTTCAATCCCCAGAACCAAAATATAAAAGAAAAGTTAAAAAAAAAAAAACAGTCCATTCTGATATAAAGAAATGGAAGTTTGGAGCTGAGGTTGTAGCTCAGTGGTAAAGTGCTTGCCTCCTGTGTGTGAGGCACTGAGTTCAATCCTCAGCACCACATAAAAATAAATCTACTGTGTGCTCATCTACAACTAAATAAACATTTTTAAAAAAGAAATGGAAGTTTGACAAGCAGTGGAATATTTACATAATTTCAAAAATGTCTTCATAAAATATTTATTAATTTCAAAGGGAAAAAATGAAATCTCACAGTAAAGAAGGGTGGCATAAACTATCTTAAACAAGTGATCAAAGTGAATAATCATCAGTAATGAGATAAATTAGTCTTGTGTTGCCTCAGAGGATGCAACAACAGAAACACTGCATTATTCTGTGATTCTGGTCATGAGGAAACATCTGACACACCAAAGTGTAGAGACATAATACAGAATAACTTGTCTTTAATCTTGAAAAGTCATGAAATTTGAGGACTCTACAGCCATTTCAGATTAAAGGAGATAAGGAAAGACATGATTCCTAAATGTAACACACAATTCTAGGATGGATCCTTTTGCTATAAAGGACATTACTGGGGGAAAAAAACAACAGAAAAAAAAACTTTAATGGGGTCTGAGTATTAGACAATGTGCCACATTAGTTTCCTGATTTGATATTTGTATTATGGTAACCAAGAAGATATCCTAGCTGTGCGTGGTTGTACACAACTGTAACCCCAGCAGCTTGGGAGGCTGAGACAGGAGGAACTTGAGTTCAAAGCCCAGCCTCAGCAATTTAGCGATGCCCTAAACAACTTAGCAAGACTCTGTCTCTAAGTAAAACATAAAAAAAAGGGCTGGGGATGTAGCTTAGTGATTAAGTGCCAGGTTCAATTCCTGGTACCAAAAAAGAAAAGGAAAAAATATCCCTGATTATAAGAAACACATTCTAAAATATTTAGAGGGTGTGTCTCATTCACAGCCCAGTTGTACCATGGCTGTGGGGTAGGTTGCAGACAGGTCAAAGAAAGTGCTTGGAGACAGCATGAGAGAGATGGGGAAAGCTTACAAAAGACCAGAGATTGGTCGAAGAAGAGTTCAGTGGTGATAGGCTGACAGTACCTTGGTCCCTCATGGCACTTTGCCAGGAAGGGCCTCCCCTCACTCATGGCATTCTGTCTAGTGATAGCCAGCTGGGTGAGTGACATGTATCCTTTCATGTATCCTGGGTGAGAGCCCTGAGTTGAATGCTCATCCCCACTCAGAGAGAGGTTTATATATTAGACTGCAGAAGCAGTGACATCATCAGTATTAGCTTGCTTAGTTTGCTTGTCTGACAAGCATCCTAAGCTGTCCTGGTGTACATGCAAGAAAATAGTTTTTTACAGAGACACTAACTTGCCCTAGTTCCAAGTGTGCACAAGAGAAAGCCATAGTTCCTTTAAGAGAATATGTATCTGGACTTTCTACTCTCACTTACTCTCCTTGTTCCCTTAATGTGGCAAGAATTTGGGGAACAGAAAGGGGGCATTCAGGGACGTGGTGTTTTTATTGTCTTTCTTTGTTTTGGTGATATACAGGGTGATGGAGCATCAAGCCAGAGATTTACTCTCAAAGTGTTTTTATACTGTGCTCACTGCTTTTTGGTATGTTTAAGAATGTTTACAAATATAAAGTGTATGCCCCCCTGCAAAGAAAGCTATTTTACACCCTACCCTGAAATCAATTTGCTTGGTTCCCTGTAGGAATTTTGAGAACATTTATTCATTCATGATGGACACCTAGGTTGAGTCCATATCATAGCTATTGTGAAGAGTGCTGCAATGAATATAGGGTTACATATCTCTCTTCTGATTGCTTTTCCTTTGGATATTTACTTAATGGGGATAGCTGGATCATGTGGTAGATCTATTTGTAGTTTTTTGAGAAAATTCCATGTTTTTTTTTCATAGTGGCTATACAAATTTACATAATTATTCCCACCAACACAGTATAGTGTTCCCTTTATCAGTTGCCAACATTTATTATCTTTTTGTCTTTCTGGTAATAACCCTTCTAACTGAAGTGAGAGGATATCTCATTGTGGTTTTGATTTGTATTTCCCCCAATATTTAGTGATATGGAGCATTTTTTAATGTACTTGTTGGCTATTTGTATTTCTTTTTTTTTGACAAATTATTATTTAGATCATTTGCCCATTTTTAAATTGGGTTATTTTTTCTTGGCTACTAAATTGTTTGAGTTCCTCATATGTTCTGGATATTAAGCCCCTCTCAAATAAATAGCTTGCAAATATTTTCTCCCATTTTGTAAGCTGTGTGTCTTCACTCTGTTGCTTATTTCTTTTGTTGTGCTATTGTGCTAAAGCTACTTCGTGTGATGTAATCCAATTTGTCTAGTTTTTATTTTGTTACCTGTGCTATTTAGAGTCTTATCCAGAAAATTTTTCACCCATACCAATGTCCTTGAGTGTTTCCCCAGTTTTTGTTTTGTTTTCCTACTAGTTTAATGGTTTCAGGTCTTATATTTATCTTTGACACATTTTGGATTGATTTTTTTTGTAACTGGCAAGAGATAGGGGTATAGTTTCATTCTCTGCATATGGATATCCAGTTTTCCCTAAGTGTGCTTATTTTTAGAACCCAGATTTTTCACCACCAAAATAGAGGTATAAGTGCTATAGGCACATTTCAGCATACCCAGTTTTCATGCTGATAGAAATGTGAGGTCAGGTACTCATAACTCTTAGTAGATTTGATATAATTTGTATTGTTTGTACATTTCATTAAATTTGATTCTCATAAAAAGGGGTGGGAGGGAAAAGGAGGAGGCAAGGGGTTAGCAAGGATGGTGGAATGTGATGGACATGATTATCCAAAGTACATGTATGAAGACACGAATTGGTGCCAACATACTTTATATACAACCAGAGATATGAAAAATTGTGCTGTATATGTGTAATAAGAATTGTAATGCATTCTTCTGTCATTTATTTTTTTAAAAATCAATAAAAATATAATAAAATAATGAGATGGAAAAAATTTTTGTATTATAAAAACCACATGATATTATATTATTACACATTTTCTCATAAATATTCAGTCTCTTTCTTAAATTTTACATATATAATATATATTTTTATCTTATTTTGACAATTAAAACTTTTTAAAATTATTAATCATCTCTTTTAAATATGATAAATATATTTAGTCTTGAGAAGTGAAAGATAAATATTTCAATGTATTGATGTAAACACAGTATATTCTATGTGTTAGGAAATCAGACTATCTGTTAGGGAAAACAAAGTATGTTTATTACCATCTGTGTAGATAAGTTAAAAATATTATGAAAATCAAAGATATTTCCCATAAATAACAGGGAAAGGAATACTATTTAGGTACTTCTTTTGAAATAGAGGAACTTCTAATTTTAGTATGCGCCTTATAACTCAGCTTGAACTAAATGTAATGTTGTTAGCACTGAATGAATACTTAATATAGGAGCTACAGACATATTTCACCAGGACATAAAATAGAAAACTTGTTTGGTTGACTTATTTGTTAGTTGTCTGCATGCTGGAGCTCATAAACACTGAATATCCAGGGTGTGTCATCATGTTCACATCTTAACAACCTAGCTGACATTAAAGCAGCCCAACGTGTTTTTCTACATGTACCATAATGCAACCCAAAGTGTGTTAATGTGTATATACCATGCCAGTCCATGTACACTGTGATGCCCCATGTATAAGTCTGCATGCAGCATGACAAACAATTATACAGATGTTTGCACAACATGCACCAGCCTGTATGTGCTTGGGAAACCATTGAACTCCGGAGGACCCTTGTATTAGTCTTATATACCATGATGAATTTAGAGTTTCTATAATAGTCCAGAGAATGTCAGAATGTATGTACAATAACAACCAATATAATTGTGATGGTCTGGGATCTGACAACTTCTGCAAGTGTCTTTACAGCTAAGTATATACCATGATAGCCTGGCATGAACCATAATTGACATTTTACTGTGTGGAGGGAAGCATTTTGCATTGCTCTACATCCACCATGATATCCCAGTAGATATTAAACATTTTAGCACACCAGAATGTAACATGATAGCGTACCAAATGTCAGTTTGCTTATATTCTAACAGTCTGTATATACTATGAAAGCCCAGGGTTCATCAGTCTGCATACTCCTTCACAATCACTGTATACAATACCAGCCCAATATAAACTATTCCATATGCACAATGATAAATACTGACTACAACCACCCAGTGTTTGGAAGTCTGCATGTACCAGGAGAGTAGGGTGTTAAACATATATGCACATACAACTGTCCATCAGTAAAGGGGCTGGTCTTAGATAAGTACAGTAAATGTTTATCTATAGGAGAGAGAGAAGAGAAAGAAGAAAGGTGCTGATTCTGGTAGATAGAAGGATGTATATAACATCCTTGTCACAGCAACTGGCACAGAATAAGTGATTAATTGCTGTGTTTACCATCCCATTCAGTTGTATTACATTGCCTCTAGCTGCATCAGTGCTCCCAGGATATGTAGCATAGCATTAATGTCTTTCGATGAAGGAAGATAAATTTTTGTGTCTGGGCTAAGATTTTAGACTCATTGATTCACTGATTTATCCATTGAATAATTCAATAACATTCAGTAAGTACCTATTAGGTACTTCAAAATATATCTTATAATTTAATTAAATAAATACAATAAACAGAACAAATGAAAAGTAATTTGTGGGTATAATAAAGAATTAAAAATTAATTCTAGTAAAAATTTAAACATTTAAAAATTTTAAATCATCATTTTAAATATAAATAAGTATGTGTTATGTGATCTAAATATATAAAATACATCAATAGTCAAAATGATTATAGTAGAAGTAAATCTATTTGATATGTATGATTTTATGAATTTTAGGCATAAAGTAAGCATCACTTATGTGTTTGCCCCACTATGATTCATGGAGAATCTAATTCTATCCAAATTGGAAGTAAGATATACTGAAGAAGTCTAGTCAGATAAACTTTGATACCAGTTGTTTTCTAGTCCTTATCTCATTGGATTTAGGTTTAGCATTAGGAAATATTGCTGTTCCATTTTTTAAGCTCTCCCACTTGGTTTCTCTAAAATAATATGGATAATCACTCCATATCCACATTTTGCTCCTTATATATCAATGACATCTACTTTGAAGGAATAGAGATTCTTCTTCCTCTGCCCTTCTCTATTTTGAGTTTCCCAGGAATCTGGCCTTTCTTGACCTCTTTTCTCTGCACAATATTCCTGAATAATCATATCTATGCCATTACAGTTTCAAGTATCACCTATATGCAGACAAATAACAACTATGGCTTCCACTTCATACATTTCTGTGTTTAAAACCTGCTATATCCCAACCAGATTCTTAATCTCTCTTATAATGTCCCATAAGTACCTTATGTTGAAAGGTTTGCCTGGTAATAAACCAAAGAATTACTCAAATCCCTCTCCTCCTTCTGCACCTGCTCAGACATTTGTTCTGTCTGTTCTTCCTTTCCTAGCCACTGGCTCTGCCAATTCCTTAGTTCTTCAGTTATAATATTACCTGAATTATTGCTGTTCAGGTGCTGTTTGGTCTTCTTGTTTCTACTTTTTTTTCCTTTCCGCTAGAATTATCTTTCCAAGATAGAGATCTGATTAGGTTACATTCTTTCTTAAAATTCTGCAATTTTATCTATCCTAAGGATATACTGTAATATTTACTAGAAACAGGAATTAATGTACAAAGATGTTAATAATAGTATAATATTAGTGAAAAACGGAAATTACATAAATTTTCAACAATAAGGAAATGGTTATGTTCACAATAACGTTATCTGTTATTAAGAATATCCTGCAACCCAATAGTAGTAATTTTCAAGGAAAACTAGAGGAGATGTGTATTAGAGCTAGTATAAATTTATGTCCTCATTTTTTCTACAACCCACACAGACTTCCTCTGACTTAATACTCCAAGCAAATGACTTCATACTCATGGAGGTTGAGCACATATAACTTCAACATATAATTTCAGAAATTCAGCAAATGTTATCTCAAACTGTAAGCAGTCTCAGAAAGGCAATCAACGACACTTCTTTGCCTGTTACTCTTACTTTAATCTTCCCTAATTTTTCTTTCCTTTATTCATACCCTGAATTCGATATCCAATTTGAATTTTAAGAAATTTAGGTCAGTTCCTTCTGGCCCTATTCAGGGTTTTTACTCCCACCTGGGCTTTGTGCACGCCTTTGATTTTGTTGTTCTCTGGCCCTTCACCTTTGAGTAAAGATTTCCTTGCTCCAGTCCCTAGTCCTATCACAGAGTACATCTTTAGATTTTATACATGGAATTCCTAATTAACAGGTTTCCAGCATGCACTCAAGGCAGTGGATAAGAAATAGTCACTGTACTCTTCCTGCAATAGAGAATGCAGCACCATCATGTGAGAAAGTGCAGTTACACAGACAGTTGTCACACAGGATTGACAACTACAGTTTGAATCCAGGGTAGAGTATTCAAAAGAACTGCAAAAAAGACATCCCCTCAACCAGTCTCCTTCCTGAGGTTGATTTGAGGTAGATGGGATAAATGTAGAGGACGGGATGTCCCTACGAAATACTCAGACTTTTTCCTGCATAGGTGACTCACAGTCTACAGGAAACCCGCAAAGAGTTTTCTTGCAGTATGGTTATCTAAGAATGAAGTTTAAGTAGGCAGTCCAAATTCTTAGTATAAGGGGGCTCCTTTTTCTGGGATACACAGAATTTGGGACACAAACTATAAAAAAATGTTGACAGTTCTATATCCCAGAACACAAAATACTAATACAAGGAAAATTTCTCTTTGGCAAACTAAAAAAAGAAGTCAAAGTCTTCTTAAATCCAAGAATTTAACTTGCTGATTCACTGTCTGGAAGGAAACTTCTTCCTCTTTGTGAGTTGAAGAGACTTGTTTTCTCATGATTATTGACATTAATACTCCAGGGGGGCAGCAAAGATGTGGTGTATTCACCAACACATTGCAGAGTCCAGCACAGCATCTGACACATGGTATTCAATAGATATTTGTTAAATGAACAAAGTAATGACTGCCTTTTGGTCCTGTGTCCTGCGTCCTATTCCTTGAATGTTATTTTATGTGAGAGAGTTTCTAACTCTGCACAAAGACAGATGTACTCTTCCTTGAATGTGGCTGGTCCCAGGCAGGATGATTCAGTTTAACCATCTGATTCTCCATGCTTCCAGGGCACCAACCACCTCCTCAGTCCACCATGATCTGGCATGTTCTGAGTAATCTCTCTAAGACCAAAACAAACTCTTTTATCAGATCTTTCAGCCACACTTTAACCTAATCCTTCTTTCTGAAATCCTCCCATGCTTTAACTCTGTGTGTGAATATCATTTTCTAAAATATATATCCCTATCCCAGAACACTCTTAAGACTGAGTCCTATATATCAAATTGCCTGAGAAACACCTCAACTTCAATGTGTCCAAAATTGAATTTCTAATCATCCCCTAAACAAGTTCCTTGTGCTGAATTTGTCATGTCAGTCAATAAGCTGGATTAATCAAATTGTGTTCCCTTCTCTTCAGTTGATTTCAGAGTTCTCTCGTATTTCAAGTTTTCCATTGGTTTACTTAATTTAAATGAACATTTCAAACCTTTGTAGTTTTTTGGCAGTGTTAAGAATTAAATAGTAATTGTGTTTCTGTCCTCTCAATGATATAGTAATAATAGTAGCATCCATGATAATCATGATAATAATAGATGATGTGTGTTAGGCACTTACTCTATGCTAAACACCCTTCTAAATCCTTTACATGTACTAACTTGTTTATTCTTCAAAACAACCCTATAATGTTAGTTTGAATCTCATTATACTAAGACATAAGAGGTTAAATAATTTGCCCTTGCTTCTAATAATTTTAAACAGCTAGGAAGTGATAGAAGCAGCACTTAAGCTTGGGAGCCATCACTCTTAAATTTACTCTTATATTGGTATTCATTCCCATTACATTTTTTTATTTGAAGGATTCTTTCTTAACAATTCCAACATATTTTAGGATCATAATAGCAACTATTATTTAAATTGAATTACCATCAGTCTCTTTGATTGCTACTGTTTCTTTTTTGCTCTCTTTAATTTTTGCTATCTTAAGATCTTTATGCTAATGCAATTTTCATCAGACTAGTGTACTTTGATGAGTTATCTTTATTTTTTAAAAAGGAAATATGAGTGTAATACTTTGAGCTTTTGCATATCAAAAATATGAATTTCTTGCTTTATCAATGAACAAAATTTGGCAATTTTTTGAGTTTCTAATCATTTTAAAGGAATGAATCTGACACAAATTTGACCAACATGACAAATTCAGCACAAGGAATTTGTTTAGGGGATGATAGAAACTCAATAGAGATGTAGAATTACCATTTTTTTAAATACTGATATTGTTCCATTGATATTGTATTTCCAATATCATAAACAAAGATATTGGTGCCAGTCTGGTTCTTCTTTTGAAATAATTGCTCTTTTCTGTGTGGAAACACTTAGACTTTATCATTTGTTTCTAAAATATTACCAGGATATGCCTAACTGTCTTGCCTAGTATTTAGTTTTTCAGCTCAGAGAAATCTTCTTCCAGTTCAATTTTTATTGCTCCCTCTCATCAACTCTTTCCTGTCTGTGTTCCCATTATTTACATATTTGAGGGTCTAAATTTATCCTCCATGAGTTTTCTCATAATTTTTCCATCTTCTTGCCCTTATTCTTGGAGAATTATTTGTTTCAATAATTAAATCCTTAATTTGGTTTTTGGTAACATACATTCTTCTATTCATTGCCTCTATTGAATTTTTAATTTTGACAATTCAGTTACTTATATTGAAAAGCATTTTCTTATTGTTAAATTTTTCTTTATTATGGAAGTCTGTTGTGTCTTATCAGTGTAATATTCCATGAACATAAAACAGGATTTAGAATTTTTAAAGTCTCTCCCTATTTTTGACATTATAATTTTTTTAAAGTATTAAACTATTTGCCCTGACTTCTCAGTTTCTATTTTGAAGTGCTAATTTGTTTTGTTTTATTTTTTATTTGTTCTTTTTAGATATACATGATAGTAGAGTGTATTTTGACATATTTAAACAAATATGGAATATATCTTATTCTAATTGGGATCCCAGTCTTGTACATGGTATGGAGATTCACTGTGGTGTATTCATATATGATGTATTCATATATGTACATATGAAATTTGTGTCAGATTCATTCCTTTGTCTTTCCTATTCCTGTCTCCCCTCCCTTCACTTGATTTCCCTTTGTCTAATCCAGTAAACTTCTATTCTTCTCCTCCCTACCCCTTGTTGTGTGTTAGTATCCACATATCAAAGAAAATATTCAGCCTTTGGTTTTAGGGGGATTGGTTTATTTCACTTAGCATGATAGTCTTCAGATCCATCCATTTACCAGCAGAAGTCATAAAGTCATTCTTCTTTATGGCTTAGTAATAATCCATTGTGTATATGTACATCATAATTTCTTTATCTATTCATCTGTTGAAAGGTACCTAGGTTGATTCCAGAACTTAGCTATTGTGAATTGTGCAGCTATAAACATTGATGTGGCTGCATCACTGTAGTATGCTGATTTTAAATCCTTTGAATATACCACAAGGAATGGGATAACTGTGTCAAATGGTGGTTCCATTCCTACTTTTTAAAAGAAATGTCCATACTTCTTTCCAGAGCAGTTGCCCCAGTTTGCAGTCCCACCAATAATGAATGAGTATATCCTTTTCCCCACATCTTCACATCATTCATTGTTACTTATTTCCTTGATAGTTGCCATTCTGACTGGAGTGAGATGGAATCTCAGTGTAGTTTTAATTGCATTTCTCTAATTGCTAGAGAAGTTGAACATTTTTTTCATATATTTGTTGACCATTCATATTTCTTCTTACGTGAAGTGCCTGTTCCTTTGCCCATTTATTGGTTGGGTTATTTGTTTTGTGGTGTTAAGTTTTTTGAGTTCTTCATATATTTTGGAGATTAATGCTCTATCTGAGGTGCAGATGGCAAAGATTTTCTCCCATTCTGTAGGCTCTCTCTTCATGTTCTTGATTGTTTCCTTTGCTGTGATGAAACTAATTTGTTTTAATTGCTTCATGATTTTTACCTATTGAGGAGTTAAGTGTTCCCCCAAACCCTCATGGAAGAGGCTTTCTTCAAATCCTATATAATTCTGTCTTCTGTAGATATAGAGAAACAGCAGTTGGATTTTTTTCCAAAAGATCATAGATGAAAGGTAAGCAGATCCTCCCACAAATGGTAGGTAGGTGCACAGATCTTCACCTCATGTGGGTGTCGTCTAAGAGATAAATTACTGCAAGCTTCTCTTAGATGATGGAGTGGGAGTCCCATTTAATGGACATATTAATTCCTTGGAATACTGTAAGGGTTAGAAATGAGACTGCTAAGCAGGCCCTTACATGGAGGTAGGCAACTATGGGTAGTTTTGGTTTATGGCTCTGTCTTTCCATGAAAGCAGGGTGACTTGATGCAGTGAGCTCAAACCTGAGCAAGAAGCTGAGAGAAGTGCCATCTGGCCAGCTTCTACTTATGTTCAGCAACAGAGGCAGACAGTGGGCACTTGAAAGTTATTTAATCCCCTAGTAATGTCTCTTTTTGAACCTGAAGTTTCAGGAATTTCAGTTCAGTCTCTCTCTGTTTTCTAATCATAATAATTTGGCTGTGATTCTCCTTCATGCTTTGTTGGATTGCCTCAGTAGCAAATTGAACTTAGGTTTCTATCTTCTCAAAATCCTAAATATCTTTTATCCTTTATTTTTCCTAAAGGTGTAGTTAAAAGTAATGGAGGTACATTACTTTATCTCTAAGAAGTCACCATAGTCTCAGTTCATCTCCACCTTTCCAATCCATGGACCACAGAATGCTCATGTAAAATTTACCAAATGGCCCTCATTCCTATAGTTCTTTTTCTTGGACAATATAATCAGATAAGAAATAATCAGAAAATATTACTGACCTCTGAAATAGCAGGAGTAAGACATGGTAATCTTAGAAACATGATAGATTCTGGAAATTATGAAGTGTCTGGTATGTCTGCAATGGAGTATGATGAGAGATAAAGCTCAAACAGCTGGGCAAGAGCCAGATTATGAGGTGTATTAATGCAATGAAAAGAGTTTGAACATTATCCAGAAAGCAATTGGATGTTGAAGGCTTTTAAGGAAAGAGCAATAATACTAGACATGTGTTTTAAGCAGATTGTTCTGGCAGAAGTGTGGGAAATGAATTGGAGGAAGGGAGAATGGAGTGAGGAAACCCATTAGGAAGCTATTAAAGAGATAGGTGAGAATTTATGAGACTTCTACTAGAGTCAGTAACAATGTGGAGAGTGGAGAGACTTGAAAGCTATTTATCAAGTAGAATAAATAGAGTTAGTATTTGATTCCATGTGCAATGAGGAGATGAAGCCAGAGCCTGGAGTGGCATGGTCATGAGTGTGTCTGGTGATGTATTACCTGAAGCAGGGAATACAGGAGATTTGGGTTGAAGAAAAAAGAGGACATATTGTTTAAATTGTCTAAGCCATTTGAGGGATATATATTGATTTATGTTCAATATATACACCTGTTCATCACATATACATAGCACATTTGTTCAGTATGGACATATTGACCAATATCTATGATAAGAACATCAACAGTACATGGTTGATAGGTAAAGAAAGAATGATAACACTTGTTATGGATCAGCTATAGGTGTCCCCCCAAAGTTCCTGTGTCAATGCAGAAATGTTCAGAGATGAAATGATTAGATTATGAGAGCTATGACATAGTCAATCTAACCTAATTTGAAACGATTACTGCATCGGTGGTAACTGTATGCAGGTGGGGCCTGATGGAGGAGGTGGGTTATTGGGTCAACTGGGCCTTGGATTATATATCTTATTCCTCAGCTCTTCCTTCTCTCTCTCTCTCTCCATTTCCCAGCCTCCATGAGCTGAGTAGCTTGCATCTGCCATGATCTTTTGCTTCATCTCAAGTCCACAATAATGGAGCAGAATGACCATGGACTAAGCCTCTGAAATGGTAAACCCAAGATAAACTTTTCCTCCTTTAAGTTGTTCTTGTCTAGATTTTGGTCACAGTGATGAAAAATTGACTGAAATTTGGGGGCTATTAATATAGTCTAGATACTATGCTAGTATTCTAGGGACAGACAGAAGAGGAGAGTCTAGAGTCTCAGGCACAAGAGCCAGAGAACTAATAAAGCATATGAAGAGAATCTTAGGTGAAGGAAAATGTAGGGAAGGAAGAGAAAGGAGATTCAAACTGTAAAATAAAGTAATATTCTATAAATGTCAAACATGTTGAGGACTAAAAAGTGCCCTTTTATTTTGACACTGAAATTTTAATTAGTGGGAATGTTAGCCAAAGGATGTAGGAGAGTTCTGATCTCTTCCCCTAAAATTGCATTTGACTTTAGTTAGTCCCCCTTTTAAACAGATGTAAGAGGAAGTTCCTGAGATTAGAAGGAAGTCTCTGAAAAGAAAAGTATGCTCTGTTATTGTTGGAAGTGAAGAGTCAAATTCCTGGAAAGGTGGTGGTGGAGGGAAGAGGGGTGGGAGGGAAAGGAAGGGGGCAGGGGATTAGCAATGATGGTGGAATGTGATGGACATCATTATCCAAAGTACATGTATGAAGACATGAATTGGGTGTCAGCATACTTTATATACAAACAGAGATATGAACATTGTGCTCTATATGTGTAATAAGAATTATAATGCATTCCACTGTCGTATATTTTTAAAAAATAAAATTAATTAAAAAAAAAAGAAGGGTGGTGGAGGGGAAGAAAGCAGCTTTGTCCTCAGAGTTGGTTGAGGCAAATGAAGAAAAACACCTCAGAGTTGTGAGTGGCCCTCCATACCTATGCATAAGAAAGGATGGGCAAGGCTTGGAGGATGATTTGTGGGGAGGAAGGGTGAATGTACTGGATGCTGGAGAGTATCATGTAGACCTTTTTTTTCCAGCTGCCAGGAAGGTTGAATTCTGGTTGTTCATGGTTGAGCTCCTACCCAGAAATTGTGCTTATCAAAAGTTATGCTGCTTCCTGTGGACAACCTGCATTGAATCACTAGTCATTGTAGGGGTATCAGGATCCAGCTTCCCCTCTAGTGTAGGGGAATTCAGGACATGTTCTAAGGGCTATCCCAGCTTCAGAACTTCCAAAAGACTGGCTGAAACTCAGTGCAAGTATATCCCACTTTAAACTTTTCCTTGACAGATGCTAGTTTTTCTTTTGCTTTTTGGGTATTATTCCCAAGAATAGGCTTTAATAAACCTCCTGCTTCAAATCAAATCTTGGTTGTGGAGTCTGTTTCTGGGGTACTCAACCTAAGGGAGTGAGTATATATGTTATAAATCACTTCATGTCTCCCAAATTTGGATGTAACTATGTGTATATGGTTATATTATCTAAATATAGTTTTGATTTCATAACTTGGAGGACTCATCAAAATAATCCAAAATGAGACGCTAGTAAGATATAATTCTAAAGCAGTAGTTTTCAATTAGTCTCAGTCATTAGAGGTAGAAACTCTATGGCTGTGCCTTACCATGTTCACCCTTGGTACTTTTCTTTTCCCAGTTCTGATACCTCACACCTTCTTGACAACTACTGTTCTAAACATTATTGACTGTCTGCACATCGAGGTAGGCCTGTCCTGAAGGTTTACTGTAGGAGGAATATAGATAACTCCAGGTAGTTGCTATAGGAGAGGGGAAAAGCAGAGGAATAGCAGATTTTTGTTGTGTTTTTGAAAAGAGATACTTCAGTATATTATATTCTGAATGAAAAAGACTAGTGGGAAGAAAGAAGTTATGAATCCAAGAGAAAGAAGAAATAATTAATAAGTAGACCTTGCCTGAAAATACCCTATTCCAATCAGATCCTTAGTTTAGTTGCCAATAATATCATCTCCACCCTCATGGAGCTAGATGCTTCTTTGGTGTTGTCAGATTTAGAGTTCTTGTACCCAAGTCCCCTAACCCTGAAAACTGAAGGTTGATGACCCGTTTCTAAATGGCCTGGTTGCCCTTAGTCTCAATTCTTGGAGGTCATTATGAGAGCAAATTTCATCCCATTTTTGAGTTCTATTTATGTCTCTCTATACCTCTTGCTTATAGCTTTCTTGATGGTCTGGATTGTTTTACAGTAGTCACGCTTCCCTTTGAATCACACTCTAAAGGTTAATAAGCCAAATATAAGCTGTATTTATGATGAAACAAAACTGGGAGTCCAGGTAAATGTTCTTCTCAGTGAAAGAAGTGTGTGTTCACAAGTGGCCATGATTTTAGGCTTCACTGTGATTAGAAATCTCTCCAGGATGCTGACACCTCCTTCTGATTTTCAGTGGGAGAATAAATTCAATGACAGGAAAGCATAGGGTATATAGGAGAAGGAAAGAAAAAGAAAACAGAGGTCTGATGGACTTCTGTTTGAAGAGTTTGTTTTGTTATGTGTGTATGTGTGTGTGTTTGTGTGTGTATTTTACTGCTTTGGGAAGGAAAGCAAATTTCCCTAGTAAAAAATGATTGCTTAGGGGCTATTAACAAGATATGACCTGAGATGCAATGCTCCCCATAGGTCATACAGATGACTATATGCAGGAGCTGATCATTAGAAAAATGATTAAAGCTATTATTAACGCATTACTCAATTACTTATTAATTACTTTAAAATGTGGCTAGAAATGAGGCAATTAGGAGTTCACAGTCCTAATTGGTATTTGAAATCACAGAGGGTGAATTGATGAGCACCAGCTGCTCTGACATTTTGCCTGGTGATCAGCTACTGAGGAAGCAGGCTGTAGAGCAGTACTTTATAATCTCTCTTTTCACAGCATGGACACACTCAGGAAGGGCAGATGTTTCCCCTGGGAGAATAAAAAAAGTACTCATACTTCCCTTTGACTGTAGAGCTGTGAAGTCAGTAGAAAGTGGGAGGAAAGCTGTTCCTTGGCCCTTCTCCTATTGGACACTGGAATTAAAGCTACACCTGGATGTGTAGAGCAACTATGGGTATGGCCCGGTTCAAAGTTAAATCCCTAAGACAAGTGGCTAGTAGCCAGATTTGCACAGTATAAATCCTATTACTGTAGATTTCAGAGTCCTCTTGATTGTTGAAACTATCAGGGTAACTACTGAAAACATCCTGCATTTAGATCCTCAGAAGACTTTCTGATGTCTTGAAATCATGTGCCAGCAGCTGCATAAAGAGGTCAAGGTGCTCAAGGAGGTACTCTCTTCCAACACAGTTCCCAGAGTTTTCTTTCTTCAAGGAAGTGTCTTTATATTTTCACAAATGTATTCTAGTATGTTAGATATGTTACAGTGTTGTTATGCTTATCTCTCTGTCCTCATCGTTGTCTTTAATCACATCCTTTGAAATGGAACAAACAGTTCTTATTGTATCACAGCAATGAAGAGTTAGTCTTCTTTTGTTCAGTCATATGCAAAATAATGACAGTCTTCCCCCAAAAGTCTAGAGTTGGATGTTTTACCAAAACTACTATGGTTCTCAGACGAAGATGGAGAAGATGGAACGTGTGTCAGAAAGGAAGGAAAGTGGGCATGAGAGGTAGAAGAAAATAAAAGAAAGAACAGAGAATGGAGCCAAAGAACCAGAAGAGTGAAAAGGAGAAAAAAACAGTAAAAGGTCTATGAGGTATGCTATCTGAAAATCTTCAGCATATAAAAGCAGAGACATCTTCCTAACCCCATTCCAAATCTTCCCTTCTATGTATTTGGGAGAAGGAAAAGTTTGTCTCACATTCACTGCTGGGCCAGTTCACATCAAAGACTTCTCTATTATTGTCTGGCACCCAAACCTAGTTTCATATACTACCTTAGATCTCTTTGTTGTGGAACCATTATTTGGAGCTTTGGAACTGCTACCTTCTATCATATTGGTCCTGTGCTAGCCTCCATGAAAATTATTCAGAAAATGACATTTTCTTTCAAAAATGTCATTTTCCTCATTCTCCAAAGAACCATCTAATTAGGAAACCACCCAATTCCTACTCCACTTGGTCTGGTTAGGGTATTATCACAGTGTCCATTTCTTCTGACAGCTGTACTTCATCTGAGGGGTAGATAGACCACCCAAACAAGTATATCAGAATCTGTTATGGTTTTGTGTTAGTCAGCTTTTTGTTTCTGTAACCAAAATACCTCAGAAAGTTTATTTTGGGCTAATGGTTTCAGAAGTTCAGTCCATTATTGGCCAACACCATTGCTTTTGGGCCTAAGTGAAGCTGAATATCATGGCAGAAGAGAGCATGGCAAAAGAAAGCTACTCTACTCTTATTGGAAGGCAAGCAGAGAAAGAGGGGGAGGAGCCTGAGGGACAAGCTATAGTCCCCAAGAGCATGTTCCCTCTGATCTCCTTCCTCTTCCTACCCACTACCTGCCTGCAGGTTACCACCCACCATACTATAGTCCTTTCAAATTAGGGTGGACATATTAGGTACAGCTCTTATAATCTAATCATTTCACTTTTGAATATTCCTTCATAAACACAGGAGCTTTGGGAGAATACCTCATATCCAGACTATAACAGGTTTAGATCTGAAATGTACCCCCAAAGCTCATGTGTGAAAGCTTAGATCCCAATGCAGCAATGTCCAGAGGTCGATCTTTAGGAAATTATTGTATTATAAGGGCTTTAACCTTATCATTGAATTAACCTATTTGATGGATTAATAATTTTATTGCACTACTGGGAGGTTGTAGAAACTGTAGGTAATAGGGGGCATGGTTGGAGGAAGTAGGTGACTGAACATATGTTCTTGGGGACTTTATCTTGTTACTAGCCCCTTCATCTCTCTCCTTCTGCTTCCTGGCTGCCAAGAGCTGAACTGCTTTCCTCTGACATGATGTTGTGCCTCACCTCAGGCCCAAAGCAAGGGAACCAGCCAACCATGGACAGAAACCTCCAAAACCATGAGCTCAAATAAATCTTTTCTCCTCTAAATTGCTTTTCTCAGGTATTTCTCACAACAATGATAATCTGAAATACAGAACCCTTTCATGGATATTAGTTCTTCTTTGAAGGTCTGGTAGAACTCATCTGAGAATCCGTCCTTCAAAGAAGAACTAACACAAATTCCTCCTCAAATTATTCCATGTAATAGAAAAGGAGAGCAACCTTCCAAACTCATTCTATGAGGTTAGTATCACCCTGATACCAAAACCAAACAAAGACACATCAAGGAAAGAAAACTTCAGACAAATATCCCTGATGAACATAGATGTAAAAATTCTTAATAAAATACTGGCAAATCACATACAAAAACATATAAAAAAGATAGTGCATCACGACCAAGTAAGATTTATCCCAGGGATGTGAGGTTGGTTCAAAATCAGTAAACATAATTTATCATGTTAATAGACTTAAGTACAAGAATCACATGATTATCTCAATAGGTGCAGAAAAAGCATTTGACAAAATTCAGCATCCCTTCATGTTCAAAATACTAGAAAAAGTAGGGATAGTAGGTACCTCAACATTGTAAAAGCTGAATATGTTAAGCCCAAGGCCAACACTCTTCTAAATGGAGAAAGCATTCCCTCTAAAAACTGGAACAAGACAGGGATGCCCTCTTTCTCCACTTCTTTTCAACATGATCCTGGAAACTCTAGTCAGAGCAATTGGACAGAAGAAAGAAATTAAAGGAATATGAATAGGAACAGAAGAATTCAAACTATCCCTATTTGCTGATGACATGATTCTATATTTAGAAGACCCAAAAAACACCACCAGAAAACTTCTAGAACTCATAAATGAATTCAGCAAAGTACCACGATATAAAATTAAAATCCATAAATCAATGCTTTCCTATACATCAGTGAAGAATCAACAAAAGAGAAAATAGGTAGACTATCTCATTCACAAAAAGCTCAAAAAATAAAATATTTGGAAATCAATCTAATAAAAGAAGAAAAATACCTCTACAGTGAAAACTATACAACACTAAATTAAAAAATTGAATAAGACCTTAGAAGATGAAAAGATCTCCCATGTTTTTGGATAGGCAGAATAAATATTGTCAAAATGACCATATTACCCAAAGTGCTATACAGATTTTATGTAATCCCTATTAAAATTCCAATGATGTTCTTCATAGAAATGGAAAAGCAGTCATGAAATTCATTTGGAAAAATAAGAGGCCCAGAATAGCCAAAGCAATCCTTAGCGAGAAAAGAAAGCAGAAGGTATCAAAATACCAGACCTTAAATTATACTAAAAGATATAGTAGCAAAAACAGCATAGTATTGGATCAAAAACAGACATGAATACCAATGGAACAGAATAGAAGACATAGCAATAAACCCACATATATACAGTTATCTCATACTAAACAAAAGTGCCATAAACATACATTGGAGAAAATATAGCCTCTTCAAAAAATGGTGCTGGGAAAACTGAAAATCCATACGTAGCAAAATGAAATTAGACCCCTATCTCATGCTGCAAAAAACTCAACTCAAAGTGGATCAAGGACCTAGGAATTAGACCAGAGAAACTGCAACTCATAGAAGAAAAAGTAGGCCCAAATCTCTACTATATTGGTTTAGGAACCAAATTCATCAACAAGACTTCTAAAGCATAAGAAGTAAAATCAAGAATCAATAAATGGGATGATATCAGATATAGCATTAATCTCCAGGATATATAAATAACTCAAAAAACCTAACACCAAAGAAATAAATAACCCAATCAATAAATGGGCAAAGGAACTAAACAGGCACTTCACAGAAAGAGAAATACAAGTGTTCAACAAACACATGAAAAAAATGTTCAACATCTCTAGCAGTTAGAAAAATGCAAATTTAGGGGCTGGGGCTGGGGCTGAGTGGTAGGACGCTTGCCTCACAGGCTGTGAGGCACTGGGTTCAATCCTCAGCACCACATAACAATTTATAAGTAAAAAATAAAGATATTGTGTCCGTTTACAAGTAATACAATATTTTAAAAAAAGAAAATGCAAATTTGAACTACGCTGAAATACCATCTCACTCTAGTCAGAATGGCAACAATCAAGAATACAAATAGCAATAAATGTGGACAAGGATGTGGGGAAAAGGATATACTCATACATTGCTAGTGGGACTGCAAATTGGTATATCCACTCTGGAAATCAGTATAGAGAATCCTCAGAAAACTTGGAATGGGACTACCATTTGACCCAGTTATCCCATTTCTCAGTTTATACCCAAAGGACTTAAAATCAGCATATTATAGTGACACAGCCACATCAGTGTTTATAGCCCCTCAATTCACAATAGCTAAGCTATGGAACCAACCTAGGTACCCCTTCAACAGATGAGTGAATAAAGAAAATGTGGTGCAGCCAGGTATAGTGGTGCAGCCAGGTGTGGTGGTGCAGCCAGGTGTGGTGGAGCACACCTGTAATCCCAGCAGCTTGGGAAGCTGAGGTAGGAGGATCAAGAGTTCAAAGCCAGCCTCAACAAAAGCGAGGTACTAAGCAACACAGTGAGACCCTGTCTCTAAATAAAATACAAAATAGGGCTGGGGATGTGGCTCAGTGGTTAAGTGCCCCTGAGTTCAATCCCCTCCCCCAAAAAAGAAAATGCCATGCATATATACAATGGAATATTACTCAGCTTTAAAGAAAAATAAATTATGGCATTTGCTGGTAAATGGAGGAGCTGGACACTAGGAACTGGAGGCTATTGGGCTAAGTAAAATAAGCCAATTCCAGAAAAACTGAAGACAGAATGTTCTCTCTGATATGCAGATGCTAACTCACAATCAGCTGGGGGAGCAGGGTATAGAAGGTCACTGGATTAGACAAAAGGCAATGAAGGGAAGGGAGGGAGGTTGGGAATAGGAAAGACAGAAGAATGAATTGGACATAACTTTCCTGTTCATATATGAATACATGACCAGTGTAACTCCACATCACATACAACAGCAAGAATGGGAAGTTATACTCCATTTATGTATGTCAAAATACTGTCATATATAACTAAAAAGAACAAATTCAAAATTTTTAAAAAGAGAGTTCTTTTTCATGGGACTGATATGCAGACACTGAAAAAAAAAAGATGTTTATCTTTTCACTAGAGTTACTAAGCTCAGACAAGGTAAACCTAGACCTCTGGTAATCATGTTCCAAAACTGCAAAGAAAAAGTCCACCTATAGTAGGAAAAATGAGGCCAACACAGAGAGTAGCAGAACTGAAAAATTGGGATAGATAAAAATTTACTGTAGTGTCTGGGTTAATCCATGTCTGAAGGAAGTCATAACTCCTGGACTGACCAGGTATATGAACCAATGCACTTCATTTCTGGTTTAATATAGTTTTGACTTGAATTTCTTGCAATCTAAAGTGTCTATACTAATACCAAAGTGATCCAGCAGTTGTAGTGTTACAATTGATAGACTTGTAATAATAGAACCAGTCAAGAGCTCAGAAGTGGGCTAGTGAGGCTCCTGCTGAGAGGCTGGTGATCTTAGTTTAAGAAGTTGTGAAGCAGCTGGTTAATTAATGCTGTCTACTGGGTCTGTGAATCAGATGAAGTGCCCAGTGTAAAAGCTACGATTTCATGGGACTTGGTGGGAAAATGTAAGGGTGGTAAAGCATTTTTGCTGTTTTTGGTACTCTTCTAAATATCTTGCAATGGGTAAGGTAGGCTTTGGTTCCTGATGAATCACCTGAAAGTAGTAAAGCAGTACAAATGAAATAGTGTATGGTTTTGTAAAAAAATGTTCCTAAGCCCTGGAGACAATCTAAGACCACAAAGCGGAAAGAGAGGGTTCAAATATTCACAAGCCTTTTGAAAATGCTTACACAAGAAATGCAAAAACTTAATTATCTGCCCCTACAAAGGTAGAGAAATGGTAAAAAGTGGGAACTATGATTAAGATCTGAGACATTTATGGTGTTTATGGTTCCTTCCATAAGACAGGAAGAGAGATTGGCCTTCCTTTGCTTTTTTCTTAAGAAATTTTAAAGATATGGAAGAACAAAGAATAATAGGACAAATACTTATTTTCTTGCAACCCAGAATTCATGATGGTTAACTTCTTACTGATATAGGTAAATTATATAAATATAGTTAAAAAATATTTTTCACTAGAGTATTTCATTACACTAATATAAACATACACCAAGTTTTTTTTACCTATTCCTTTGTAATATATAATTATGTTATTGTCATCTTTAGAGTATTACAAACTGTAGATAAATTACTTTCATAATTCATGTTTTGTGGTGCATACATTTGAGAAATTTTTCTGGTTTGTACATTGGAAGTACACTGCTGGATTATAAAGTTTGCATAGTTTGATTTTGCAAGATGCTACCAATTGCTTTCTGAAATTGTTATACCAATTTATACTTGTACCAGTAATATAGCAGAATTTTATTTTTCCAAATTCCTTGCAAATAATTGACATTGTCAGATTTTCTAATATTTGCCTAATTTATGGGAGAAAATAACATTGTTTTGTTTTACTTTGCATATCACTAAATCCAAATTTGGGTTTCTTTTTAAATGAGCTTTATAATCTGTACTCTTCTTCTGTTTTCTCTTTTTTGTGGGTGTTCTTTATATATTCTGTATATGAATCCTTCCTTTAGATGGTGGGGGAAACTTTTAGACTTTGACTAAATCTTCCTATATTTGAAGTCTGGTTTGTTAGTAACCAGCAAATTACCTTCTCTGTGCTTCATTTTTCTTGTCTATGAACTAGAGATGATAACAGTTCATCCCTCATAGTGTTATCATGAGGATTTATTGAGTTGACAGTATAAAAAGGATTTAGAACAATGCCAAGCAACTTGATACAGTAAGGAAGCCATAGTTTGGTTTTGCAAGTTGCTACCAATTGCTCTCTGAAATCTTACAATCTCACACAAAATATTCTTTCCAATTCTTTTACCACTGCAGAAATAAGACCACCATTAATGAGTCAATATATTATTCTGGTACACACAATTTCTAGAAGGGTTCCTTAACTTTTTACATGCCCCTTCTTTACCTGTCTCCATTATGTGTGCCGTTCAAGTTTCTACACATCTTTACAAATTTATCACAAATAGCATATTTTTAAAGAATTTATTAGATGATCTCTCCTTTGGCTCCTAAAGCTTCTTGAACATAGCCCTTGGCTCATAGCACTGCAATATTCTCTACACCTCTGCTCAACCCTGTAAACCCTGCCTCATTTATCTCAAAATCCCCAGTGGTTACAGTGGATTACAATTACTTAGAAGGGATTCACTAAATGTTGAATGACTGACTGATAGAAGTTGTTTTGTCTGCAGGAAAAATAATACTTTAAAATTCTTGCCTAGCTAATTAGTAGTTAAAATGGGAATAGCAAGAAGAAAGGTTAATTTTGGGATCACTTAAATTTTTTTTTAGAAATTGTGAAGTTTTATTTGGGAAATCTAGTTCACATATATATTATGTATATAGCACTGTAGCAGCTTCACACTAATGCATCATTCACAGACACACACGCTGTATTGTGGAAATAACAGCAATCTCTGAGGGGGAAAGTAACTTACTAGAGCTCTTTCTAGAGCTAGCCTTAGAGCTTACTTAAAAACAAAACAGCAACAACAACAACAAAACAATTCCTTCTTTTCTGGGCCTCAGCACAGATTTCTGCTAAACTGAGCTCCTAGGATGGTAACACATCAGAGATAAAGGAAGGTGTCATTTGACAATTTGGCTGCTGCTGATGACACAATCATCTCTCTCATGAAAAAAAATCATCTCCATGGGAGGGCTGCCTGTCAGAGCAAAAGGATAGGAAGTCCAGAGAACTGGTTGCTAGGCTTTCTTTGCAGGAAAGCACGCTATTTTTTTTTTTCCTGAGTGTGAGAAAAATGCAACCTATTTTTTCTGACTGAGATAATATTAGGAAAGGGGAAGTTGAAAATCAGAAACACAAATCTTGTGGAGCACAAGGACTGTAAAGTCACTGGGAGAAGAATCCTTTACCCTTTATATATTCAGGACCTAATACACAGCCTGACACTAGCAGATGCTGGGTAAATAGTTGTTTAGTAAGTATTTAAGTGAATGGCTCCTAAACTATAAAATTATCCCCTTATCCTTCCTTAACAATTATTTAATTATTATAAAAAATAATATTTCCAGTATTTTCAAAATTACAAAAATAAAGAGAATGAAAGAAAACTCATTATAATCTCCTTGCAAAGGTAAAATTAGGTTTTAACTATTTTCCACTAGTAATTTTTATGTATGTACATGTGTTGGTATTTGTATGTGTGTACATAGATATACACAAATATATGTAATGTTATATAAACAATCTTTCTAATATTTTCATTCATATTGCAAATGTTTTAATATTATTAAATATTTCTTGAGAATGACTTATATGTGCTGCAAAAAATATTAATGTATTAACATTTAACTATTCAGCCCCATTTTTAGATAATTGTTTTCTAAATAGTTGCCATTTAAAAAAAAAAAAAAAGAGTTACTTAAGTCAAAGGACATTAGTAGTTAACTATTTTGGTATACTTTTCCAAAATTATTTTCCAGGCAGAATTTCACCTAAAACCATAACTAACATTATATTGCATTATATTATAGTTTAAATTTTTTTCAAATTAGGACTCAGAAAAACATTTTTTCATTGTTATTTTAACCTTTTTTCATAACTAAAAAGATCAGACATTTTATTTGTTTTTATTATTTTTGATTTCTTATGTTTCTCCTTTGGTGAATTTCTATGTCCTTTAATACATTATTTTCTACTGAGGTGATAGTTTATTTCTTCCTTGACACCAGTTTTTAAAAGTATTTTAAAAGTATTGATCTGTAGTCTACAAATAATTTCTCATTCATTTTTTAAAAAGTTATTTTATGATGACTCATGAAAGACAGGTTTTAGATAATTTTCCCATCCTGGAGTCTATAAATATTAATTTATAGTTTATTGTAGTTGAGTTACTAGATATGTTAGTTTTCTGTTGCTGTGACAAAATACCTGAGATAATCAACTCAAAAGGAGGAAAGATTTATTTTTATTCCCAGTTTCAGCCACAGTTGGATGACTCTGTTGGTTTTAGCCCTGTGGGGAAATAGGATATCATGGTGGGGAGTAGGTGACATAGCAGAGTTGCTGACCTCATGGTGTCCAGGAAGCAGGCAGAGTTTTCTTGTATAACCAGGCCCTTCCCTTGAAACCCATTAAGTTATCAATTCGTACATTCATGAGGTCAGAGCCCTCATGATTCAATCATCACCCAAAGGCTCCACCCCTGAATACTGATGCACCCCTGAACACTGCTGCACTGGGTGTACTGGGGATTGAATTCAGGAGCACCCTTCAACACATGAGCCTTTGGGGGACATTGAAGACCCAAACCATAACACTCGAACCATTTATTTTGGTTAATCTTAAGGACATCACTATGTCATTTGGATTTCAGCTTATTTTTTTCCCATATACTTAACTAATTGTTCCAGATCATGTATTTCTCTTTTTACATACTGATTTATGATAAAAATTTAACTGTATATTAAATTTTTTCTATATGTGAATCAGTGTCTAAAATGTTTATTAACTCCATTGATTAAACTGTCATTTTTTGCCCTGGATACCTAGCATCTTGATAGCTGAAACTTTATTGTAAATTTTATTATCTTATAAGATAAATCTCTTATCAATACCCTTTCCATTTTATTTATAGTATCTTTTAGGAATTCTTTCACCATTGAAAACTATGTATTTTTGAACTTGAGCTGTATTATCACTTTGTCAAGTAAAATTTAGAAGAACCCTTTAAAAAAAAAAACTTTTATTGGAGTTACATTAAACCTTTAAAATCATTTGAGAAGAATTAAAGACTTACCTTTATAATATTTGATATTATCATTCAGGAACATTGTTTATTTGATTAATGATTTTTTGAATTTCTGACTTTTTTAAAACAAAATTTTATTCTGGGGATTGAATCCAGGGACACTTTAACACTGAGCCAAATCTTCAGACCTGAGATTTTTTTTTTTTTTTTTTTTTTTTTTAAGACTGGGTTTTGCTAAGTTGCTGAGGGTGTCACTAAATTGCTGAGGCTGAATTCAAACTTGCAATCCTCTTGCCTCAGCCTCCTATCATTGGGATTACAAGTGTTTACCACTGCTCCCATTGTGTGTAGTTATATTTGATAATATAAAATTAAAAAATTTCACCATGATTTTCACAAGATTATCATTGGTGTAAAAAGAAACTACCCAGGCTTTTTTTAAAAAATATTTTTTAGTTACACATGGATGCAATATCTTTATTTTGTTTATTTCTTTTTATGTGGGGCTGAGGATCAAACCCAGTGTCTCCCATGTGCTAGGCAGACACTCTGCTACTCAGCCACAACCCAGCCCCTACCCCATATTTTTTTAATTTTTTTTTTTTTTTTTTTTTTGAGATAGGGACTCACTAAGTTGTTCAGGGCTTTGCTAAGTTGCTGAGACTGGCTTTGAACTTGTGATCCTTCTGCCTAAACTTCTGAGCCACTGGGATTATAGGCATTGCTCCAAGCTTGATATTTTGTACTTATGCTTATATCTTGATATTTTTCTAACTTCTTATTGTTCTAATAATTTTTATTAAAAATCCTGGGCTTTCTAGATCAACAAACTGGTAATTTGTGAAATATTTTTCTCTTTCTATATCTTTAACTCTTTGTATCACAACTTTACAAAGTAATATTAAGTAATAATGAAGACATTAAGGATAATTAGTTTTATTCCTGAATTTTAAAGGAAATCTTTCTAGTGTCCAACCTTCAGAATGTTCCTAATATTAAGGGAATTTCCTCCCTTCCTATTTTCCAGACTTTCTTCAAGAATAAATATAAATTTTATGAGATTATTTGAGGGCATCTGCAGAAATTATTATGTTGCTTTTCCCTTTTGATTTATTACCATGGGACAATATTAGTAAGTGAACTATTAATAAGTAAATCTTGATAATCTAAGAATAAAATTGCATAATGTTCTAGAAATAATATCTTCAAATATTTACTATAGTGTTTTTATTGGTTTGATTTTTACATCTATCTCTGAAATCCCCTTGTGAAAATTGTACTTGACCACCCGTTTCCTATATTACAGATACCCCTTACCAAACATCCTTCTTATTTTTTTAAGTGAAACCACCTAGCATACTATGTAACTAGAATAAAATCTCCCTAAGATTGCATGTCTTTGTTTTATTTAATAATAATTCATTCTAAAGTTGTAGAAGTATGTTTAATGTATTTCTTTAGGAACAATGGTATCTCCAATAAACTCAAGGATATTTCTTTTATTGACTATAATTTCCTTATACCATTCCAAATCCTTAGTAGAAATCTTTTGGCTAAAATAATCTTAATGGTACTTGTAGCTATGAAGGAAGAAGAAAGAGTCCATTGCAAGAGTTAATGCAGACCCAGAAACAAAGAAAACCTATCAGGAGAAGACTGTGATGTTGAAGTAAGATTCATGATGGACTCATCAAAACATAAGCCCTCTTTGGAAATCGAAATGGCAGAGGTAGGTGTACTTCATATAGTGTGCATGGCTTCTTGAACTGTCTTATCTGGATATTATGCAAAGGTAAGACTTAAAAGATGGAGAATTTGGGAAGTACTAGATCACAGATGCTTGAATATCTACAGTTCCCAGAGTTAGAATAAACCTATTCTAAGTGAATATGGTAAGAATCTTCTAAGGTAGGACACAGTAATTCCCACTTCCTAATATTCTTGCCTACGTGTAAAGCCCCACTTTTGATTTTGGCTAGGTTAGTGATTTGCTTTTAGCAAATAAAGTGCAGCAGAGATGATAGGACATCGCTTCCAAGACTAGGTTACAAAAAGACCCTGTGTCCTATTTCTCTTGGCATTTTGGACTCTCTGATTAGCTTGCTGTGAGGAAAGCCAGCTGCCAGGATATTGTGTTCAATAGCAAGGAATTGAGGCTGCTCTCTAAGTCAGTAGCCAGGAAGAAACCAAGGCCCCAGGTCAACAGGCTATAAGGTATGGAAGTATGCAAACAATTCCCTGAGTGAGATTGAAGGAGGACTTCTCTCCCAGTCAAGCCTTCAGAATTATAAAGATTTTTATTTTCATAATTTTTATTTCTCATAAAAATTTTTATTTTTTTAAGTTTCATGCATGTAAGTTTTTATAAAAAAAACTCATTTTATAATTTTTATTTATCATAAAGTTGTAATTAAGCTCTGAATTATAGCTTAATTACAACTTTATGAGAAACTTTGATCCAGAGATAGCTAGCCAAGCCATAACTGAATTCCTGACTCACAGAGACTGTGATAAATATTTTTTGTTTCAAGTTGCTAAGTTTTGGGGAAATTTTTTATGTACCAACAAAGAATTAATTCACTGGAAAAAAATAATGAAGTATATGTCACAGATAGTTGATTATTTTGGGTAGGGACTCTAGTTTGGGACTCGGCCATGGAATAAGATATTTAATAGAGTCATAGTGTAGGAAATACAATGATACGTTCAAGAATGTATCATGGTATAAAGCATCCTGCCGCATAATATTATACCAAAACATCCACTTTCATGATTCTACTTGAGTCCTCATATACAGATGCTGACCTGTCTTAGAAAAGGCGATACAATATCTCTGATGGAGCCAAGCAAAGACAACACTTTTCCTTTTTCACTTCCCAATGACCCAACCTGAAAACTTTGAAAGTGACATAGAAATATTTGCAAAAAAATCTGGCAGATCCCAAGTAAAGCCACCCATGTAAATGATCCTTAAGTAGCCTGTTTCACATATCAAAGGCTGCAGGGAAGCCACTCTTCTTATACATCTCCTGCTCCAACCACACATAACAGTCTACTCATTAGTAAGTCTCTTCTGTATGCTTTTAAGGAATTTAGTTCCCAGGCTTCAACATAGCTGAGGCATAGAGAGACAGATGATGGACTTGTATTCAGAGATATCAAACAGATAGCATGAAAGAGCAGCAGCAGTGAAAGCAATGAAGTCTTCTTACTCCTATCAGTGTTCTTTTACTGATAGAGCCATGAACTGTTAAACACATTCACAATGTTTTCCACCTTTATATTTGCCTTGTTATAATCATTAAAATTAATCAATCTCCAAATACACAATGTCCAATGTTCTTTTCTATTTTAAGATGTAATTTTATTTAATATTGACATTGCACGTGCATTTCTAGAACCTGCCTGCAGCAGTGACTTGGCCAATCAGATACTGTGGTATCCTGGTTAATAAAGTAGTCTCTAAGCAGACTTCCTGCATTTGAACCAACCATGGCTCTCCTCCTTACGGGCTTTGTTACCTTGGGCAAATGACTTAATGTCTTCCAGGCTTCAGTGTCCCTACTTACTTATAGCATTATTTTGAGGAATCAATGAATTAATGCTTGTTAAGTGCTTAGAACAGCAATAGCTCCCCAAATGGTCTCCTTCTGTTTAGCTCTTAGTTCTGCAATAAAAAACCGGTTCTGCTGGAGGAAGGTAGAAATGATAGTGAACAAGAAAAGAAACTTTAAACTTTTCCAGTGCTGAGATGTTCCTTTTGCCTCAGGAGTCATCCTGACCCACAAAGAGTGTTAATGGTGTGACATTAGGCTACTTTGAAAATCCCACATTAATATTAATACTCGTGGGACAGTCTCTGGAGGCCCATACTTGGACTTGCTTACACCCTAGCCCTTCTTGGTCTTAATTCATGCATATTCACTCAGATAGGTATGACTTACACTAGGAGAAAATTGGCTTATTGGGCCATTATTATTTTTTTTAAGAGAGAGAGAGAATTTTAATATTTATTTTTTAGTTTTCCGCGGACACAACATCTTTGTTTGTATGTGGTGCTGAGGATCGAACCCCGGCCGCACGCATGCCAGGCGAGCGCGCTACCGCTTGAGCCACATCCCCAGCCCGGGCCATTATTTTTTTATCTTATGTTTTCTTTTGAAAAACAAATGATTGATTCTCTTGCCCCGCTAGAAGCAGAGAAAATCATAAACTTAAAACAACTATCTGCATAAAAACCTTTCCAGACAACAGTCCTACTGACAGAACATCATATATTTGGGCTAGAAAGCCAAATTTGCTTATTTGCTGTCCCTTAATAATCTAGAAAAAAAGCTGATACTGGTAGCTTTCCCATGATTATCTTTCCTAAAGTGTCAACAGTGAAGAGTCTTCCTGCCGCCACCCCCCCATCACCACCAGGAAGAAAAAATGAAGGGCTAATGACTGGCAAGCTAGAGGCAAGAGGTCCACCCATACTGGTTCTCTGGGATAGATTCTATAACTTGGAGAAAGGCTTCTGGTTCCAGAGGTTGGCCTGGGGATTCTACAAGCCATAAAGTTCTCCCTGCCTCTCACTAGACAAATCAACACATACAAGCACACACTCAAAGCATCTGTCTGAGATATCTTGTGGACACATATACTTCTCACATATACTCACACTTCAGTACACTTACATGCATTTGGATGTATGATGTCACTGGGTTCAAGCTGTTAAGAATAAGAGATCATGAAAGTGTCAGAAAAAGGAGCTTTCTGACTGAATGCTATCAAAGCAAAACTAAGTCACAGAGCTCTTGTTAAGCCTTCAGTGGGATTTCCAAGGGTAAAGTGCCAGACCAGTAATAGCTCCCTGGAAGTGTTTAATATTTATCTTTAAATCCAGTTCCTTAAAGTCTGATGATTTAGGGTACTGAATTTTATCTGGCTCTGAAATAATAAAAGAGGAAGATAAATTTCAGCCAACCAATCAGCATGCACCAATTGATCAGGCAGTACCCGTGGATAGAGAGGTGATTGACACACTATTTCTACCTGGGGACATATAATAGGGGAGATAAGACTAACATACATGAAACAGCCTAACCCAAGATTGGTGTTAGACCATCCATGCCTGAAAGGACCTTGTTTTGTGAAAAATTCATTTTGCCAATGAGACACATATATCAGGGAATGTTAAGTAACCTTCTTATGGTCATACAACCAGATAATAGATCAATTCTTCTAGATAGAATTACTCTCTCTGTCCATTTACATTAATTTGTAACTTTATAAAAACTTTAATGTGGCCCTATGTTTCATTTGGCCGGACCCACATGTCCCTTCTCCATGATTGTGAGTTCCCAGAGGTAAGAAATTGATCTGGCATTTTTCTAGAGCCAAGAGTCACTGAAGTCATAATTATGAAGGAGCTCAATTTATCAACCTAAATGGTGTGAAAGAGGCAAATACAATAATCTAGGCAAATTTTTTCTTGGTCCTGGGCTTAATCAAATATGATAGGTAGCACAGCTAGTAAAAATCTTAACCTTGGATACAAATTTAAGATAAGGCATTTCAAACTTGGCATAAAAATCAGAGACCTGTTTGCAAGCCCTTCTGTTTTCTTTTCCATATTAACCTCAGTTTTTGTATAATTTTACATATGAGGGCAGTGCATTTTCATTTCAACCAGTAAGAAAAGGTCAGGTTCCTCAGGTGCTTTTTGCTCTTCATATTCACAGACAAAATTGTTGGAAGGTTTTGATGTAGCTCTCTCCTAAGGGTTTTTGAAAATTATACCAGGTCATTCAATCATCAAACATTTATTTCAACAAACATTTAAAAAATATTCTGCTCTTTGCCAAATACTAGGCAAGTTGTCAACCTCAACTTAGCTGTTAAACTAATGAACAATTACTCTAAACCCAGGTGGCAGTGGGGAGGCAGGGAATCAGCATGGCCGTTGCATGATTTTCTGGGACTGCTGCAACAAGTTACCACAAACCTGGTGGTTTAAGCAACAATTTATTCTCTCAGAGTTCTGGAGGCTAGAACTCTGAAATCAAGGTGTCAGCAGGGCCATGTTTCTCCTAAAGACCCTAGGAAAAAATCTTCTTTGCCTCTTCTTAGTTTCTGATGGCTCCTGGCAATTTCTTAGGATTCCTTGGCTTATAACTGTAGCATTGTAATTTCTGTTTTTTTCTTCTTATATCTCTCTGTGATCTGTCTTCTTTCTGTAAGGACACTCGTCACTGGATACAGAGCCCACCCTAAGTGGAGGCTGACTTTATCTCTAGATTCTTAAATAATTATATCTGCACACATCCTACTTCGAAATAAGGTTTTATTGTGAGGTTCCAGGTGGCATGAATTTGAATGGGGGGGCAATGTTCAACCCATTGCTAGTTGAGTCTGTGTTGATAAGATTGACAGTAAAAAGATAACAATGGAGGGAAACTATTTGTTCTGCATGGGTGATTTCCTCCCATCTGGCTGTTGGTTCTTCACAGTTCTATTCCTTCTCCTGCATTCATCTAGATCTAAAATGGTCACTTGGATTCTATCTCCTGATGAGCATGATTCTTTGACTGGTTCTTGTGTGTCTGTGATGCTCCTGACCTATGTGGATCTGAGTGTTGCCCTTAATTATCTACCTTCTTTTATTTAGCAAATATTCACTAGATCCTTCTTATGTGTCAGGCACCATCTTAGATGTTGGGTTCTCACGTGATGAGCATGACAGGCAAGTTCCTACCCTCATGGAGTAAACACCCTAGTTGGTAGAAGGAATGGGGGATGAGAATAAATAAATAAATAAATAAGCAAATAGATACTCAGTATCCAGAACAGTTTCTAACACAAAGTAGATATTCAATAGTTATATTCAATAGAATTAACAAGATAGTTTCTGATAGTAACATGGGATATGAAGGAAAAGGATTGATGTGAAGTTGAGCGTTAAGGTATGGCTAAGATGGAAGGCTTCTTGAAAAGGTGATGATATGTGACAACTAACATGTGAAGAAAAGGAAGGAGCCAGCTGAGGAGATGTGTCTAAGTTAAGGAAAGAGCAAATGAAACATCAGTGAATCGGTAACCAGCTGATTATATTTGGGAACAGAAAGAGAATAATGTAGTGAGACAACCAAGCAAGGGAGAGAGTAGTACAGCTGGTGTGAGAAAGGCTAAGGAGAGCTCAGTTATGCTGAACACTACAGATCACACAAAGGAGCTTGGGTTCGATTTCCAGTGAGATTAGAAACCATTTGAGGTTTAAGCAGTGAATTAATGTGATTTAAGCCATGAATTAAAAGATCACCAGGGCTGCTTTGAGGAGAAAGGATTGTAGGAGGCAAGAATGGAAGAAAAAAGTATATAAGTTAGCATGTATTAGCACATACACAAGTTGTAGGTGTAAAGATATTGACTTATGGTGAATCTGGAAAGGACTGGGTTGGACAAAGCTGCAGGGTTGGTCTGGTCCCAGAGAAACTCATACATTAGCTTAAACATGCTGAATAAATAGTATTCTTTCCCAGGTCTGCCACAATGTGAAAAAGACTGGAAAGCACTGCTCTAATGAATGAATCTTTTTCATCCTTTATGACTATCTTTTTTTTTGGGGGGGGGGATTGAACACAGTGGGCTCAAGGGTGCTTAATCACTGAATAACATCCCCAGCCCTTCTATTTTTTATTTTGAGACAGTCTTGCTGAGATGCTCAGTGCCTCATTAAGTTGCTGAGGCTGGCTTTGAACTTGTCGTCCTCCTGCTTCAGCCTTCTGAGTTGCTGGGATACAGCTATAGGCATGTCCCATCACACCCAATCCATCATGCTTCTTTTATACACCAAGTTTGAAGAATTTACCATTGTGGTTACCAGCCTTCAAGATAACCTCTACTGATTCCTACACATTGGCATTCACATCCTTGTGTATTCTCCTCCACATAGTGTCAGAGCCTCATTTGGGTAACTCACAGAACATAACAGAAGAGATGGCCTATCACTTCTAATATTAAAACAACATGGCTTATGTCTGGTGTTCTTTCTCTCTCTCCTTCTCTCTCAACCCCCTCTTTCCATTCATGTTCATGTATTCAAATAGCATTTTTTTTTTTTTTTTTAGAATACTCAGGTATTCCTCAAGTGGAGAGGTTGCCTGGTTAAAAAAAAAAAAAAAAAGAACAACAACAACAAAAACTCAGCCAGTAAGTGCTCTTGAAAGCAGCCCCAGACATCCTTAATCAGAACTATCCACCTAAGCTTGTTCTAGATTCCTGACACTTAGAGATGGTGAAATAATATGCTTGTTGTTCTAAGTTTCTCAGTTTTTCGTGTAATTTGTTTCATGGAACTAGATAATAAATGCATTCCCTTTTTGAGTCCTGCTCTCACAAGGTAGAAACTGGAGACTCTATTAACCTCCCTCGCAGTTAGGGCAAAGGCAAATGACCTGAGCTAAGTGCCAATCTGACCCAACTGACTGAGACTTCTAATCGATGGGGGCCAGGGTGGGAAACATGAAGGAAAGGATACTACAAAGAGTACATTTTGGTGAAAGTAGTGGAGGGAGGTTCAGCTTTCAGAGGAGGCACAGTTGCTAGTGGTGAATATCATACCAGCCTCTGTCCTGGTGAACTGCTGTGCCTGTCCCAGCAATGGTGGATTTGTGGAAGTCATCACTGTTGTCTGCTGGTGAAGTGTGGATATCATTCCCAACTGCCTGGCCTTCAAGTATTCTTACTCCAGGATGTTCTTTTATATATTTTGCTTAGACTATATAAGTTTAAGGGGCTCTGTTGTTGACAACTAGGAACTCTGACATATAAGCCTTCAAAGGTAAGTAACAGCTGAACCTATTGGAACATGTCTGTAATCCCAGTGACTTGGGAGGCTGAGGCAGGAGGATTCCAAATTTGAGGCCTGCTGCAGCTAGGTCCTAAGCAACTTAGGAAGACCCTGTCTTAAAATAAAATATTTAAAAAGGGATGGGGATATGGCTCAGTGGTTAAGAATCCTTTGGTTCAATCCCCAGTACCTAAGGGTGAGTAACAGAAAATACTGCCTCAGAGTAGCTCAAATAAATGGAAATTAATGCATTTTCATAACAAGAAGTATGGAGGAAGGAGATGGCAAAGGTGTGCCATCAAGACTCAGGCTCCATTTTGCAAGAGTGGTGTCCTATGTGCACTTGTTTTATCCTCCCTGGTTGGTTACAGTTTTTGGCAGTTCCAAGCACAGCATTAGATTAGACATGACAGTGTCCAAAAGTAAAAAGATCACCTGAGGAGGTCTGAGGAGTTCTTGGAGAGGGGTCCCCAATTCAGGACCAGTGGGATTTTTGACAATCATCACAGAAATGAATTCAAGGATGTGTCAATTAGAGGTGCAGATAGATTTATTTAGGAAAGCAGAGACACATTTGAGGGAGAGTGTTGGTTATCTGCTGAGAGTGAGAAGTCTTGTTCTGGGGTTCTACTATTTATAGAGGGACAGTAGCTAGAGGCTCTATTAGAGGTGGAGTCAGAACAGAGTTATGCAATTTCTTTCCAGTTTTTCTAGGGTTGCACATTGCCCTCAGAGCATGTTAACTTTTGGAGCCAAGGGCACAAGATGAATTCCTCACTCAGTTGCTTGTTTCGCATTCCAATGGTTCTTGGGCCTTTTCTGCACTTCAGTGGTTCACTGGAATTTCCTAAATTCCAAGGATTCACAGGCACTTTTCTTTTGTGATTCAGTACACCTCTGCCCCACCCATCCCCAAATTCCTATCTCAGAAGGAGACTCTATATTCCTTTTGTCCCTTTTTTAGCTCAGGAATATTTCTCAAGAGCCCTCTACAGATTTTCCTTCATGTCCTGCTGGCTATAATTTGGTCAGATGCTCCTTCCTAAACCAGTCATAGGTAAGGAAAATGGTATTACAGTTGCCTCCGATATATTAGTTTCAACCACCAGGATCAGGGGAAGGAGCCAGACCCCCTTAAAGACCTGGCCAGGTGGAAGAAAGTAGCTATTGAAAATATTATTAGGAGCTTAATAGATACTGAAGATTAATAGATGCTGAGTAAGCAACTGATATGTCTCCATAAGATATTACTAGAGGGTCCAGGCAAAGGTGACAGTAGTAATGGAGTGAGAACAGGGAGAAGAAGCAGATTAGGCATATATTATTTGCCAAAAATCTGGTGAATTATATTAGGAGGAAGGAAGGGAAAGGGATAAAGGTAATAATGCATTTAATTCAGACCTGGGCAATTAAATGAATAACACTTAAATAAGGAGGCATGGTTAAGAAACATGTTGAGGTGAAGGTGAAGTTATACCTTTAAATGGTTGCCACATAGGCAGCTCAATGTATGAATGCTAACAAGATTTCCCCTGATGAGTAAGAGAGGAATAGAGGTCCTCTATCGGGCACCCCAACAGTTGGAGGTTCAGGTAGAAAAGAAACTAGTAAAAGACAATGTTAAGACGGATTCCTGAAAAGAAGAAAACCAAGGCAGTTCTCAGAGGTCAAAGAGATGGCCAAGTAGTTGTTCCTAAACCTCCCTCCCCACTTCCCAAGCTCTCCACACTTCCCAAGCTCTCCCCCCTGCCCAAGCTACTCCACCCTAAATGTCTGTGTTTGTAAGTAACAACTACCTTCTTCATTTTAATTTGCATCTGTGTTCAAAGGCTCATAAAATAGATTTACTTCAAGTGAGTGTAAGTTCAAATTGAGCCTAAAAATCTCTGGAGACTGAAGAAAAATAGGAACATAATTGAAAAGAAAAGGAAAAACCAACACTTTCGAAAACCTGTCTACATTTTCTTCCTTGAATAATATTTGCAAGACATTTTCCTCATAAATGTCATGGCAAAGGCTTAAAAAAAAAACCACAAAATAAGCTTTGAGTGTATTTTTTAATATAAACTTTGAACATATCTTTTAATATTGCAAGCATTTTAGAACAAAAAATGAACAAGACTATCTCTTACTATTTTATTCAGGTAATACACTTTAAGCAGTTCACAAATATCCTTATGTTGCTTTAAATAGAACTGTTTCAAGTAGGACAAATGATATATTATGATCCTGTTTTTTAGATCTAAAATAAAAATTAAGGCATGTGCTTTTATTCTAATGAATGGAGGCTAAAGTTATAGTTTAAAAGGTACATCTCTTCCTCTAATTAAATCCTCAAAATCAGGCAGCCATCTACAGTTCATTAAAGTTCATAGTTTGCATAAAACCTTTATTATCTGAACTTTATGAGTTTCCTTCCTTTCAACACCCCACACTATCTAAAAAGAGGTCTAAATTCAGAAGACCCCGCAAAAAATGCAAAATAAGCCCTCACCAAGGCATACTGCTGTGCCTTGGTGAACCTGAAGGATTCTAACTGTCCTTGGAAACAAATGTTCTCCATAGGAAATAAAATGGTTCAAAGGGAGGAAAAAAAAAAAAAAAAAGCTTCCTAGGTGCAGGGGTACATCATGCTATAGGATGCTACTCTAGTGGCAGAGGCAGGAGAATGAAAAAGTCTATGCCAGCAGATGTAATTCAGTAGTAGACTACTTACCTGGCATGTGTAAGACCCTGGGTTTCATCCCCAGACTACGCGGCAATGCCCCACCCCCCCACAAACAAAAGAAAGAAAGAAAAGAATAGCTTATCTGCTACATCCACTTGCATCCAGGGATGTTATTTTGTTATTTATACTGGCCAAACCCAGAAAAGTGTACTCTTTCCCAACTAGATAAACATACACACAGCACATAGTTTAGAGATTCCTAAGAAAAGAAGAGGAAAGAAACTTAGTATTGCCCAGGAAGAAGGAGAGAAAACATTTGTATGGCATCATTTATTTTGCAGTTACTGAATAAGAAGAAAATACATGTCCGGTTAGTGAAAAAGCTCTCTATAAAATCTGAACCTTGATGAGTTGCAGATGGAGAAATTAAGGTCTCTTTGTTGGAGGAAGGTAATTCTAGTGCATATGGACACAAGAGGCAGAAGTGCAGAAGGAAAGTAGCAAAAGGATATACACAAGAGAAAGTCAGTGGAGAGGATTCAGTTCCCAGGGGAATTGAGGATATTTTAGGTGGGACAGGATTAGCAAAATAATAGGAACACAGAGTGTTTTGCTAGTTGTTTGTAGTATACTCACCTGGGTTTTTAATGAATTATTTAGTAATATGCTGTATATAATTCATTTTAAAATGGTGATTTGATCTTCCTGCAAATGTCCAGGGGATCATAAAAATCTCCGAAACTATATATAAAACTTGAAAAATACTGCCAGACAAAATTCTGAGATTTATGGGGAGGAATATTGTTTGGCAGTTAAATTTCTTTCTCTGGAGTCTCCCTTATATGGATTTGAATCTCTGTATGACCTTGGGTAAGTTACTTAGGGTTTTGATGCTCAAATCTATACAATCAAGAAGGTAACAACAATAACTATTTCAAATGATTGTGGTAATGATTAAATTAAAAATACATTAAGCACAGCATACAGCACGAAATGCAGAGCAATTGACTAAGTGGATACACATGCCAGTCTGGAAAATAGGATACAAACATACATTGGTCAGACCCTGCCCATTATTATATACAGAAAACAAAACCAAGGCAAAGATTTGAGTGCATCCAGCAGGGCTGGAGAGGGCACAAGGCCAATACTACTCTTAATGGCCATTAGGGCTTATTCACCTCAGGATATGAGCTCTAGGCTGTCACCTGGTCCCACCTACAGAGGATGGTAAACACAGGGCATAGGAGTCATAGAAGCCCAACTCTACTACTGACCAATTATGTGAACTTGGGCAGGCTATTAAATTTCTGTGATTATGTTTCCTCCATTAAAAAATAGGGATGACTAATAATAATACCCTCCTTATAGGATTGTTATGGAGATTGTATGAGTTAATATATTTAGAGCATTTTTTAGAGTATCTGGCACATAGTATAAATTTTAAAAACTACAGTAAAATGAATTATAATGTAATGTTATAATAAATTACAAATAGACCTCTAGAGTTCCAAATTCTACTTTGCTTCCCAATAAAAGCTTTGCAGATTGAATTTATGGAAAGAAAATGAGAAAGAAGGAAATTAAGAGAAGGTAGTTAGAAGTAGAAAGGAAAAGGAAGAAAATTTGCAGTATGGATAACTCATAGTATAGCCAATACTAAGAGGATAAAGTTTGAATAATATTTGTGAAAAAATATTTAGAGAAAATGAAGTATAAATAAAGACTATTTTGATAAAAGATTTTGTAGTTAGAACAAATTAATGTAAGATATAAGAAAAAAAATACCCCCCCCCAAAATGTAAGATATAAGAAAAAGAAAGCTTAAATATGAAATTTAAGATCTATCACAAAAGTTATATGCATTTAGACATTTGATTAATATATTATTTGATTAAATGTGGCTTAAATACTTAGCAACTAACCTGAGTCTGGTTCTTTGGACAGGGTGCTGACTGCAACAAACATATGAGGTTTATATGGTCTTCTGCATAAGACTAAAGAGGCAAATATTGGATGTTTTTCTCTCTTCCCTCCCCATGTCCTTCTAGTCTTCTTTCTCTCTGTATTTAGAAAAAAAAGAAAAAAAATTGGGGGGGGGAGGGGGGTCAAAACCACTTATTACTAAGCAAAGGATCAAGAAAGGCTTCCTGAAACTCTCAAATATTTAATACTCATATTCTCATCCATGAATGTGCACATTAATAACCAGGCACCTGGAGCCAGACATGGTGGCACATGCCTGTGACTTGGGAGGCTGAAGCAGGAGGATGGTGAGTTCAATGCTAGTGTCAGCAATTTAGTGAGGTTGTAAGCAACTTAGTTGTCTCATAATAAAAACATAAAATAGGACTGAGGATGTGGCTCAGGGGTTGAGTGCCCCTGGGTTCAATCCCTGGTACCAAAACCAAAACAAAACAAATAAACAAAAAAAAAAAAAAAAAAACCCAGGCACCTGAGTATGGGTCAAGCTGCACTGGTTTTCAGCACTGGGGAGGGAAGCTTGCTACAGAAGGTAAGGAAGTGTGTTAGTTATTTAGAATCTTTATTGGGCTTGGGTTGTAGCTTAGTGGTAGCAAGTGCTTGCTTGCCTAGCACACGTGAGGCACTGGGTTCATCCTCAGTGCCATGTAAAAATAAATAAATAAAATAAAGCTATTGTGTTAAAAATAAAAATAAAGAGAATCTTTCTTTCCCTTTCATCTCTTAAGTTAGTTGGAACCATGTCCACTTGTGTCATAGTCTAGCTGATCTAGATGTCATTAATCTTATACAGAGTGACTGCAACTCAGACCTGTCCAGGATGAGGGGCATTAGCTACTTTGAAAGGCAGCTTCAGGGATTTAAAAAAAAAAAAAATGTTTAGAAAAACTGATCTGCCCAGAAGCTCAGGAGATTGAGGCAGGAGAATCACAAGTTCAAGGCCAGCCTCAGTAATAAAAAGGGCTGGGAATGTAGCTCAGCAGTAAGTACCTCTGAGTTTGATCCTCAGTAAGTAGCCCCACCAGCCAAAAATTCATCAGGTAGGGGAAGATGCACAGATCCAGGGTTTTCTCAGTCTCAGCAAAAATCTGACCTCTGCTTTCTACTCTAACCTTATTCTGAACAGCATCTACTAAGACATAGCAAAGTAGTACGTGACCTCTGACCTGGAACATTGCCTTCTGTCCTTCAGTGTACTCCTCAATACTAAATGCTAAAACTAATAAATCTATACTTTCTTTAAAGTGAAAGAAATGGGAGTTATAACTTGTAGTTGTCAATCATAAAGCCAGGAAGGAAATCACACAGTTTTAGGAAAGAGGAATAAAGAATTTGAACATACCAAAACAATCTGCTCCTTGGGATAATGGTTCAGTGATAATAGTCACATGGACAAAGTGGTGCTACTCAATTCCCAATTTTTTTTTTTCATTTCTTCTCAAGAAAAATTCACTCCAAAGAGAGAGAGATAGAGATAGAGATATTGCTTAGAATAGAACAATGCAAAAAAAAAAAAAAAAAAAAAAAAGCTTTTTTTTTTTTTCACTCCAAACAGGAAAGGATGAAATTGATAATCAAGACAATAAAGTGTGATTGTGACAGAACATGAGCTCTAAGTTACCTCTAATCTCTTGGTCCAGGTGAATTGTTCTTTAAGCTCTGAAGCAAAGTGTGAGGATGAATAAATACCTCTTTTGGATAATTAAGCAGAAGGTTTGTGAGCATGTCAATGGAGTGCTAATCACTAGGAAATATCACGGGTTCACTGAGAACCAGTTGTGCCACTTGAATTTTATTTTCTTTTGTTAGAGGCAAGGAATTCTATCAACCAAAATGATGATTTTTTAGGAAGTTCTGCCATTAGTAATTCCAAACTATTTCCCAAGTACAGAATCTATGTTTTGGACGTGGGATGTAGTCTGAAACACTTATGGGATTTCATCCACTGCTTGTTGAGGTACTGTCATCCAAACAGCAAGGCAGAAACTTGAGGCACAAAGAGAGCAGGACATACTGCATGCCACCTGTTGAATGACTACACCAGGAGGTTGGGGTTCAGCTCAGGTGCCACATTTTGGAAAGAATTACATAAAGAAGACAATGAACAAGATGATGAGAAGACTTGGAGCAATGTCAAACAAGTAGTTATTGGGTATTTTTATCCTGGAGGTAATCCAAAGCGGTAGTATGATATAGAAAACATAGGCTTTGGGGCCAAGCAAACTTGAAACTGAGTCCTGGCTGTCAACAATAAGCTGTGGGATCTTAGGGGCAGCTATCAAATCTCTCTGAACTTGTTTCTTCCTCTGCAAAAATGGAGAAATAATGTGTGTGACCACGTTGGATGATCAGGAGGAAATGCAGTAATATATATAAAATACATGGTATATAACAATATAACAAATGCCCAATAATTATCTGTTTCAATAATTAATATTATTGCCAAGAGGACATCACAGCTGACTTTAAATGTCCTTTTCCAAAGGCTCTTTTGCTCAGCATATAAACTGTAAGTTCTCAAACTTCATGGTTCAAAAGCATTACCAGGAATCATACCCATGGTTTAGTCGTTCTGTGCTGCTGAAACAGAATACTTGAGGTTGAATAATTTATAATGAACAGAAATTTATTTTCTCACAGTTCTGGAGGCAGTAAGTCCAAGATCAAAGTGATAGCTGATTCAGCTTCTAAAGGGGGCTCACTTTCTGGCTGGCAGACAACTGCTTTCTCTGTTCTTGCATTTGAAGAGAGAAAGCAAACACTGATGATTCTTCTCAAAGTACACTCATCCTATTGGATCAGGGCTTCTCTCTCATGACCACATTTATCTTTAAATACATCCTTAATGGCCATATTTCCAAATATAGTCACATTGGGAGTTAGGACTTAAACATAAGAATTTGAGGGGGGACACAATTCAGTTTATAGCAATATCTCTTACCTCTCTTATGATGTTTTCTCCACATTGACTCTCATTCTTTGGGATGTTTCTCCAGCAGGATTTCCTGCAAAAGTTTCAAGACCTCTTAAGCCCTAGACCTCTTCCATCCATTCTGTTGATTATAGTAAGTCACAAGGCCTGCCCAGATTCGGGGAGAAGGGGAAAATATATATGTATTTTTAATGTATACACATATATGTATATACACACATGTATATATATTAATAAACGTATATGCACACATATAAACTTTGATGTGTACAGTGTTTATAAAGTCTACAGAAGTGTACAGTAATATCCAGTAGATAACTTCTTGATGGGAGGAATAGTGAAGTCACATTGTTCAAGGCCATGTGAAATGGGATAGATGCCTGTAACTATCTTTGGAGACAATGTACCAATTTGTCCTTGAGCAAATTATTTAACCACATGACTTTACTTCATCTGTAAAGTAGGAAATAGTCATGTGTTGCTTGATGATGAGAAATGCAACCTTAGGTGATTTTGTTGTTTGACCATCTGAGTGTACTTACACGAACCGAAGTGCTCTGGCCTACTGCTTACCTTGGCTTCATGGTATGGCCTATTGCTCCTACAAACCTGTATAACATATTTCTGTACTGAATTTGTAGGCAATTGTAACACAATGGCAAGTATTTGTGTAACTAACTATAGGAAAGGTAAAATAAAACTATGGAGAAAAAGATTTTAAAAATGGCATACTTGCACAGGGCACTTACCATGGATGGAACTTTTAGGACTGGAAGTTGCTCTGGGTGAGTCTGTGAGTGAGTGGTGAGTGAATGTGAAAGCCTAGGACATTACTGTATACCACTGTAGACTTTATAAACACTGTACACACAGGCCACACTAAATTTATAATTTTTTCTTCAGTAGTAAACTAACCTTAGCTTACTGTACCATTTTTACTTTGTAAGCTTTTTATTAAATTTTTTTTTACTATATAAAATTTAAAACACAAATTGTAAAAGTTTATGAAAATATTTATATCCTTATCCTACTGATTTTTTTCTATTTAAAAAATTTAACTTTTTTTGTTAAAAATTAAGATACAAACACACTCTTTAGCCTAGGTCTACACAGGGTCAAGGTCATCAATATCACTGTCTTCTATCTCCGTGTCTTGCCCACTGGAAGGTTTTCAGGAGCAATAACATACATGGAATTGTGATCTCCTATAGCAACAATGCTTTCTTCTGGAACACCTCCTGAAGGGCCTTCCTGAGGCTATTTTAAGTTAACTTTTCTTTTTTTATAAGTATAAGGAATACACTCTAAAATAATGATAAACCATATAGTGTAGTAAATACATAAATTAGTAAAAATAGTTTGTTATTATCAAGTGCTGTGTTCTGTTCATAATTGTATTACTATACTTTTATATGACTGGCAACGCAGTGGTTTGTTTACACCAGCATGTCCATAAACGTGTGAGTTATGCATTGGGCTATAACATTATGACAGCAAAGATATCACTGGGTGATAGGAATCTTTCAGCTTCATTATAATCATACATGTGGTCCATTATCTACCAAAACTTTGTTATGTGGCTCATGACTGTAAAACATTCACCACTTTGGGATGTTGTGAGTAATAGATTAAGAAAATGTGTTCAGCACCTAGTACATTGTAGTAGACACATAATACTAAAAACAAAAACATATTGATTGAGCCCATACTGTGTGGCAGCACTGTTCCTAGTAATTTACATATATTACTTTAAGTAATCTCATTAACAATTCAATGATGCACCTATTAGTATTATCTGATGAGAAATCTGAAGCACAAATATTTAACTTGCAAAAGGCGGGTTGCTTAGTAACTATTCTATTTCTTGAATGTCTTACTACATACTATAGCCAAAGGATAGTTCTTGGTTTTGTTTCTCTTTAACTGTTTTAAAGATGACAGTTGATGTTGTGAAGCACTCCTCTATTAAATACTCCTCATCCCTTGACCTCTAGGACTCTCCTCTGTTCAGCTTTTCTTCTTTCTTCTCTGATTGCTACTTTCCAGTCATCTCATTGAGCCACATTTTAAATTCCACATTTTTCTCCTATTTCTCCAGTTCTTCTTTCTTGGAGGAATCCATACAATATGGCAAATCAGTTTCTGACTTTCCACTGCTGATTGCATTTCCCCTCTCTCAACTCTAGGTTGGCATTTCTACATGCCCTCAGGGTCTCATTGCATGTGAGCCAGGTATACTTTTTGAAATTTCAGTCTTTCATTTCTTCCTCATTCTACTATTGCAATTTTGTTGATAATTGAAATGTTTTTCAAATTTAGATGTTTCTATCAGCTACTGATTTTGGCCTGATCTAGGGCCTTTATCATATCTTACTTGGTTTATTAAAGTCATTTTTTACTGTTTTCAGTTCCTTTCTGACATAGGTGTTATATTTTTACAGGTTTAACACCCACTTCTGCCAATTTCTACATCATGATGTCTCCAGTGTCACCTTCAGTGTTACATGGCCTTTCTACCTTCTGTAAGTTGGAGTCCCAATACCTGCTCAACTTCATCCATAGGCTCCCTCCCAGCTGGTTTCTCCTCTCTCCTCATTTACCTAGACAGAAGATGTGTCTTATGGCAATTCTCTAGGAATAATTCTTCACAACTCTGCATTCTCTCTACTATTCCCCTATAAGCTCCTTGAAACCTAGCACCATTCACAGCAGGATTTCAAATCTTCCATTTTGGGTGAACACTATGGAATCTTGAATATTTTTCTGTACAATATGTTTTGCTATGAGATGTCTCTAGAGAAAGCATAACCTTACGGCTTAGAGTGCATGTCCAGCTGTGGAGATTCCTTTCTAACTGTTCTAGAACGAGGCTTGTCACTAGCATTAAGGAAATCTTCAAAAGGAGAGGGAAAGGGAGAAAGGTACCTTTCTCTCCTGTATGAACTTGGGCAAATGACACCTCTCCGAGTACTGGTTTTTCAATAGCAAAATGAGGATAATAGGTATACAGACTTTTTGACCCAACCAGAGAATTAAATAAGATTATTCATACAAAAGGCTTGTGGTACAATGTCTGACACACAAACAAAAGAGTTCAATACTTCGTGATTATTTCTGAACTTACTGCCGGAAGGGCTGAAGACTTGGGAGGTTGAGAGATAACTCTGAAGTCCCTTCCAAATACTAAAATCTGGGGATACACTCCCGTGGGTGCTGGGGAAATGCTAACAATCCTTGGATTTCCATCAGTTGCCTAGAAAACCAGGTCAGCCTCGGTGTCTTTGCAGGAGTCATTTATTTGACCTCTTGATAGGAGAGCTTCCACTTTGTCCAAATCACCACGTGGGTGAAATCCTTCCTTTGTTGTTAACTCTTGGCCCCAAACCCAGAATTTGGGCGTCTAGAACCCTCAGGTCCATGGTTTCTGCCAGGAGGCGCTTTCCAAGTTCGAGGCAGGCACTCCGTTTTCTATGGGTGTGGTCCAGATTGCAACCTTAGCGCCACTCATCCCAGAATGTGCCTTGGGACGTAGGCTGCGAGAAGTAGTGGAAGGGGTGCTTGGTTTTGCATCACCGCAGAGGAACTAGGTGGCGAGAGCGTCCGAAGCACGCACATGCTCACACTCTCCAAGCTTGGGCGCGGCTGTTCCGAGTGCGAGGTTCGAGTCGAGTTCGGTCCGCGCTACGCCAGAAGCCGACAAGAGCCCGGGGTATTCGGTGGGCGCCCAAACGGGGGCCGCCGCGAGCCTACCCCGCGGCGCGCACCCCTGTCCCAGCCCCGCCCCCCGGCGGCAGCGAGTGGCGGGCGGAGCGCGAGGCTAGAGGCGCGCTGGGCTGCGCGGCGCCACCTCCCCTCCGCGCTGGAGGAGGGACCGAGGGGCCGGGCGGGAGAGAGAGAAAGCCCGACCGGCCGGCTGGGGAAGAGCTGCATGCAACCGGTGGGAGGCCGGGCCGGCTGGGGCTCCGGCTTGAGCTTGGAACGTTTCTTGGCGGGTCTCTGGCGGCGAGCGCGGACCGCCCGGCGGCGGCGGCTCTGACCTGGCAGGCGGAGGGCTGTCTCCCGCGCCCGCCTGCCCAGCGCGGTCCGAGGATGCGGGGGGGCGATGCCCGGGGCCAGGGACGCGCTCTGTCACCAGGCGCTGCAGCTGCTGGCCGAGCTCTGTGCCCGTGGGGCCCTGGAGCACGACAGCTGCCAAGATTTCATCTACCACCTGCGGGACCGTGCCAGACCCCGGCTCCGCGACCCAGGTGAGTGCTGCCTCCGCCGCCACCGCCTGACGCGACCAAAAGGGCCCTAGGCTGGGACTTGGGGATGACCGGGGCCTGAAGCAGAAGACCGACGCGGACTGGCGGAGGGCAGGGGGTGGCCACTGAGCCTGAAGAGGGATCAAGAAGCAGTGTGCCCCGTGGCCTGATGCTAGAACCGGGCGGGACCCGGGCGGAGGCTGCAGAACGGAGGCCGAGTTAGGGTGGACTGGGGTAGGGCAGGAGGAACCACGCCCGCCACCTGCGCTCCCCTTTACAGGGCTCCTGGGGGCAGCTCCTGAGCTCTAATATTGGAGCTCTACTTCCCAGTCTCTGCGTCTTGAGCCAGGGGAGGCCCGGCGGCCTCCCAAGCTGTGAAAAGAGGGACGAGGCCAGAGGAAACTCTGGGAAGTTGGGAGTTGGGAACGGACCCCGGCTGCGGCTGAATCCCACCGGGAGCTGCTTACCTTGGCTCCTAAGCACCTAGTTTCTTTCCTTGGTCTGGGCTGAAAAGGACGGGACGGGATCTGGAGGTGGGAAGCTACTGGTTCTGGGCAGCTGGGCCTGAACCCATTCCCTGCCGGTCACAAGGTGCGGAGGTGGCCTGGGCCTGGGCGCCTGACTCCAAGGCACCTCCGCCCAGCACACTAGGGTGGGTTTTCCCGTCTTGGCTTGTGCACCTGCATTTATCCCTAGTGAAAGTTGAGAAGCTCCTAACTTTGGAAAGTTCATTTATTTTGGCATTTGACCAATTAAGGTTGGAGGAGGGAGTTTTCGTGATGCCATTTGATTTCCCCAAGGGCGCCTGGTCTCGCACTCTTCTCATCCCTTACTAGTTAATTCCTTCCAAATGTTTGCATGACAGTCTTCTCACCTGGAGAAATCGTTTTCTTGAATATTCTCCTAACCTAAGTACTTTAAAATTAAAAAAAAAAAGCATATTGTGGTTGGATTGTTTAAAATGGGATGAGAAAATGGCCTTTCCTTTGATATTCCTGTGTGTAATAAATATTGGCAATGAGCTATTGCTGTGCAAATTATTCCGTACCAGTTTACCTCATTTTAAGCCAATCCATTATATAAAAATACATTTGCCCAAAGGATATATTAGAGAATTATTTGGCTCCTAAAGAGATTCACACTGAGCCTGACTTAAATAGAATATCCTTGATAGGATATTCAAAATATGTGTGGAGAACGCCAGCCGTTTAAAGTTTATATCAATGTTCTGTACTCAAAGCATTTTTTTTTCTCTTGAAAAAGATTTATTGTTCTCTACTGCCTGTGGGTTACATTAATAAGTTTATCAAATGATCACTAATGTGTTACCTCAAAGAGGAGAATTCGGTGATCCTAGTTGGATTTCCCAGGAGGTTTAGTATCCAGCTTGTGTGTGGCTCATTGCTGGATGCTCTGCCCTGCATAGACCAGAGATGCTGATGAAGTGCTCCTCTCACCAACACAAGTCCCAGAAAGATGTCCCAAGTGTGTGATGTTCTGTTCTTATACAGCAAGATTACAAGATCATTTTTTAACATGCTTCCCGCAAAGCAAGTGTTAGTGCTAAAACGTCTTGCTTTGTTACCTGACACTGTGTCATGGTCCCTCCTTGTTATTCCACAAAAACCATCATCTTTGGCTTTAAAAGAGAAGGTGGGTAGGCTTGTCTAAATTGCATGTTTACCACACCAAACCATTTGGGCCACTTGGCCGCTCTGCTCCTTTGAATCGAGGGACTGAATTCCATCTTCTTAGGCTCTCCTCAGTCCCTGCACTGGCCAGCCCTCGAGGAAGAGCCACAAAGAATACTCTTTAGAGAGGAAATCTGATTCCTTGGCTGAGAAATAGCTGTAGATAGGAGTCTGCCCTGCTGCTCTTTGAGTTCCTGAAAGCAGTGCTCTGCTTTCTTAAACTAGGGCACATGGTTTTGAGGTAGCCGCATGCCCCTCTGGCTCTTTGGTTTGTGTCAGGAAGTAGCCTGCTCATGAGGCAGGGGAGGGAGACTGCAAGTGCAAGGTGAGAGGAAATGAGGCCAAAGATGACATCAAAAGTGCACCCTTTCCTTCAGGGCACTTCAGCTCAGGCCAAATCTCCCTCCATTTCCTTCCTTGCTTGCCTTGCTCACATTAATTCTTACATCAGATGCATTTATCTCCGTCCCGCTGAAGCTGTTTGTGCAAGCCAAGAGTGGCCTTAATCTGTGAGCCCTAAAAGCTGAGTGGCTGGAGAAGCTACACTGCACAACACTATGTGAATAAAGCTATTGTGTGGTGTGAAGCAGAACAATCGTGTAGAGCAGCCTTGGTGTATGGGTCCCCAGAGAGAGTTGTCTGTAGATGGGTGACTTCCATTTTTTTAAAAGAAATCCATCTGAATGCCACCTTCCAGCTTTCTTTGCCTATTGTCTGTTCATACCCACACAGTGGCAGCTAGCTTTTTCAAACTCCACTAAAAATATTAGTTATAAAAGGAGAAAACTAGATATAATCCCCTATGGATAGCAGAGTGTCACTGTATCTAGGATGTTTGTTCATTTCTTCAGAGGTAGGGTAAGGCAGTGTCACAGACCAGTGTGCCTGGGGCAGAAAGAAGAGTAAGTGAAAAGGTCCTGAGGCAGTAACATCACTGCTACAAAGAGCAGTGATGTCAGAGGTGATTGGAGAAGAGTGAAAAAATGGAGAGTGACAAAAAATGTGGTCAAGGGTTGAAGAGGGCAGATCATATAAGGTCTTGTGAATGATTGTAAGGACTTTGTGTTTATTCTGAATATATACAAAGCCCTTAATTATTGTTGAGAAGTGACAACACTGAATGCTATGGTGAGAAAATGCTGGGGAGGAAGGATAAAGACAGAGAAAACTGTTAGGAAGCTATTTCAGGAATCCAGAAAGAGGTGATAGTTAAGGATAGATCAGGATAGTGCTAATGTAGTTGGTGAGAAGTAACTGGATTGTGGACACAACTTGAAGGTACAGCCACTAATCTTTTTGTTTGTTTGTTTGTTTTTAATTTTTGATACTAGGAATTGAACCTAGGACCTCATGCACGCTAAGCAAGCACTCTACCATTGTGCTACATCCCCAGCCCCACTAATATTTTTGATGGAAGGAATGTGAAAGATGAAAGATATATTAGGATGATCCTAAAGGTTTTTGACCTAAGTAACTCCATTTGCTGAGCAGAAGATTTCACAAAGAAGATTGGAGTGGGGAAGGAAATGACAAGTTTTCTATTTTGTTTTTCACATTTTGTACGTATTAAGTGTGTGATGCCTCTTTAGGTAGACAAGCTTAGTTGTATTGTAACCTGAGATCTGAATATTCAGAATATTTTCTGAATATCACCAATTGGTTTATGCTTATAGTTTGTAACTGGAGACTTCATTGTCAATAGGCCAATTGGTTGTAGAGCTGCATTTATTGTTGGAAGATTTCCCTTGTAGGAATTAAAAGCTCTCTTACACTTCTACTTATTGATCTTGTTTATACTTTTTTCAGAATTAGTCTCATCCCTCTTCTCCATTATACACCTTTGGCTGTTAGGAGGGAACAATCTTAAACTATCTGGAAAGACAATAGGATTAGATCATATAATTTCTAGTTTTTAAACATGTTTTTATAATTTTCCTTTTTTTTTTTTTTTTTTTTTCTGGTAGGGTACCAACAAGCACTGTACGTAGGTCATTTCTCTTGGTCCTCCTAACAGTTTTCTAAGACTTTGCTTCTCAAAGCTTTGGTCTGTGGGGTGGGCCAGCAGCATCAGCAGCATCTGGGAGCTTGTTAGACATGCAGAATCTCAGGCTAAAACCAGATCTACTGACTATGAATCTATATATTTATAGGATCTTCAAGGGAGTTGTGGGCACATTAAAATACCAGAAGCATTACTAAAAGTTATTGGTATATATGAACAAAGTGAAGTGTAGAGAAGTAAAGTAGCCAGAGGCTATGTATCTTTTTTGAAAAAAAAAAAAAGGAGTTTGGTCCAAGTCAAAGTAGCTTCTTAGGTAGTTACATAACATTTACAGTTGCCTCTTGGTGCCTATAGGACACTGGTTCCAGGACCCCTCATGATGTCAAAATCTGAGGGTGCTCAATTACCTTATATAAAGTGATGTTGTGTTTGCATATAACCTATGTATGTCCTCCCATATACTTTAAATCATCTCTAGATTGTTTATAATACTTAATGCTATGTAAATAGCTATTATACTATATTATCTAAAGAGTGATGACAAGAAAAAAATTGTACATGTTCAGTACATATGCAATTTTTCTAATATTTTTAATGGTTGGTTGAATCCATGGAGATGAAACCCACAGATATGGAGGGATGAGTAGACTAAGAACTTAGAAGTTATTGTGAATGAAAATTTCCTAAATCTTTTCTCTAACAGTCACTCTTAAACCTATTTTCTCTATTCTGTACTTGTGTAATTTAATCCTCAATTGTAGGTTAAATTTATGTAACTAGAGATTCACCTTAGTATTTTATCACAAATTCTGTTATCCAGGGTACTAGTTTTCCATTCATTCCATCTTCGTATTCTGGAGACTCTTCTGCATGTACCCAAGATTTATAAAATATTCACGAGGTCTGGTTGTGAAGCAGAGCCTTAAGTCTCATCATTAGTGATCCTTCTCTCCAGATAAATGTTACTGTATTTGGAAAAAAAAAAATTTAGACAAATAATTTTTAGCTTTGGCTGCATATTAGAAATATGGAGTTCTAACAAACAAATAAAAAGAAAAAAAACCACAAACTTAATAATGACCAGGCTGTATCTTAGACCAATTAAATCAGAATTATCTGTGGGTAGGACCTGGTATCAGTATAATTTTTAAGTTCTTCATTTGATTCTAATGTACAACCAAGTGGAGGACAACTTTGAAACCATGAGGCAAAGGATGAGAGAACCTAACTCTTCTTGGCTTAGATCACATTTCTTTTTTGCAAAATTAGGAAAAATGTTATCAAAAACCAGGGAGCTTGACTATTACCCTTGTATGGTTAGATTCCATATCAGCTCTTTCTTAACTTTCTTGTGACTATATTATGCCAAATTTTTATTTTGAGATCTCTTTAAAAATACCATGAAAAGAATATAATGAGACTCTATTGTATCTAACCCAATTTGAAGGAGGGGGAAAGAATCTCAAATTATGTTGAGAAAAATATTGTTCAAAGAGTTCATTAAAGGCCAGAATGCTGGAACTTTGTTAATGTCACCTTGTGTTGAATTATGGTGAAATCACTTATTAGGAAATGTACATGTGAAGTAATAATTAAATATAGTTTCTGAGGAAAAAAAATCTTCAAAATAACCATCATGATTAAAGGTTAGTCTTAATTCAAACTTTTCAAGTCAGTCAAAAGAAAATAAATCTTAAAACATATTTTTATGAATAGACTTTGGTGTGATTATGCACAATGGGATTAATTTTTAAAAAAAATTAATGTTAATTGCAATCAGGAAATAGAGTCTTTTAAGGAATGAGTGGCATATTGGATGCACAATATGTGAAGATCTAATTTGCATTTACTTCAGTGACATTTTAGGGCTTCTTCATAAATATTTTATTTAAACAAGTGTGTTTTCATCTCTGTGGGATTCCTCTACATGGGCCAGTGAATGGTTTAGTCATGAGGTAATTATCAGGAGGGGAAAACAAAAGCAAATTGTGGTAAAGGCATTACAGGCAGCCCTGTGGCCAGCTGCCTCTCTCAGAGTAAACAATCAAAAGCACACACTTTTTGATGTGGGCAAAACTCTGAAGTAAAAATTAATCTGACAACTAAGGGAAACTCATGCTAAAATTCCCTATTATGTATAGAGCATAAATATTGTTTTCACTGGAAAAGCATACTGGCACTTTTGTGTTCATGTGTGCGTGTGAAATTTTCTATATGGTTGCTTAGAAAAAATTCATAATCTCCTTACCAGAGTGATTGAGGGAACTAACAAGTTCACATGCCAATGTGTATAGAGTAAGGGGAAGAGCTTAGTGAGAGGCCTAAATGGGAGAGCAGTATATCATTTTTTAAGGATAAGGTAGAGTATGCACTTCTTTCTGAATGAAATTACAACGTGAGTTGTGGAGTTTTCACTGTGATCATTGATCTTCCTTGTAGCCAGAATTGTGCATCATAATTTTTTTTCTTTCAGGTGTTTCATTTAGTTGGCTCTCTAGAAATGTCTGTAGACCAAAGCAAACCCTGAAGAGTATGCTTTGCAGATCTCCTTGAAATATTCATGCATCCTTGTGTGTGCATTTTATCACACAATTTTTTTTTTTTTAATCAACAGTGATAGAAATGTACTTGAAAGTAAAAAATAAAGAAAGAAAGAAAAGGAACAAGAAAATCACTGAGAAAATCAGAATAAGCCAAGGCTTTGGAGTCAGACTCTGACCCTGCAATTACCAGCTTAGTGACCTTAAGCAAAAGATTTCACTCTCCATTTTATTCATCTGTCAAATGGGAGTAGATGGGTCCTGCGGCACAATGCCCAGAGTAAATGTTTTATTAATTGCTTGATAAATAGGTATCATTGGTAGTGGTATCATCTGCCCCACATGTCTTTTTAGCTGTGGTTCATTGGCATTTATCTATTTTACCTATACGTAATCATATGTAGGTAAAATTCCTTGCAAACATAGCATTTTATCACTATTTATTGCTGCATGGCCCTGGAAAAGTTATTTAGCCTCTGTATCCTGTTTTCTCATCAGTAAAATGGGTTATAAGGATCTGGGTTACTAATATCTAGGTAAAATATAGGATGCCAGTTCAATTTAAATTTCAGGTAAATAGTGCATAGTAATGCATGGAACATATGTATGCAAAGCAGTTGTTTGTTGTTTATCTGAAGTTTAAATTGAACTGGGCATCCTGTATTTTTATTTGCTAAGGCTGGCAACTCCATTCTAGTATCTATCTCATAATACATGTCACATAGTTACCATATTATCTGACATATGGTAAATGCTCAATAAATATTGGACATCATTACTATGATTACATAATTTTCCATGAGGAATAACCATTGCTCAGTTATTATGATTATGACTGTATGAAAGAGTAGTTATACTTTTTTTTACTTACTAATTCTTTTGGGGGTGTTTCCAGCTTTTAAAAAATTTCACTGGATATAAATCATGTATCTATAGTCTCCTACTTTGTTTTGGGAAAAAAATTTAAATGTTAAATTAGCAACCATGAACTCAAATCAATTTCTAGAAGATCTATGTTGATTAGACCTGCTACATACATGTCTAGAACAGTTGGTGATAGAATGTGAACAAAAGGTTGTGAATTGAACACTTTTAGTAGCTACCTAGTTATTTCAATTTGTATTTTATTGATGGTAGGATTGAATATTTTGAATATTTTAACCTACTTATATTAACTCATGTAATTTTTATTTATTGTATACAATGTACCAATTTATTTTTTGAGAATATAAGTGTTTTCTTACCAGTTTGCTTTATGTAAGATGTAAATATTCTATTGAATTAGCTCCTAGGAGTTCTGAATAGTGAATTATGGTTTTTGACTATAATTAGTGTATTATACTATATCATCTTTTAAAATTTCAGGGATACATTCTTTTCCAATGCAAAATAATGCCTTTATTTGTATGAACTGTGATAAATATACAATTTATATTTTTTAATATTTTCTTTTCCTCTCCATTCCTCTCCATTTCCTCTTCCCTAATGCTAGCCCCACTGATTTGATCAATCTTTTCTAATTAGAATTAAGTTGAATTAAAAAAGCATTCATTGAGTGCCTCTTAAGTGCCATATACTAGGTCAGGCCTCAGTATTTTGAAGATACATTAGATAAGCTTACCACCCCTATGGAATTGAGATAAAATAATAATTTCAATTAATAAAGTCAAGTCAGGAAGGAGATATGTACTGGATATAGTGCAGGAAAAGAGAAGTAATTAGCTGACTTGAGTGCATCTATAAAGGCTTCCTAGAGAAGTCTATACTTGGGGTGGAGCAGTTTGCCTGGAACTTGTGGGTGGGATGGGTGTTCTAGGAAATTACAAAGGCTGCAAGACAGGAGAGAATGGATCCTTGGCAATAGTAGGTGCAGTGTGTGCTGGGAATGTTGAGAGCTGAGATTTCCCTATAAACACTAGTCGATTGTGAAGTCCTTGTATGCCATTGTCAAAGTCCACTGAGGACTAGGCTGGGACACTCTGACACAGAAGTCTTGAAAGTACAGTTTGCTATGATGAGCCCAAAGGATCCATTTTCAGCAAAGTGCTCCAGGAGATTTCCAGCTCGGGGAAGTTCTGTGACTGTGGCTTCTCCTGTCTTCCTGATTCCTCTTGGGAAATACACCTCAGTTGGTGCTGATGATGTTCTCCCTGTGTAGGTAAAGTCCTGGCAGATGGGAATCACTGAATGGAAGGTTACCTATGTTAGATCCCCAATCATGTCACTCTGAATATCAAGCATAATTACCTGCTTATAGTTGTAAAGACTGCCTTTAGCAAGTTTAATCATCTGGTCTAAACATCTGGATTCTGGATATAATTTCTGACTATGCCAACAGTGACATCTTGCTTCCTTGCCTGGTTATTTAGTAATGGAAAAAAAAAAAAAAACCCGATATGTTCAGTTGCATTGCAAAAGTATAGTCTATGATTATGTACAGTCTGTTTTCTCTGGTGTTATAGGGCCCAGAAGGTAGTAAGCACAGCAGACCTGCTCGGTGCCCACCAATCCATGCTGTGGAGACATTTCTTTCTTTTTCTCTGTCAATTGCTAAGTAACAGACAAAATTATTTAAAAGAATTGGATCAAATGTTCTTAGGTAGGTCCCAAATGTCTGCTTTTCACATGTGTCCCGACCCTACCTCCACATATACATTTTATCTATCACATTTATGGAATATACCTAACTAGATATTTCAGTTTGCATCAGCTATAGTACTGGAGAACCACTGAAAGGTTTTAAACTAAAGATTGAGTTAAGCAGATTTCCCTCTTAATTAGATCATTTTGGAGACAGGAGGAAGATTGATTAGAGAGGTTATAATTGGGGTTGTCTTTAATTTCCTCATTATATGTTTATTAAGCATCTGCTATATGCCAAGCTCTGTTCTGGGTGAAGTCATTTAATGACAGTGATATGTTCTGAGAAATGGGTTGTTAAGGAATTTCATCACTGGAAGAACATCACATATTATACTCACATAAACCTAATGGTATATGCCAATCACCTGATATGGCTTCTTGATATAGTCAAGAGACAGGGTAAACTGGAGATGTATGAGGCTGCTGCCAGTGTAGCATGTCATACTGTTTATGGTAAACCTTGTAAGTTAATAAGTAGAAGTATAAGTAAAAGGCATAAGCAAAAAGTATGATATAATACATACATAAACAGCAACAAGGTATTTATTATTATCAGGTACTGTGTACTGTTCATAATTATATGTGCTATACTTACATCTGGCAGTATAGTAGATTTATGTACACCAGCATCACCACAAACATGTGAATAATACATTGTGCTATGATATTAAGACAGATAAGATTCAGTAGGTGATAGAAATTTTTCAGCTCAATTACAATTTTGGGGGACCATCATTGTATATGACATCCATCACTGACCAAAATGTCAGTATGTGGCACATGACTGTTTATACAAATTCTAGAGGCCTACCTACAGGCATATCTGTATGTGCATATATATAATGGTATATACAGCAATGTTGTACAAACAAAACAAGAGCAAAAAATTTGCCCACATGGAACATACATGTTGGCAAATGGAAAATGATAGTATATAAGTTAATTAATTGTATAGTATGTTAGGTATGATCTAAGAAAAAAAGTATGGGAAGAGAATAAGGCATAGAGATTAAAATAGCATCACTGAGAAGTTGCTTATGAGTAAAGATCAGGAGATGCAGGAGCAACATATGCACATATCAGGGGAAGAACATTCCAAGCAAGGGAACAATAGGCAGGAATGTCCCGGGGCAGGGGCCAGTGGGTTTGTAGTGAAGTTGACAAGAGGTAGGGTAGTAATAGGTGAAGTCAGAGAAGTTACAGCATTCTGAGTGTAGAGCCTATAAGCCAGTGTAAGGAATGTGACTTTACTCAGAATAAGATGGGAAACCAGTAGAAAAATTTTAAAAGGATCACTGATCAGCATGTGGAAAACAGACTGTGGAGAAAAAGGTGGAATCCGTGACAGCAGTCATGAACTGAAGAATGTAGGTGAGAGATGGCGGTGGTGTGAATCATAGTGATAGCAGTGGAGGTAGTGAGAAGTTGTTCAATTCTGGGAAGTTTGAAAGTAGAGCTGACAGGTTTTACTCTTGGATGGATGTGGAGTGTGAAAGAGAAGAATTAAGCATGACTCTAAGATTTTGTCCTGACAACAGAACTGTAAGAGAATTATGTTTGAGGGGAATGATTTGGAGCTAAGTGTTGAATGTGTCAAGTTGGAAATGCTCATTAGTGAGTGAAGTAGGGGAACAGACTAGAAACTTGGAAACATGAGCCTGGAGTTTGAGGAAAGATGGCTGGGCAGGAGATATACATGTGAACGTTATTGGCATATGAATGATATTAAAATGAGTCTGACTGAAATCATCTAGGAAGGCAGTGTGAATAGAGGAGAGAAGTTTACTGGAACTGAGTTCTGGAACTCTCCAACACTGAGGGGGAGGGTTTGGAGAGAAGTTGAGGAATCACAAAGGAATTATAGAGGGACCAGAAATGAAGAAGAAAATCCAAGCAAGAGCATTGACCTGGAAGCCAAGCTGAGGAAGGTGATGGAAATGATGTAGTATGGGGTACATGATGTGGGACAAAGAGGGAAGGGTTGCTAGAGAGATGTCTTTGGTTGGGCACAGGAGTTCAAGAAAGAAGTTTGGACTGCATCTATAGGTACCAAAGGTACATGCACAAAATTTGAAGCAAAAAAAAACAACTAAATGAGCTTACTTTTTCAGTCTATCCAGCCCACTAGAACAAAATCACCATAAACTGCATGGCTTAAAACAACAAACATTTATGTTTCATAGTTCCAGAGGTCAAGAAGTCCAAGATTAAGCACTAGAGATTTAGTGTCAAGTGAAACTCCATTCCTCAGACATGGCATCTTCTCTCTGCCTCCTCACGTGGTAGAAAAGGGCCAAGAAGCTCTCTTGAGCCTCTTTCCTAAGGACACTTACCTTATTTATGGAGGTCGTGCCCGTATTTTCTAATCACTTGCCAAAAGACCTCACCTCCTAATGTTATCATATTTGGAATTAAGTTTCAACATATGAATTTTTGGGGAAACATAGACATATGGACCACAGCACTAACCAAGGGGTGAATGAAGATAGAAAAGAAATTAAATACCCGATTAGAGGTCGAGAAGACAAGGAGAACCAACAAGGAAACTGAGAAGGCTCTGCAAATAAAGTGGAAGAAAAATCAAGAGTGTGGTGGTCTGGAAGTGAAGAAAATATTCGTGGGAAGAGGAAATGATTTCCTGCATGAAATACAACTGATAGGTCAAGTGAGATAAAAGGACCCAAACTGACTATTGCATTCAGCAACACGGAGGTTCATTGGTAACCTTGAACTCAGTGATTTTGGAGGAGTGATGGACAAGTGGAGTTGATGAAAGTCTGATAAGGGTCTCTTCAAAGAGGAATAAGAGAACAGAAATTGAAGAAATAGAACAGAAACATTTTTTTCTAATGTATGGAGGGAAAGGAGAAAATTTTTTTTGAAAGATAACTTTTAAACATTTTCTTTTATAATTTTTAAAGTTTTCTTTTTAAAAAGGAAAATTACTACATGTTTGTATGCTAAAGAGAATGGAAAAATTATGCAGAGGATTGAACTACTGGAGTGATATGCTGAGTGGGTTTTTCAATAATTTGTTTATTGTTAAAGAGTTAAGGCAGAATATTTGGGCACAGGTGTGAGATGTGCTGTGAGAATTCCATAGAAGTTTGTCTTGTGATTGCTCTTTCATTCTCAGTGAAATAGGAAGTAGCAAAATGATCAGCTGAGAGTGAGGATGGGTCTGAAGTGATGGAGGTTTAAAGACAGGAGAATGGTAAATGATTGTCTAGGAGAGTGGGAGAATGAGTGGTTTAGGACTAGGAGGATGATTGCTGGGAAATACTTGGGTCCTGCTTGAAGTTGGTGATCATGCATTTAAAATAAAATCCATCAGCATAGGTGTGTTTTATCACCCATTACATTCAGCTGAGTTTTTGCAGACCTGAGAGAGAGAGAGAGAAGTTTGTGTTTATATTGGGTTTGTGTATATATAACAATGAAAGAGTAGCAAAAAAGTTTAAGGTATATAGCACAGAGTGATGGAGTGATTGACACTGAAATTTGATTGGAATAAGAAAAGAAAAATGGACATGGAAAAGGATTAGGAATAGTGAAGAGGTGATAGGATTATTGGATTATAGGTCCTAGAAGCCTGGGATGATTTGGGAGAATGAAGTGAAGAGGAGGGGTCCATAGGATGGGATGCCTGAAATCATGATGATGGAGGAGCTGCACTTGTTTCAACCAGCTCCAGGGCACGATCAGCTCTTGGACATGATAACAGTGTGAGACCCCACAGTAGGGTTAGAGGACAAATTACTGAGAGGAGCTCAAGAGCTAAAGTATTAGGTTTTTGGAAATGTTATCACTACATGGATATTGAATTAACCAAGAATTATGATGAAGGTGGTTTGGAGAAAGTGACAGTAAGCCAATGAATGGATTGTTCTGGGAATGGGTGAAGTGATCTGAGGAATGATAGATGTCTACAACACAAGAATGGGTAGTTGTGGTGTAGTCAGGCAATTGGATATTCAAAACTGGGGGATTTTAGAGAAAACATCAGTAGGTGGTCGACTGTTAGTTTTTATCTAGGCAGAGGTGTTGAAGAAATAATTATTTATTTAGTACTGAAGATTGAACCCAGGGATACTTTACTACTGAGCTACCTCCTAGAGCCTTTTTATTTTTTATTTTTGAGATAGGGTTTCACTAAGTTGTTTAAGGCCTTGCTAAGTTGCTGAAGCTGGCCTCAAACTTGTGATCATTCTTCTCAGCCTCCTGAGTCACAGGAATTATAGGCATGTGCCACCCTCTTGAAGGAATATTTAAGGCAATAGATAGATATTTAAGGGGTAAAATAGTCTGTGCAGTGATACAAAATAGAGGGATTCTGATTCCCAATTGTCTGATATACATTCCTGGGAATATGTTTCCATGATTTATTAGATTTACTACTGGAAATCAAGTATGTTTTGTGGGAAAATAATGATATTAGTTTTGAGCATGTTGAGTTGGAGGATATAGAGACACCTGGTGCCAGGTGTCCAGAGTAGTTGACTGGTGGGCCCCTGGGAAGAAGTTACTGGGAATCAATGAGGATGAAAAATGGTTGAACACTAATTGGGGCCCTTTATAACTCAAAGGTTTTTGGAGAGCAGTTACCAATTCTGGCTATGCATCAAAATCAGTTGGTGGACTTTCAAAGGCACAGCTGTCCTGCCCTGATTGATTAAATCAGAGTCTTCAGGGTGACACCTAAAATATCCATACATATGAATCTGATGTTAGTCAGGGTTGTGAATGACATACATTAATGGCCTGCATGGATTGAAATTACTTTTTATAGCCTCACTGTCAAAGTAAATGCTCAAACATCTGTATAAAACTCTCATATAATATTATGTGAAGAAATACAAACACAAAAATGTATTAACTATGTATCACTGATACCTTTTAAAAAATCACAATGGGAGTAATCTTAAATTATTAGTAAGTACAGCTGCTTTTTGCACAATTAATAATAGATTCTGTAGAAAATTTAGTTGCAGGATATAACTGTCGTATCCTAGCACTAACTAAAATTGCAGTTTTCTTTATTGCTAAGTAAACAATATGATTATCATTTGTTCTTAATTTAGGATAACCATATGATAAATCCTATAAAGACCGTAGGCCATGACGTTAGAGAACGTGATTCCTTTATGCTTATAGACTGTAAATCATCTTGCAGTATGCTTACTGCTTTAAAAAAAAAAAAAAGGTCCCTGAATCAGAGCAAGAAATTAAATATGAACGAGGAGGCCACATTAGAATCTCTTTTAACACTTTATTCAGGTGCCTTCTACTAATTTTAAATTTTATTGTTTTGCATAAGATGGATACTAGTTGCTGGTCTAGCTGAGCTCCCTCAGAAGGCTTCCTAGATTATTTCAGAAGGAATGAGAAAATAGGGCTGCGTGCTCTTTAATCTGTTCCACCAGGACTGCTACTTTAGATTTAATGTAACTGTAACATCCTGAATTTATGGGTCATCTCTCTTCTGGAGCTTTTAAAGTATTTTGTGTATATTTAATTTTGAGGGAGCTAAAATTTATCATGTTACGGAATTTATTTCAGAAACAGTCTACAAAGAGAACTAGAAAATCTTCCAAAGTGTTTTATTTTTTCTTCCATATGCAGTTGGTAGAAACATCATTGATTCTAACTCTATGCTGCTGTAGAAGCCATTTATGTGTGGATTACTGGATGTTTCTCTGGAAGGGAAATCTAATCTCCACAAGTTCAGTTTGAGAGGATCCGCTTGGCAGACTGATATCGATTAAAGTTGCTGTTCTTTTCCCTTTTTTTCATCTTTTAGTTTTTATATTGTCTTATGCTTTAGTAACTCAATCACAATTGCCTTCCTAGTGCCTCAGTGCGTAAGTTAGGAAGTTAAACTGGGCAGACTCACAAAACAAGAACTCTGGGGGCTGTGGTTTTAGCTCAGTGTTAGAGCACTTGCCTCACACATGTTCTGGGTTCGATCCTCAGCACCACATAGATAGGGCCAAATTTTTCTTCTATTAGACAAAGAGTCTCTGGTTTGATTCCTAGATCCTTTATCCATTTTGGGTTAACTTTTGTGCATGGTAAGAAGGATTCAATTTCATTTTGTTGCATATGGATTTTCAGTTTTCCCAGCACCATTTGTTGAAGATGCTATCCTTTCTCCATTGCATGCTTTTAGCACCTTTGTCTAATATAAGGTAGTTGAGATTTTGTGGGTTAGTCTCTGTGTCCTCTAATCTGTACCATTGGTCTACCAGCCTGTTTTGGTGCCAGTACATGCTGTTTTTGTTACTATTGCTCTGTAGTATAGTTTAAGATCTGGTACTGATTTCCATCACGTGGGGTTAGGCCCCAGTTTCCTTAATAAGACACCTATAGCACAAGAATTAAAACCAGAATCAATAAATGGGATGAATTCAAACTAAAAAGTTTTTTCTCAGCAAGAGAAATAATATGTGAGGTGAATAGGGAGCTACATCCTGGGAACAAATTTTTACCCTTCACACATCATATAGAGCTCTAATCTCTAGGGTATATTAAAGAATTCAAAAAGCTAAACATAAAAAAAAACCCAAATAATCCAATCAACAAATGAGCCAAGGACCTAAACAGACACTTCTCAGAAGAGAATATACAATCAATCAACAAATACACGAAAAAATGCTCATCATCTCTAGCAATCAAAGAAATGCAAATTAAAACTACTCTAAGATACCATCTCACTCCAGTAAGAATGGCAGCCATTATGAAGTCAAATAACAACAAGTGCTGGTGGGGATGCGGGGAAAAAGGTACACTCATACATTGCTGGTGGGACTGCAAATTGGTGCAGCCAATCTGGAAAGCAGTATGGAGATTCCTTGGAAAGCTGAGATTGGAACCACCATTTGACCCAGCTATTCCTCTTCTTGGTCTATACCCAAAGGACCTAAAAACAGCATATTACAGAGACACAGCCATATCAATGTTTATAGCAGCACAGTTCCCAATAGCTAGACTGTGGAGCCAACCTAGATGCCCTTCAATGGATGAATGGATAAAAAAAATGTGGCATTTATACACAATGGAACAGTACTCAGTACTAAAAAATAACAAGATCATGGCATTTGCAGGGAAATGGTTGGCATTAGAGCAGATTATGCTAAATGAAGTTAGCCAATCCCCCCCAAAAAAAACAAATGCTGAATGTCTTCTCTGATATAAGGGGCTGACTCAAAATGGGGTAGAGAGGAAGAGCATGGGAAGAACTCGAGATAGGGAAGAGAGGTGGGAAGGAAAAGGAGGGAGAAGGGGAATTGCATGGAAGGTGGAAGGAGACCCTCATTGTTATACAAAATACATGTATGAAGATGTGAGAAAAAAGAAAAGAATAGCGTCACCTTAAATTGGGTAGAGAGAAGTGATGGGAGGGGAGAGGAAGAGATGGGGAAAAGGAAGGATAGTAGAATGAAATAGACATTATTATTACTGTATGTATATATGTGACTGCATGACCAATGTGATTCTGCAATCTGTACACTCAGAAAAATGAGAAATTATATCCCATCTGATTCAAATGTATGATATGTCAAGGTCATTGTACTATCATGTGGAACTAATTAAAACAAATAAAACATTTAAAAATAAAATAAAATAAAGGTATTGTGTTTGCCTACAACTAGAAAATAATTTTTTTAAAAAAGAAAATAACTCTTAAAGAAAAAAGAACTCTGTAGCATGTGCCTTTGTAGTAAATGGCTATGTCTTAGGGTTTGTGTTCATATTCCATAGAGCTGTGGACAATTGTCAGATTTCATTCAGGGAAGAAGTGGATAGTATTTAGTGACCTTAATAATGCAGTTTAGAACATGGGGAATTTTTCAGTAGAGGATCAGAATTACTCTACAGTATCCAATTCTTTCAATATTCAAGAAGTAGTTTTTGTTAAATATATTAAAGTTATAAGGGTAGAGTATTTATCTGTGGATTTTATATTGTCTTTATCTGCTATTTTCTAAAACCTCATACTAATTACATTAACATTACTGTAATAAACATACCAAATACATCATAAGTCCTCATGAGATTTATGTTTAGAAATAATACAATAGACAATGAATACTCAGTGGCTATAAACTTAATTAATGAAGCAATATCTAAAACCAAGTTTGAGGGCTGGGGTTGTAGCTCAGTGGAGTGCTTGCCTAGCATGTGTGAAGCACTGGGTTCGATCCTCAACACCACATAAAAATAAATAAAGGTATTGTGTCCATCTATATCTAAAAGTTTTTTTTTAAAAAAAGTTTGTTAAAATGTTATGAGTTAAAAACAATCGGATTTGTAAGACTATCATACTTCACTAATAATATGATAGATCAAATAGATAGAGGATAGAAATAATATAGTTAGTGTGACTTATGTACAGAGTTTTCTACCCACCAAGAGAAAATAATGTTCAGAAACCATCTTTGAAAATTGATCAGTACATGATCAGACCTGTAAAGGAAACATTAACTCCAAAAAGTAAAAAGCATATGAGCTACTTTTACTACCATGATGCAATAAAATTGTCAATGAAAGAATAATAGGAAAAAACAACACCGCCAAAACCCTAAACACCTGAAAATAGAACTCTTTGAGAAATCTTGAGTAAAAAGCAAAAATCAGAAATAGAAGCTTAAATTATAGACATCAAGAATACAGTGGAAATGAGAGCACATGTATCAAAACTGGGAAGTTCAGCCAAAGCTATATTTAGGAAACAAATTGCTACCTCTAACTTGTTATAGGAAATAGAGCAATAGAAAAACTAAACCAAATATTGGACTTAAGGCCTGAAAAATGGACAAATAAGGTAAACCAAAAAAGAAGGAGCAGAGCATCAGTAAAATCCAAAGAAAAATTAATGAATTAGAAGTGAAAAATAAAGCAAAACCAAAGAAGAAATGGTATTATTAAACAAAACAAAAATGTTTTGCTTTGAAATGCAAATCTATTTCTTGGCTATTCTGACCAAGAAAAAATTGTGAGAAAAAATATGACCATAAAGCAAAAGGAATGAAAAAAGGAATGAATAACAGGTAAGTAATAAAAAAGATTTAAAATCATATTTAAAATGCCATATATATGCTAGGAAACTAGAATACAAATTGAGCATAAAGAGAAAACATCTCAGAGTGGGTGTAAAAATATATAGAGGAAATTGAAAGATCACCAAAGAACTATCACCATACAAAGCTATAGGCCCAGGTATTTCTTCAAGTCAGATTTAGCAAAATCCCAAGTAATGCATCATCCCACTTATTTGTTGGAACTTTATTTGACATTGCAAATTTGTTTTTAAACTTTCATTGCAAAAATAAAAAAATTCTAAATTAACACAAGATTAAAGGTCTTTAGTACTTTAACTATCTAGAAAGAATTACTATTAATATTTTTACTAGAAGTGAAATTTCTAGATCTAGGCTTATGTGCACTACTTATTTTGATACACAATTATCAAGTTGTCCTCTAGAAAGGTTTAAGAATTCATATACTTTAAAAGTTATTCCATAGCATAAAAAGGATACAGAAAAAGCACTTTGATTCTATTATCACATAGATACTAAATTTGACAAAAGACATTGAAAAAAAAATCTTGATGTCAATCTCAGTTAAGCACATAAATAAATGAACAAATTCTATGTTAAGTTATGGTAAAATAAATACACCTTTATATTAAAAAATGATGTACTGTAACCTGGTAGTTTATTTTAAGACTGTAAGAATGGGAAAGCAATAAGAAGGCTATTATCACACTAGTAGTTGTTGTTTTTTTAAACATAAATATTTATTGTAACTTTTAATTATATTTATACAAAATAAGTAAGAAATTTCACACATTCTCTGCAGCTCAGCTAAACTATACCCTCACTTAAAAAAAAAATAGCTTTGTTTCTGGGTGTGGTAGCACATTCCTGTAATCCCAACAATTTGGGAGGCTAAGGCAGGAGGATTGCAAGTTTGAGGCCAGCCTGAGCAACTGAGTGAGACCATAAGCAACTTAGTGAGACCCTGTCTCAAAATTAAAAAAATGAAAATAAAAAGGGCTGGGGATGTAGCTCAATGGTTAAGTGACTCTGTGTTCAGTTCCCACTACTATACCCAAATTGCTTTGTTTTAGGCATATTTTGCATTATCATACAATTCATCCATTTTAAGTATATAATTAAATTATTTTTTAGTGAATTTACAGAGTTGTACAAACCTCATTACAAATCAGTTTTATAATATTTTCATCACCCCAGAAAGTTCCCTTACATCCATTCACTGTGAATTCCCTCCCCAGGAGACCACTAATCTACTGTCTCTATAAATGGACCTCTTCTGAACATTTAATGTGAATGACATCATATGATATATAATATATTTTGTTGCCAGTTCTTACCCTTACCGTAATGTTTTGAAGTCTAGCCATGTTGTAGCATGTATCATTAGTTTTTTCCTATTGGTTACTGAATAAGTATTCTCTTATATGAATACTATTTTATTTATCCATTTACTAGTCTTTGGACATTGACTTTTTTCCACTTTGGTGCTATTTTAATATTGATGATTAGAACATTCAGGTACATATTTATGCTTTCATAACAAGAGTGGTTACATACTTACAAGTAGGAATTCTAGGACACTAGTAATTCTGTGTTTAATATTTTGAGGAACTATCAAACTGTTTTCTGAAATACACTATTTTACATTCCCAGTGATTGTATGAATTCCCATTTCTTCACATCCTTGCCAATATTTGTCATTATTTGTCATTCCAGAGGGTGTGAAATGGTGTCTTATTAACAATAGTAAGTTTTTGGAGAAAAAAAAACATCATTTCAGGTGGTACCAAGAAAGCACGTGATAAAATTTAACATTATTCTTTTTTTGAGAGAGAGAGAGAGAGAGAGAAAGAGAGAGAATTTTAATATTTATTTTTTAGTTTTCGGCAGACACAACATCTTTGTTTGTATGTGGTGCTGAGGACCAAACCCGGGCCGCACGCACGCCAGGCGAGTGCGCTACCGCTTGAGCCACATCCCCAGCCCAATTCTTGATGATATCTTTATCTTCAGATGATAAAGATGATAATGATTAGTGTTGGTGATGATGACAGTTACATTTTTATATACATTATAGCTATTCTTCATTGTCATCGTCGTCGTCGTCATCATCATCATCATCATAATTAGTAGGACTTAGTGCCAGGTACTATTTGAAGCTTTCATATAATAACTCATTTCACATAGTAACCTTAAGGTAGGTTTTAGTGTTATTCCATTTTACAGAGGAGGACTCCAAAGCATAGACAAGTTAAGTGACTTGTCTTACTGTACACAGCTAATGAGTCATGGAGCCACAATCTGAACATAGACACTCTGTATGCACCTTTCCCCTGTTAATCCTTATGCCATAATAGGGAGAATGTCATCACAGGTTGGCCTTCATTGTTGCTTCATAGTTACGTGGCCTCTCCCTTGTTTTCTCACTAATCTGAAGCTCTGCTGGTACACAACTTTCTTCGGAGAATTGTACTTCCTACTTCTCCAAGAGAAAAAAAAATACTGTACAGAAACACTAATGGAACAAAAATAAAATAACATGGTGGTATAGTATCTGACAAAGGCGACATATCAAATCAATGGGGGAGAAAATGGATTGTGCTATAGTGCTGATATAATTTACTGTTTGGAGGAAATATTGTATTCCTGCTTCCCAAAATTTTCACATGGTTTAAATTTTATTAGAAATGAAGTCATACAAATTCCAAAGGAAAATGTGTGCTAATTATTTTATAATCAGAATTGTCTACATATGGCAGCAAAACATAATAATATGTTAAACATAAAAGGTAAATTTTAAAAATTGTCTCCTGTAAAGAGATCTAAAGGCAGATTGCTCAGGTCTGGAAGTCTCCAGGGAGTCATAAGACCCAGGTTGCTGCTGCTGCTTCTTTTTTTCCTTTAGTGCATAATTTTTAACTGAAAGTAACCTCAGGGGTTGATACAGCTCCTGGAATTCTAGCACTCAAATTTGCTTTCCTGGGAAAGAGAAAAGATCCTACCTCAACCTGATTCTGCTCTTCTTGAGTTCTTTCTCTGGATGTAGAACTCAAAGATATGCATTCATCTCATTGATCAGATTCAGACACATGACCATACCTAGCCACAAGGAAGGTTGAGAGGCAGTCTTTCAGCTTCATAGATCCTCATTTCAAATACAATGTAACTTCTGTTGTTCTGGGAATCCAGAAAAACAGACATTGAATGGCAACTACCAATTGCTGTCATATTTGAGGTAGGTGATACTTTCCTTACCTGACCCCAAAGCTAACAACCATAAAAGACAAGGTTGACAGATTTTGACAAACATAATAACATAAACACCTTCTTTTGCAAAAGATATTATGGACAAAAATTGACAAACCATGGTGTGGGACAGAATAATAGTTATCAATGATAGAATTAATGTTCTTAAAATACACAGAAATACATTTATTAGTAAGAAATTTGACTGCTTGTGCCTTTTGGAGAAAGAATACCAATTCTTGAGTTCCTCTTTAAATGTACAGTAATAACATTTTAGATATTGCTTAGTATTATGTATACTTTGTTTTTTATTTGAATACTTTTATTTTAATTCTTTGCCCTCAAGGGCATATTCTACGTTCATATGTTAAATGTTACCCTGTATATTAATAAATACCCAGTGATGGGCTGCTTGATCTAGGACAGACTCAGCAAGATTACCTGAATGCTCAATTAACTGTCACGGTGAGAATTGTCTGCTTTCAGATTGATAAGAAGATCAAATCAGTAGCCATTCTCAGTTCATTTCTTCATCAAGATTTGAATTACAGTGAAACCATTAGTGGTCTTTGAAAAAAATACTAATCACCGAATTTCAAATCCTAGAAAAATCTTTGTATGTTTTTAGTGATTATTATAGATTGGAATGTTTTTAACTGATTTCAGGACTTGGGAACACTGGGCGGGGGACACTGTTTCTGGCCAGATTACTTAGAAAACAGTAATTCTTCTGTTTTCTGTTAATATCTTCTGATTTAACAAGCAAGTTAGAGCCAAGTGATTTGGGCTATTTGGTATCCTTGGTAACCACTGTTAGATGATAAATTGAATCAGTTAAAATTAATTTCTTGTGAAAATCTGCTTTCATCAGAGGTATTTGCTTTGATGTTTAGATGCACATGAAATACATGCATATATATATATTCATTAGAAGTGGAGAATATTTATAGATAAAAATCTGCAAAGCCTAGTAAATTCAAAAAGTGTGGAAGATAAGGGAAGGTTTCAAAGGGCTGCCTTTAAGGTCTCTGCTTCTACTTGGAAAGACTTAGATAAATGCAGTAACCTGCGGCATAATAGCCACTCCATGATTTTTTTTTTTCAACCACAGGGTATACTAACATCTGTGAATCTGTGAATACTAACTGTCATGAGAAAGCTTTTTTATTGTTATAGAAGTTTAGGGAAAGAGAGAGAACATATTTTTTTCCAGTATAAAGTAACACAATATATTTTAGCTCTAAGCCTATTTTTTTCCTTTTTATTCTAATTTGTTATATATGACAGCAGAAAGCATTTCAATTCATATTATACATATAGAGCATAATTTTTCATGTCTCTGGTTGAACACAAGGTAGAGTCTCATCATTTGTGTCTTCATACATGTATTTAGTGTAATGATGTCCATTTCATTCCACCATTTTCCCTACCCCCATGGCTCCTCACTTTCTCCTCCATCCCCTTTGCCCTATCTAAAGTTCCTCCATTCCTCCCATGCTCCCCCCACCATCCCCATTATGGATAAACATCTTTATATCAGAGAATACATTTGGCATTTTTTTTTTGGTATTGGATTACTTCACTTAGCATGATATTTTCCAACTCCATCCACTTACCTGCAAATGTCATGATTTTATTCTCTTTTAATACTGAGTAATATTCCATTGTGTGTGTGTATGTGTATATATATTTATACATATAACAGTTTCTTCATCAGTTCATCTACTGAAGGGCTGAAGGGCATCTAAGTTGGTTCCACAGTTTAGCTATCATGAATTGTGCTGCTATAAACATTGATATGGCTGTGTCCCTGTAGTATGCTGTTTTTAAGTCCTTTTGGTATAGACCCAGGAGTAGGATAGTTGGGCCAAATGGTGGTTCCATTCCCAACTTTCCAAGGAATCTCAATTCTGCTTTCCATATTGTCTACACCAGTTTGCAGTCCCACCAGTAATGAGTGTGCCTTTTCCCCCACATTCTTGCCAGCACTTATTATTGTTTGTATTCTTAATAGCTGCCATTCTAACTGAAGTGAGATGAAATCTCAAAGTAGTTTTGATTTGCATTTCTAGAGATGTTGAACATTTTTTCATATATTTGTTGATTGATTGTATCTCCTCTTCTGAGAAGTGTCTGTTCAGTTCCTTAGCCCACTGATTGATTAGGTTATTTGGGTTTTTTTGCTGTTAAGATTTTTGAGTTATTATATATCCTGGAGATTAATGCTCTGCTATGTATGTGATAAAAATTTGTTCCCAAAATGAAGGCTCTCTATCCACCTCACTGATTGTTTCTTTTGCCGAAAATAAGTTTTTTAGTTTGAATCCATCCCATTTATTGTTTCTTGTGCTTTAGGAGTCTTATTAAGGGAGTTGGGACCTAATCCAATATGATGGAGATTTGGGTCTACTTTTTTTTCTATTAGGTGCAGGGTCTCTGGCTTAATTCCTAGATCCTTGATCTACCTTTAATTGGATTTTGTGTTTGGTGAGAGATAGGGGTTTAATTTCACTTTGTTGCATATGGATTTTCAATTTTCCTAGCACCATTTGTTGAAGAGGCTATTTTTTCTCCAATATATATTTTGGGCACCTTTATTATGTGGGTTAGTCTCTGTGTCCTCTATTGTGTACCATTGGGCTACATGTCTATTTTGGTGCCAATCATTCTGTTTTTGTTACTGTTGCTCTGTAGTATAATTTAAGGTCTGGTATAGTGATGTCACCTGCTTCACTCTTCTTGCTAAGGATTACTTTGGCTATTCTGGGTCTCTTGTTTTTTCAAATGAATTTCATGATTGTCTAAGCCTATTTTTAATGCCAATTTAGGAAGCATTTTCCTTCGATCCTGATTGGTGCCTTATCTGAGAGTCATATCAGTTTTCAATCCTGCACTCCCAGAAGTGATCATTTCAAGAGAATTGTTAGAACAAGGAAAAGCTACTGCTGGCCTGTGTGTAGCATGGATTGCTGGTTGGTGTCATAGCAGCACTCTCAACTCTGATTGAGGCTATAGCAAAGGGAGAAGGAGGGCAACCCATTGTATAGAATTGAGTCTTTGGTCACTGGCCCAGGTCTACATGCCACAAGTTTCACTGGAGGGGTCAGGGAGGAATGAATGCTTGTGATTTCAGTGCAATATAGGATGTTGGCTACTGCTGACTTCAGGAGATTGTACTATAAGATAGAGGAGGAGCTATACAATAGAAATTTAGAGGGGAAAAGGAGAGAAAAATACACACACAGAAAAGCTGAGCCATAAGAACGTAAATTATGGCTTCATTTGTAATATTGGATGTTTAGAATTTTTAACCATCAAATCTGCCTTTTGTGTACATTTAAATATTTTCTTGATGAGCACTTCCAGGAAAGAGCACGTGTTGTAGGCAGTTCATGTAGCATGTCCTAGCTTCAAAGAGTGCTGCACTACTTAATAGTTATATAATTTAGGAAGAGTTAACCAAATTTTGATGTCTCAACTTTCTTTGTGTAAAATGAGGATAATTTTTATATGGGGAATTATAAGGTGTGAATAAGATCATGTATTTGGGACAGGACATAGCACATAGAGATCTATTAATGTTAGTACTCTTATTAATCCCCTTGGTTGAGATTCTTGTTATGTTTCACAAAAATCTGCATAAGTGTTTCTTACTGTGCCCCTTTTTTTTCTTTTTATTTTCTTTTACTTGTTCCTTTAATCTCTTTTTTTCTCTACCTCTTATTCACATTTTCTTTATTTTATACTTAAATCTTGTTATTGTCTTTGTTTATTTGTTTTTGGTTGCTTTCCTTAAATCAGAATGTTATTCTGATTTAAGCTGTTTATATATCAAAGCTAACAGGGACCTAATGTGCAGTGGGCAGTGTCCATGGTGCTGAAGTACTGCGAACAAGTAAGACATAATCCCTATCCTGAAGGACATGACCTTCCTGTGGAAATACGAACAAATAAATATGCAACTAGAGTGCAGTAATGGAAAATGCCGTGTGATGTGGGAGAATGTGAGGGTAGTAGTGTGAAGAAGGAGTAGTGTGAAGAAGGACTTCCCCAAAGAATAAATAAATATTTTGAAATGTTATCAAAAATGCTCAGAAAAAACATTTGCATGAACCTGAATGATTTTAGGGTTGATGGAATTGGACTTGAAAGTTACAATGTGAACTACTTATATGATAACAGACAAAGTCAGAAAGATAAGTATTGTGGGCCATATTATGAATTCAAATTCTTTCCTAATAGTAATCATGATTTATTTTATAATGGATTCACAGAACATGGAATGCAATAGGAGAAAAGCATAAAGAAGTTTGAGGTTTCTATTTAGGCAGCTGGGCCATGCAGAATGCAAAAGTAGGAACAGGTCGAGGGAATGAGAGAGACTGAAGTGGGTTTCAGAAATTTATGTGTGAGTTATATAATAATTGTAAATATGTATCTGAAATAAAAAAGCAATTTCAAATCTTATTTTAAAATTCTGATTGACTGCATTTATTATTTCCTACTTTAAAAAACGATTCTTGTTCTTCTTCCTGTCCTTATATTTTAGTGTGTATATTTAAGTAATCATTGCCTATAATGTGTATTCAAGAGAGGTTAAAGTGCAAGAATATAGTTGAGGTGGGGGAAATAATCCAGTGTGCATTTCCTGTGAAGGCAATTAGAATAAAATGAACTATTATTGCCTCTGGTATCACAGAAGTTGCTTACAGAAACTTGAATTTTGGCTTCAAGAAGGAAGTGTCAAGGAAGGGTCTGAATGATAAAGTCTTATTCTACCTATACTCAATCTTCAAAATTAAAGAGGTCTCCAAATGACCTGATTTGATTTAAGAACTTCATGGTTTTGCTCTTGCTGGATTTATCTAAAAATCTCTTCAGTGTGTTTTTTTTTTTTTTTTTTTTTTAAATATTTATTTATTTATTTTTAGTTCTCGGCAGACACAACATCTTCATTGGTATGTGGTGCTGAGGATCGAACCCGGGCCGCACGCATGCCAGGCGAGCGCGCTACCGCTTGAGCCACATCCTCAGCCCCTTCAGTGTGTTTTTATTTCTGGCTTATATGCCCCTGAAGATAAAGTCATATAAGGTTATTACCTGCTAGGCTAAGTAGAACTGCCTATGACTAATCAGGTCCTGAGTTTTCTTTTGCTTCCAGTGAAGCCTTCTCATTCTGACATCAAAAATTATTGTCCAAATCTATGTTTCTGTAGCGTATATCAGTCATAATTGCTTAGTCTTTACTCATCTCTCTGTTAAATCCTTTCAGGACATTAGTATGTTTGATTAGTTTCTCCCCCTATAGCTAGATCACTACTCATCTTCATCACTACTCAGGTTTCTCCTTTCTTTACTTCTCACTCTACTTGATGTATACAACTGGATAAGACCTTGAACTTCTGGCACTGATACTCTGGTAGGGATGAAGAAATGAACACTTATGTGTAAGGCCACCTGCTCAGGAAACTTAGCAGTAGATCCCAAATCCCTTTCCTTGGCCAGGCTCCTTCACTGAAAATCATTTGTTATGTTTTCACTACATTATACATCACACTTGATCTTTCACACAAATTTGGGGAGAACTTCCTGATGATTCTGGCAGTCTACTGGAGTGAAAAATGCTAGGTGACTTGGCTTCTCTATCCTAGCCCAGTAAAATTCAGGTTCTTGGTTGGAATTAGTTCCTGAGGGCTGGGGTATAGCTCAGTGGTATAGTGCTTGCCTAATATATGTGAGACCCTGGGTTCACTTCATGGTAACCATATATTTTTTTTAAGTTCTCGATAATCAGAACTGCACACAGCCAGCTAGCAGAGAGGGCGTGATCTCTGCACCAGTTCTAGGTGCATCCTTTTGTCTGCCAGTTTTGCTTCAGCTGTTTCTCTCTGACTGGCCAGAATCAGAATTTTGTCAGTGTAGGTGTTCTCTCTGCTCACAAGATATCTTACATTTACTGGGTTTCCTCCCCATCCCTTCTTAAATCACTGTAGCTCAATTTCCATACTCACCACTTCTCTGAGGCTACTCCAGCTGCAGTCATCAGTGACCTGCTAATTGCTAATCCCAGTGGGCACATTTCAGTTACTGGAATGATGCTGCATTTAAAATGGTGATCTCTGATTTCTATTCTCTTGAATTCAATAACGCTGAATCCTGTTATTCTTTTTCTCTTTCATAGGCTTCGTTTCTTCTATTTGTCCCATGAATATTGACATTTCTCACATTACTGAGCTTGACCCACTGCTTCTCTATCTTGGGCATTTTCTCCAAGTTGTCCTCTCTAATCTCAAGATTCATGAGTCTCTAACATGGTGGTAATTGCAAATTCATATTACTGCCTGGACTCTGTTGAGCTTCAAACCTGTACATTTAACCACCTCCTGCACATCTCTGTCTGGATAAAGTGTTCTCTAATTCAACATGTCCAAAACTGAGTTATCATTCTGATCTTTGCACTTAATGCTGTTCCTCTGCCTGAAATTTTTGTCTCACAGGGCCTGCGTAGCCATACCTCACTTCATTTAGCCTCTTTGCTCAGTGAACATCATCTTAGAAAGGCTCTATATGTTCCTTTTCTTTCTTGGCTTTATTTTACTTCAGAGAACATATATCAGAATTTAGGTAACATAATATTTTTTGGTTGTTTATTTTTTGCCTTCCCCTATTATAATTTAAGCTTTATTTTTCTTTTTCACTATTATGTTTGTAGGACCTGAACCAATTCCTGGTGCCCAAATATTAAGTGAATGAATAAGTCATTCCCCCAATCCCAGAATGACTTCTTTTTTTATCTCAATGGATATCACCATCTGTACTCCCAGTCACTCAAATCAGAAACTTGAGTCATTTCAGAAACTTCCATTACAATCACCACATATCCCTGATTTTCTACATTCAACATTCACCAATATCTGCCAGTTTTACCTTATAATTATTTATCAAATCTGTCTCTCTTCTCCATTTCTGTGACACTACCACTTTTCAGGACATCAAAACTTTCCCTGTATTATTGCAGCTCCTAATGTGCTTTGTGTTTCTGTCTTTAATCACCTAAATGTACCCTCAATAGAAGCCAAAATGGTCTTTCTAAAAAGGACATGATTCTGCTGCTTTCTTTTCTAAAATTCTTTTTTCCACAGTTCTTCTTTGTAAAAATCTTAGTGGCTCCATTCGGCAACAAGATGAAGTCTTAAGTCAAGTGCTACAATATGCTGTCCCTTCCTTTATAGTAACAGAGTTTGCTGTATAGTTTCAAGCTTCCAGATTGTTCCCTTTCCAAAAATGACTCCCCTTGCTCTCTCCTATTCTTTTCTGGTGGCTTCTTCTTAATCATTCTTTTAAAACTTCAGCTTTGGGATCACCTGAATTCTATGTGCTGTTCTGCATTTTTCCTATCACTGTACCTACACTTTAAACATTATCTGTCCATGTATCTGCCCCCTTTATTAGAATGGGAGCTCATTGAAGGAAAGGGTTGTGTACTATGCATTTTCCTGAAGCCTAGTAGGCACTTGAAAATGTTTGAGTAGGTGAAAGAAGAATGAACAGCCTGTCTAGATGGGTGTTTTGGACTGCATTTTGATCATTGTCATCAAGTTAGGGAAAATTCATTATGTGTTCTATCCTACAAAATATTCATTTGTCAGAAAGTCTAGTGTCTTACCTTCCTTGTTGTCCTATTAAAACCAAAAGTCAATTTTACAATAACTTAAAAGAAAAAAGGGGGGTAAAAAGGACTATTGGAAGATTACATCTGTTGGTTTCTTTATCTTGTGAATCTGAAGAGTTTTCTCAAACAAAATGTTTTTTGCAGTAGTAAAGTAACTGTTATGATATGTATTGTGTAAGCACAGGGGCAGAATGGTGTAGTAGATGATTTTTTAAGGATTAGTGTGTGTTTGGTTGAAAGTTAATGCTCCTTCCCCCAGAGTACATCCTGGATTGGAATTTTCAATGTGAAAACAAACGTTTCTGTTGCAGAATTTTATCAACTTATTGAAAATCGTGCCCAGAATATTTTCAGTTGAACAATTCTGTCAGGGTGGCATGTAAAGATAGCTAAGAAAGGCACTGTGCCAATGATGCTATAGTATTGCTAGAAGCTAGGAATGTTGCACATTAAACAGCAGAGAAAAGCCAGCTCCAAATTTAAGTAAGTGTTTGATTCAGCACAGTGGTTTTAAAACTTTGCTTTATGGAGCCCTGAGTTTCTGCAAAATCATCTTGGGAGACTTCTGTCCATCTAAGGTGCTAAAGTTGTGCCGTATTCCCATGACAGCCAGAGCAACAATACTGATATCTGATTTGTAGTGGTTTATATTATATTTGATTTGATTTGGCGATATATATTTGGACTTGTGTCCTATGCTATAAGAGGTATAATTTCATGTAGTAAGAATCCAAATAGCTCAAGAAGAATGAAAAACATAAGAGATCTTTTAGATTCTCCCTTTCTAACCCTTACAAGTGGAAAGGAGGAGGAAAGTTCACTGTCTTAGATACTGGAGCATAAATTAAAACGATTAGAGGTATATAACAAAGGGGCCTGATAAAGTAAACATGTAGGAAACCTTCAGGAAGTATATGCTATGAAGATATTCTCAGGAATACTGATTGACAGAAGGAATTGGTGTTTTGGAAACATCAAAAACAATCAGAAATGTACTGTGTTCAAACCTAAAAGGAAGATATTTCCCTGGCTGGGGAGAGGGAGTAAAGTTAACAGATGCCAGAAGAGATCCAATAGAAGCAACAGTGCCAGCAGATAGAGTTGGGCACATGGCCCAGCCCTCAGAGTGGAAGATATGTGGAACCTAGAAATTCAAGACCCGTGGTCTTGGTGTCCCTGGCAAAGTTCTAAGCCAATTTAGCAGATGGTTCACAAGCATCATGAAAGGTGCTCCAGAGTTAGGTTATTACAACCAATTCATAGGAAGCCTCCTGTTTCTTTTATTGGTAGAGTCCCCTATTATAATTTGATTTTAGCAAGATTTTTTATTGGGCTATTTATGATAACCAATGCATATCCTTTCTCTCCCCACTCCCCACTGGGAACAAAAAATCTGAGTTGGGGAAAGGGTGGGTGGGGTGGGGCTAATGCCAGCTGAAAAGAGAAGCCAGAGAGAAAGAAAAGAAAATATTTCCTTATGGACAGCTTGCTAATGCCAGATTCTGCTTAAGAAAGCAGTGGGGAGCTTAGAAAAGCTACCATTGTTATGTTCAGAGTGTCCCATAATACTGCATTTCTCAAACTGTGAACTATGAGCCATTACCTTCCTTCAAAGATACTTGAAGTTGTTTATTTAAATTGTAGATTGCTGGGCCTCACCCAGAATCAGAACCTCTGGAGATGCAGCCCAGGAATCTATACTGTTCATAAGCTCCACAGACAATTATCAAGCACACACAAATTTCATAATGTTGCGTCAGAGATAAGATTATCTGCTGTGAAGAAAGTTACCCAGAAAGAGAAATATGAGGCTTCTTTAGCTGTTTCATAAGCAGATTCATTTTTTTTGCATATGATTATGACTCAGAGATTCTGATCTTCCTCTACATCTAACTGCCCAGGGTCAAGCCCAACCCTGTTGCCATCTGGTGACAGCCACTTATTGCTGCAAAAGCATGGCTATGAGGCACATCTCTTGAGCATTAAAATGTGAATTTTGCATTAAAGATCTAATTTAAAGAGCAATAGTCATATTTGGATAAACTTGGTTGTTTACCATTCCGTGAGAAAATCAGTCTCCACAGTGCCTGGGTTGGGGACAGTGACATATTAGCACATGTTTAACAACCAGCTGTCCAGAATTGAAAGTTTATGCATAAATATACACACACAAGTTTTTATAAATGTTACTCATGTAAAAGACACACAGGAGAATTTATAATAAAATACACATTGTACTTTATTGATTATATTACAGTTGATTTTCACAGGCTGCTTTCCTTGATCTTCTTCAAACTCCTGCCCTGTGTCCACAGAAATCTTTGATTGCAATTGACAAATGAGTATAGGTCCAATATACATATTGGTTGTTTATGTTAACAGATAAGATCAAAGTGAAACAACACATGTCAGAATTTCACTTATTCACTGATAATGTTAGCAACTTCTTTGTTGAATCATAATGGAAGAATATAGCCTCAATTTTTTTCTGCTATTCACTGTGTAAATGCTACAAACCTGGCATACATTTCATCTGTTATTAAAATTTTCTCTCTCATTTGTAAGACTTTAGTAAGATATAACTTTCATAAGATATGAATAAAATGATAAGTCCAGCTCTGGTTTGTGGTCTTTGCAATTTTTGTGGTATGAGTCCTTCCATCATGGCCCGTTTCAAGCTACCAAGTGATACTGCTAAGCATGGAATTAGGAAGAGATGCATGGTAGCACATCACTAGCTAATATTTTCACCACACAGATATGAGTGTAAATAACTTTCAAGAGCATATATAATAGTAAAGTGAGTAACAAATGATCATTTATGGGGCATATATTATCTTCATTTCCAATATAACTTATTTAATTGTAAGTTTATGTAATTTAAGTGTTAGTAATGGTTGTGTTTAATAACCAGGTTTTTTTTTAATTCCTAAAAATTTAATTGTTGGCTTTTATGAGCTTCTTTGGGCTGGTTCTACTTCACTACTGAATAGGGGCAAGTTCTGAATTCACTGATATCTGACAGGGATATATTTCTGCTTTTATTCAGGGTCACAGATATGACACTCAGGAATTTTATTTATTTACATAAAAATACAGTTATTCTAAACTAGAGCATAGCAGTAACATACCTAACAATTTTGTCCTGCCCCTGGGCATCAGTGTATAGAGGAATTCCTAAGTGGACGAGGTCAAATCCAATAGAACAGGTTTCCCCTGTCATGTCTGGGAAACTATTTATGACTCATGCTTGTTGCCAGCTCTGCATTTTGCATCAGTTGATATTCTGACATGGAAAGATATCTCTCTTGTGTTGCATCCTACTGATTTCAGCAAAACTGTTTTTGATACCTTTACATACATCACAAGCCCTTCTGAATAGAGTGGTGTGTGTGTGTGTGTGTGTGTGTGTGTGTGTGTGTGTGTATTTACATATATATATATTTTTTAATTTTTTTTAATTTTTATTTTTTTTACTTCTTCACATCTATACCTATTCTGTAAAAGAGCATTCAGTTTGTAATCAAATTCTGATGGAAGCCTGGCTGTGACTACAAGGTATACTTTTGGAGCCATTTTTACAAAGCCAGATATAGAAGCTTTTTTTTTTTTTTTTTTAAAGAGAGAGGTGAGAGAGAGAGAGACAGTCAGAGAGAATTTTTAATATTTATTTTCCAGTTTTTGGCGGACACAACATCTTTGTTTGTATGTGGTGCTGAGGATCGAACCCGGGCCGCACACATGCCAGGTGAGCGTGCTACTGCTTGAGCCACATCCCCAGCCCTATAGAAGCTATTTAAAGTTAAGTTTTAGGAACTGAAAGTTTGAAGTTACTGCCACATGCAAAGATATTAGGATTTGAATCACAATCCTTATGAAAATTCTTATTAAAACAGTACTGTGAAGTGTTGTTTCTTTGAGAGTTTTTGGATAGTCATGGGATAATATTTCTCTGAAGTACAATAATATTCTCTCTTCCTGTTTTCTTACTATTGCACTTGCAAGCAAATTGTTAAATAATTTTATTATGCTTTCCAAGAACATTCCTGAAATGTGTTTGAATTTTCCACTGTAGGCACCTGGCCTCTATCAATATTTTCTGTACTGACCCTTGTAATTATGGCACAGGGGCCTACTTAAACAGAACTTTGCTTGCTGAATGAATATAAACACAAAATTGCTTAAAGTTGCTAATTGTTTTTTCCTGCTGTGGGCATTGGCCATGACCCAGCAGTTTGGTTCTATTTTGGTCACACAAGGTGTCCTACAGGTCCTCAAATACTACCTTAACTAAAAAGTGTTATGGAGTCCACTGTTTGTTAATTGGGGTAAGAAAGCCTCTTTCCTAATATTATAGTAGAATTTTACATTTACAAAGTGAAAAAATTCACTTTTTTATATTATGAAAAAATAAAATTTGATGTCTGGAGGGAGATGCATAATTCATCTGTAAGCATTAATGCCTGTTTTCCATTTTTTTCTCTTCAAGCCAAATTGATTGCATGAGAAAGATGTATATTATGTGATGCTTATTCCGTGCTTCTGTATCAGGGCAAATAAATAAATAAATAAATAAATAAATAAATAAATAAATAAATAAATAAAAACATTTTAAAAATAGGGACAACAACCCAGGGCTTTTATAACATCTCCTTTGACCAGGTAGTATGGAGGTGTATGTTCCCAGGGGTGGGCAGGTAGACAGATGGCAGGCTAGGCACCATTACATTTCCTCCAGAGTGCACCTCCCAGGGCCGACTCAAGACCGCTTTGTGGCCATCTGGGCCCTCCACCCCCAGGTATCCTGTAGGCAGCACTGTGGGAAGTTTCTGAGAGCAGAGACCTACGCAGGTGATTTCCTAAGCTTTCTGGTAGCTCTTTCCTCTGAGACAGATACCCCCGCCGCCGCCACCACCAACACACACACACACACACACACACACACACACACACACACGTCTCTTCATAATCATCATTAGTCAGAATTTGGAATGTTTCAGCTTCCCAATTTAGAACATGTTTTCTTTATATAGCATTTAACTTATTCACATTCAATTTACAATTTTAATTACAGTTATCCAAGTAATATATGTTCAGTGTTAAACACACACACACACTACTGAAAACAGAGGAAGAAAGAAAAGTTTCAATTCTATCTGTGGGTCCACTCTCAAAGCAATCATATATTTGTTTACCCTTTTTAAGGGTTTAGATTTTTGGGTAATTCCCTTCATAAATGAAGTGTGTGTGTGTGTGTGTGTGTGTGTGTGTGTGAGAGAGAGAGAGAGAGAGAGAGAGAGAGAGAGAGAGATGGGGGAGGGGGGAGAGGGAGGGGGAGAGAGAAAAGGAATCTTCCCATTTCCAATTTTATTGATTTTATTTATTTTGACTTATTTGTTACATGGTTAACTTAAAAAAAACTTTCATTTCCTATTTTATTCACCTTAGACATTATCTCTGGACTCCCCATTTGTGGAAAGAATATATTGGTTGACTGTTATGTTGTCTATTATTACATTGTGATAGTAAAATTTTTACATTCTGAATTATATAGTTGGTCTCCTGTAGCCACTGAAATCTCCAGCCATGGATTCAACCATCATACATACATACACACACACACACACACACACACACATACATACACACATATATATGTATATATTTATACATAAATGTATTTCTGTATTTTTCTGAATATAGCAAACATTTAGAAAAAATTGCATCTCTATTAAACATGTACAAACTTTTCATCACTCCCTAAACAATACCATATAACAACTAATCACATAGCATTTACATTCTATTAGGTATTATGAGTCATCCAGAGATGATTTGAAGTTTTATAGCATCTTGTGTAAAGGGCTTCAGCATCCATTTATCTTGATATCTGAGGGCAAAGAAATAATACTGAGGGATGAGTATAATTCAGTCATATTAATTCAAAATATTACATACCTATGAGCCATGTTGATGGTACATTTGAATTGTTCTTAACCAGTTTTCAAATATCTGACTGGCCCAAATTATCAGGGATTCCCATTTATTGTAGAACACACTTCAGTAGATACATGATAGACTGAGTGCTCACAGATTGCAGATTCACTACTATTCTCATTTATTTCTGTTCCTGTAAGTTAAGCTGAATGCTTAACTATGAAGCAGTTATTTTTGTCCCCCAAAATTGTTTATTCTGTAGTACTTGTTGCAATTATGCAATTTAATTAAATATTTCACATACTGATGAAATATGAATACTAAAAGATTATTTCTATGAAAATTGAATCAGATGCCTTGTAAGGCTCAAGAAAGGCAGGTTTTTAAAAATGTTGATGAGTTAATAGTGGAGCTGCAGCTGTAAAAGATTAAAAGGAGTGGTAAAAAATCTAGAAGCATTTTACTCTTCCACAAATTATTAATATCTAATAATTATAAATAATAAATACTTTAAAGACATATGGAATAAACATAACCAAACCATATTGTGGGCATTTTGGGTGTAAAAATCATTACACAAAACTATACTCAGAGGATTCATTTCAAAGAAAAGAACTTAACCTTAGGTCAAAAAATTGGTAAATTAATGTCTTAAGTTAAAATAAAGTTTCTATTAAAGTAAAATAATATTTAAGGACAGTAGTTTTTGTTTTTGCTTTAACCAATATTTTATTGATGCATGTTATTTTTATAGGGTGGTGGACTTCATTGTGATATTTGTACATGCATATAACATAATTTGATGAGTTTCACTCCCTAGTACTTCCTTTACCCTCTCCTCCCTCCTTCTTCCTCCTCCTCCTCTCTTCCTCTCCTGCTTTCCTCTGTTCCTGTTCCTGTTCTCTATTGGTCTCCCCTTCTACTTTCATGATGTCCTTCTCAATCTCTCTCTCCTCTCCACTAGCTTCCACATATGAGAAAACATAGAAAACTTTTTGAGTCTGACTCACTTCACTTTACATGATGCTCTCCAGTTCCATACATTTTCCTGCAAATGACATAATTTTGTTTTTCTTTGTGACTATGTAAAAAATATGTACACATAATGGTGTGCATACATACAAATTCTCTTTATCCATTCATCTGTTGATGGACACCTAGAATGATTCCGTAATCTGGCTAATGTAAATTGTGCTGTGAGAAACATGGGTATGTATGTATCTCTAAAGTGTCCTGACTTTCTTTTGGAAAAATACCAAGGAGTGGTATGGCTGGACCATATGGTAGTCCTATTTTCAGTTTTTTTTTTAATTAATTAACTTATTTATTTGTTCTAATTTGTTATACTTAACAGCAGAATGTATTTTGATTCATAGTATACAAATGGAGCACAATTTTTCATTTCTCTGGTTGTACACAAAGTAGAGTCACACCATTCGTGTCTTCATACCTGTACTTAGGGTAATGATGTCCATCTCATTCCACCATCTTTCCTACCCCCTAAACCCTCCTTTCCCCTCCCTCCCCTTTGCCCTATCTAAAGTTCTTCCATTTATTTTCAGTTTTTTTAAAAAGAAACTCCATATTGATTTTCACAGTGATTATACTAATTTATATCCCTACTGACAATGTATAAGAGTGCCCCCCTACCAACATTTATTATTATTTGTATTCTTGATGATTACCATTCTAACTGAAGTGAGATGAAATCTCAGTATGGTTTTGATTTTCATTTCCATTATAGCTAATGATGTTGAAACTTTTTTCATATACTTGTCAGCCATTTCTAATACTTTTGAGAAATGTCTGTTTAGTTTATTTTCTTGATTATAGAATGAGTTACTTGAGTTGTATGTGTGTGTGTGTTTTGTGGATTTTTTAGTTCTTTGTATATTCTGGATATTAATCCTCTGTTGGAAGAGTAGTTAGGAAAGATTTTTCCCTATTCTGTAGGTTTTCTCTTCATGCTCTTTTATCCTTTGCTATGCAGAAGCTTTTTAAATCTATGAATCCCATTTGTTGAATCTTCCTGTTATTTCCTGAGCTTTTGGAATCTCATTCAGGAAGTTTTTGCCTGTGCCTATATTTAACCAGCTTTCTCAATTAGTACCAGTCACATTAGCTAAAAGGACCTTCTTAGGCTAAGAGTAGCCTTCAGAAAGTTACTTCACTTTTTTTGTGTCATTCCTCAGCTATTAAATTGTTGTAATCATAGATACATGATGATCAAGGAATTTCCTTACCACAGCATTGTCACTTGGTAGGCACTCAAATTGGAGTTAATGTTATTAATATTACAATGTTGTGATTTTGTAAAAATTACTATAGAACCACAAAGTGATTTGAAAACCAGTTCTATGTTGTTAATCTTCTATGTCTTAAAAATTCAGTTTCTTGCATACAACGTCTTCAGTTATGTGTCAATGATTGTTAAAAATCTTGTCATGTTTTAGTTGACTTTGTATTTGGTTGTTACTTCCCCCTATAGCATTTTGTGTTTTTAAAATGATTTTGTAATATTTTCCATTCTAAGATACTAAGAATATTTTGTAAACAAAAGAAGCATGTTTCTTCACTATATTTTAAAAGAAGCATATTTCTTCACTATATCGTAAATACATCCAGCCTTTTGATTGTACAATTGGTGTTGGGACTCCACTTTCTTCTTCACAGTATTTTTCTCTTAAGAGTCTCTCCAACCTGTACATAGCTGAGTTCCTGGGATCTCACGTCACTAGCCTTGAAGATTAGGTGGTGTTTCCCTACTTTATCTTTCTAAATTCCTTTTAAGAAATGTATCTGATGTACATCTTCAAGTAAATTTTTCAGAAAAAGGGACATAAGATTTAAATGTTGTGCCCTTTATGTTTCTAAAATGCTTATATTTTGCATTTATTTTAACTAATGAATTGAATGAGTATATATTCCACAATAAAAACAATTTCCTCTTAGAATTTTAAAGGTATTGTTTAATAGTCTTCTAATATTCTGGGTTGCTTAAGAAAAAGTCCAAAAACAGTTTTTTTCTAGATCTCGATATGGTATTACTCTAACCTTAAAGTTTTGAAATTTCATAGCAATTTATCTAGGTGCCTGCCCTGCCCTTTTTCATTCATCTTGCTTAGCATTTTCTGACATTTAGTAAAAAAAAAACTGTCTTTTGTTCATGCTGGGAAATGTTATTTTTGTGACAATTTTCCCCCTCTGTTTCTTATTTTTCTCTTTAGGGGTCCTCCTGAATTGATCCTCTATGCTTCTCTATTTGTGTGTGTGTGTGTGTATGTGTGTGTGTGTGTGTGTGTGTGTGTGTGTGTGCTCTCCTTATTTTTAATGTCTTAAGTTTACCTCAAATTACTTACTATGGTTTAGTCTTTTATTTTTCCATACTTTCTCCTTTTAGAGGACTATTTCATCTTCCTCCCACTTCCTCCAACTGTGGAATCTGAGCATTGAGAAACAAAAGAATAGCACAATATTAGTTCACTCAATCATGGGGTTATATTTCCATTTCTTCTGGGGTATCTCTAGACCCTATTTCAGAGGAGTTTGGGAGTTAAAGATCAGATGGGCTTCTCTTTCCTCTCAATACACATATTAAATTAATGGTTTTGCTAATTTGTCTTTCAGTGAAAGGTTCAGAACATTATGACCGACATCAACCCAATTTTCTTTCAGGAATGTCTACTTCTTAAGACAGCATTAAGTAATAGTCAGAAATTATTATTCACACTGGTTTCTCAGCTCACTGTGTTTATGTTTTCTCTCTTTAATTGTCCAAAGGTCTGACTAGAACTTGAGTCACTGCCAATTTGAGAAGAGGAGTGGTTTACTCTCATGGTCAGTCCCCTTACTCCTAACATGGTCATTACTTCTTTCCCTTGAGATATTTGGCATTCTTAATCTTTTCCTGACACGATTAATGATGATGAAGTTTAATTGCAACATTTTCTTCTTCATTTTGGGATAATGAAATAGGGAGTCCCTTCTATTATGAAGCAGCAAATATCTAGAAATTCTTAAGACAATATGCAAGCTGTAAAGATGCTCAAACCCCTTATGCTTTTATCCCATTTCCTTGTTACATATTTACTAAGTTATCTGGTGGAAATGGTATTGTTTAAGCTTTGATTTGCCACTTTTTCCAAGTGACATATAACAATCCATATGTTCAGAGTAGGAAGAAGCATCATGATATCTTAGCGAATGGCAGAGATAGGTGTCCCTACACTTAATTTTATAGTTCTGTTTAAGTGTTTTCTAATATAGACTCCCAGAGTCATCAGTAGGAAATAATTAAGTATCTGTCAGAGGCCTGGGAAACCCTGGGACAGTCACCAGACCCTAGGAAAGAGGGGAGGGGAATTTCATGAGAAGGCTGTGGAAGGGATGCTTAAGAGGGACTATGTATCTGGCTATTATTGGTATTTAGGAAATCTATGGAATTATATGTATTTGTAAAAAAAAATCTAACTCTTTATCAATTTCCTCCTTATTTAGTTGATCCTCTTATATTTTAATGTTAATAATGACTCATCCTTTTCAATAGCTTTAATTTTTTAAAAATTTGTTTCATTTATTATTGAGTAACCCAAATATTTCCAGAATATCACCCACTTTTGAGCTTAAAAAGGCTACTTTGTCATTTTATGCCTCTACTTCTTAGACCATTATCCTTTCCCTGCCAGGGGATTGGAAGGACCCCTATACTTTCATGTCTTCTGTTTTCCTGTGAATCTTCCCTTGGAGATATGGTGCAGAACAATATTTTACATAAATGGTCCTCTCCTTTTGGCTTTGATGCACGGGAGGCTGAGATGGGGAATAGGTATTTAACCAACATTCTGAGCCTACAACTTATGTCATCCTTTTTCCTTCATTCTCTTTGCCTTGGTTGCCTGCTAACCTCTGATTTGTCCATAGGCTACTGCCTTGTCTACTGCTAGTGAATTGACTTGAGTTTCTTCCACTTCTTTAGGTGAAGTACCCCGCCTTCTCTACTGCTGTTGTTTGAAGTCTAATTTATTCCCTGAATTCAGTGCTTACATTTCTGGCATTTAGTGAACACTTCTAACTTAAGCTTACCTTCACCCCTAGAGATATAGGTTACTCAGAAGATCACATTTCTATTCAGGTCAGAGGATCTGAAGAATGTTGGTTAAACACCTGTTCCCCATCTTGGCCTCCCGTGCATCATTTGGGATGGGCTCCCAGACTCTCATCTTCACTCATCATTCATGTAGCAGCATACCTGTGCTCCCTAGCCCTGATTTTTTACACACGTTTGCAAGGTGAAGCTCCTGTCTAGTGACAACTTTCATTCAAATGATACAAACTCCTTGGTTTATCATAGAAACTTAAAGTTGACAGTGGTTATTAGGGGCTAGAGAGTATGGGGAATATGGAGTTAGTATTTAATGGATTCAGAGCTTCAGTATGGGATGGTGGGAAAAGTTCTGGAGATGGATGGTGGTGATGGTTGTGTAACGGTGTCAATGTACTTAATGCCATTGAATCATATACTTTAAAATGATTAAAATAGTAATTTTTATGTATATTTTGCTACAATTTAAAAAATGTTAAAAACAACTACTTGGTTTAAAACAAAGTGAGGATTCCAGAAATGTCTTAGGAAACATCATAAGTGCCTGCTCGTAGCCACAGCTCTGCCTGCTGCCTGTTAGGCAGAATTTCTAGAACATATGGAGAGAATAGACCTACAGAGAACACTTTGAGAAGAAATGGTATTCCTTGTATTTTACATCTAAAATTTAAAGTCATATTGAAGTTTTAGGTATTTTTCTTTCTTTACTGATCACTGATCCTTAGACTAATTATCACACTCCTTGGTCATTTGCCGGTGATATTAGTCATTCTGATGATAATATTATCATGTATGGCTTTCCATACATGATAATACATGAAATCTTTGCTGAAAGGAAGTTAGCTTCAAATCATGTTATTTGTGGAAAGTTGATTGTTAAATATAGAGACACAAGAGCCCATGTTTTTGACAACTAATTTAAGCCTGATCATGCTTTAGCACAGGCAGATCCATAACCTGGGGGTACATTTTGGTTGGGGGTATAATGGTCCATGCTGATAAGGGCTTATATGTTGGAATGGTGTTGTGTTTTTAGCATGGACCAGGGTTCAAGTCAGACAGAGAGGCAAATAGCAGGGAATAATGGGAATGGGAATAAATTTTCTCAAAATAGGTTCTTTCAGGGTTAGTCTTGGCCAAAGGAGCAAGATTATTTGAAGACATCAGAGATTCTCTTGAAGATATCATTTCCCTGACACACTCTGGATAAGTCTGTCCACCCCCAGTTACATAATATATTCACAGGAGGAAGCTCAATACAATGTGTTATGAAGTTAATTTAACAAATGATGCCTGCCTCCGGGGCCCATACTCCTGCAATGTACTACATTGCCTCAGTGGAGTCTTAAATGTTCAGAAGAGTGTGGAATATTGTATCATTTTCAATCATGATGAGAAAATATTCTTAATGCTAGGTCTCTATATACTTAAACACACAGTTTCTTTGGTAATTCCTTTTCCTGAAGCACATTTTTAGTGGAGTAAGGAATGGATATAAAATGGAAATGATACATAGCTTTGAATTTTGTCATTTGTCAAACCTGGAGTGCCTTTTATGTCAGACATCATGCTGGGTTGTACAAGATCCTTTAGAAATAGAATTTCTTGCTCCATTTGAGAATATGAGATCTGGAAGGCCCTTCCATCTCACCACATCTCTTCTTGTATATTAGGAATCTCAAGTTCATATATGAGTACAGGTTCCCTGAGGTTACCCGGGTAACTAGAAAGTATTGGCCAGAATAGAAAACAGCCCATTCTAAGTGAATCGATATGGCTCCCAGCAGAAGCAGTCAACATGGTCAAACTAGGAAATTTGAGGAGAGTTTCCCCCCCCAAAGATATGGTCAGGATTTGAGGTAATCAGCAAAGGGTAGTGGTAGCATACTCCAGGGCCAGTAATAGAAGGGATCTATCACTACCCATATGTCTGAAAGAACCCAGAAAAAAAGCTGTGGCATTTAGAAGAGGGGCATGTGCAACACAATAACTTAGCAATAACACAGCCAGGAGCATGAACACCTTAACTTCATTCTCCTCCTGGCCTCCAGTTTTCCACTAGAAGCTCCTGTCAGCTAAACTAAACAGAAGCAAAAGTCAAGGGTGAGCCAGGATATAGTTCATGTGGGTCATCCTTGAAGGGCCCAGAGCCGGGGAGAGAGTGGAGGAGAGTGAATTTAGAGTGGTAAACTAGACTTCCACAGTTCCTTACTGCAGGACTTACTGTGCAAATGGTAGGATATAGCTTCAGTATCGGTCAGGTAATGGAAGAATGTCTTTGACTATAAAGCACATCATGTACAAATGCTGAATTGGGTATAGGATTTTTAAAGTTTCTAATTTGAAAAAGAAAATATTGTTTAAGAATCATAGAATTGCAAGCTGAAATGCCCGGAGTATGCATCTTGCAGATACTTATACATAAAATTTATTGGCCCATTGTCCTCAATAGCTCTCCAGGGAGCTCTGCTCTCTCTATGTCAATAAATATTAGAAGATTCTGGGGAGTTTCTCACAGGTGCTTAAAAAAAATCTGCACTCAGTCTCCAGGTCACTTCCTTATATACCCCGTCTCTTGCTCAGCTTCTGTGCCCCTGAAAAAAATCCCGCATTTAATTCCCTTCATATCAACAGAAGTTGGGGGGCCTCTGCCATACCAGTATAGGTATACATAACAGAGAGCACATGTGAGAGCTCTCAGTTAGGCTAATGTCCAAGAATCAGGCTCCTGTCCTGAAGGTATCTAGCTGTGGTCTGAGGAAGGACCAGGAAGGAAAATCCACCTTACTTTGGGGTTCAGAGCCACAACAAACTTTCTGATGCTGCACCACACCCTGTGCAGGAAAATGTCAAATAGATGGGGGAGGCAGAACCAAGCCTAAGCTTTCTAATCAAATAACTCAATTCCCTTTGAATGGAGAAGCAGTGAGAGAAGTGACCAGGAGCTTTCAGAGAAAAGTCCCTCCTCATGCAAGCCAGGAATAGGAGGGAGGAAGGGAGTACTCTCACATTATATGTTGCTTTATGAGATCTTTCTAAATGTTGGTTCACAAAGGTATTTGTCAGTCAAACTTTTGATCTTGTTTCACAGGGTAGAGATTTAAACATAAATTGGAATGAAGCAAGACCAGATCTGGCCTAGTAAAGGACTCCAACTGAAAAAAGTTAGGAAAGGGTCCTTGGGAGGTGTGAATTATTGGGCCAGTGTAGCTGTGTTAGATTTAAAGAGAATGTCAAGAAACACTATAAAACACTGTGACAAGCTTTTATATACACTCAAGGGCATAGCCAGGCAAGGAATAATTTCTTCCCCAATCAGAGAGGTGAGAAATGGCCCACAACAGGTTGTAGAAAATCCACAGTCTCCGGTGGGTACCAGCGGAACACTAGGTCTTTAACTGCTAACTCCTGCACCCCAGTATCCACACCCTGCCCCCAGCACTGCCTAGCAGGGCAGGACTATGATTTCCCATGGCACCAAGGAATGTCATTGACCTCTTTTAGCCTATCTCCTGTCCACTGAGTTTTATTTCATGTTGTTCTTTTCAGGCAAATACCCCTATCATCTATTTTCTATTATTTTACAAGAATCCTAGCACATCTAAGTGTGTCCATTTACTTTCCAAACCCCAGAATCCCATGATATAGAAAACATAGTAGATTTCACAAGCATTTCCAAATAAGTGAGTGGTAAAAATATTCTCTTAAAGTACTTCTCTCCCCTCCCCCAGTTAAATACTTTATGGAGAGACCAAATAAAAAGAGAGGAAAGAGGAGCAAGCCTGATTATGATTCCTAAACCCCTCCATTATACAGACAGCAGGCTCAGGTGCAACAAGCTTTGAAGGAGAGAAATTATGGATGCAAAAGCTAAAATCCCGCTTTGAGTGTTTATGGCTCCAGCTTCTGTAGCCTCAGCAGTCCATTCCCCATCTGGCCAAGGCAGAGGTGGTGATGCCACTGTTAGGAGGAGCTGGTCACACCCATGAGACAGCACTTTGCAAATAGAAGGTGCAACAGCAAGTGTTCTCTCAACACTAATTTTAGGCCAGCTGCTTAGTTACATAGGCAGAATCATCTGGCAGCCTTCTGAGGAAAGGATCTGAGGATCAGAGACAAGTCCTATTACAGATGTGCCTTGCTTCATGATAGTTGCAGAAAGATGCAACTAATGCCATTGCCAGTTTTCATGTTCTAATTCATTTAACTAGCCCTGGGGTTTCTTAGAGTTAAGGCAGCTGCATGCTCTGTTTACCTGGCTCAATACCTTAATAATGGTATGGCTCCTGCAAGCCCAAGTTAATGCTCCTTAATCCTTGCAATTTCACCATAAGCCAGTGCTAAGAAAGCACCCTGTCTGCTGCAAAAATAAAAGGGAGGAATGGCCCTAAATTATAGCCTCCAGTTGGATAGCACTCCTTGACTTGTGGTCACTAATGGGAATTATTATAATGGCTTCAGCCTGAGATACAGACATTGTGTTGAACCCAAGGTCGTTTGGCAGTTTTATAAGTACCACAGAATGTGAGAGCCACATCCAGGCCATAGTGGGGCAGTGATTTGCTCATGGTCACAAAATATAAGTGGCACAAAGCTGGGCCTACGTCTCTTGGAATATGCAAGATCTTTTTCAAGCTACTATGTAAATTGAATAGGTAGTAACCTGTGTAGTGTGCATGGTCATACACAGAAACCCTTGCTGCCCTTTTCAACCAGTGAAATCTGTTGAACCCATAGCCATATTACTTGGGTTTCATTTTTGTATATGTAAAGTGGTCATAAGTAGGACTTGGTTCAGGGCTTATCTTGGTATCTTAGTTTGTTCAGGGCTGCTAGGACAGATTACCATAGACTGGGTGGATTATAAACAACAAAAATTTATTTCTCACAATTCTAAGGGCTGGGAAGTCCAAGATCAAAATGGCTGCACATAGGGTGTCTGGTGAGGATTTGCTGCCTGGTTCACAGAGGCCATCTTCTCACTGTGTCCTTCCATGGCAGAAGAGGTGAAGGATCTCTCTGGAGTCCCTTGTATAAAGAGACTAATAATCTCAACACTTTCCATAGGCCCCACCTCATAATAGCTATCACATTGAAGGTTAGCGCTTATACATATGAATTTTGAGGGGGAAAAAACTAATCTAGAATTAAAAGTAAGTTGTATTGAAGTCCCTTAATATCCATGTTCTTTACTTGAAAAATACATTCATTATATTAACTCTAAAGTCTTAAAGCCAAAGTCTAATGTAAATCAGATATGGGTGAGACTCAAGATATGGACAGATTACTCTTCCAAATATGAACCTTTGACACCAGATTATAAGCTTCCAAAATACAGTGGAGGGATGGGCATAGGATAGGTATTTACAGTCCAAAAGGAAGAAAGAAGAAAGAAGTAAGAGAGTAAGTCAGTCCAAATTGCAAGGAAAACTCCAGGAGGTTTTAAGGCTTAAAACAATGCTTTAGGCTCAGTATTGTTCCTTCTAGGACCCCTGGGCTGAGGTTTTGCCTTTTGGACCACTGGAGCAGTGGCCTCTCCTTCTGGACACAGGGAGCTCTTACCTTGCTTCCCCAGCTCTGCCAAACATGAATTGAACCTCCAGGCTTCTTCCACGTGGCCCCATATCCATGCCTCTGAGCAGCTCTGTTCCCAGGCAGCTCTGGGTAGAGGCCATATGGTCTGTTGAAAACAAGGCTATGACCCCCCTTTTGAATCCAAGGGGTAGATTGGGTGATCTCGGAATCTTCTTCTGGATCATTTTTCTCCTGTTTTGAAAAATAGGATGTGTTTCCAGCTAAATAGGTCTGTGGTATCATCCTGCAAAATCCAAATCCGACAGCCTTCATTTGTTCCTGCCCATTACCTTCCCCTTCATTCAAACAGTCAACTTTCTAGTTGAGGTGTCTGTGGTGCACACTCATATTAACCTACTTGTCAAAGGTTTGCTTGGCCGTATCCTTAGTGTTCTCTTATTTAACATGCTTTCTCATTTTTTTGAAATATGGATATGCCCCAAATTTTCCAAATCTTAAAATTCTAGTTCCTTTTTGCTTAATAGTAATTTTGTCTTTTGTTAAATGATTTCTTTCTTCTCTAATTTTATTCTTTCAGTCAGGAGGAGCCACACTGTCAACATTTTGCTTAGAAATAACTTCAGCTAAATATCTAGCTCACAAGTTCTCCCTCCCACAAAACAGTAAAGCATGGATACAGTTTAACCAAGTTCTTTATAAGAGTGTCATTTTTTTTCCACTAGTTTCTGATAACTTGTTCCTCATTACTGTCTGAGACCTCATCAAAATAGCCTTTACAATATTTCTACCAACAATCTGCTCGTGTTTATCACTTAGGTATTTTCTGAGAAGATTTGGGCTCTCTCTACAGCTCTCCTGTTCATTTTGAGTCCTCACCAGAATCACCCTTAATGGTCCATTCAGTGTAGATCTTTTGAAGTACACATCTCAGAATTCTTCCAATCTCTACACATTATCTTGCTCCCACGTTTTTAGGGTTTTGTTATAGCATCCCCCCCTTGCCAACACACCACTTCTTAGGACTAATTTCTGTCTTGGTCATATGAGAAGCCTTCTCTGAATTCCAGACATGGCTGCATACCTCTGACTTCTGGGCTATAGTAGTTCTCAGTGAATGGTGAATAGCAGTATGGAAATTCTTTTGACTAGTAGTTTCTTGAAAGCAAGGACTAGTTTATTTATTTTGACTAATAGTTTAATTCTTAGCAAATATCAGTTGTACAATAGGAGGTCCTTCTCTTTCCTTAGTAATTCAGTTCACTAAGCACTGATTGAACATCTCTATTTTGCTTGGTGTCAGCCCATTTTATAAAGCTGCCAAAGGCCTCACTATTTTGTAAGGTGATCACTTGTTGGCAGACGCTTACGATTTATAAGGATAAGACTGGACATGAAGTAGCTTCATCCTAAGATACATCATGGAAAAACAAAAAACAACCACCACAAAAGCACAGTAACTTCTTTTCATTGAGCACCAGCACCTTTGTGAGTACTCATTACCATCCTAAGAGGCAGAGATTATGATCCCAATATTACTATAACAAAACAAGATACAGAGAAATTTATCTAAGATTATACAATTAATGTTAAGGTGCAAATCTTGACTTTGCGACTCAAGAATTAGGAGGAAAAAAGAAAATAAAAGGGGATCTAAAAGTGAAAAACAAAAGAATCTGTGTTCACAACTACTGTGCTGTGTTGCCTATAGTATAATTACAGAGCTATGTCTCTGCAATATCACATTTCCCAGACAACTTCAGTTCAATCATTTAATCACCAAAGCATCTCATTTTAACCTTAAATCTATTGCATGCTTCTTTTCCAAAATGAATCAGCATTACCATTTAGAAAATACCCTCTAGCCTACTGGGGTGTTTATGGAGCTAAATTCTCCTTCACTTGATAATTTCAGAATTATCGAGTCAGAATTATTCAACAGTCGTCCTTCCTCTTCTCCTCTTCCTCCCTTCCTTTCCTGCCCTTTCTTCCTCTTCTATTTATTTTAATAGACTCTATTCTTAGAGCAGTTTTAGGTTCACAGTACCATTTTAATTTTTAATAGCAAAAGTGATATATACTCATTTTATAAAAGTTAACAATACTGAAAATGAAATATTAAATGAAGACTTTGTAGTCACATGAAAAGGTATCAATGAGGGAATTCTCACATGGAATATACTGGAGGAGCCCTAAGGTCCTAATACAGTGTTTCTCATTGGTTGTGTTCATTGAAAATCTCATTGTAAAGTTGTCTGGTCTTGCCTGTTTCCTCTATCTAATTATATTACCACTTTCTCTGTAAGGCACCATGTGATATCCTCAAGTTCCCCATGACCTGATTTCCATAACAAAATTTCCCAGTGTTATCTTTATTAGGCCCCCAAGGAACAATTGTCTTAGGATCAGGAAGGTATCTTGTGTTCTGAACACACACACATATATAATTCATATATATCCATATCTACACACACACACACACACACACACACACACAATACACACATACACACATACACACACTTGATTAGATTTACTCAGTGTTTTCTACAGGCCATCTGTATAAGATTCTTCTGAGATTTGAGAAGATTGTTAAAAACAGAGATTCTGGACCTCACCTAAGACCTCTTAAATAAGAATGTCTTAAGGTTGGAGTCAGGGATCAAAATTTGCCCTTTACCAAAGAGTGTTTTATTTTTACTTCCCATTAGGAAATTGCCAAACATATATATTCAAAAGTTGAGAGAATAATACAATAGCCTCCACACATTCAAAACTAAGTTTCAACACATAAAAAAAAAAAACAGTTTTAGTAATTGTCAACTCAAGGTCAATGTGATCTCATCTATAATTTGAAGCAAATTCCAGACGTCATAGCACATATTTCCGTATGTATCTATAAAACATAACCACAATTTGATTATCACACCTAATAGTTATTAGTGATAAGCTCTAATATCATTAGATTTCCAGTTCAGATTTCCTTGTTTTATACTTGTTTCTTAACTGTGTAGTGATTTTAGATGCTTAATAATATAACTGCTCCAGGCTGGACTGCCCTCTCTCTGAGACTTTGTGTCACTGGTTTTCTGAGTTGGGGGCAATTTTTCCTGCTATTGCCATGCTTCTTGCTCTTAGCTGTGATATTATAAAATATTTCTATATTGTGTCTTCTTCTGTTTCATTTTAATCTCCTCAATCATCCTTTTATAAGTTCTTATGATAGATCCATAGAAAGTGTTCATTCTAACTTCTTGCAGATCTAAAACTGGCTTTTGCAACTCTCATACTTTCTTAGTAACATGTTGGGTAGAGAATTCGAAATTGAATGTAGTTTTTTCTTAGAAGTTTGCAGACAGTATTGCATTATCTGCTATTTTTGATGAGAAGTCCAGTGCTAGTATGAGAACATTTCTTTGTGTCCTTATTATTTTTGTCTCTTAAGTTTTGTGATTCTGTCCTATCTTAATGTTTTGAAATGTCACAATAATGCATCTAAGGTATTATCTTATTATAAATGATCAGAGCACTCTGTCAATTTGTCCTTCATTTCTAGAGAATTTCAAATTTTTCCTTTGATGATTTTAACCTTCATTTTCTCCTTCCTAATCTTTTGGAATCTTTTGATATTAGGCCTCTTATGTGAATATTGTACAGCCTTTAAATTTTGTTTATATGTTTGAAGTCTTGGGTTGTTTTTTGTTTTGTTTTTGTTTCAGTTAAGTTCCTTCACTTTAACCTCTTGAATAATTCTTTTGTTTAGTCAATCATGTTATTTATTTCTAGATCAGAAGGATCTCAAGAGTGTCTTTCTGGTTACTGCTATTGCCATGCTTCTTGCTCTTAGCTGTGATATTATAAATCTCAGTTCACAAATTAATTTGCCTCTTACATGAATTTGTTTCATTTCAGGGTCCATTTGCTCTGATAGCTCAGCATGGTTGAACACTTTCAATCTGCTGATTTGTTCTGTTTGTCCCATGACTTTACAGTGCTCATGTGTTCTTCCTGGACCTTCACACCTTAGCGTGATAAATACTGTTTCTTGGTCCATATGAATCGTATGGGCATTCAGGCTTTTGACTCATTAGCCAATAATTTTTGCCATTCCAAATTTCCATAATTTTTGCACTCTTTTAGGCTTTTATGGAGCCCCTAGAATTATATATGTCCAACTAGGATATTACTGAGTCCAGAGGTCCAACAGAGTGCTGTGTCTGGTGTTGCAGGGATATTGCTGTGGTACATCACGTAGGGTATGACTGGAGCCTAATTGCAGCGCATCCTATTTCATATCACCTCCCTGGGAAAGATGCATTCCACATAGCTGTTGGTACAGTTTCATGAACCATCACCCCCCACCAAAGCAGAAGTACCTTCAGGGATCTAAATCAAAACTGGTATGCTATTCACCTCCTTTAATCCCCTTAGCACCATGTTGTTATTTTTTGATCCTTGAATGAAAGAACCAATTATGCTTGTTCTTATTCTGTAGAAAAATTATCTCATTATTTTTATTGCCACTATTTTCTTTTAATTTTTGCTGTTAAATATACTATACATGCCAAAGAGTAAATGTAATGAGTACATATCACCTTAAGATTAATAATAAGACAAATAATCACATACTTACCACCTAACTTGAGAAAGAACTTCTTTCAAAAATAAAACTATTCTGTGATTCTAAACTGGGATTCTCTATTTGCTGAGGTCCTGGATCTGAGGTGGGGAGTATGGCCATAGTGACTCTTACTTCTTTCTGACAAGAGGGACAAAAATCACAAATATAGCACCTAGCAGGCACACTGAACTATTTGTAACAGAACTCCTGATGATTACACTTAGTGACTTGTGTGGCAGTGTATACCATCATTGGTTTCTCCTGTCAGGTGTTCCTTGGCTCACTCCTAACTCACATGGCATCTTAATGCAAATAATAAAAATCAACTCTTATCATTTGTTAGAATTTTTTATAATAATCATATGCACAAAAATGTGGAAGACTATGAATGTGACTATCACTCCTCAGAGTTTATAGTCCACAAACCTATGCAACAATAATTCAGGTTTGGCAGAAGGTGTCTATAGCACTGCTCCAATGAGCTTCATCATTTAGTGAATGCCTCATGTATGCCAGGAGCTGTTTGAGATGCATTGAGTTTTAAAATGGACAAGATCTCTCTTGTCATGGCTCCTCATGCAAGCTGTCTTTTGAGTGCATCAGCTAGAAACCAGCTAATAAGCTGGAGTTGTTCTTGAGGAGGGTCGGGGGCCCTCTGTTATAAGTAAAAGTGGGCCGAAGGCTTCAAGTTATTTGGCATGTTGTCTATGCCAAGCTAAATCCTGAGAAGTCATGTTGTACTAAGCTGATGAGTTCAGACTCGTGGGATTCTTAAGTCCAGGGTGACCATATGTCCTAGTTTGCCCTGGACAATTCTGGGTTAAGTATCTTATCCCCATGTAGTTATTAATATAACCCCTTTTCCCTCTTTAAATTATCTCAGCTTTGGACAGTAAATATGGACAGTCATGCCTATTAGTCAACTTTTTTTGCCATGGCAACAAATCCCTTCAAAATCTTAGCAACTTAAAACCCAAATATTCAGGTTTTGCTCACAGATCTGTGAATTGCTTGCAGCTCTGCAGTAGCCTGTGGGTCAGGTTTAAATTTATTTTTCATTTTGGACTTTGGGCCTATGCCACAAGTCTTTTTATGCTACACAGACAAACTGGAAGATCAGCCCTAATCTGAGAACTCTTATTATGCCTAAGGCAAGAGCTCTGGTGGAATGGACCATACCCACTCACCTTTCACTAGCCAGATCAAGCCACATGTCCAGGACATCAGAGGACTGAGATTTAGGCTGGCTCCTGGGAGGGGAACACTGTGGCAGGGGAGAGTGACTATTTAGTGGATTTAATACAGTTATCACCTCACGTTCCTAAACCTTACTGCCTCCCAGCATGTCCTTCCTTTAGTCTTTGCTAATAGTTTCCAAACCAGGTCTATGTCAGGACAAAGCTGAAGTAATTAGCAGTTCATGGGGAAGGAGTTTTGCTTCCATTTGGATTACAAAAAATATTAATGGATTTTACAACTCTACAGAGCCTGTTTTGTTTATAAATCCTATTGAGGGGGGAGTGGAAATTGGTATTTTGGGGGCAGCTTGATTATCTGGAACCGGGTCTCCTCCTTCCTTGTGCACCCAGCCTACCACTTATTATAGGAGTCTGCAGCAATAAATTTTTTACTCTGCTGTGTGAGCTATCAGCCAAGTGGAGCCTTTGGTCAAATCATGTTCCTCCTCACCCCATATTGGGGCTCTGTGAAGTGTCGTTTGTAGTACATTTCCCTTTGTCTTCGCTGACTCTTATCCCTCTCCCTCGTCCCTGCACCTGATATTTTAAATTTTTATTTGTGCTCAGTGTCCCTTCATTTGTCTTTGTTAGGTGTTCAGCACTGATTGGCTTTTCCTAAATTCCAGAAATTCTGTAAAGTTACTGGCTCAGTGATGGATTGATGGTACCCTTCCTTGTTTTCCATTGCTTATCCCATTTCAGTGGGATTTGAAGAGACAGAAGAGACCAAGATTTGTACCAGCTCACCCATGTTAGAACCAGAACCCAAATGTTTTCAAATAGAGACGTAATATTGTCTCACCACAAGGGCAAAGATTGTTTGGGAGATCTAGTAGATCCATCACTAAACTGGCAGTTGGTTTTCTCTCAAGAGCAATTTTTCATGAAGCAACAGTGCTGTCATTTGGTAAGAATGATCAAGTGCCTTCAAAGTAAAGTTCCAAAGTACACACATGGTAGCTGATCAGCTTCACTCAGTAGGTAAGTGGCTTGCTTGTAGGAGGATCCGTATGTCTCAGCAATTTGTCAGAGATCATAGAACATTGATGTTGCCATGGATAGTTAAAATTATGAGGATGAAATCATCTCTGACTTTCTCCTTCACTAGAATGTGAATCTGTGAAGGTATGGAGTCTGTCCTGCTCCCTATTGTAGATACAGTATCTCCAAAGCCTAGCATAATACCTGGTACTGTGGGCATTCAGAAAACTTTAATGGAAGCAATGCAGATAATGATGGACAAATAGAAGCAAATCCCAGGAGAGTCATTTGGACTCCTGAGTATAGTAGAGTGCAGGAAAAACAGGTAGAAGTGGCCTTTACAGTAATAGTGCCAGAAATGATTTCAGGTTGAAATCAGCCTCCCCAGTTCTACTGTAGGTTGGGGTGGAAACCTAGGAAATTGGGCTCTGTACTGAAAGTTAGGAACACAGGCATTGGCTACGTCATGGCTTCGGGACTGTGGTCATGTACAGTTGCAATCATCACCTGCCATGCCCCTCCCCCTTACCACTTCAGTGCATGCTTGTCAACCTCTACTATCACCTCTGTACTGACTGTAGCTTGGGATTTTTCTTGCCACTGAAGCTCATGTTGCCTACGCGTGCTGTAGCTTGAAAAGGCAGGCATTTAATGCCTTTGAGAGCCACCCTCAAGTCTAAAGGGAGTTTGTAGATAAGCAACCCAAGTTTCTCTTCCCTTGTGTGGGGTAATTCTGAGTTGTAAATATCCTCCCTGCAGGGTTAACCTCTAGTTCTCCTCTCTTTCCTTCTTCATGTTTTCTTCACCTTCTAAATAAACTTCTTGCTCTTAAGTAACTCGTTTCAGGGTCTGTTACTTGGGAAACTCAAATTGTGACAGTCTGCCCTGGGTCCTGAGAACCTGAACACTTAGTGGTAGGCATTCTTGAAGCACAAAATTCACAGAAGTCTTGGGCTCTATTTTTTTTTTTTACTTTCTTTTTAAAAAATTCTAATTTGTTATATAAATGACAGTGGAATGCATTACAATTCATACTGCACATATAGAGAACAATTTTTCATATCTCTAGTTGTATATAAAGTATTTTTTACCCTCATGCCCCTCCTTCCCCCTCCCACCATTTACCTACATAGGGTTTATCTATTCCTCCCCCACACCCCCGCAAACTCACTATAAAAAGCCTCCTTATATCATAGAAAACATTCCGTATTTGGGTTTTTGGGATTGGCTAACTTAGCATTATCTTCTCGAACTCCATCCATTTACCTGCAAATGCCATAATTTTATTCTCTTTTAATGCCGAATAAGGTTGATTCCCAAGTGTTTTTGTTTTTTTTTTTTTGAGGCTGTTGTAAATGGGGTACTTTTCCTCATTTCCCTTTAAGAGGATTTGTCATTGATATACAGAAATGCCTTTGATTTATGGGTGTTGATTTTGTATCCTGTTACTTTGCTGAATTCATTTACTAGTTCTACAAGTTTTCTGGTGGAATTTTTGGGGTCTTCTAGGTATAGAATCATATCATCGGAAAGTATGCTAATTTGAGTTCTTTTCCTATGTGTATCCCTCTAATTTCTTTTGTCTGCTAATTGTTTTGGCCAGAGTTTCAAGAGCTATGTTAAATAGAAGTGGTTAAAGAGGGCATCCCTGTCTTGTTCCAGTTTTTAGAGGGAATGCTTTCAATTTTTCTCCATTTAGAATGATGTTGGCCCGGGGTTTAGCATAGATAGCTTTTACAATGTTAAGATATATTCCTGGGGCTGGAGTTGTGGCTCAGTGGTAGAGTGCTTGCCTAGCATGCATGAGGCACTGGGTTTGATCCTCAGCACCACATAAATGTAAAATAAAGATATTGTGTCCACCTAAAAAAACTTAAAAAATAAATATTTTTTTAAAAGATATGTTCCTGTTATCCCTAGTTTTTCTAGTGTTTTGCACATGTATGGGTGCTGTATTTTGTTGAATGCTTTTTCTGAATTTATTGAGATGATCGTTTGATTCTTATCTTTAAGTATATTGATGGGATGAATTATAATTATTGATTTCTGTGTATTGAACCAACCTTGCATCCCTGGGATGAACCCCACTTGATCGTGGTGTGCTATCTTTTTGATATGCTTTTGTTTTCAATTTGCCAGAATTTTATTGAGAATTTTTGTATCTATGTTCATTAGCAATATTGATCTGAAGTTTTCTTTCTTTGATGTGTCTTTGCCTGGTTTTGGAATCAGGGTGATATTGGCCTCATAGAATGAGTTTGGAAGTGCTCCTTCTTTTTCTATTTCATGAAATAAATTTGTAGAGTACAGGTATCAGTTCTTCTTTATAGATCTTGTAGAACTCAGTTGTGTATCCATCTGATCCTGGGTTTTTTTTGGTTGGTAGGCTTCTGATGGCATCTTCTATTTCCTTGCTTGAAATTGATCCGTTTACATTGTGTATGTATATCATCCTAATTCAATTTGGGCAACTCATATGCCTCTAGAAATTTGCTGCTGCCTTCGATATTTATTGGAGTACAAGTTTTCAAAATAATCTCTAATTATCTTTTGTATTTCTGTTTGTTGTGATATTTCATTTTTCATCCTGTATGTTAGAGATTTGAATTTTCTCTCTTCTTCTTTTTGTGAGCATGGCTAAAGGTCTGTCAATTTTGTTTATTTTTTCAAAGAACCAACTATTTGTTTTGTCAATTTTTTCAGTTGTTTCTGTTGTTTCAATTTCATTGATTTCTGCTCTGGTTTTAATTATATCCTGTATTCTACTGCTTTTGGTGTTGACTTGTTCTTCTTTTTCTAGGACTTTGAGATGTAGTCTTAGGTCATTTATTTGTTGACTTTTTCTTTTTTTAAGAAAAAAGGACTGAACTTCATGCAATGTACTTTCCTCTTAGTACTGCCTTCAAGTGTCCCAGAGATTTCAATATGTTGAATTAGTGTTCTCATTTACTTCCAAGAATTTTTAAATCTCCTCCTTGATGTCTTTTGCAACTTATTATTCATTCAGTAGCCTATTATTTAGTTTCCAGCTGTTGGAATAGCTTTTATTTTTTATTTTATCATTGATTTCTAATTTCCTTCCATTATGATCTGATAGAATGCAGGGTAGTATCTTAATTTTTTTTGTATTTGTTAAGAGTTGCTTTGTGGCATAATATATGGTTTATTTTAGAGAAGGATTCATGTGCTGTTGAAAGAAAGTGTATTCGCTTGTTGAAGGATGAACTATTGTATATATGTCAGTTAAGACTAAGTTAATGATTGTATTATTGAATTATTGATTGTATTATTTGTTCAGCTTTTGTTTGGAAGATCTAACTAGTGATGGAAAAAGTTGTGTTAAAGTCACCCAGAATTTTTGTGTTGTGGTCTATTTGATTCCTGAACTTGAGAAGAGTTTGTGTGATAAACATAGATGCTCCATTGTTTGGGGCATATATATTTATAATTGTTGTGTTTTGTTGGTATATAGTTCCCTTGAGCAGTATGAAATGTCCTTCTTTGTCCCTTTTGATTAACTTTAGCTTAAAGTCTACTTTATTTGATACAAAGATAGAAACCCCTGCTTACTTCTATAGCCCATGTGAGTGGTATGATTTTTCCCAACCTTTCACCTTTAGCCTGTGGATCTTTTCCTGTGAGATAAATCTCTTGGAAGCAGCATATTGTTGGGTCTTTTTTATTTTGACACAATCAGGTAGCCTATGCCTTTTGATTGGTGAGTTTAGGCCATTAACATTCAGGGTTATAATTGAAAAATGATTTGTATTCTTAGCCACTTTTGTTATTTAACTTGACTTGGTTTTTCCTTTGATTAGCTTTCCTTTGGTGTAATACCTCCCTCTGCTGATTTTCATTGTTGTTTTTCATTTCCTCTTCATAGACTGTTTTGCCAAGTATGTTCTGTAGTACAGGTTTTCTAGCTATAAATCCTTTTAACTTTTTTTTTTAAATCATGAAAGGTTTTTATTTCATCATCCAATCTAAACTTAATTTTGCTGGATACACTGGATATAAAATCCCTGGTTGGCATCCATTTTGTTTCAGAGCTTGATATATGTTGTTCCAGGATCTTCTAACTTTTAGGGTCTAGGTTGAAAAATCTACACGTAAACTAATTGGTTTCCCCCTATATGTGATCTGATTCTTTTCTCTCATGGCTTTTAAAATAAATAGTTGTTGTTAAGACATTTACAGTTTGGTCACAATGTACAGAAATGATGAATTCAATTATTATCTACAACATAATCATTAGGTTTGTAAAAGTGTTTACAGTTTCTGATGGTGGACAAAGATTCAGGGGTGAGGTGTAGGAAGATATGCTGCGGAGGTATGAGATGAGGATATAGAGTTATTATATCTTAGGAAGTGTGAAAGAGAAATCTAAAGAAGAAGGTTAGTAGCAGAAGAATAGAGAGGTAGTCATTTTGGGTAGACAAGTAAGAGGGAAGACAGTAAAGAACATAAGACAAACACACATATATATATTAAGAAAAATAAAAATGTTAAAATAGTAAAATTTGGAGAGAAAACAAACAAACAAAAGGAATATACAATGCAACTGTAATATAGTATTCAGTTGTCTCAGTCCTCAGTGTCCTAATTCATGCAAAGTACTTGGTTTTATATATGTTGGGGTTGTGAGGACTGGAGAATAAAGAGAGAGAAGAAAAAAAAATCTCTGAAGGAAGAAACAAGGATTGTTTTGGTTGGAGATAAGTATCTTTCCTGCTTCTCTTCTCATCCAATAGATGGTGTTTTCTGTTCTTAGTTGGTATCTCCACCCTCAGGATGGTGGGGGTTACTAGGGTGTGAGGGTTGGTCTTGGGTGGAGGGCACCTGGAAGTGGCACCCATCAATGCAGTTGGGAGACTGCACCTCAAGGATCTCCTTTGGAGTCTGCTCCTGTGACGTGGGTGCTGGGTCTTATCTCCTCATCTTGCCTGTAGACCTCACAGTTCCTGCCCTCTAAATTAGTCTCTAAAGTGTGTCTCTCTTACCCTTTCCTCTCTTCTTTCTAATCAGGAACCTTTCTCTCCAGGTGTCTTGTGTGTGCACTCTGGTGGCTGCACACCTGTCCCAGAGGGCTGTTTGTATTGGACAGTCACTCTGCTGATTTAGCAGCTACTAGGAATTGGGGGGAATTAGAAAATTATGGGTACCTGGCTATATGGTGTTCCAAACTGGTAATTGCCCCGACGAAAGATGGTGATGGAGGTGATCCAGGATGGAGGCAGCTGCATTCAACCATGGGGTGTCGGGTTGGGTGGGGGGAGCTGGGCCATGGCATTGTGTAATATGTTCAGAGATGATGCAGTGTTGCAACTGTCGGCTTTCTGCAGAGCCTGTGATGTCCCTAGGTGCAGGCAGGCCAACCCGAGTAGGAGACTATGGCAGTAGCTGTCGAGTCCCAAGACGGAGGCGACCAGGGGAGCCCCACATTAGTAGATGGGGGTCCACACAGGAGTGGCAGCCGAAGTTCTTGTGCATGGGTAGTGACTAAGTGTCCTTCCTGGGAGGCATCTGGGAATTCTGTGCTATTGCTGATGTTGGTGGTCCTTCTGAGGCACCCGCAAGACCTGCATGGGCTAGTAGTCTGGGAGTAGGAAGTCCTTTTCTAATGCTGAGGCCTGGGCCCTGTGCAGCATGGCGGCTGTGATTCTTGTGCCAGGATCAGCTGTGGAGGGGTCCTCTATTGCTGTCTGCAAAGCAGTATTCCCACTAGTTGAGACCCAGGTCTCAGAGCAACACAGAATGCTGCCTCCCTCTGGCCTGCCATCTTGGATCCCACCTTGAGCTCTATTTTGCTTAGATCTTTTAAAATTAATAGCAAAAGTGAAAAAAAAAAAAACACCCTAGTGTCTCTTGTTTTAAAAAGTTGTAATTTAATTCCCAAATTGCATTATATAGCTCTCTGAGATGACACAGTAATTTTAAATAACAATTGCAATGTTAACGATTTGTGCTGCATGTAGGATAGGGTCTCATTCAACTTGCGGAACATTTTTACTCCTCCAGAATATAACCTGTTTCTTGCTGCTGCAGGCTTCTCATTGTTTCTGTACGCATCCTGCGTGTTATCTTACCTTCTCTCTGCTTTTGCTGGTCCTCTGGTTTGCATCCAGATTCTCATTGTTACTGCCCCAGAATCAGGTGACCCTGAAGCATCCCCCAGCCTGGCCTCCTGCAATCACCTCCTTAGGAATAAATGGATGAGACCGTGATTCTTCTCACACCGTGCAATGGATATATATTGGAGGCACAATCACACTGACCTTTGATCTTTGCTTCTTTTCAGATATCTCAGTGAGCCTGCTGACCCTCGTGGTCACTGCCTGTGGTCTTGCCCTCTTTGGCGTGTCTCTCTTCGTGTCTTGGAAACTCTGCTGGGTTCCATGGCGAGAACGAGGCCTACTCTCTGGTAGCAAAGACAACAACCAGGAACCTTTTAACTGCACGGACACAGAGACCAATGAGCAGGAGAACAGTGAGGACTTCCTAGATCTGCCCACACCCTGCCCTGACTCCTCCATGAAGATCAGCTACACTTCCCCTGACATTCCCCTCTCCACCCAGCCGGGGGTCCAGGAGAACTGTGCCCATGGCGTCCGTGTGCAGCGCCAAGTTACAGAGCCAACCTCATCGGCTCGGTCAGTAATGTCCACTTCCTTTCTGATATGCAAGGCAGAGACCACCCTTCCCTTTTTCGTCAGTTATGGCATTGAATAGCCAAGAAGCATGTAACCTTTTAGATGTCCATTCAGTATCAAAAATATGAGTATGGAAACTGTGCTTCCTGTGAGGAGTTAGTTCCTGAGTGCTACTTAGTCTCTACCAAGTCCATAAAAGTAATAGCTAACATTGTTAGAACTTATCATGTATCTAGTATAATGTATAAACATTATGTGCATTATTTTATTATAACTTAAAACTTTGATATGGATGCTATTATCATTTTATTTTATAATAGAAGAAACTTAAGTTGAGAAGATTAAGTAACAAAGTCAAGCACCCAGGTCAGGATTTGAACCCTGGTTCAACCAACACTAGAACCTGAGCTCTTCCTTCACTATTGTTCTCTGCTGTTCTCCTAGAGCTGCAGAATTTATTCACTGTGTCTCTGGCCTGGCCTGGCCTAGGAGTCACAAATAGTCTGTCTTTAGACTCCACAATGTAGCTGGAGGTCTTTGTCCATCCCCAGCCTTTGTAAAGCCTACAGAGTACCTAGAAACCTTGGGTTACTCTCTTTCTATTGTTTGGGTGCTTTGCGCTCTCAAACAGTAGAGAAATAATGAAGGAGAGTAATAAAAATCATGGGCTCTTAGGTCTAATGAATTGACCTATTATTACCTATATGTGTAACATTGAACAAATTACTTAAGGTCTGTATGTGCCATATCTTCTTTTATGTGAGAAGTAGAACAATACCAACTTTCAGGCGATTTTTAAAAGGAAATGACAACATACACTTACACAGGTCTACACCTAGTAAGTGCTGCCAGTTTGCTTTTTGTATTATTATCACTGTTGTCATTGAGACAGGCCTGTTCTCAACTCAGATTGCAGAAAGGTGGGTTTGAGGCTAAACAGCCAATTTTAAACCACTGGATATAACAGCCTAGTTTTAATAAGAGATGTTAGGGAAAAAAAACACAGAATCACCTTTCTTTAAAATGAAAACATTTGCTTGAGTAGTAAAGGAATAGCATGTGCTATTATTTGGACAGTATGAACACAGTTTGGGGGTGTTTCAAGAAATCTTTTATTCTGTAGAAACAGAAATAAGATTTTACCCTTTTCTATGTTAATCAAGTTTATCCTAGAGGCTCTGCTCATTCACATTCAGGGGGATGGAATATGACAGTTTACAGTTTCATTTTTTCAGAAACCTGTTTTAGCATCATTTCCAATTCTGAACCAAAGAGCTAAACTTAAAATATTCCTCTGTAAGGAAATGGGCGGTTGTTTGCCATTTGATTTACAAGAAACCCTCAGATTTTATCACTAGGATTTCTCTTCAGATTTAAGACTTAAATATAACTAGAACTCTGTTTGATGCCATCATGGAGTTCATGCAGTGGTGCAGATTCATAATAAAATCCTCTCAGTACTTTAAGATATGGAGCCTTTTAGATGAGGATTCCAGTGAAATTGTCTTCTATTTGGGTCTTTTCTGCATATAATTTATCTTGTCTGGGTTCCTCCAATGCAGGGTGATAAAACTGTTTTTATTAGGTTTGATCTGAGCACTCTGCCATATAATTGTAATAAACTGATACCAATAATATCACTATAATTATCATATTTATTCTAGAAAAATATATGAGTACCCTGTGTATCAAAAATATAATTTGCTTAAAAGAGAAAAACCGTTGTTATCTTCCCTACTGATTTGTAGAAATTGGGTATAAGAAAAAGAGAGAGAGGGGGCGGGGGGAAAGCAAAGGAATTATCCCTGTAAAATGAATTTTACATTTAGATTTATTTTAGTTTGGGAGACATGCAATTAAATTATCTTTTCTGATGGCCAAAATCAGGTTTAGCAATAGCTGAACTGCTGTTAGAAAACTAAATTCTTCCCAGCTGCATTTGACCTAGTATTAAATGAATTTGCATCTTTATGCATTTAAAACATTCATACTTAAATTACTATTGACCTAGTTTTGTGGGTTCTGTTTGCAGATACATATCTTTGTCTAGTAGTGTATGGTCCTCTGATTCTTTAGTGATTGTGTTGCATTATAAGAACACACACACACACACACACACACACACACACACACACAAACCTTTTTCCTGACAAAGGGGGAAAGTAAATGAAATTTCCTTCATCTCCAAAACATTTTTAACATTCTTTTTTTAAGTAACACATTTGAGAAGGGGAAAAGTACTCTGTTGAAATGACCCTGAGTAGTCTGTTCTGCCAGCCGTTATTTCTTTTACCTTCTTTCTCATTATGTCCTTTCCTTTCTCACTGCTTCTGTCCCATAGCAGTTATCACTTGTTGCAGGGTTCTGAGGATACATCTTTGGCCCAGTTGCGCATATGACTTAGATTCCCATTTAAGGACATCCTCCTTGTCACCATGATTGCCATAGCTTCTGTCATAGCATTTACACTGGAAATCTTAACTTTTTTAAAATTGGATACATGTGGCTCATACCAGTGCCATTTGGAATACCCTAAAGATGAACCTTGTTTTATCTTCAAATGTTTCTGGTCAAGATGACTTTCTATGGTTACAAGACAAAGCATGTAAGATTCTATGTCTAGTTAGCTCAACTACTATCAAAACTATCTAAAATTCCTGTTAATTCTTTTCAACTTGGGTGAAATCTCTCCGTGTTAATGATTTAATGTGTTGGAAATGTGTATATCTTCATTTCTCAAGAGTTTTTCAATACCAGAGCTTTATTATAAAGGACTCTATCCCAAGTATACAAAAATCTCTGGTTCTCCAAAATAGAAGGAACATTGAAAGGCTGTCAAATTCATTTCCTCATTCATGTCTCAAGATGAAAGTCCATCCTGGTTATTTAAGCCTTCTCAAATTTCCTGTATAACACTTTGGAGCTATGAAAACTGACTGGTCGTATCACAAACTTCTTAACATGTCTGTGAAGGCCTCGCATGGTATTGGCAGAGCCTTTCCTCCTACCAGATCTTCCATGTTGCAAACCCCAGTGTACACTGTTCACGTGGACTCTGTAGGAGGCGTTACCTATAGAAAGCTCATCACAGTCCAGCTACACTAGCTGGATCTCTCCCGCTTCCTTCAGTATACCAAGCCTCCTGCTACCTAGAGACCTTCACACCACTGTTCCCTCAGCCAGGAATGCTTTCCATTATCTTTGCCTTTCCTGGATCCTTTGCAGCTTGAATGTAAAATATCTAGGTAAAATATCTCCTGCCCACAAAGGTCTCCCTGACACCCCACCTGAAAGATGCATTTTGTCCTGCACTCCCTCCCACTCTTGAGTTCTCATGTTGCCTTATTTTATTGAACACTATTTCTATGTGATTGTTTATTGCCTATACTCCCCACTAGACAAAGAGTTCTGTCAACTTAGAGACCACATCTGTGTTGTTTCTTTCTCTATACCTGGTGCCTGGTATATAGCAGATTTTTTTTCCCATGAATGACTGATAGAATACATTGATCAATAGCAGGCTGCTTTTCTCTTGTTCTGCTGTCAAGAATGGCAAATGGCCAGAAGTATAAACTGAGTAGGGCCCATAATGGTGTGAGACTGGCAGAAGGCCATTTTTCTCAGGCTTCACATTCATTAAGAACCTCCCATTTAGACTTTTGACCTTATTTCTGAATTAAGCAATCCACAGACGTACAGAGATGCAATGACAGGATTGAAAGAATAAGATAACCATCACATTTTAAACTTGGGTCTCTTTACTGGCCACAACTCTCATAAGTAGTACACAAAGATTAAATGTTGTAATCATGAGTAGCATGTTTCTGTGAACCTATGTTTTTGTGTTGAGAGCAAAAAGCTTTTGAACCACTTGTAGTTATTTCTTCAGATTTTAATTAACTAACAACTTAAAAAGTGGAAGTTGCCTAGACCTATCTCAACTTCCATGAGACCCTGAAACTAGATATAAATGTGTATTTTCTCTACTGGGATTTAATTTTCAGATATTGTTATATTCATGGTGTTTGTATACTTACTATAAACACATGTACTAAGCATCTGTTATGTGTCAAATTCTCTATTAGGTTCTGGTATTAGAGAGAAAAAAATATAATCCTCCCTTTAAAGACCCCAAAGAAAAGCATCAGTTACAAACATTGAAGTGTTCAAATTGTTTTTTAGAAGATTAATTTGAATGCATAAGATATGCGGGATAGGGCAAAGAGTGGATACAGAAGGCTAGTCCAAGCCTGTCTTGGGAACAGTGGGAATGGAAAGACACAGATGATATGAGTGACTTTAGGTAAGGTGTTGGTGGGCCAAAGTCTTGCTGGTTATGGGGGATATAGTTTTTGACAGTGACACCAAGGTTTCTAACCTGTTTAACTTGGGAAATGGTGTGAAGAAGCAGGTCATACTTCAGTGTATTGAATTGCCCTTGACCACACTACTCTACTGGCCCCAAGCCTGATGCTTGATGCCTTCATTATCTCACTCACTAGAGAAGCCCAAGCCAAGAAAATCTCAGGTTCCCATTCCCTTCCTATCCTTGAAGTGTATTAACAGCCCCTGTCTAGTTCTTCCCTTTCTAAGTCTGCTATGGTTTAGAACAACCAAACTCTTGCCTCTCCACCACCATGGGAGTTTCAGAGAAGATAAACAGCGTCCTGTCTCCAGTGTTTCCACACTTCCTGCCTTGACTAGAATGTAGTCAAGGAATCAGTGATAGTTCTGAAGTTACAGTTTGATTCTGTCTTGTTTCTCCTTGGACCTTGAAGCCTGGCAACACTAGTACCCCAGAACCCGGGAAGGAATAGGTCGTGTTTCACCTCTGAGATGAGGCCACTGAGGTGAGGGAACACGGAAGAGAGTGCACTTGTCCATGTTTGTACCTTAAACCCAGAGATGAAAGGGATGTTGGGAATTCTAAACACTGGTTCTTATAGAGCCTGGAATGTGAGATGTGGTGGACATATATGTAAAGGGGTATATATGATAGCTGGGCTTATATGAAAACTGGAGTCAAACAGCTGAAGATCCTCTTAAAGAGCTGAGACCAAGATGAAAATTAGTTAATTTCTCTCTGGACGTCTTCCTTATTTGGAAGAGAATAAGGATGAGGCTAAATTAAATAGGCAAGCCGAGCTCAAGTACCATCTGCTCCATGAAAATGTCCTAAGCCAGAGGACTTTCATTCTCCCTTTCTGCTCTCAGGCTCTCTAACCCCTAAGTACTGACTTATCCCCATCTGCCCTGCTTTACAGATCCTGGAGGACTATCTCCTCGCTTGCCTGACCTGTTATTTCCTTCAAGGCATGGACTGTGCTTCTCTATAACTTCCGCTTCACTTGACACCTTCCTTTGCATATTCACATTTGTTGAATTATAATAATGTCCTGTTTCTTAAGCTCTGATGGACATAGTTGGCTATTTGGGTGATGAGTCAGGACCTGAGACTAGAGCTGAGACTGGTTAATTCACATTTGAGAAAAGGAAAGAAGGAAAACCTTTTTGGCTCTGGGCTCCTGCCTCTTCCTTACCCATGGCTGCAGCTCAGCACAAGGCTTAGATTGCTTCAGGTGTACAAGTTATGTTTTGAAGTTTATTATGGGAAACCCACTTTACGAAATTTGTTAATTATATTTGAACTCAAACTTTCAACAGGCTCAACCACAAATCTTTCAGTTCAGGTCTTTTCCATTTCTCAGCCAAGTTCAGTCTTTAAGTTCTTTTCCCTGTCTCTTCCATGATAGGAAATTGCCTCTGCTGCCCCTGAGAGAGAACGAGAGGTGGAGGAAGCTGAGTTTAAATCTAGGCATCCAGCTTCTCTGTGGCAAGTGATTTACAGAGGAGACTATCTTTCAGCTTTCTGCCTCCCTCTCCCGCCATCCTTGAGGTTTAATTTTTTCTCTTTCCATTTATTGTGCACTTTGAGTCCTGAGAACACCGAAATCCAGGATCCCCAGATCTACTCAGAAAACTGTGTTTTGAACACAGATTCCCCCTTACCATGATCACTCAATATCATAATCGATGTCACTCTGTGATATTAAAGTTCCAGACCAGGTCCTGAAGAACCTCTTGTATCTGACACTCAAAGACCACCTCCATTGACCATTTAGAAACCCCCTCTTTTGGGGTGGAGAGAGCTCAGGTCATAACACTATGTTCGAATCATTCTTCCCTCTTGCTTTGGATTTGCTTTTTCTTCCTGCTTCCATTTCAGTAGCCTATAAAAGCTATGGAATATTGATTTTCAATTTCTTCTACCTCATCTTCTCCTTTGTGACCCTGGGGCAGCCTTTGTACTCTACTTTCTCATCTCTCAGCCCCTGGAGCTCTAACTGTTATGCAGGAAGTTACAAGTTACCCAGATTCTCTGGCTGTTCTGAACTTCTCTGTTCTACACCTTCCCCCAACTCCAGTAAACTCAGTGCCGCCTGAAAGGAGCCCCAGGCAACGAGAAACTGCTGTACCTGGTTAGTCTTTGCTATCTGCTTTGAGCCAGTACCTTACAGTAAAATTCAACTATTTGCCCAGGAGTAATTCCGAATGGGGAAAAAGTATTGGGAAATAAATTAGCATGTAATACATTTGGTAGGTAATAGTATTCATATTTGTGATTGGTTTTTAAGAAGAATCTTTGGTTATATTGGAATTTTGAATATGGGTCTTCGTGGGCAATCAGGTACTTGGAATAAAATTTTATTTTGGCCTTTGAAGTACAAATCCATTATGCCCTCTCCACCTCACTCCCTCTACCTGCTGGCAATCCATTGTGGTTAGCAAGGTCCGAACATGTAGTACTAATTTCTCTGCACATTTTGTGTCTAAGAAAAATGCACATGTACAACAGAATATGTTCCATTTCTAAGTAGCCAAATCCATGTGTTTTAAATTTAAATTTACTTGGTAGAATTAGTCCTACAGACAAGATTTAAAACAAAACATTGCTGAGATGTGATGAATACATAGCCAGTTTAAAAAAAAACAAAAAAACTCAAAGGTGACATTCACAGAGACTCTGCTCAGCAGCCACCCAGGGAGGAAAGGGCCTCAGAGTAGCTGGGCCTGGGAGACATAGAATTGTTGCTACATCAGACTCCAATCCAAGAAGGAGCATCCAGTGGGTTTTGAAGGTGCATTTATATTATGTAAATCAGTACCACTAACTAAACAGCACCTAGAATAGTCCATACAAATCCCCACTAGTTAGTCCTATTAACTAATCCCCACTTAGGTTTGTGGGAACTGACTGAGTACCAAAGCTTGGACCCTTTTTGGATCTATCCCATATAGAAAAAGGAAGATGCCACTGGTCCCATCCTCTTCCTGCCTTTGTTGCTTCCTGACAATTCTTTTTGTCCACAGAGTCTGACAGAGCAAGATAAAAGCTCTGCTCTAGCACCACACTGGTTCCAATTCTAGACAAGGGAATGGCCTAGCTGTACTAGTGTGGAAAGCCAGTTTGGTCACTTACCAACATTTGCCTCCTGGACCCCTAAAATCATGAGACGCAGGGAAACCTTAAGAATGTGGGTTTCTCTGGAAGAAATTGAAATCTCAGACCACATGGTTTTTGCACATGAAGGAATGTTTGTAATTGGGGTGTATCTGCTTGTTGGGGACTATGTTTGGTGTCAAATATAAGTAACAGCTCTGTGACAGTGCTCTTGTTATACCAGATGGATAATTAGTGATCAAGAGGATATTTCTGGAGGAAGAGGAATGTTCATTGTGACATCTGTGAGGTTGAATAATTTCAACCATGAGGTCTGTTTATCACATCTTTATGTCACAGTGTAGTTGTAAGAAAAGAATTAAAGATAAATACCAATGTTTGCTCTGCCTCTCCACCTCTTTACTAGTCCCTCAGAGACATCCTGGCTGTCCCTTTTACCACAGACTATTTTATTTAATGTTATTGAGTAGCTACATATAATATAAAGACTATCAACTCGGGGCTAAAAACAAGCAAAAATAACCTAAAACCAACTTTGTGCCAGGTGCAATGGCGCACATCTGTAATCCCTGCAGCTTGGGAGGCTGAGGCAAGAGGATCACAAGTTCAAAGCCAGCCTAAGAATTTAGTGAGGACCTAACCAACTTAGCGAGACCCCATCTCAAAATTAAAAATTAAAAAAAGGGGCTGGGGATGTGGTTCAGTAGTAAAGTGCCTTTGGGTTCAATCCCTGGTACCAAAACAACAATAACAACAACAACAAAAAAAACCCTTTTCAACTTGTGAGGATCCACACAGGTAAAACAGGTTTTAAAGAGAATTTTAGGGAAACTTCTAACTCAAACCAATAAGCTTATAGGATGAAAAGTAGACAAGTAGACTCCATTGGCAAATATTTAATTTGCAAATATCAACATCCGAGCTTCTCTAACTTAATCCCTATCTTAATTTATAGTAGCTCATCTTCAATTTTGGTGCCATTATTATTTATTTCAGAAATGAATCCTCCTGATGGCTAATCACCCATATGGCACAGCAAAAACACAATCTCAGCACTGTCTCTTGTACCTGTCAAAGTCAGCACGATCCCTGTAGGCAGTCACATCCTAGTCACATGAGCAAAAACTGTGTTCTTGTGATGAAATTATTTGATTGAACTAGAAAGGATTCATTTACTTCCTTATAAGTTTGTAAGTCGATGACACAAAATTCTATGCAATTTTTAGAAAGATGCATTCATTCTTTTTAAGACAACACTTAGCTAAGTATTTCAATTTCAGGATATTATCTATAAAGGTGAATAATTTCATTTTTAAAGTAGCCCATACAAATCTTTACATTCCACCAGCCAGATAAGCTTCTTTAATGGCACATTAGACAGTTTAGAAAGTGCATTAAGCCTTTAAAGCTTCAAGGTCACATGTTAGTAAGTTCATTTCCTGATACCAGCCTCAATTTTGAGCTTCAAGCCTTAGGGAACAGCTTACTCACATTGATGAGCATTTTGAATTTAGGCCAAAAAAAAAAAAAAAAAAAGCCCACAGATCTAAGCTCTTAACATAACATAAGAGCTACCTACATTCCAGACACAAGTTTCTGAAAGACCCATAGCTAATAAGGTTATAACTTCACCCTGTTTTGCTCTTCATTTAAGGCATAATTCAATCCGAAGACAACTCAACCTGTCAAACCCGGACTTCAATATCCAGCAGCTTCAAAAACAGGAACAGTTGACTGGAATTGGTAGAATTAAACCTGAATTATATAAGCAAAGGTCATTGGATAATGATGATGGGAGAAGGAGTAACAGCAAAGCTTGTGGGAAACTGAACTTCATTTTAAAATATGACTGTGATTTAGAGCAGCTCATAGTGAAGATTCACAAAGCTGTCAATTTGCCCGCCAAGGACTTTTCTGGGACTTCAGATCCTTACGTCAAGATCTATTTGCTTCCTGATCGGAAAACAAAACATCAGACTAAAGTTCACAGAAAGACCCTGAACCCTGTGTTTGATGAAGTGTTTTTATTCCCAGTTCCCTACAATGACCTTGAGGCTCGGAAGCTTCACTTCTCTGTGTACGACTTTGACAGGTTCTCTCGCCACGATTTAATCGGCCAAGTGGTGGTGGATCACTTCTTAGACTTGGCTGATTTCCCCAGGGAGTGCATCCTTTGGAAGGATATTGAATATGTCACTAACGTGAGTCCAACATTTCTTCATTGGTGGCGGGGGGGTGGGAGTTCTTTTTGGGGAGCCCGAAAACAGATTACATGTTTTTTCTCCCAGATGTTAATCGCTAATGTTATTTTATTTGGGGTGCAAAGTATAAAATTCATGTTTATATTTTTATAGATGTTATTCTAGAACCTCTTTGAGCCTTTCCAGAGAGGTTTTTTTTTATCAAGTTTCATTTTGAAATTTCCAAGAATTATTCATGAAACCTATATTAAAGAATCCCATTTTTTCTTTAGCTTTCTGATTTTTAGCTGTTCCCTAATGGATAGCAGATATCTGTCCTCCTCACCACATTTCCTTTAGAGCTTTCGTGGGTTGTTTGTGCTAAGTGGGTCTTAGAATCTTCTTCACTGTATTCTGCAGCCTGGGTCTGAGAGACCAAGTTCTTGCCTGTGTTCTCAGGTTGACTCAGCAACACTTCCCTAATCTTAGGCTCAACTTTAACACTAGAAGTAGAAACGGCTGATAATACTTGGCACCACATTTTTAAATGTAAACTTCACAGAAGCAAAGTTACGAGGAGGTCGAAAAGAAGATACACATAACAGCAAAACTGATCTCTAGAAGGTCAAATCCAACTTACAGCCCAGGAGAGAAGACAGAGGTGCTATATACTGGTCCATGTGTCCATGTTTATATTTTAAACATGGAATCCCAGAGGCAATATTTTCACTCCATTCACATACTTTACCCTCTCCTGCCAAGGTGTGTTGACATTCCAAAAACAGAAGGGAAAGTTGGATTTTCTTAGATAATTGATATTTTAGAGCCTCTTGTTTCTTTCACCCATCCAAATTCCTTGAGACAACTTTTTATCTTGTTGTCCTAAATATTAGCCCTTTAGAGGCCAGCTATGTCTGAAGGGATCAAGCACAAGCACCATCATTCTTACCTATGTATAACACTGGTCCAGCTTGAGTTTGGAGCCTATTTAGTGAAACACTCAACTCTGTTCAAGAAGAGAATACACAAAAGCTCTGCCCGGTGGCCAGATACCCTCACTAATACCCCCCACCCTCAGCCACTTCTTATCAATGGGGACTCATCCTCACTTTGGCTATTCTATGGGACACTCTCTCTCCACATGCCAGAAGGTACTAGTGCCAGCTTAGTACTGCTATACAGATAAGGAGAGCATAGCATGGAGTTCTTCTAGCCATTGTCATAATACTGGGAAAGAAAAGACGAAGCTAGAGAAGGTATAGAGAATAGCAGTTGATAAAATTAAAGTGATTTGCGATATTTGGGTAGAACAGACCTCTTTCTCTGGTAAGATTATGATATATGTAAACCCAAAAGTGGATGCTGGAGGGAGCAAGGATTTTTCTCCCAGATATATTGCTAAAATCAGGAGGCAACTGAGAGGCTTTAAAGAAAAGAAGGTTTTCAGCCTGCTTATAGGTATAAGTGGCCTAAGAATTAACCCTCTCACTGGGGCATTTTACCAAGTTCCTTTTGTTACAGAAACTGAGACACAGCTAGCCACAGCTAGCCTTGGACTTAGGAGAGGGAGGGATTTGTCACACCATCTAGTGAGATATCAATTTATATATACACACATATATTTTTATTGGTTCTTTCTAGTTATATATGACAACAGAATTCATTTTGACACAATTATAAAAGCATGGAATGTAATTTGTTCTAATTTAGTCCCCAGTACATTCCTTTCATCCTCCCACCCCATTCCCTTCCTTCTATTCTTCTAATCTTTCTGCTATTACTTATACTTGTTTTCTTTTAAATTAGTAACTAATGGATATACATGGTGAGATTCACTGTGGTATATTCATATATGAACATAGGAATGTTAGGTCAGATTCATTCCACTGTCTAATGGATTCCATGAAATCGCTGAAGAGGTCATTAGAAAGCTCAGTGTGGATCTGGCTATGAATTTCCTTTTGAAACCTTTGTGGAAAGAGAACACTATGTGCATAGAGGCTGATAAACATCTGGAAATGACTGCTTCCTGGTGGTATCACCTCCTTAAGCAGGTTCCTAAGGGACAGGAATACAGAATGGCAGCCTGCAGAGACCTTCTGGCCATAGTGGCATTTTCTGGGGACTGAGAATTTTCTGTCCATTGTTGGAAAATTTTGGCTTTCTATAGAGTTAAGAAGAATGTGAGATTATTTACCAAAGAGAAAAACTTCTGGGCATTTATCTATGCCATTGAATAGCCACAGGAGATGGGAGGTCCTGAGAATAGAAATACAGATTTTTCATATATTTTTAAAGGTATTATTTGAGTCTATGTGACTTCTTCCATTATGACTATGTACAGAGACTGAACATAAATACCTGAGATTTGCCAAGGTTTAAACTTTATTGTATAGATGTATATAATACAGTAAAATATGCACAGATTAATCAAGGAATAATTAAATGAACAGACATAAACCCACTGACTGAGGAATAGAACATTGCCAATACTTTTGCTCACCCTAAATGGTTTTCACATTTCCTCTTAGTTCAAGAGGAAAATACTGTATTAAATTTTATTTATATTGTGATATATATGTAGGATGATATAGATTTAGATTTTGTCTTTTTCTGTTTCTCTTAGTTCTTTGATTTTTTTTTCCAGTCAGTGTTGATTATAGTATTTGACAATATAGATGAATAGAACACTGTGATTTGGATATTTTCATTGCTATATAATATTCCTTTGCATTAATATATAACAGATTAACATTCTTATGCTGATGACAGTCAAGTTGGTACTAATTTTTGTGGTTCTGTTAATATCATAGAGAAGATTTTTATATAAATCTCTTGGTTCACATGTACAATTGTTTCTCTAGGGCATAATCTTGATAGAGACAAGGTCTACATGTGTTCAACTTTTTCTAGGTAGCGACAAGGTCATTTATACAGTGGCTGTATATATCAGTTTGTAAATTGATCCTCCCATTGGTGAAATGTGGCACTTCCTACTGCTCCACTTGCACGTGTCATACTGATTCACATGTATGTATGTACATGCATGTAAAATGATGTATTATTGGTATTTCCTTGGTTGCCCAGGTTAATCATCTTTTCGTGCTTATTAGTCATTAATGTTTCCTTTATTGTGGAGTGCTTGTTCAGCACTGTCTTCTATCATTTTCTTTTTTATACTGATTCACTTGTACTTGTTTTATACTCTAGATTCAATCCTTTGTTATTATGTGTATTGCAAACATCATCTTTGGGTAACTTAAGTAACACACATTTACTTTTATGGATGCTGGGAAGTCCAAGATCAAATTCTGGCAAATTCATCTCCAGGTAGGCCTCTCTTCCTGACTTGCCTTCTCACTATGTTCTCACATGGTAGAGAGAGAGAGAAAGCAAGCTTTAGTGTCTTTTCCTCTTTTTACAGGAATACTAATCCCAACATGGGGTCTCAAACTCATGGCCTTCTCTAAATCTAACTGTTGCCTAAAGGCTCCATCTCCAAATACCCTCTCATTGGAGATTAGGGCTTCAACATAAGGGGGCACAGATATTCAGCCTATAATGTATCCATATTTCTTTTTCTAAGTGGGTAAATAATTTTCTGGCATATTTTCTCAATTATATGTGCATGCTCTGTCCTATATAGATTTCCACATATAAAGAATCTATTCTGGATTCTTTTTTTATCCATTGTTCTATTTGACTATCTCTATAAATAGAAAAAAATTGCAGATTACTATTGTTTTAGAAAAAGATTGTAATATCTAGAAGAGCCAATCACTAGCCTATTCCTTTAGTTCAATGTTGGCTGACACTTGATTGTTCTTATCCATTTTAAAGTTGCATTAAGCAAAATTTTTTGCCAGTGTTTGTTTGGACTTGTTTGAAGTCTATAAGGTAGTTTAGGGAAATTTCACATTTCTTGTGATATTGAGACTCTCTATTCATGATCATAGTGTATCTCTTCCTTTGTTTAGTTGTTCTTTAAAGTCTTTTGTTTCAGCCTTTTAATTTTGTATATGAGAATCTTGTATGTCTTTGTTAGACTTATTGATGTGTACCTAATTTTTTGTTATTTTAAATGTTAGAAAATTTTAGAAAATTGCACCTTCTAACTATTGCTAGTGTACAGTTGAAATTTTGCATATTTGTCTTTTGTTTGGCAATCTTATAAAACATTAATTCTTATAGTTTTAGACTTCTGAATTTTTTTGTAAATAATCAGTTATGTATGAATTACAATAGTTTTGTTTGTTGCTTTCTAATCTGTATCTCTTCTTTTTCTATTGTTATTTAATGTACAGATTAGAATTTCTGTACAATGCTAAATAATAAACATGAAAGCAGGCATGCTTGACTTCTTTCTCATTTTAGATGAAATGTCTTTACATTTCCATAGAGTATGATTTTGTTATAGATATTTTGTGGATGTCTTCATTATATTAAGGTTGTATCAATCTATTCCTTATTAAGACCTTTTATCAAAAATAGTTGTATTATTAAATTTCATGACTTTGTGAGTTCCCTCCACTTTGATCTGCTATTTTGGTCAATTATGTTAATCAGTTTTCTAATTTTGGGCCTATCTTATATTTCTAGAATGATACAGATTTGCTTTGATACATTACCTTTTTTATATACCGCTGAGTTTGGTTTGCCAGTGTTTTATTTTGTATTTGTGTGCAGGAGTGCATGTAATTTATGGTATCACACTGTCCTTCTTTGGTTTGGAATCATGGTAATTTTTGCTTTATAAAGTTTGTTGAGGTATTATTTTGCATGCCTTCCCTGTATGCCTTCTCAGTGTCCTTGGAGACTTAAGAGTTTTTACCCTGACTTCTCTTTATTTACACTGAAAGAACTCTTTCAGTGTCTGGCTTCTGCTTAGCTTCAGATGGTAAGGAAGGGAGGGAAATGAAATTGAGATATTTATTTCCCTATTTCATAAGCTGGCAATAACCTTTAGCTGAAAGCTATAGTTACTGAATATGTCTTTATTTCGTTGTTGTTATTATTATTAGATTATTCTTATTCTTTTGGAATAAAAAATCAGGAGCATAAAATTCTCAATTACTTTGATTTTGACACTCTAAAGCTTTTATTCCACTGTTTTCTGATTTCCATTTTTTTGAGAAGTCAATATTTAGCCTAATATTTATTACTCTGTATGTCAGGTTTTTTTTATTGCTGTCTAGATCTTGCTTTTCTCTTGAATGTTCTGTAGTTTAATTATAATACAGCTAATTGGGCATTTCTTCTTTATTCTAATGGAAATATATGGGGATCCCCCAATCTGGGCCTGTTTCCTTTGATCAGTTCTAAAAAATTTTCATTTACTTTTTTCCATTATTTGAGATGTTTTCACATTTGTCTCTTTTTCTCTTCAGTTCTCTATATAAAAACACATACACATATACATAAACACAAACACACATATATTTATATCACCATTCCATTCATAGTTATTTTTGTGTTCTGTTTCTTATAACTTCAGTAGCTATAATATCTGCACCTCTGATGTGTTTGCATTTCCATTGACTCTAACTCATTATGCCTTGCTGCCTCTCTATTTAAATTTGTGACTGTAAGCTCATGTAGCTTGAAACTTTGTCAATAGGAAATTTCAAGGCATGAGTTTAAAGTGTATTCATTCAAAGATGATTTAAGATTATTTCTATTAGGTACCTAAGTAAGCTACCAACATAGAAAAGTTTAAATTAATGTTTGAGCTTGAGTGGTTTTGGATAAGAGATAGGGAGAATATATCTCCAGGTATGTAAGTGCAATTTTGTATTAATGATTAGAAACTGGTTAGGGAGACATATTTTTATTCTTTACCAAGAGGAAGTCCAAGACAAGCATGTACCCCTATATCAACTTATGCAAGGCAGAAATTCTGTTATTGCGTATCCTTTAAGGATGTAACCCATAAGCTTTGAGACTCCATCTTTATGCAGGACCCTCCCACAGTCCTCTAAACACCAGCCACTAAGCTGCTAAATACCCAAGTCATGTTTATCTCCATTCAAGCTTTGAGCTCTATAGCTTACTTATCTCTTTGAACTCATGCTGTCTTTTTGTTTCTGGCCACTGAAAGATCCCATTTCTGTTCCATCAGCTCTACTACACATTAAGTAATATTATAACACAGTGTTCTTACCAGAAAAACTTCCTGTGAATATTCACTCTATTAACTGGAAACAGGGTTATATTGCTTGAAGCTTTTTCAAAAGAGCTATTTTTGCTTATACTAATAGTAATCCATGTATCACATGTTTGCCTTGCAATTGAATAGGACTCTAGAGGTCCTGCAATCTAAAAATCTTCATTTTTCACATAATATGAGGTAGAGGGCCATTGGGGGATTCAGCTAGGGTTACATGGCTGAATAATGGCCAATTAAGACTTAAGTTTTTCAGTAGCCAATTTAGTGTTTATGAAAAGTGCTTCAAAATGATCACATATGCTTGTTTATTTCTTCCCCTCTTTACCTGCTAACTCCTACCTAAGCTCTTAGATCCCAGCTTAAATCCCCCTTCCTCAGAGAACTCTTTTCTGAGCCCTGCGTTAGGGTAGGCTTTTCTGGTATTTGCTTCCACGACACTCTACTTCTATCATTTACTCAAAATATCTTCTTTTATATATTTGTTCAATAGTATTTTCCTCCAGGAAACAGTTCCTTAAGTGCAAAGACCAAATTTGACTTGTTCACTGCTGCTGCCCAACCTCTAGAATAGGGCCTAGAAGTAAGATACCTAATATGCACTTGCCAAATAAAATGAAGCCCCTTTAGGAGCTCATTTGATGAGCCTCTAGGGAGGATTGGGCTGGAAGATGTTATGCAGTGCTGAGCCTATAAACTAATCTCCTTTAGTTTTTTTTTATTCCTCCAAAGAGAGTATGAGTTTTATAAATGTTAGCATTAAATAAAAACTAATCTTCATGCTTTCCTGGGGAGAAACAAAATGGCAATTATTGAATGTAAAAAATGAGATTATAATTAAACCTCTTAGCTTCTGAAGTCAGATCAATAATAGTATAATGCATCTTTGTGGGGATTTTTGTCTGTAAGAGACAAAGTAGCATCTGGGACAGGACAAAATTTCAGAGAGCCTGGGTTTAGTGGGCTGGAGGAATGTTGCTGTTAGGTCTGTACCCTTGACGTTTATCACTGCCTCACTAGCATCTAGGCATGAAGTACTTCAGAAGTCTCTTTCTTGGTGGCCTGCCTAGACACTGGTTCCAATACTGCTCTGAGATCTATGATCATCTCAGTTGGACACTAATTTGGAGAAGATGCCAGAGTTCTTACATGGTGACAGAAGTTATGAGGTACTAATAGATTCCAGTTCAGAAAAGGGAGTGGTATAATATAGACATTTTTTAATCTTAATAATTAAAAAAATTATATTTTCATTAAAATTTGATTTTATGAACCATTGCCAAGTTTCAGTATTTTGTAGTGGCTGATTTGGGAATTTTTATGTACTGTCCTCCATAGGTCTTAGACCATTTCCAGATCTGAGTGGAATCACTCAGGCAGGAGAGGGTATAAGTAGTCAGAGATGCTCAGGATGCTTGTTCTTCACAGTTAAATGCAAATAGCACAGGCAGGTTTTGAGATTGAAAAAGTTTATTAATTTGAATCCCATTTAATTCCATTGTTCCATGTCATAAGTGATTATCAAATGATTTTGTGGCTATATCATATTCAATATCCATATTCACTACTGAATATGGATGGGAGGGATGTAGGAAAGAAAAGGGAGCTGATAAGTAGCATTTGCTGATTCCTATAGTTATTTCAAGAAGTCATTGTAACATCTTTGAAGGCAAAGTTGGAAAAAAGATGCTCACAGTTGGCTTTCCAAGCTGGTGCCAGCTGATGATAGCCAGTTCCAGAATATCACTAATGTGATGCTAAAAACACTAAGGACTGGGTTAGCTGATCATAAGGGACAATCACTTTATAAAACAAAACAAAACTATAGAAAGCAATGATTTGTAACTACTGACAGAGGAGCCAGGTTATTTCTATAACATGGATCTGAGTGGAGTCTGGCCACCATTGGGGTATACCAAACTGTATTCTCATGAGAATTCGCTAAATGTTACCCTGTCAGTTTTCCTGCTCATGTAATCCTCCTGACATCTAGATGATTTACAGGGAATGAGAAATGACAGAGCAGAGGAACAGAATACCTGAAGAAAGAGGTGGATGAAGCTACAAGTCTCTGACAAAGAGGCCTCAGAAGCTTTTATTCTATCATGGTTGCCAGGACAAGGCATTTGATTTTTTAGATGAAATCCATAATGTATGCATATGGTTTAAAAATAAAAAAGTGAGTGTTAGTTAATTCAGAACTTAGCTAAAGATAGAAAATTATCAGTGTCTTTGAAGCTTCCTGGTACCCCTCATCCATCCCCAAAATATCCCCAGAGGTAATCAGTATATTAAATCTCATATCTACTATTTTAAAAGAAATAATCTTACCATGTAAGAATATGTTGTTCAGTCATCACTATTTTTGAAATTTATGTGAAAGAAATTATAGCATTTGTATTATTCTGCAAACTATGTCTAGTTTCATGTGTATTAGAATCACATTCATGTACAAAACTAGTTTTTTTTACAGTGGTGTTTTAACATTTTATTATATGGCATACTATAATTTATTCATCTATTCTCCTACCAGTAGATATTTGAGTTGTTTTCCATTTAAAAAAAATGTTACTGTTGACTTTTCTTGCATGTGTCTCTTGGTAAATGGGTGAAGAATTTCTTTAGGGTATACACCTAGGAATGGAGTCACTAGATCAAAGAAAAGTATATCTCTAAGTGATCTGACTGGATTATATTCCCACCAGCAGTATATGAGCTCATCTTAGGCTGTGTTTTCTCCACCCTTGGAATTGCTAATTATTAGTCTTTAATAATTTGATGATAGATTCTTCTGCATTTTATACATTGACAGTTATTTCATACATGAATAACCACTTTGTTTCTTCTTTTTTTAACTCTTTGGAGTTCTCCCCCTCCCCTATTCTTTTTGCTTATTTTATTGTAGTTACTAGGATTTCTAACACAAAAGCCAAAAAAGTAATCCTTGACTTGCTTCTAATCTTTAAAGGAATGTTTTGAACATTTTACCACTAAATAGAACATTGACTATACATTTAAAACCTGAATGGATATTGAATTGTATCATACTATTTTTCTAAATCTGCTGAGATAAGCATATGTTTTACTCCTTTTATCTTTTAATATTATATAGCTGTTTTCTAATTTTGATGAAAACATATTTCTGGGACAAATTCAACTTGTTCACTTTGTTTTTTACATAAGTATTAGATATACATGAATGTGTGTTTATGAACTATATGATTTTATTTTCTTGTTTTCTCTTGTTCAATTATTATCAAAGATATATAGTCCTTAAAAATGAACTGCAGAGCACTCTTTCTTTTCTTATTCTCTTGAAAACTTTATACAAAATTAAAATAAGCCTTTCCCTCAATCATAGCGTACACTCTGCAACTTTCTGGGTCACATATTTTCTTTGGGGGAAATTTATTCAATTTCTTTGATGGTTATAAGACTATGCAAATTTTCTACTTCTTCATCAGTAGATTTGGTAATTTACATTTTTCTAGGAATTTATTTTAACCATTTTTTAAATGTATTAACTTGCTGGGTACAGAGGCAAACACCTATAATCCCAGCAACTCCAGATACTGAGACAGGAAGATTGGAAGTTCAAGACCAGTTTGGGCAACTTAGCAAGATCCTGTCTCAAGATAAAAAGTAAAAAGGACTGGGGATGTAGCTCAGAGGTAGACTAGCCCTGGGTTCAATTCCCATTACTACAAAAATATAAACAAATAAAATAAAAAATATATTGGCTTGAAGTTCTTTATAATCTTTTCTTATGTTTTTATTATCTGTCTCAAATGTAGTTATTCCTTTCTGTCATTTCTAATATTGATTACTTGTTCTTGTTTTCTTTCTCCTTGATCAATGTCATGGAAGGTTTCTAGTCTCATTAGTTTTGCTGATTCTAATAAATTTGTTTTTCATGTTTTCTTTTTGTTCTTTAGATTTATTTATTTCTAATTTCTTGTATATTAGACTAGTAATTTTTAGTCTTTTAAAACTTTATAAAATATATATATATATTAGTTTTTATAAATATGCATATATATGCACTTAAAAATTGATGTATTTTATCAGCATTTTGACTGATTTTTTAATCTTATATATTATTTATTGATAAAATGTTTTTTGAAATACTTTATCATAATGATGACTTTTCAATATTTTCTAAGTAGTCCTATCAACTTTTGCTTTATATCTATTTAAAGCTATGATATTAGTAGTTTTTATATATTTCTGGCAATAGCAAAACTGTTATTATTAAGTTTCTCTCTTTAGCTAGAAAGATGCTTTTTGCCTTCAACTATGCTTATGTATTTATAGAGTTATAAAATTTTTAAGTTAGTTTTGTCTGATATGCTTTTTTCGATTCTTTCACTTCCAAATTTCCTGTATCTTTTTATTTTATGTGTATGTATTATATCGCTGGATTTCTAAAAAACCCATTCTGATACTTATCTATGTATCTTTGTCTATTCCACTGGACTAGTTGCTCTGTGACAATAAAATCTGTGACTATGCCCTCAGTACTTAACCTAAGAGGTGGACATTAAAATTCTTTTTACGTGCATGCATGAATAAATAAGATAAAATGAAAATTGCTCCAATATAGCACATGTACCTTAAATTGGAATTGCTAAAGCAGAGTCTGAGAAGGACTCTTGTACAAGTGTCTATTGAGGACCTTTGCTCAAGTGAAACGTATGAGGAAGTAAGGGAAACAGGTAGATGAGGAGAAAGAGCTAGAGAAAATGGCTGGTGGGTCAGCTAAAGTCTGACCTGAGCCCATTTATACAGAGAGCTTTGGAGCATCAAGTACCATGGAGGTATCATACCCTCACACAAGGGGATTTTAGATTACCCTTGGTGGGAGAGTGGAATAATATCTCCATTTTTCAAGTGACTTCTGTCAGCTGAAGCGAATCCTTTCAAAGAGAATACACTCATGAACTATTAGAAGCAATCCCTCACATAGCTAAGGAATGGAAGTACTAGCCTAGTCAAGTGGATCTGGGTCTGGCACAGAGATGTCTCTACAACAGTTGGCATAACAGAATAATGGGAAAGGGGTCATGAAAACACAGGAGCGACCCTGACTCTGATGATCTCTGAGGCGTAGAGAGATTATGGAGGAGAGAAGGGACTCTCTTCCCCCCACCTCCCATGCTATACACTCCTTTCCTAAGTAAGAGTCTGCTTACTGCCTTGGTATGGGTACCCAAGGCAAGTATCTGCATGGTAAGCTGGCTGCTCCTGAGAGAGAGGCTGGGAGCAGAAGTGAACTCCACTTGGGTCCCCCTTACACAGTTGAACTATTCCATGCATTAATACATGGGGAAAGTTAAGCTAGATAGGAAAAAAAAAACTTTAGTAGATCTAGAACAATGAAGGAGAACTTAATAGAGTTGTCAAGGACAGCAATTTCATCTCTGAAGAAAAGTGAGACTAGCCAGGTAAAATGTCTCCCTGGGACTACATTTAATGATCTTCTACCTGTGGAAAAATTACTGTCCAAAATAGTGAGCTAGCTTCCTAACAGAAAGGCTTTTCCCAAGGATTGGCATTTACTTGCTTGGAAAATGAGTTTTGAGCCTTTTGAGAATCGAAGCAGTCTGTGGTATTTACAATATAGCCTCACTGTCCAGTAGCTAAGTGTAGTCTAATTCTGACAGATGGCTCTCCAGGGAAATTTTCCTTCAGATTGGATTATACTTCCATGCTGAAATGCTCTAATTAAGGGGAGTCTAAATAAACATGGTGGGGGAGTGAGAGGCAGGGGAGTAGGCTGCTTCTTTGGAAGCTGCTTTGGAGAGTGGCCATGTTTGCAGTCTTTATCTTCCCAGCCCTACACGCTCAGCTACTTGGAGAATCTAGGCCACTGCTCTGCTAAAGACATGGTAGCACAGGATTAGTGGTCAGTCAGGCTTCATTTCCTGCAAAGCCCCGACTCTCTAGCCTCATCTCCATCTGGTTTCCCCCTCTGTTAACTGTCTGGAGGTAAAACTTCCAGAATACATGCATCATTAACTGACTTTTTAAAAAAAAGACACAACTGACTTTTTTTTTTAACAAAAGACCAACCCACCAATTCAGCTGTGTTAAACACTCTCTTATAAATTCAGTACTTTGGTTTTTAAAGTGTTTAATGTTGAAAGATAACTTCTCTATTGCACTTCTTTTTGTTTTGTTTTGTTTTTCTTCTTCTTTTTAGTGCTGGGGATTGAACCCGGGGCTTGTGCACTCAACCACTGAACTAGACCTCCAGCCCTTTATTACATTTTTTTCCTTCCTTTGAAGATAATTCACCCAAATTTTCTGTTTCCCTCTTTCTTAAAAAACAGTGGATACTAATAATACAAAATGTGGATTCATTGTAGCATATTAATACACAAACAAAAATGTAATTTGACCAATTTCTCTCATCCTCACTTTCCCCTTCTCTCCCCCCATTCTCTCACTTTACCCTATTGATTTCCCTTCTACTTTCATGGTGTCTTCTTTTTTCTCTGTCTTCCCTCCGCCTCCGTCCTCCGCTGCCTTCTAGCTTCCACATGAGAAAAAACACCCAATGCTTTTCTAAGAATGACTGATTTCACTCAAATGATGATCTCCAGTTCCATACATTTTCCTGCACATGTCATAATTTTGTTCTTTGTTATGGCTGAATAAAACTGTATTGTGCCAGGCATGGTGGTGCATACCTGTAATCCCAGTGGTTCTGGAGGCTGAGACAGGTAGGACTAAGAGTTCAAAGTCAGCCTCAACAAAAGTAAGGTGCTAAGCAACTCAGTGAGATCCTGTCTCTAAATAAAATACAAAACAGGGCTGGGAAGATGGCTCAGTGTTCAAGTACCCCTGAGTTCAATATCCACCCCCCTCCTCCTTGCAAAAAAAACCCTCCATTGTACTTATGGTCTTTGGAGATGGGAATGTAGGAAGAAGGAACAGATATAAATAATAAATTGCATGAATAATTACTTACATGTATGATTGAGGCTGTAAAGGAGACATAAATGAATGTTCCAGGGCTGCACCTAACCTTGCCTGGTCATCAAAGGGTGCTTGGAGGAAATAACATTGAAACTGAGACTAAAGATAGTTTAGCAATTTCAGTGGAGAGGGGCATCATCCCAGGCAAAGGAACAGGACAAGTATGGTGCCCAGGGCAGAAAAAATTGAGGTAAGTCCAGGAGCTGAAACTGTAGAGTGTTTGAAAAGGGGGAAACAAATGAAAGAGACAAGAGCTTAGGTGGGAGCAAGATTAAAAAGCATATTGTAGGGCTGGGGCTGTAACTCAGCAGCAGAGCACTTGCCTAGCATGCGTGAAGTGCTGGGTTTGATCCTCAGCACCACAAAATATAAACAAAGGCATTCTGTCCATCTACAACTACAAAAAAATTTTTTAAAAAAGCATATTGTAGCAAGGATAAATCTTGGAGTCTTTATTTTATGAGTAGTTTTTGAAGGATTTTGAGCAATGAAATGACACAAATAGATTTGTCTTCTTAAAAGATCTGTCTGGCTGCAGTGCAAAATGGACAAGAGCAGTGATGTGGGAAAGGTCAGGCTCTTATAGAAGGCCGGCGGGGAAATGGTGTTTCTCACTAGGGTAATGGTAATAGACATAAAGAAAAGTGACAGATTCCAGAAAACTTTTAAAGCAGTTTTATGGAGGAATGATTGACATAAACTGCATACATTTGAAGTACACAATTTGACAATATTTGACATATGTATACATTTGTGAAACCCCTTTCATAATCAAAATAATGAACATATTTGTCTCTCTAAAGCTTGCCTTGTGTCCCTCTGTAGCCTCTCCTATCACCCATTCCTGCCACCCAAAGGCCAATCCATGGCAACTAATGATTTATTTTCAGTCACTAAAGATTATTTGGGATTTTCTAGGATTTTATATAAATAAGAATCATACAGTATGTACTCTATTTTGGCTGGCTTCTTTCAATCAAAATAATTATTTTTGAGATTCATCCATGTTATGTGTTTTGATATATTTTTTTACTACTGAATATGATTCCATTGCTTATATAACCTTATTTTTTAACATTTATTTTTTTTTAGCTGTAGTTGGACACAATATCTTTATTTTGTTCATTCACTTTTTTTATGTGGTGCTGAGGATCGAACCCAGGGTCTCCCACATAGGGAGAGAGTGCTCTACCACTGAGCCACAACCCCAGCCCAAGATAACCTTATTCTTTGTTTATTCATTGCCTGCCTGTTGGTGAACCTTTGGTTTACATTCAGTTTGGGATATTATTAAAAAAAAAAAAAACTTACCATGAAGATTCATGTGTTTTGTTTGGATATATGTTTCTATTTATCTTATACAAACCAGGAATAGAATGCCTGAATCATATGGTAGACAAATGTTTGCCTTTTTAAGGAACTGTCAAACTGTTTACCAAAATGGTTATACCATTTTTTATTCACACTAGTGTGAGATGATTCAGGTTGCTTTACATTTTCACCAGTCCTTGGTGGGGTTCGTCTTCAATTCTGACATTCTAATGGGTATGAAATGGAATCTCATGATGATTTTGCATTTCCCTAATGGCTTATGAGGTTGAGCATCTTTAAATGTGCTCGTCTGTAATCTCTTTATCTTTGATGAAGTGTTTGTTCAAATCTTTTGTCTATTTTTAGTAGGTTTTTTTCTTATTATTGAGTTGTGAGAGTTCTTTAAATATTCTGAATACCAGTCACTTATCAAATACATGATGGCAAATATTTTCTCCCAAGCTATGGCTTGTATTTTTAATTCTTTTAACATTGTATTTCAGAAAAGAGAAGTTCTTAATTTTGCTCACGTTCATTTCATCAATTTTATCTTTTTTTAGAGTGTACTTTTCTGTGACATGTCAAAGAAATGTTTGCTTTATCCAAATTTATACAGTTTGATTTTCTTCTGTTTCCTTCTTGAAGTTTTATAATTTTAGCTCCTACATTTATGGCTTTGACCCATTTGAGTTAACTTTTATGTGTCTATACAGTGCGAGGTATTGATGAATATTCTTTTTCTTTATAGTATCCAATCATTCTCATACCATTTCTCAAAAAGACTATACTTGATCCACATAAATGTCTTTTGCACTCTCAAAGAGAATCAATTCATCATATAAATGGGTCTGTTCTTGGCTTTCTATTCTTTTCCATTGCTCTATGTGTCTGGCTTTATTCCAATACCACAGTGTCTTGATTGTCATAGATTTGTAAGTCCTGAAACCAAGTAGTATAAGTGCTCCAACTTTGACCTACTTTTTCAAAATTGTTATGTTTTTTTCCTAGGTTCTTTGCATTTCTATATGAATTTCATAATCATAATCATTTCCCTATTTATATACATGCACACACAATCTTTTTGGAATTTTGATTAGGATTGCATTGAAGATAAAATCAACTGAAAAAAATGAAAGCTTAAAAATATCGAGTTTTCCCAATCACATTAGTGTATCTTTTTAAATTTCTCTCAATAATGTTTTATAATACAGTTCTCTGGAACTCACTGATTATTCATGTGTTTTTTGTTTTTTGTTTTTTTTTCCCCTCTAGTTTTCTGACCTGCAAACTAGCTGGGTTGACCTCTCTAAACTCCCAAAATCATTTCCTAAGCATATCAACTCTGCCTGGGTTCCCCGCTATTTGTGCTGTCTTAGAAACTGCAGGTAATGAGCTAGGCCATCAGAGGACTCCACCTTATTTGTTTCTTCCCCCTCAAAGATCCCATATCTTCATTGCCTAATGTCCAGTGGCTTGGAAATCATTGTTTCATGTTGGTATTTTGTCAATGTTTTTAGTTGTTTAAATATGAGAGTTAATTCCTTTCCCCTCCCCCCTCTCATTGTCAGAAATGATTCATTTTCTCTGAGACTTGAGAAAAAGGAGTAGTCAAAGATGGATTATTTTTTGGTTTCTAGCATGAGCAACTACCTCAAGGAAGGTGTTGGTATTTATGAGATGAGAATCACTAGGTGAAGAATAGGATGTATCTTATTATTTTTTTAATAGGTTCTATTTCAACATATTCAATTTGTTTTAACTGTGAAACATTCAAGTCTAATAAAATAAATAGCAATTGAGTATACTAGACTACAGCTCAGAAATAGAGCCTGAGGTAGAAATGTGAATTTAGAAGTTGTTAACATATACTAGTTATAGAATTTGAAGAAGTCACTTTGTAAAGTGACTTAATAGAAGAAGATACAGTGATAAAGGAAGAGAGCATAGAACCAATTCTTGAAGAATACTGATGTTTAGAATTTGGGTACAAAAAGAAAACTTAAAGTGACCTAAAGTGAGACAGACAAAGAGATAAAAGGAACACTGGTTGATTGTGTCATGGAAGTCACTAGGAGAGTGTTTAGTGGAGCTGTGAGGGATCAGATGGGTCAAAAGCTGCACTGATATCAATCAAAAAAAGACTGAAAAAAAAAAGAAAGAAAGAAACCCACTGTGTCCTGCAACATGAAAGATATTAAAAACTCCAGAAGAGAACTTTCCATAGAACCCCAAGAACCAAAGCCAGGGTCTGTGACATGTTTAGCGGCAAGAAGAGGAACTGAAAATGAGGAGAGTTTTCTGAACATGGGAGCAACCAGATATTTTAAATATTTACAGATAAGAGCCACTGTAGTGGGGGAACCTGAAGATGCAAGGAAGAGAGGATGAGCTGCCAAGGGAGGCCTCATGGCTGGGAGCCCACTGAAAAATGAGAGCAAGTGGGATTCAGAGTAGAGCTGGTGCATTGGCTTTAGATAGAATGCAACTTCCCATGTCACAAACAGGAAGGAGAACTTAGTACAAGTGCAGGTATATTTATGGATCCAGAGCAAGAAGTTAAGTATAATCCCACCTGGTGCTCTATATTCCCTATAAACTATGTGCAGGGAGTGAATATGAAATAGCTTGTCTTCAGTGAGCTTGTGGTCCTTTGGTGTGTACTAGTCTCATAATTTCCTTTAAGAGTAACTGTAAAATATTACTTCTGAAACTCAATCTCACTTTAACTTTAGTCTGCTTTAAACATTAGAATCTATTTTACTTTTCAAATATATTGTGTTCAAATTTTCCTTCATTAGATAATCTCAGTTGTAGAAGACTTAAAAGCAGAATAGATAATCCTGAATATAAAGTCACACATAATCCCTCTATCCAAAAATAATCACTGTTAAAATTTTTCCTTATCTTTCCTGTATATTCTGTCTGTGTTTCTTCACTTACTATTTTTATGTGATTGTTACACTAGTTTGCTTGCTTCCTTCCTTTAATTTGTTTAAAGAAAGAAGCTGTTTAAGTTTGGATCTGGGATGTTCCCCAAAGGCTCATGTGTTGAAGATTTGGTCCCCAAAGCAACAGTATTCAGACATGGAGCTTTTGGGAAGGTGATTGGATGCCGTGGGCTCTAACCTCATCAATGGATTGGTCCATTGATGGATTCATAATTTAATGGTTATTTTAGTCAATTTTTTTGCCACTGTTACCTGACAAAAACAATTTTAGAGGAGGAAAAGGTTTTGGTGCTCATGGTTTTAAGATCTCAGTCCATAGACAACCAACTTCATTGCACTGGGCTTGAAGTAAAGTAGAACATTATGGAGGAAGGATTTGGCAGAGGAAAGTATCTCAAGATATGGCACCAAGAACCCGAGGCAGAACTCTGCTTACCAGGGATAAAGTATAAACCCCAAAGATTTGCCTTCAGCAACCTACCTCCTCCATCCACACACTACCTCCCTAGTTACCACCCAGTTAATCCACATTAGGGGATTAATCCAGTATTGGATTGCAATTCTTATAATCCAGTCATTTCATTTCTGAACATTCTTGCGTTGTCTCACATATGAGCTTTTGGGGGAAGCCACATATCCAAGCTATAACTGTGATATTATTGGAAGGTGGTGAGAACTGTGGGATGCAAGGCCTATTTGGAGAAAGAAGACCACTCAGGGGTATGCCCTGGAAGGGTATATCTTGTTCCTGGCTCCTTCCTTCCTCTCTCAACTTCTCATGAGGTGAACAGCTTTCCTTCACCATGCCTTTCTGCCATGATGTTCTGCCTCACCTCAGGTCCAAAGCACTGGAGCCAGCCAATGTTGAACTGAAACCTCTGAGATTGTGAGCCAAAAATGAATATTTCTTTCTTTAAATTGTTTGTTTCTCAGCTATTTTGTCATAGTAATAAAAAGCTGACTAACAAGCAGAACATAAAGTTGTGTGTCTTGGAGGATTCTCTCTGTAGGTGGGTGGGGCCCCTGTTCCTGAGCACCTGGACAGGGCTTAGTTCTTGTTACAGGTGTACCCTGCCAGCCATGCAGCCCCAATCAAAAATCCAGCCCATAGCCTTCAAAAGAATCTGCTTTTGCTTTTCTCTTTTGAGGCTGAAGTCATAGTCAGTGTGTCTGGAAGAGAATCTGGCACTGATCAGTTAAACAATACTACTTTCTGTCTTGATCAAACTATTCCAATAAAGTAGGGCAATGCTTGCAGGAACAGGTACTGGGGAAATTTTATATGCAGCTGCTGAGATCTTGTAACCAACAATAAAGGATGCTGTGGTCCCTGGGAAGCTTGAAGATAAGTGATCCTTCTTGGGCCTGGAGGGAAAATTCTCCTATTTTTTTCACAGCAGCCTGTGGATAGCAGCTCATTGAGCGGATGAGAAGCAGAACAGAGAGAATTTTGGAGTCTTGCCAGATTGAGACAGGAATCAAGAATTCAGTGAAGGCAGAGATTGAGGGAGTGGTCCCAACCCCAGTGAAACATTTGTTCTTTCAACAAACAGGCCTAATGCTAAGTACTGGGATGTTCATACAAATGGAAGGAGGAAACCACAGGCTGGCAGGAGGCTAGGTCTGTGGCATAAAACCAGGAAGCAATTCCATGAAGAAGCAATTTGGCTCTAGCTGAATTTATTATTCTCTCACCCTCTGAGGAGTGAAGGGAGGGAAGATTTATAATTTCTCAACAAGGAACCTTCCTTAATACCTGGGTTTTTATACTGAAGCTTTTAGAAATAAAATGAACTCCTTCTTTACTGAAGGAGTCCTCCACTGGGTTGTGCCATATTTAAAAATTTTTAGTATGACCATATTCTCCTAGAAAAAAATAGGGGACCTCCTCCTTGAAAGATCTACACAACTCTGGGAAGCCACCTGAGAATCTCGTGTTGGCCCTATACCAACTCTACCACCCTCCTCAGTCTCCATTAATCCGTTCCCAAAAAGAAATGTCACCAGATGGCCCTGCAAATGTCACCTGGCCATCAGCAGGGCTTTACCCCAAACAGGGAGGTATTAGAGAATCTACTCCAAAGTTCATTTCCTTTATTTCAGATCAGTATGAGATCCATTCTGGACATATAGTGCTTTCTTAACAAACTGGGCTGGGCAGTAAGATCCATAATCCTTTTGCTAGTAAAGAATATTGCTTTACACTTAATGAAAGTTCCCACAGACTCACAGATCCCAAAGAATTCCTCTCTTGTTAGCATTTAATGCCAGATTTTACTGCCCTCTGCTTCACAAACTGCATACTCCCTCAGCATTCTCAACACCTTGAGCTATTTTTAGCATTTAATCCCTTCCAGGTATCAGAGCCATCAGACCTCCTTTTTTTTTTTTTTTTTTTTAACACAAAAGAAAATCCTTCTGTATTTTCAGATTGTGGATTGGTGATTTTTAGGAATTGAGCTGATCCTTTTAAGAAATGGATTTTTCTTTTACTGTCTCTTAGATTTCATACCCAGTTGTGAGCCTTGTGGCTCTGTCCTGTGTATTTCTCAGCTTATAGCAGTTATAAAAGTAGCTGAGGTCTGTTTTACTGATCCTAAAGAGAATAAAGGAGGCTGGCCTCCTCAAACCAAGGAAGTTACAGGACCATGGCTGAGGCAGGGGTGTTGCTGGACTCTCAGGCAGGATCCCACATTCTAATGTGGTTTTTGAGATCCCTATATCTTTCCAGGAGTGACTTCCCAAAGGGTAAAAAAAAAAAAAAAAAAAATTCATAAGTGGGTTTGAATAGGAAATTTCAAATGAGCTTCTATCTACAGTCACAACTAGTATACTCTCTTTACTAGGGGTTAAAAACCTCTATCAGGGTTGCCAGGGGTGAAGGAAAGGGAAATTGTTTAATGGATGCAGAATGTCTGTTTGGGATGATACAGAAGTTATCGGAGATGGATAGTGGTGCTGGTTGCACAGCATTGTGACTGTACTTGCCACCAAATAATACACTTACAAATGGTTAAAATGGTAAATTGTATTTTATGTATAATTTACCACATTAACAAATATACAAACACGCATACTTCAAATAAAACATTAAAATCCTCTACCAGATGCAAAAGGAACTTGGAATCAGCAGAGGAAATCCCAGACCCCAGCACACAGGTGAGGCTGGGAACAGTATCCCAATAGGGGCGGTGGCACCTCCTTACTTTAGAAGAGGCTCTAGGCAGTGAGGGCTCGGCTTCCCTCAGCTTCCCAGAGCCCTGCCCCATCACTTTGCCAAGATCTGTCCTTACAAAAACCACCCATTTTATTTTAGTCTCTTCCTCTAATTCTCACCATCCCTATGCAAAAGTTCTTTTCTAAGTACTAAGTATACTAGTTGAAAAAAAAATCTGGATTGAAAGTTTTTTTTTTTTTTTAAGTTTTCTATAAATCATCAAAGTATTCAAGGAGCAGCTTCACTGAGGTGAAACCTATATACTAGAGTGCCTGCCTGGGCAGGATTCCTAGCCAGTTCTGCAGGAGAAAGAAGGGGCATCAAGAGGAATGGGTGCTTCCTCTGTACCAGAACACAGTTTCACTGCTTTTATTCCCAGTTAACTTTAATAAAAGTGAAAATAGATATTATGACCATTTTACAAGAAAGGAAACTGAGGTATAGAGGGGTTCGTTATTTGACTAAAGTCACACGAATGATAAGGGGTAAGACAAAGTTTGAATGTAAGTCTGTTCCAAGACTATGCTACAAAACCCATGCTATTTTTCTATCATTATACCACTCTTCTTGATATAAAAATACACTTTTAATAGTGACTCCATCAATTCTGGAATAAAATTGAGCTTGTGTTATGATTGAAATCCAGCATACTTACAAGAAGAACCACTGGTATTTTGCTGTTTTCATCACAATTTACTCTGTGAGTCACTCCTGCCACCCTGTGTCCCCAATCTAGTTTTGCCTTGTGCCCCCAGTCTAGTTTTTGCTGAATAGATGATACATCAGAAATCTAATCAATAGTGTGTACTAAAACATTGAAGTGGATGAAACTATTAATCAGTACGTCTTTCTGGGAAAACATTACCTATGGTTGGAAGTAATACTTTAATAAGCCAATTAAGAAGAGTGATGACATTTCCACATAGCTCAGATTGCAGTGAATTGCTCCCTACCATGTCTTCTGAAGGTCTGTCTCTAATCAGCTGCAAGCTTTGGGCTAGAGTTACTTGGGTAGTAGAAGAGAGATTAGTACTGCCTCCAGATACCCTCTTTTCTACCCAGGATAGTGGTCAGCTTTTCTTCCAATAAACGCTGAGCAAGTTTTTAAATTATATTCATTTGAAGGAAAGCCAAAGTCATCTCTTGCTTAAGTTGCCCATATTTATCCTGCAGTCCATAAAGCTTCATCTCCTCTTCCCTACATCTCTGTCCACTTCTGCCTCCTGGATAAGGACCTCCAAAATGCAGCCCTATGGCTGGACTGACTTCCCTTCACTTCCTTATCCTGAGGCTCGACTCAGGTTCAGTCCTCTCTCCTCAATTCCCATTGCCACAGCTTCTCCTTTTATAACTGGCACTGCTATTGCTGCCACCAACATTCAGCCTGAGAAGAAAAAAGGTGGGAGTAAGAGGGAGAAAATAAATGCTGTATACCTTTTGACACTACCTAAACAGATAAACTTTATAGTTTTCATAACATTTCTAAATAATGTATAAAACAAAAATTTGTGGAGGCTTCCAACTCTTATCCTATTTGTGAGCAACACTCACTTATAAAATAAGATCAGGCATGAGGTAGCATCAGCTTGATGATAAAACCAGTGATTTTTGTGATATGATGCTTTTGTCCTAAAAATGGACAACACAAAAAAGTCCTACTTCCATATAAATAGCCAGGACTTTGAAAATGATTTCTCATGATTATTTTTGCCTCTTTGAAAAAAAATCAAGTGATATGTATTGCCTGTTTCTTAATGGTTAAATACCATGAACTTTGGTGAGGAAACTAAAAGCTCAATAATTTCCAAGATCTTTATATAAGCCAAGTACGATCCAAGTGTTGTTTGGGGCAGTGGATACATTTTCAAGAGTTCGCTAGCTATGCTGATTGACCAGGGAGGTGACTAGCCAGGTCAAGCTCCCACAGTTGGTATAAAATGGCCCTAAGGCTTTGGGCAGTCATTCTGATGGCAGCCACCTAATGCACAAAGCAGCAGTGATGCTGGCCTACTTTCAAGAGTGGCTTCTGAGTTACCCGCTCCCCAAGTCAGAGCTGTGTGTCAGACTGGAACTGCAGACTGTTTGTTCCCCGCCCAGAGCCTTACCCTGTCATCATTGATTTTATGGAGAAAGAAAGCATTTCCTTTTGTAAACACCACCCCAGCATCTTCAATAAGATGATGTAATGGGATTAATGATGCACTTTCCAGAATCCTCATCGATTGTGAAGATGGAAGTAGAAACTTGAGATGAGGCAATGCTATGTTTTGTCAACATTTTGATGCTCTAGTAAGCAGAGCCTTCTCAAACAGTGGGCTTCCTTCAAAGACAGGCTGGTGTTTGAATACCCAGGGCTGGGAGAATTCTGTCTGTTTTATAAACATCACCAGGAGTGTGACCCTCAGTCATGAGAGTAAGGAGAAAGGAAGCAAAAAATAATGAGTAACCAGCTGCTCTATTCCAGAGCCTGCTGTATGGGTGAGGGGGTGATGGTTGGTTTGCAAATGTGTTTTCTGGGAAATAAACTCCATAGCAGTGGTGGAGGACAAGGTGGTGAGGGAGGGAGCAGAAGGACCATTAGACCTTACTTTCCTTGCAGGTCCAGGTCTACCCACAGCAGGTAGTGGTCATTTGGCCAACATCTCAACTGGCTTAAACAGACAGGTGACCATTCATTCCTAAAGTTTTTGGGAAATGTATGTGTCTGTGAAGTGTTACGAAATTTTAATCAGAGTAGAGCAGTCTCTGCCTCAGGTAGACTTATGATGTACGTGACTTAAAAGGAAATGGGCTTTTTTCTACCTGAAGAATCATAAACATATGTAAATTTAAAATTCCAGGAGTTTCCATACAATTATTGTCTAGGCACATCAGAGATAGAGAAGAAACCTGTGTCTCTAACAAGGTAGCTGGGTTTGCTCAGCTGCCTTGAATATCCTTATTGGGATCAACAGAGGGTTTATGTAGACTAGTCAGAAAGCTGTGTAGCAGGCATAACAATACTGACACCAATGCTTTTTATTAAATACTCACTCATTTTGTATCCTGGGATGACAGACAATAAGACCCAAGTATCTGTAGTTTAAAGTTTGAAAACATATGGTGCTTCTAACTGGTTATGATCTGTTTAAGAAAGAATGATGAAGTGCTAAGGTAGATATTGATGTTATTTAAGAATAGTTAGTGAATCAGCTGACCTGTGATGACTGTCATGTTTACTTAGTTCCACAGGAAATAGTATGAAATAATGTGATGGTTGTTCCCTGCTGTCATTAAGATGAGATATACCTAGGAAAAACTGAAATAGCAATACAGAGAAAAATGTATACAAATATAATGTGGAATACACAGATTCCTCTGAACGAGGAAGATGAGACAAGGCATGGTGTACTAAGCATTTGGTGGTGGTCCCTGAACAATTTAGGTGGATGGAATGAGTTCAGTATTGAGGAAGGGGTTGACATACATTGGGGTAGAAGAATAAAATATTAGGGCTTCTATTTATATTTTCTCATCTTTGTTATTTTTCTTTCATTTATATGTTAATTATATAGATAATTTGTTAGAGTTATATATGCATATGTTTTATAAGTAAGTAAATATAGAGGTGCATGCTCCAAAATTTTTTGAAATATATGTGTAAATTTTAAATTTCTTTTCTCTCAGTTCCAAATTCACCCTTCACTACCTACACTGGAAAAGCCAAGTTGGAACTTTTAAGTAGTTTCCCTTCTAGCACCTGGAATATTGGGTCAACAGAGAGGCATTGCAAGAGAAAGGTTTTTTTTCCTTCCTGTTTTTGGTCCCCCCCGCCTCAGGCCTCTTCAGGGAGGCACAGATTCTCCAACATCTAGTACATGGCTCCTGCAGTGTAAGCAGCTGTGTCCATGCCAGGCTCCCCAACACACGTGGCCTCCCCAATGCTCAGCTTAGCAGTCAGAAGCTTCCCCAGGCACATCTTGGGTGGTTGTGTAGCAGAGTGCCACTGGCAGGACATCTTCCCATGTGAACAACATTTCTTGGCATCTACAAGGCAAATTTCTGGCAAGTATGAGAATTCAGATTTCTGGTAAGTTCTGCAGGCACAGTCCCACAACACAGAATAGAAGCTCATGAAATCTTTCTTATTTGAACCTGATTAGTCACACTCAAATCTTTTCTGTGGACTTTCATTTGGGAATTATACCTAATTCATTCCAGAGAAATGAGAGTTTCTTCGCTGCTTATCAATTGTCTCAAGCCTAACCTGAGATAACTGACAACATGTTTGAGCCTGTCCAGGAGCTGAGATTGGTCACTATAGTTAAAGTTGACAGATGGAAATGAGCCCAACAAAAGATGAAGGAAGCAGATCCAATAGGCTGACAGCCTGGATCTCAATTGTAACTCTAACACAGAAAGAAACACTGAAGAATCTGCCAGTTGTACATTCAAATTTGGGTTGTTTTTCTAGTTCTTGAAGTTTGATACTGTGACACTCATTATCCAGATTGTCCCTTGAGTGAGATGGCTACTCTGTGTTTCAGTATTCTGAAACACAAGCAGTTGCATCAAGGCTGTAGCCTTGGCAACCTCTGCTTGGTTTGGGGTCTCTTTCTCTCTCCTTACTTGCAACTTCCTTTTGACTCCCTATAGTCCAAGCCCCCCAGAGAGGAAAAAGTAGAGGATACTCTGCTGCACATTATGCCTTTGTATTCCATTAATGCTTATTTCCCCCTTGTAATTTAATCACTTAAACTCTGACTTGGGAACATTTGAGATAACAATAAAAACCACTTTTTGAACCTCATCAGTCCTTTAGAGTCAACTGTCACATTTTACAATAGATGAAGTTCAAAAGAATTATGATCATCAGTGATTAAAGCTCCACTTACAAGTTCTGTTACTTGGAGAATAATTATTTTTTCTTCACTCTATTCTAGTTGTAATATTAAATATGTTCTTCCATGCATTCCACAGCTCTATGTTGAATGGTTACTATGTGGCAGACACTGTGCTACAGTGTCCTAGGTTCTTTGCCTCCATTGTGTTTCAATCAGGAGGGAAGCAGATATTAAATAATTATACAAATTGTTATTAGATTAAAATAGTGAGAAATGTTATAAAAAATCAATTCCACTGTAGGGAGTTATTTTACTTAAATTGTATTGAATTCATATATTAATTTGACTAGAATCAACATCTTTATCATATTGATTTTCTTATATCAATAAGCATAATTTATTTCTTTATTAAGGCATAATATTCCACATGCTATTAAATAGCAAATCAGAAAAGGTACTGGCTACTGAGGGAAAACAGGCAATAAATAAAAAGTATATATGTTAGGAGGTGTCAAGTAGAACGAAGAAGTGTGGAAAGGACTAAAGAATTACAACTAGGGGCTAGGGTTGTAGCTCAGCAGTAGAGCACTCGCCTCACACTTACAAGACCCTGGGTTCGATCCTCAGCACCACATACAAAAATAAATTAGTGAAATAAAGGTATTGTGTCCAACTAAAAAATAAAAAATAAAAAAATATTTAAAAAAAGAATTACAACTAGTCACATACTGTTTTATAAAGGGTGTTCCTTTATGTCACTCAATAATAATGGTCTCCTTAAAATCTTTTATAATTTTAATAGATTCATCTCTCAGTCCAATATAGTTTTTGGTGCTAGTACAAAAGTTGTTGTCTTTTAAAATTACATTTTTTTGGCTGGTGAATAAAAATGCTATTGATTTTTAAAATATCGATCTTATATCCAGCACACTTTTATATTTAGTTACTCAGTTTATAGATTCTCCTTAGATTGTCATTTTTAATAAAATACAGTTTTATTTTTCTTCAGTTCTCCTGCCAATTGCTATTTTTCTCATCTGGTGCACTATTAGTTCCTCTAATACAATTTTGAGCAGAAATTGTGCAAGCAAGTATTCTTATTTTTAAAGTGATGCTTTTTAATATTTCACCACTTTTTCAGTGACTTTTTCATTGACACCTTTTATCAGGTTAAAGAATTATAGCTTGTTAAATATATTTTGCATTAATGAGTGTTAAGTTTTACTAAGTGTTTTTTAACCTATTGAGAAAAGAATACTTATTTCCATTTCCACCATGTTATACAATATTGATTATACAATGTTAAATCTCCTTGAATACTAGTGATAAACTCTTCTTTGTTTATGATTTTTTATATATTGCTTTATTTTGCTTGTTTATGATTTTTAACATTTTGCAGCTATTTTTATAAAAACAATTGAACTCTACTTTTTTTGCTCTTGTACTGTTCTTATCTGGTTATGATATTGAGGTTATTGGAGAAATTTCTGTATTAGAATAAATTATCTAGAAAAATTATATAAAATAGAGAATATTAGTTCTGTAAAGATTTGGTGGAACTTATCTGTAAAGTTATATATTTTAAAGAGTTTTTGTGGTGGGTGTTAAATAACTAATTTAATTGAATTTTTTCAAGTTATTTTTCTTGATTATGACTATTAATTTTTTTCTAGACAATTTTCTATTTCATTAAATTTTCAAATTTCTTGGCATAAAATTGATCACAGTATTTGCTAACATTGCTAAAATTCCTAATATTTGCACAGTTACGGTTTTTCCATTTGTAACAGTTTGTTTTTCCTTTATCTTTTTTTCTTGCTCACTTTTTGTCAAGGATTTAACTAATTTGTTAAAGCTTTTTAAAAACTCAGCTTTTGAGATTATTCATTCTCTTGTTTTATGTGTGTGTACGCACGTTTGTGTATGCATGTGTAGCTTAGTCTTTCATCTAACTTTTGATGTGGTCTGTCATTACACCCTGTGAGTCAAATTGGAAGCTTCTAAGCAGCTTCTAATTCCCATAATAATCATTTTGACTATTATTTAAGATGTGTGTTTTTAAGTTTCCAAATTTATAGTCATTTTTTACTTTTTAATCTTTGATTAATACACATTGCATTTTAGTCACAGAATATTGTCTGAAGAACATAATTTTTTAACAAAAATTTGCTTTGTAGTCTTATATGTGGTTACCTTTTATAACTATTCCATGTTCCTTAAAGTGTTGAATTTAGGATTCCATGTGTGTCACTTAGATCAAGCTTATTAATTGTGTTGTTCAAATAATCTCTATTCTGACATGTGTCATCTGCTAGGATTATCATTTACTGAAAGAGATGTGATACTTTTTAAATATGATTGTGAATTTTGTTGATTTCTTTCTGGAAAAGTGCTCCTTATTATGTATGTTGGAAATGAGGTCAGTTGCACGTAATGGAAAAACCAAGTAGCATGGCTTATTGTAAGAGAATTTCATTTCTCAAGAATAAAGAAATCTAGTAAATAGCTCTGAGCTGGTCATGTTCTTCAAGAAAGTTTTCAAGGACAAATATCCTAATTTTCTGCTCCTTCATTCTTACGCTAGAATTACTTTGAAGTCATAGTCACTAAATGACTTGTCTACCTCCTGCAGCAACTTGGCACTATATACAAGAAAATGGTAGAGGTTGAAGGGAATCATATGCCAATCAAAATTATTTCTTTGTGTCAGAAAAATAATAGACTTCCTAAAAGTATCATCTAGTAAATTTCCACCCATATTCTTGTGGCCAGTAATGGTTACTGATGATCCTTTGCTGAAAAAGAATCTAGCAAATTGAATATTTTTAACTGGGCTCATTAATGCCCCAATTGAATTGGGGTTCAGTTATTCAGGAAAAAGGAGACCAATACTATGTATAAAACCAGAAGTGTTATGCCATAATTAATTTATCCATAATGCTTTTCCCCTTAAAGACCATGTATAATATTATATGAACTTCAGTTAATATTTATCTCATATATTTTTCATTATTTTTAACATTAATATGTTGTATACTTTAAATTATTATAAATAGCATAGATCTTGATTTTAAATCTAATCAGTCTAATCAGTTTTCATTAATTGAAAGTGTAATCCATTTATATATAATATGAATATAAACATATATATGTATTGTGTGTCTACATATACATATATTACATATATGTATGTATATTTGGATCTATTTCTATCATCTTATAGTTTTTACTTTCTAGTTTATATGTTGATTGTTTTTCATCTCTATTATTTTTTTTGTCATTTGTTGAATTGATCATTTTATTGGTTGTCCACTACACTATTTTTTTACTAATTTCTTATATTAGGAATTTGAAATATCTCTCTCATACCCTTTCACCAAACATTACATCAGACACCAGTATTTGTAAATCTCACTTTGTACTTTTAACTTGAATCCCCACTGCTACTACTTTGATCATTTCTCTGCTGAATTTTTTGTATAACCATCTAGATGGCTTCCCAGAATCCTCTTTTTCTGCTGTCTGAATGACTTCACTGGACTAGCTGTTTAAATAATTAGGAAAACAACTAACCTTTATTTTCCTGGACTTGCCTACATGATCCAATCAAATTGAGTATTCTTAACAGTAAGGATTTATCATCTATCATAAATGAGTTTGAAGCTTAAAAGTAGAACTAGTCTGAGCATACTGAAGGCCTGGGAAAGGACCATCTTAGATGGTAAAGAGTGAAAGGGAAGCCATGCGTAGGACCAAACTATAAAAACTTCTTACATCTAAAGTGCCAATGGAGTAGAAGCTTCCCCAAAGGAAACTGAATAGATTGAGTCAAAAGGAGGAGAAGCAAGAGAATCTAGCATTGTGGAGTCCAGGAGATGTGAATATTTTTATAAGAAGGAAGTGAATATTTATGACAGATACCTTTGAGAAGTACAGATGAGAATAGAGGGTTTCTATTTAGTAATATGGAGGACACCTGGGTGAGAGCAGTTTAGATAGAGCCCTAGGTGCATAAGCCAGACAGAATTAGGCTGAGGAGCAAGTGGGAGATAAGGAAGTTGAGTTATTTTGTTCAAACAATCCTTTAGAGAAGTTTGGCAAGAAAGTGATGGATAGTAGCTGGGAAAGGCCTATGCTTTTAAGGAGGAAGTTAATTTAACAATGCATGTTTAAACACTAAAACATAGGATCCAATGGAGAGTGAAATGCTGAAGAACAATGAGTGCAAAGATAATCCATTTGGTTTCTGAGAAAGCTTGGCGGGTTGGGGTTTTCACCCTACTTGGTAAGATGAGGAGTACATCTTTCAATACTGGAAGGAGAATAAAGATGCAAACCTCTTCATAAGGATATTGACAGCAAGTTATGGGAGTTCCTGTCTAATGATTTCTGTTTTTTTCCATGTAATAGGAAGCAAAGTCATTCTTTGATAGTTAGGTAAATAGTAAGAGTCAAAAGATTTGAGAAGAAATAGGAGATCTGATCAATCAGTAAGTAATACCAACATTTCATTGAAGTTCTTTTTTTTAATTAATTTTTATTGTAGGTTGTTCAAAACATTACATAGTTCTTGATATATTATATTTCACACTTTGATTCAAGTGGGATATGAACTCCCATTTTTACCCCATATACAGATTGCAGAATCACATCAGTTGCACAACCATTGATTTACATATTGCCATTCTGGTGTCATTGAAGTTCTAGTATTAGGGATATATCACTTCTAAATCCCACACACAGACAAAATAAATAAATAAATGCTATTAGTTTCACTCTATAGATATGAAAACAAATGTTAAAGAATTTACCCAAACTTATAAAGCTGGAATGTATGCCACACAGATGGCAGAGCTAGGCTTGAACCTCAGATCTGTTTAACTTTGAAGCTGACACTAATTCAGAAAATTAAAAGAGTGTGATAAAAACAGAAATAATCTCCAGGTTTTTGCTGATTTGCTGAAAATTCTGTGCTGTCCCTTCATTGGCCTTTCTATAGTTCATGTGGATATTTAAGATCTTTTTGTGGTCTACTTGAAAAGTCTAACCTGCTTGAACAGAGTTTCTTCAGTAGTTTCATTTGTTTCTGATAAATGCCAGGCATCACTAGGACTAAAATAGAATTTGGGGTCAGATTTCTTCATGGCTGGGGAACTCTGCAGCTGTGACAGATGGATGAGAGAGCAAATGCTAGAGGGAGAAAGGGGAAAATAAAATCTGTCCTAAACTGAACCTTCTGTCCAGACGGTAAGACTTGCCTCCCAGACAGGTTGTATGCATTGCTAGGGGTCCCTTGTTTTTGTCTTGGTATGTCTGAGTGAGCATGCTCCTTGGGCATCCAGGCACCTGTTCTCCCAGACCCACCCTACCTTTATCCTACCTTCACTCTCTGGTGCACTGATGCCCTCCAGTAATCAGAAGGTTTACGAAGAGCAATGATAATGGAGTTGTAAGCATTTTTGTATTCATATCTGTGAAAGGAAAAAAATCTGATGAAATTGCATTGAAAGTCTCAAGATCGGGGAAATGGGAACAGATGATTTGTTGATGAGGGAACCACTGTAGTTTTAAAAAAAAATCTACCTTTAATCTCCCAATTTATAGAATAGAATACTTTGTTGGACTTTCTCAGCTGAAAATGAAGAAAAACTTAAATTTCTCATATTCTGTCTTTGCCAGCCTAAAAAATATTTTGGAAACCGTAGTACATCACATTTTGATCATGTGTGTGTTATGTTTAACTATTTTGTATTTTATCTGCACTTTTGAGCAAAATGAATTGGAACTCTGTGTGTGAAGAAATAGTTTTGTTCACTTTTGCTCACCACAAACCTTGTTCACTTTTGCTCATCACAAACCTCATAAATGAATGAATAAGCTAATTAAACTTTCAGAGTATTCTCACCAACAGTTTTCACTGGCCTCTGGTTCTCATTGCTTTCTCTTTACTGACATTTTCAGAAAGTGTGTTATACCTCTTTTAATTTTTACTTTTTCTAGTTGCTATAGTTGTTGCTTTAGTTGCCAAAACAACTTAAATTTTTGAAATATGTGAGCAGGGTTAGAAGTCATCAATAATCACATGTACTATTGATAAACATCAGACTTCCACTCTTTTCCCATTCAGCTCTAGTTCATAGCCTGTAGGATTTGAAGTCAGTAGAATTTGGGGCCACTACAGCATAATGGCAGTCCTTGTGCCTCTAGGGATGCAACTACTAATTACCAACTCCTCTTCTGCTGATGTATTCTATAGCCTTGTAATCTCACTTGAAGGAAGCCCTAGCTGCTTTGGTAAATTACCCTTCAAGGGATTAAAGGTGTCAATGACCAGGCCACCTTCCCGATGACTCTCCAAGCCAGCTCCAATGATTCCTTGTTCTTACCAGCTATGCGGACGTGCTGCTTCCTCACATTGGTCACTGTAATTAGTAGCTTCTCTGAGCTCTGACATTCCTAGACCTTGGGTCTCCATCTGCAAGTGTATTACTCTCCTAGGTATTCTCCTTTTCCCACTGAATTGCCAAATCCTGGGCTCTCCTCACCTATGCAATGATAATGCACAGATAATTCTTATTCTAAGAATCCCCTAATATTTTGGTATATTTGTATTGGGATTTTTGTTTAATGCCTAAGCATAAACACAAACCTGAGCTTACACCATGTGTATTCCTTTGCAATCTGATGTTTCTCTCTAAATAAAAACACTTTCCACATCAATTAATAGGCATTCACATCTTCATTTTATGTCTATGGCTATTGTTATTTTCTTGCAGGTGTGGATGTACTATAATGTCTTTTAGCCAATTTTCTATTGACTAGTATTTGAGTTACTGCTAACTTTGAGCTTTATACCATGATGTAAATCTTCATATGTATGTTTTTTACACTATCCAATTTTTTTCCTCAGGATATAGTCCTAGGTGTAGATATTTAAAATCAAAGGATATACACATTTTATGGCTTTTGATATATATTGTTAATTTGTCTTCTTATCTGGTTTTACTGTTTTATAGCTCTGCAAATCATGTCCAAGTGCCAATTTCATTGCTCTCTCGTAAACATATTATTTAATTATCTTTAGTGTAGGTATGTATATTTATATTATAAATGTACACAAAATAACTTTATGAGTTAGAGAAATTATACCTGATCCTTATAGAAAATTTAAACTCTGTGTATACAAAGCCGTAAGGAAGGCAGTCAATACCCTCCTGTCATCACTTTTCTTTCCATGAGAGATAATGATTTGTAGCTGTTTTTATTGATCTTTTTTCTAATTGTAGTTACTGTTTGTTTTGTTTAGACTTTCTAGGGTTTTTATGTTACTATAATTTTATTGTTCACCAGTCTAATAAGTAAAATATGACACGGCCATTTTGATATGATTTGTGTGTTTTAATATTAATGAGTTTCATAACACCTTTTGGTAAGTTTATTGACCATTTGTTTTTCTTTAGTGACTTGCCTATTTTTTTTTACCCATTTTTGGATTAGGAATTACTTTGTTTCCTTAGTAATTCTTCAGATCTCTTTAAAATTAAAGGTGTCAGCTTTGTTTTTTGGCCTGGTTAAATGTTTATATATTCCCATATATAATATTCTTCCAGGAGAAACCCAGCCTTTAGATTAATGCTTAGTAAGTCCCTCCTAAGCACTTTTACTCCTGAGATTATAAAAACTTTTTAAATTAACAATAACAACATTAAGAACTAATATCTGTTATTAAACATTTACTAAGCCCTATTCTAATAAATTTGTATATACCATTTCCTTTCTTCATCAAGAACTCTATGAGGCATAAAATATTTATTATTAACTCATTTTACCAACAAAACAAAACCTGAGACACAAATAGTTAAGTGACTTACTCAAGGTCATATGGTGAGTGAAATGTCCTGGAATAAAATCCAGATAGTCTGACTCTAGATGCCACACTCTAAGTTGTAATCTCTATTTAAAACACGAATCTTTTCAGAATTAATTTGGTGTATTTATAAGGTAATAATCTTAACTAATATCCCTCAAATAATTAGCTACCCCTATCTCATCTGAATAAACCAATATTTCCTATACTACCAATATTATCATATACCGAATACTCACATTTTAAACTTTTGTTGCAGCTATAAAGTGTAAACCTCAAAAATGTAATGAAATTGGGGTAAATGTGAAATAATTAGAATTTGAAAGCTAATTATTGTTGTCCTCAAATGGACACTCTTACAATAAGCCTATTGATTGTGGGATCTGTTATGAATAAAAGAAAATACTGGGAACCTATTGTGAAAAAATGTGCTACTTATGTATGATTGGGGGTTTTTGTTTGGTTCTATTTTGATGATTTTTTAATTAATTTTTTTATTTATATATGGCAGTGGAATACATTACAATTAATATTACATTTATAGAATACATTTTTTCATATCTCTGTTTCTATACAAAGTATATCCACACCAATTCATGTCTTCATACATGTACTTTGGATTATAATGTCCATCACATTCCACCATCATTTCTAAATCCATGCCCCCTCTCTTTTGCTCCCACTCCTCTGCCCTATCTAGAGTTCATCTATTCCTCCCATGCTCCCCCTCCCTGCCCCACTATGAATCAGCCTCCTTATATCAGAGAAAACATTCGGCATTTGGTTTTTTGGAATTGGCTAACTTCTCGTAGCATTATCTTCTCTAACTCCATTCATTTACCTGCAAATGCCACGATTTTATTGCTGAGTAATATTCCATTGTGTATATATGCCACATTTTTTAATCCATTCATCTATTGAAGGGCGTCTAGGTTGATTCCACAGTTTAGCTATTGTGAATTGTGCTGCTATAAACATTGATGTGGCTGTGTCCCTGTAGTATGCTGTTTTTAAGTCCTTTGAGGACAAGGATAGCTGGGTCAAATGGTGGTTCCAATTCCAACTTTCTAAAAAATCTCCATACTGCTTTCCATATTGGCTGCACCAATTTGCAGTCCTACCAGCAGAGTATGAGTGTACCTTTTTCCACACATCCTCGCCACACTTATTGTTGTTGGTATTCATAATAGCTGCCATTTTGACTGGAGTGAGAGCAGTAGTTTTGAATTGCATTTCTCTAATTGCTAGCAATGATGAACATTTTTTCATGTATTTGTTGATTGATTGTATATTATCTTCTGAGAAGTATCTGTTCAGTTCCTTGACCCATTTTTAAATTTTTTTTAGTTGTAGATGAATACAATATCTTTATTTACTTATTTTTATGTGGTGCTGAGGATCGAACCCAGTACCTCACATGTGTGAGGCAAGTGCTCTACCACTGAGCTACAGTCCCCGCTCCCTTGACCCATTTATTAATGGATTATTTTGTTGTTGTTTTTTTTTTTTGAGAAAATACCTAGGAGGAGAATTCCTTAATCATAGGAGACATTTTTTCCAAATTTTTTACTGGTGCATTCTAGTTGTACATATTGATGGGATTTGTTGTTACATAGTCATAGGTGCACACGATATAACAATATAATTTGGCCAGTATCATTCCCCAGCACTCTCCCTTCCCTCCTTTCCTCCCACCCCTTATTCCCTTACCTCTACTGATCTCCCTTTGATTTTTTAGGAGATCCACCCCTACTTTCATTTTCCTTTTTCCTCTCTAGTTTCTGCATATGAGAGAAAACATGTGACCCTTTGTCTTCTGAGTTCAACTTATTTTGCTTAACAGGATGGCCTCTAATTTCATCCATTTTTCTGCAGATGTCATGATTTCATTTATTTATGGCTGGATGAAACTCCATTATGTATATATATCATCCATTCATCTGCTGATGGGCACCTAGGCTGGTTGCATAGTTTGGCTATTATAATTGTGCTGTTATAAACATGGATATGATACAATCACTCAACAAATATATAAAAAAATGTTCATCATAGCTAGCAATTAGAGAAATGCAAATCAAAAATACTCTAATATATCATCTCACTCTAGTTAGAATGGCAGCTATTATGAAGATAGCAACAATAAGTGTTGGTGAGGATGTGGGGAAAAGGTACACTCATACACTGCTGGTGGGGCTGCAAATTGATGTAGCCAATATGGAAAGCAATACAGAGATTCCTTGGAAATCTGGGGGTGGAACCACCATTTGACCCAGCTATCCCTCTCCTTGATCTATACCCAAAAGATTTAAAAACAGCATACTACAAGGACACAGCCACATCAATGTTTATAGCACCACAATTTACAATAGCTAAATTGTGGAGCCAACCTATATGCCCCTCAGTGGATGAATGGATAAAAAAAAATGTGGCATATATACACAATGGAATTTTACTCAGCAATAAAAGAATAAAATCATGGCATTTGCAAATAAATGGATGGATTTTTTTTAAGAGAAGATAATGCTAAGTGAAGTTAGCCAATCCCCAAAAAACAAATGCTGAATGTTTTCTCTGATATAAGGAGGCTGACTCACAGTAGGGTAGGGAGGGGGAGCATGGGAGGAATAGTTGAATTCTAGATAGGGCAGAGGGGAGGGAGAGAGAGGAGGAGATGGGATTAGCAAGGATGGTGGAATGTGAATAGACATCATTATCCAAAGTATTTGTGTATGAAGACACAAATTGGTGTCAACATACTTTATATACAACCTGAGATATGAAAAATTGTGCTGTATATGTGTAATAAGAATTGTAATGCATTCTGCTGTCATTTATTTTTTAAAAAAATCAATTAAAAAATAAAATTGTAATATTGCAATTGGTAACTATCCTAAAGAATTAAAGAAATTAAATTAAAGAATTAATTTTAATTCTTGTAGGATAGTTACCAATCATTGGTATAGTTGGATCGTGTTATGATTCCAAGCCTACTCTTTTGAGGAGCCTCCATACTGATTTCCATAGTGGTTATACTAATTTACAGTTCCACCAACAGTGTAAAAGTGTTCCTTTTCTCCACATCTTCTCCAATTTTTATTATTATTTTGTATTTTTGATGATTGCCATTCTGACTGGTATGAGATAAAATCTCAGTGTAATTTTGATTTGCATTTCCCTAATTGCTAACAATGTTAATCATTTTTCCATATATTTGTTGGCCATTTGTATTTCTTCTTTTGAGAAGTGTCTGTTTAAATCATTTGCCCATTTATTAATTGGGTTATTTAATCTTTTGTTGTAAAGTTTTTTGAGCTTTTTATATATTCTAGATATTAATTCTCTCTCATAAGAGTAGGTAGCAAAGTTTTTCTCCCATTCTCTCTCTTCACATTTCTAATTGCTTTCTTTGCTGTACAGAAGCTTTTTAATTTGATGCTCTTTCATTTATTACTTCTTAGCCTTATTTCCTGAGCTTTAAGGGTCCTATTGAGAAAGTCATTGCCTGTGCCTATATGCTGGAGTGTTGACCTTACATTTTCTTCTAGGAGTTACATAGTTTCTGGTCTAATTCCAAGGTCTTTAATCCATTTTGAGTTGATTTTCATGCAGGGTAAGAGATAAGGGTCTAATTTTATTCTTCTACATATGGACAACCAGTTGTCCCAGCACCATTTGTTGAAAACCCTATTTTTTTCCTCCACTGTATGTTTTTAGCACCTTTGTCAAGGATCAGATGACTTTATTTGTGTGGGTTTGTCTCTGTGTCTTCTATTCTCTACCATTGGTCTATGTGTCTGTTTTTAATGCCAGTACCATGAAGTTTGTGTTACTATAACTCTGTAGTATAATTTGAAGTCAGGTATTTTGATGCCTCCAGCATTGCTGTTTAGGCTTAAAATTGCTTTGTCTACTTTGGGTCTGATATTCTTCCAAATGAATTTTAGGACTGTTTTTTTCTAGTTACATGAGGAATGTCATTGGTATTTTGATGGGGATTGCATTGAATCTGTATATTGCTTTTAGTGGTATGGCCATTTGACAATATTAATTCTGCCTATCTGTGAACATGGGAAGTCTTTCCATCTTCTGAGGTCTTCTTCAATTTCTTTCTTCAATGTTCTGCAGTTTTCAGAAGAGGTCTTTCACCTCCTTGGTAGATTTATTCCTAGGGTTTTTTGTTTGTTTGTTTTGTTTTGAGGCTATTGTGAATTTAATTGTTTTTCTGATTTCTTTCTCAGCAGATTTGTTGTTGGTATATAGAAAAGCTATTGATTTTTATATGTTGATTTTATAACCTGCTACTTTGCCAAATATGTTTATTAGCTTTAGCAGTCTTATGGTGGAGTTTTTTGGATCTTCTATGTATAGGATCATCTGCAAACAGCAATGATTTGACTTCTATAGGAGACATATGTAAGAAATGAAAATAGTTTTTCAAATTACTATTTTCCATTCCCACCAACTATGCATGTGATTTTCAGTTCCTTCACTTTCTTACTGAAGGACATTTAACCACTGAGTCACATCCCCAGCTCTTTTTATTTTTTATTTTCATACAGGAATTAGGACCTCACTAAGTTGCTGAGGCTGGGTTTGAACTTTTGATCCTCCTGCCTCAGCCTCCCAAGCCACTAGGATTACAGTCATGCACCACCACACCCAGTTGTCACATATATTTTTTTTTATTTCAGTCATTCTACCACTGGTGTTTGATTGTGGCTTTTCTCTCTGACTCATGATTTGGGGCACTTTTATATATATATTCTTTCATTAAATTGATGTTTTAGTTTTTTGTCCATTTTTAATTGGGTTATTTATCTTCTAATTTATGTTTTTGTATATTTACAGTTGGCCACCTGTCTCATTAGTAGTTTCAATGATTTTCCACTTGGTTACCTTGGTTCTCTAACAAAGCAATCATATCCTCTTTGAATAATTATAAAACTTATTTTTATAATAATTTAGTATTTCATGTATTTTTCTTGTTTTATGGCATTGGCTAAACAGCCCAAACTATTGAATAAAAGGATGATAGTAGGAATTCTGGCCTATATCTTGAACTTAATCATAATGCCATTAGATTTACAGTATTAAGCTTTGTGTGTTTTAGTATAAATGGATATTGAATTTTATCTGGTATATTTTCTCCTGAGATGTTCGCATGTTTTTTCTCCTGCATCCCATTGATGTGACTTGTTATATTCCTAGTTTATTAATTTTGAAATATAAATGCATATAGAAATAAACACTACTTGGTCAAGATATTATTAATACTGTCTGTAGATTTTACTTGTTAATATATTACACAGGATTTTTCAACCAAACTCATATAAGATGTGGCTTATAGTTTTGTTTGCTTGTTGGTTACTATTCTGGTGGAGATGCTTGATTGTTTGAACAATTTTGATATTGGTTTCAGAGTCATACTAAAATCAATGGAGATGCTGAAGCATTGTTATTATTTCCTCTTCTAGGATGTATTTTTAAATAATTTGACTATGTGTGTTACCTTGTTATCCCCATTCCCCCAGCCATTACTCTCTTGAGTGATTTTCCCAGCCTTGTACCCTCTTTTCCTATATTGTTTTACTGATGATGCCGAGCCCCAGAGTTCCCAGGCCCCTGCCTTGCCTGTTTATACAGTCCTATTGCTGCAAGTATAGGTTCTGTCATCATCCTTGGCTGCCCTGTGTTGTTCAGGTTTGTATTTTATCTTGAATGACTTCTCATGAACTGAGCTGGAGGGCATTTAATGACCACATCTAGGACAGCAGTCAGCATAGTTGTCACAACCTTGAGCCATGTAATTGGATGAACTATATAAAATTGCTCATATTCCGGTTTTTGACCTACAAAAATGGCAACTTCACATAACTCAGCCTAGTGCTTAGATTCCTCCCGGAGTCTGGAAGCACCTGGCACCTGGGAAAACCTGTTCTTCCTTTCTGTTGGAAACTCTGGAGGGTGATGCCATCAAAAGAGTGATTGAGGCCCCAGGTATGGAGGAAGAATTTCCTGTGAACATTTCAACATGCTTTTTACATTTATATAAATTGCTCTAGAGAGTTTCTTGCTTTGCTGTCCCTGAATTCCTGGGGAGACTATTCAGCTGAGCCCCTACTGCAACTCTTTCTAAACAAAAGTAACTTTCTGCCATCACTACAGAATCTGACTCTTTGAGTAGCAAAAACATCAGTATTTCTTTTCTTTGTTTTGTTTTTTAATTTTTTTGTTTTGGTTTTTGAAGGGTGGTGGGTACCAGGGATTGAATTCAGAGGCATTTAACCACTGAGCCACATCCCCAGCCCTATTTTGTATTTTATTTAGAGACAGGGTCTCACTGAGATGCTTAGCACCTTGCTTTTGCTGAGACTGACTTTTAACTGGCAATCTTCCTGTTTCAGCTTCCTGAGCCTCTGGGATTATAGGCATGTGCCGCTGCCCCCAACTATCAGTATTTATTTTTCTTTTTTTAATATTTATTTTTTAGTTTAGGTGGACACAATATCTTTATTTTGTTTTTATGTGGTGTTGAGGATGGAACCCAGCGCCCCGCGCATGCCAGGTGAGAGCGCTACCGCTTGAGCCACATCCCCAGCCCAAGTATTTCTTAATGATAAAGGAGACCTTATAAAACCCAAGACAATTCTAAGTGATCTTAAAAACAACAGAAGCTTGAATAGCATTGTATAGTTGAAGGTTAATTGCAATAGCCTCCTTCTTCGTTTTCCTGTTCCTAATTTGTTTCATCTCCCACTCCCTACAATTCTGTTCTCTGTATAGAAGCTGGAGTGATGTTTTTAAATTATTTGTTGGTTCTTATCACTTATTTGCCCAAAAAATCTTCAATGATTCCTCATTTCATCTCAGTAAAATCCAGAGTCCTTACAGTGACCTATCGGATTCAGACCCCACAACCTTATATCATTTCTGACTTCCTCCCCAACCTCTCACCTATATGTTTTAGCTACACTAACCTCCTTCCTGTTGCTCATTCACACTCCTTCCCTGTGCTCTTTTCTCTGCCTACCCACTGCCCTAGATAGCCCTATACCTTGCACCCACTTCCCTCAGGTTTTCTCCCGGATGGCATCATCAGACCTCAGGGTCTTCACTGAGTATCCAATTTAAAATTGACTCTCCTTCCACCAGCTCCTGTAGCTTACTCATCTAACTTACTATCTGAACTCTAGGAATGCAGCTTAAATGGCTATCCCATTATGGAAAGGATTTTACCCTTGCCTCATCCCCCTTTTATTTCTAGATTCTAGTATAATGCCTAGAATATTTGTTGAATATGTGAATGAATAAATTTAAAGTGATTGACTTGACAGGTGTTGCTCAGTGGTAGATTGCTGGCCTAGCCCTGCGTTTCATCCCCAGTACCACTGAAAAATGAAAAAAAAGAATCAAAGAGAAGACTGGCCTTCTTCCCTGCCCCTACACTTTTCCCTCCCTTACTCATTTTCTCTTTTCCTTCCTTTATTGCCTCCCTCCCTCCATTCCTCCCCTCCACATGTCCAGATTCTCCCAGGCTTCTTCCATAGCGGCTCTTGCAGTGAATGAGAGGAGAGCCATGCCTTTGTGGAGAGAACAGATTCCAACACACCAGAAACTTAAGTCATTACCCTAGGGGATTAGGGGACTCCCTGGGTCATCATGGCAACTGCCGTTGTCCAGGTTTGTCTCTCAAACCATCCTAGCACATGAAGTGACCTTGGGCTATTACTGACAAGTAGATCCCTTGTATCAGTTGACTTATTTTTCCTAGAAAGCCTGTGAGTGTCTAATGGAACACTGGATGATTAAAAACTACAGACCCAAGGGGCTGGGGATGTGGCTCAAGTGGTAGCGCGCTCGCCCGGCATGCGTGCCGCCTGGGTTCAATCCTCAGCACCACATACAAACAAAGATGTTGTGTCTGCCGAAAACTAAAAAATAAATATTAAAAAAAAATTCAAAAAAAATAAAAAATAAAAGCTACAGACCCTCTGATATGTCCTAGGAGTTGGATTGGGAGGTTTGTTCCAAAATTATTGTAGTAATATCTGACAGATTCTAAAAATCTCTCTTTTTTTAACCTTGTATTTATTTTTATTTTTTTATTGGTGCATTATAATTATATAAACTAGTGAGATTCATTATGATATGTTCATATGCATTTAATTTGGTAAGTTTCATTGCCTAGTACCTCCTTATTCCCTCCTCTCCTCCCTCCCCCTAATCCCCATACTCTATGGTCTTTCTTCCTTCTTTTTTCCTGAAAATTCCTTCTCTGCCTTTTCCCCACTTCTCCCCCCCCCTTTTTTTCTATCTTCCACATGAGAGAAAGCATACAACTCTTGATTTTCTGAGTCTGACTTATTTCACTTAACATCCAGTTCCATCCATTTTCCTGCAAATGATATAATTTCATTCTCCTTTATTGTTGAATAAAACTTCATTTACATATATATGCCACATTTTCTTTATCCATTCATCCACTGATGGATACCTAGACTGATTCTATAACTTGTCTACTGTGAATTGTGCTGCTGTAAACGTGTATGTTCCTATTGCTATAGTATGCTGACTTTAATTCTTTTGGGTAAATGAGGAGTGGCACAGCTGGGTCAAATAGTAGTTCCACTTCTGGTCTTTAGAGGAGCCTCCATACTGATTTCCATTATGGTTACACTATTTACAATACCACTAAGAGTTATTTCCTTCTCCCCCTTATCCACACCAGAATTTATTATTGTTCATAGTCTTGATGGCTGCCATTCTAACCAGAAATGAAATCTCAGTGTAGTTTTGATTTGCATATCCCTAATTGGTAATGATGCTGAACATTTTTTCATATATTTGTTGGTCATTTGTATATCTTCTTTTTGAAAAGTGTCTGTTTAATCCATTTGCTCACTTATTAATTAGGTTATTTGGGGTTTTTTGGGGGGGGATTTATTTTTTGAGTTTTTTATATTATTCTGGATTTTAATCCTCTGCCAGAAGAGTAGCTGGCAAAGATTTTCTCCTATTCTGTAGGGTCTGTCTTCACACTCTTAACTGTTTTCTTTGCTGTGTAGAAGCTTTTTAATTTGATAGTATCCCATTTTAATTCTTGGTTTTATTTCCTGAGCTTTAGACATCCTTAATAAGGAAGTCTATGCCTGTGCCTGTGTGTTGGAGTGTTGGCCTTATGTTTTCTTCTAGCAGTTACAAGATTTCTGGCGATTGATCTACTTTGTATTGACTTTTATGCAGGAAAAAATCACTGTCTTAATGAAGACTTAGGTCGGAGAGTACATAGGGATGGAAAGTATCCTTCAAACCTATTCTTGACACAGGGAAATAGTTCAGCCTCTCTGATGATGATATCTGATAACCTCCTGAAGCTCTCAGGCATACCATTTAAAATGGCTCTTATTTGTTTTCTTTCTTGCTAATTCTGTCCACTGCCTAGGAATTCTTCTAGCATGCTTTGTGTCACCTTAATCCAGCTTGTAGATCTGGATGTAAGAATGGTGGAGAAGAATCCTATTCTGCGCTGTCCCTGATCAATCTGCCTTACCCTTTCTGTAGAGACCACTGCTATTCACTTACTGGTGTGCTGCATGCTTATCATGGACCCACTGTGCCAGGCCCTATTCTAGGAGGTATAGGATGACACATATAATGAGTTAACACATATATTTCAGGCGTTGTGTTAATGGCTTTACAAATATTAGTTAATTTGAGAGAGAGAGACACTATTCTTTTTGTTCTTATTTGAAATGCATCTAAGATGACTCCTGATTACACCTATACTGCCCTTTAGTGTAGTAAAACCTCTCATTTCCTTCAATTGTGTTATAAAATTGCAGTGGATACAGAGGAAAGTGATGTGATGCTGGTGCTTGAAGGAAAGGCAGATTCTTTTTTTGTTAAAGTGCCATTTGCCCCAGTTTTCAAATTGGATTCAGTGAGGGTACTTCTCTCTTGTTTTCTCTTTTCCCTATTAGCTACCAAGGCAAAAGTAATTCCTCATGATAAATGATAAGAGAGGAGGCCAATCCTGAGGCAAAAATATCATGGGTCAAAGGAAGGAACCCGGGCCCTTCTAGCTCCCAGTCCAACTCCTCTGAGTTCCCTTAAGTCTCCACCACACAAGAAGGAATTTGGCCACCCTCCCATTTACCCATCCTTAAGAGCCTCTAGGGATAAGAAAGGGTCCCTAGTTGGGGGCACTGTAGGCCCTAGTCAGACTAATTGGGAACATGGCCTGGGCACTAACTAGCCATGGGACCTTGGGTAAGTGAAATAACTTCTCTAACCCTGTTCTCCTCTGAAGAATGGCTGCAGCCCTGGATAAATGAGCCACAAGGATGACATAGTTCCTACCTTCAGCATCTCAGAGTCACAGATCTCTAATTTTGTATGGAGATAGAAATATGGATAAAATATAAAATAAAGAAATATGGAAATATGGACAAAGAGTAGCCACAGCAGAGAAAGAACACAGGCTTGGAGAGATGCTGAAAATAGCATGCAGGAGATAACTTGGAAAGTTAGGTCTTCAGAGATACAAAAGAAAATTTTGCCTGCATAGAAGTGAACAGTGGTAATTTGGGAAGAAGAAACAGCACACAATGGAATGAGAAGGAAATGTGTTGTGGGATGGGGGAGTGAAGAACAGTTCAGACTGTTGGAGAATTCAGTGTGTTAGGAGAAATAGTGGAACAGCTGGAGATGCTGTCCTTTATAGGATATACTGTGAGATTTGGATTTTAACCTAAGAGCACCCAGGGTTTGTTGAAGGATTTAAGGAGTGACGTGATCAGACCTGTGTTTACATGTAAGATGGATCAGAAGTGTAAAATGCTCCTAATCTTTTGGATACTGCTGCAAAGGGAATGGGTAGGAAGAGTGGTAATCAAGAGATGTTTTAGAGGCAGAGTCAACATGACTTGGTGATCCTGGTACTAAGCATAATAGGAATGAAGGAAGAGCTGAGGGAGACAGAAAAGGTATGCAGGAATGCAAAGTATTCTCGAGTAAATCTCCAGTAGATGATTTTAAAAAACAAAACAAAACAAAAATTTATGCCCTGTGATTATCTTTGGGTTAAGTCTCCATTTGTGGTAGAATAAAAATAGTGTGTATTTATTTATGCTTGTTCATAAACATGTTGATTTAACTCACTTGCTGCTGTGTTTCTCTTTGGAGGGCATATTTACTTGAAAATCCCTTCTTCCTGTCTCCCACAAAACTGCATGAATTCTTAGTTTTGATGGAAATTTTCAGGATGACAAGAATGCTGAGAATGCAGGGTGAATTCAAAATTATTTCCAACTCTTCTTAGTGTTTTCTTTTCTTCAAAAGCCAGAGAAACACAGTGTATCCATCAAAGCCAGCATACATGCTCAAATCTAAGGATGCTCTGATATTCTTAGCCTTTAACTAAGAATAAGTTTTCATCTCCAATTTCTTTGTGTTTTTTTTCTATTGAGAATTGATGGATCTTTTCAGAATGAGTTATTGAACTTCAAATTAAATTCTAAAGCCTTTTCTATAGCCCTTTAATTTTTTTAAAAAAAAACTGCTATCTTTGTTTAGCCAAGAACTCTCCTTAACTAGGAAAATAAAACTATTAAAAAATATCATACACGAATCTCCAAGTATCATTTGAGGAAGCATGCTGAGAAAAACAGAAGTTTCCAGTACTCCAAATTCCTATGCCAGGCACACCAGTGCTGGGAATTCACTTCATCTTGTTCCCTTTGAAAGTATACATGTCCCTAGGATGCTGAATTAAGCATTTTTAGGCAACAAACCTTCACTGTTTCTAGCCCCTTAAGCTCGAAATCTTCCTTTCCAATACAATTGCACACTCTACCAGACCCTATCTCCATAATTATAGTTTTATAATACAGTTGTCCTGCTCCAGAAACGTATGGTCTTCCCTCACCTTCCAGTTAATGTCTGAGAGAGGGAATTATAGGAGATCAAGACTGGAGAAGGCTTTACATTTTTTCCATCTACCTACTTGAAACTTAATTCTTCCTTAAACTAGAAAAACTTTCTAAACAGATGGGGAGATGACTACATTCAGAGAAAGACAGCCTTTGGTTTTAGATTGTAAGAGAGAAGAATATTCTAAATCTTCCTCTGGCTCCCACTTATTAGTCCTAGTTCTTATCCTTTGAATCAAAATATGATATAGCTACCAGAAACAAATTTTGCTTATCCTTGGAACCATTAAAAACACTTTTAGAGCTGGGGTTGTAACTCAGTGATAGAGCATTTGCCTAGCATGTGTAAGGCTCCGGATTTAATCCCCATTACTGGGGGGTGGTGGTGAAACAAGTTTAGTCCTTCTTCTGTCTGATACCAATAGAATTAGTGCTGAGAAGAATCTTGTGTTTTTTGAACGTTTCTTATAAAGCTTAATAGCTCATCATTGCTCCTTGCGTAATCCTGATCCTCTTCTATAGTGGTTCCAGCTTTTATCATCATCTTCCAGCCACTTATGTGTCTCTAAAATTGAGATTCCCAGAACAGAATGAACATTTCAGATGTCTTATGACTGGTATACACCCTTCCTTTTGAAACTGTACCTCTATTGATGCAGCCTGAAGCAAAATTAGTTTCTGGTAGCTATATCATATTTTGATTCAAAATAATTTTTAACATGCATTAGGTTGCATCTACTTCAGAGATTACATCATTGACTTTTTAGATGGTCAATTAATTTATCTTGACAAATATGTATTTTTAGGCTTTATCCATGTCACCTATCAGGATTTTTATGGATCTTGATTCTAGACTACAATGTATTTATTTTGCTTGTTGTTTCATATCCAAATTCTATTTCTTCTTCTAAACTATTGATAAATTACAGAACTGAATAATATCTAGCTCTTTGAATAATTAATTAGCATTCTTTAGGTACAGTTGTCAAACTAGATATGAATGCACATTTACTATCATCTGGGCTACTTTGATCCAGATCATCTACAAGGATATCAGAAAAGAGCTTACCGGAGGTTGTGCTGAGGTCACATTCACTGTGCCTATAGAGGTTCCCTGATACGTAGGTCCAATAACCCAAATCAAAAAAGAAAGTGATATTAGTTGTAATGAACCCATTCAGAGTCAATGATTTTTGAGGGTTCAGAAACCATACCTTTCCATAATCAATACTAATAACGGGCCTGAGATGAGTACCAAGATTACTTTACAAGAAAAACTCAGCTTTTTACATTTGGTATGTGGTTTTCATTTGCCAGATGGTGCCTGACCATTGCCCCATGCTCAAGCTCTGCCCTGTCACCCTAGATAGTTGGTTCCCATGGGGGAAGAAACCAGTTGCCTCAAGTGTTGAGAAAAGCAGGGTACCTAGTAAGCCTTCAGTGAGATATTATAATTTAAATACGTCACAGAAGAATGTGCCTGCCAAATTTACCACAACCTCCCTGATTTTGGCTGTGTTTAGAAACATGAAAGACTCAAGTCCCAGTGGAACAAAGCCAGACATCATATATTTCCAGATGAGTCAGAGCCACTTTTGTTTTATAGGGGGCACCCAGGAAGGCTTTGAGGGGAAAACCCCAATCATGTGGGAAGGTAAGGAACTACAGTGTCTCCTCACCTCCACAGGTGACACCAGCCCTATCCTGAAGTCTTTACCCTATCCTGAGTATTTACCAGTACATCAGGCCAGAGAGGGAATCCCAAGCTGGGAGCCTGTCTATGGTTGGACAAAATTCTGTGATAAGCACACATCACAGCAGGTGGCCTGCCCTTGCACTCATTTCTTGGTGCGTATGACAGAGATGGTAGTGTCTTGAGATGGGGTAGCACCACAGAGCAGGAGAAAATTGGATAGACTCTAGATATTTTTGAAGAGAGAAATGATATGACTTGCAGATGTGGGAGGGTGAGAGAACAGGAGGAATATAGATATGATGTCTACCACGTTTTTAGCATCAGCCTCTTAGAGGTTTTACCACACTGAGATGAGGAAAGATTTGGTAGGAAAGCTGGGAAAACGATAAGAAAATGAACTCCATTATTGAAGTGTTTTTAAGATTGAGACGGCTCTTAAACAACTGTAAGTAGAGATCTAAAGAAGACATTTGGATATAAGAGGCTTTTATGTGAGGAAGAGGCTGGGGTAGAGATATGAATGGTGGGGTCACCCGTATGTTTTTCATATTAAACCAGGGAACTGGATAAGACCAGATATAGTAGTAATGGGCTTTTTTTTTTTTTTTTTTTGTCGACCCTAAGAACTTTACCCATGTGTTTACCTATATGATGTTGTTATCTTGTCCATTCCTAGCTAAACATATAGTGGGCCAAAGAAAATCCTTTCTTAAGGGAGGCTAGTCTTAAGGAATTAAACTTAGAATCTCCTGACAGAACAATTCCAATAGGAAAGGCATGGCTGGTCCCAGCTCTCTCCCACAACCCATGAGGGTTGCTGGTTTGCTTGTGCCCCACCACCAGCTCAGAAAGTGTCATCCTCCAGGCACACTTCCAATGCAATTAATCATGTTAATATCTATAAATAAAGTGCAGTCAACAGTTACTTTAACAGTGCATGCTAATTATTGGTAGAATCCGTCACTGGAAAAGGACATTTTTGCCAATTTTGTCATGTTTGGGGAAAGTATGGGGAATAAATTTTCTTTTTTTGAGAAAATAGGAAGATCAGATCAGTAACAGCTTCCACATTACAGGCGGACCAGGTTTGAACCATCAGTGTGATTATTACAGGTGAGGGTAGAGGGCATTTGAGAGAAACATTGCAACTAGGATTGTATTTGCTAACCAGATAATTTCTTGCTACTGTTCTTTACAAGGTTTTGTTTTTGAAATCGTCTCTGTAAAAATAGGATTTCTCGGTGAGTTGATAATGCTGACAATGGTGATAATGGTGGCAGGGAATAGGTGGGGACTGGGGAGGAGGGAATGAAGATCAGATGTCCCATATCCTGGAGCTCACTGGACATTTGATACAAAGGCTCCACAGAGCTACTGAGAGTATAATACATATCCAAGGACTGCCTCTCCTTCATTTGTGCATCACTTCATTAGTGCAAGAAACATTGACTGAGCCATCCCTACATGTCCACCACTGAGAGAGGTGGATAAATGGGCCTTCTCCTTAAGGAGTTCACAGACTGATGTGGGGAAAGACAGATTTCCTCAATCCTCCTATGATTCCTGTATAGGTCTGAAATAAAAACTGACAGATACATATTAACAGGAGAAAAGATAAATTTATTTAATCAAAGTTTTATATGACACATGACCCTTCAGAAATGAAGATCCAAAAACTCAGGGAAAACTTTATTTGTAAGCTTGTGTTCAATGAAGAATGGACAACACGTAGAAATGTGATTGAACAAAAGGGTCTGACCTAGTGGTGACACCCTGAAGGGGGAATCTCAACAAGGTCAGCTTATTCAGATCTTCTTGGTTTCTCTGTCTGGTGTTTCTTCCTCCTGGAAATAGGGCAGGACCACTTCTGCACTGAGGGTCTTATGGCCTCGTATCAGATAAAAAGGCACCACTTTATCTCCTTTGTTCATCTTATTAGCTATAACTCCTTGTTGTGTTCTTTTAGTTATTTCCTTTGAGTATATGTCTTTAACTGACATAGATTAACTTAAAGTGGTATTATGCCATTTGTACTATATATAATACATGAACCTTGCAACAATTCTGGTCTCCTGTCTTCCAATAAATAATCCCAATAGAATGAAATTTCTCTTTCTCAATATTGATTTTTCAATCCCAGGAATGACTCTAAATGATCCTTCTTGGGGTATACACCCATCCTTCATCCCAGCAAAGCACAGGGGCGTAAGTATTTTGGTTAGCCTGGATTCTTGTAACAGCCCTTCATATCTTCATGGAGTTGGGAAGGAATTCACCAGAAGAGTCCAAGAAGAGGAATACAAAAGTGTACTAGTTAGCTAAAAACTATAGCTATCTTGGCCACTCCAGGCAAACAGATCAAGAAAACATTTACAGGTTGGTAGGTAGTGAATTCATATATGCTTGCCATAAATTCCCAATGCATCTTGCTAACAATTCTGAACTTGACCATACAAAGCTGGAGCAAATGAAGCATTTCTTTGTGTGGCATTTTCCTTCCCCCTTGTGTTCTCCAGGGTACTCAGCTGCCACTGAAACTTCTGCATATCTGATTCCTGTCAAGCTGAAAAAGAAGCCACATACTCCACCACCCCCTTTACATTTGACTTTTATGAGCATTTCAGAAAAAACTTTTGCTAAGAATCTAAGCACATTTATATACATCGGAATTTGGCACCATTGACATTATGGACTAGATAATGGGCTTCCCTCTGCCTTGTAGGATGTTTAAAGTATCCCTGGGCTCTACCTGCTAGATGTCATCACCCTACACAGTTGTGATGATTAAAAATTTCTCCAGTAATGTCAAATGTCCTCTAAGAGAGCAAAATTGCTATTAACCGAGAACCACTTGATTTGGAATGTTTATAAAACATTGAAATCTACAGGTTTCTTAACCCCAATCAGATCAACTATTTGGGAAATATAGTTACCATTAAGTGCCAGTTAACTCCTGTTCCACTGCCCCACAAACCCATGTCTGTTCAAGGGATAGTGACTGTTTTACACTACTGCAGATTCAGCTCCAGGACTCTGAAAAGAGCATGCTCAACCCATGCTTATAACCATGGCACATGTTAAAAGAATAAGTGAAGGGATGGATGGATGGATGGATGGATGGATGGATGGACGGACAGATGGATGGGTGGGTGGATGCACACATGAAAAGAACAAAACTTGGATGACTCTTCACTGTATTACTTTGGGGAAAGGAATGACATTGTGGGCATATGCATGAGAAAAGGAAATATTTTACTGCTTAACTTGAAATTTTTTCTATATTTGAATTTTATTTTTATAATTTAGAAAATTTTAGAAGAGTTCTTTTTAAAGCACTTAGAGATCAAACCAAGCATTTTCTCTTTGATAACAGTTTCTTTAACTTATATTTAAAAGAAAAAAAAGTAGAAATGTGTGCTGTAGCCCCAGTTCACATTCCGAATATAGTACCAAGTATGAAGTTTGATTATTTTTAACTCATAAGCAAATAGCCATATAATATCAATCTTTGTGAATGGGGTCTATTCTGGGAAAGGGATCCAATGTACCTGGTACAGAAGAGATCTGACCTAACATTTTATTATGTGCATCAGCCTTGAGGGCAGGGACTGGACTGAGAATATTTTCATATCCCAAACCTTTATTTTTATTAATGTATTTTTTAAAATTATATATATAACAGCAGAATGCATTTTGATTCATTGTACACAGTTGCAGCACAACTTTACGTTTCTCTGGTTGTACATGAAGTAGCATCACACCATATGTGCAGTCATACATTTACCTAGGGTAATGGTGTCCATCTTATTCACCATCTTCCCTACCCCCATGCACCCTCCTACTCTCCCTACCTATTGCCCAAAGTTCCTCTAAACCTTACAGTGTGTGTGTATGTATAGGAAATATGTCGAAAGAATTGATTATGAAATTTTACAAGCATGATTTTGGTTGCTCTTGTAATTACTTTGTCAAACCAAGATTTTCTGGGCAGGATGAGGTGAGAGGAGAGAGCAACGTGCAGTGGAAAGCCTTCCAAGGGAAGAGTGAAAGTCAAAGGGCAAAGGAATGGGTTAGGGAATAAGGACAAAAAAGGATGATTTGTGGGGACAGCTGTTGCTTCTCTTTCCCATCTGCTACCAGCAGAAAGCTGGGTCAGACTTATCCTCTTCAGATCCTGCTCCCAGGCAGCAGGGAACTCAGCATCACAAGCAGCCATAGCCTGTTGTGTGTGAACCATCACTCTTAGAGAACCCATCCCCCACAACCTCTCCCCAAAGGGAAATGCCCTGCTGCCTGGTCTCTTGAGGTCACCGCTTCAGGAGCCAGGGGAAACTGGTTTGCAAGATGAGGTGCTTGCTTTACATGGGGCAAGTGATGCAGGGAGATGCAGAGCAATCCATCTGCTTTAGTGACTAAATAGATCCCTTTGCTTGCCTCATCCTCCTGTGGAAGCAGTCAAGGCGGGAGGTTGGGTGAGGTGACCTTCCAGAACTGAATCTGTGCTTCTAAAAATAGAAGCCTCCTTGGAGAATCTAGAAGGGGAAGGGAGACTGTGGATGTTGAGGGCAAGAACCTGACTCCCCAGAGCATTGTCAGTATGAAATTGTATTAATTAGACACAGACACCCAGCTTCATAACCTCAGGTATCTCTCAGAAATTGAAACTAAATGAACTGGCTTTTTTTTTTCTATTCTTCTCTCTCTCTCTCTCTCTCTCTCTCTCTCTCTCTCTCTCAGCTCAAAAAGGAGAAAGAGGCTCATGTCTTCTGACCTATTTGAATGGCTGCACATCACACAAAAAGATGTCTTCCCTGGAAGAGGAAATGGGGGCTCCTTATAGAAACACCAGAGAAGGGAATAGCTGTGGCAAAGGGGGACCTTGGGGACAGGCAGCAGGGCACCCAGGGGTCTGGGGCTCTGCCCTTCTCTTTCTTCATGGAAACTACAGGATGAAGCAAGTGTCCAGAGCCATGATGTGTGGGGTCATGGGCCACTACTCTCACACTTATGCAGTGCTCTTGTCCAGAACTATGTGAAGAGATAGAAGATTTCTGGGTATGGAGTCCTGCACAGGTCACATGTGACTAGGTTGTGTGCAGAGTTCTGAGAGTGGGGACTTGCAGGAGGGTTGTGGTTGGACAGAGGATATGGGGATACTGTGGCTAACTTGAGAGCACTGTGTAGAGGACCTTGTGGGCTGTGTGCAGACCTCTTTGAAACCCTTTGCAGTGCATTGTGGGACTGTGCACACAGAGCCTGGACTGGGGTGGCTGTGCACCACTGTGGGGCATCTCTGTGTAGCTTTGTGTGGGGAGCTCTATGTGGACTGTGATAGGGATGTGAGTAGAGTCACATGGGGGAGCGCCATGGAAGATTGTTAAGGCTATGGAGTTCTGCACTGGAGGTTGTGTTTGGGCTACAGGGACCCTTGGAGGCTGTGCAGGGCTGTGTGTGGTTAGATAAATGGTGGTAGAAGTCCTGGACAGCCTCTGCAGCTTTGCCATCTAAAGGTGTGCTGTGCTTCCTTAGGAAGAGAAGCTCCTAGAGTGCAAGGGTATATTCTTCTCTATGTGACTGACAGGAGAGGAAGAGACACCAGTGACTCTTCATGACTGAGCAAAAGGTGCAGCATGGTCCCTTCCAGTGCCCTGCCACTGAGCCTCATGCACACCTGGATGAAAACATTTTCTAATGCTTCACTCTGCTTTCTCAACAGGACAATGTGGATCTTGGAGAGCTGATGTTTTCCCTCTGTTATCTTCCCACGGCTGGCAGGCTGACCATTACCATTATAAAAGCAAGAAATTTAAAGGCAATGGACATAACAGGAGCATCAGGTGGGACATCATCAATTCAGTCTGACTGGTTCTAATGTAGTGTCTTATATAGTTTCTAATATAGTAATAAAGCACATTGACCCTTGTTAGAGTCTGTAAACAAGTCAGGATGGTGCCTGGTATTTTGCCAGGGGGAGTGGTTAATGTTAACGTCTGTAAACAAGTCTGGATGGCGCCTGGCAAAATGCCAGAGGGAGTGGTTTGTGAAGTAACGCCATCGAGCCATTAAATGTGGAGATTCCTGATTGGTTGACTGCTGTATCTAGTTTATGTTAATTAGATAAGCCGTGTGAAATGTATAAATATCCCTCCGGTCCTACAATAAATGGCTTCCATTCCTGCTGTATCAATCTACACAAGTTGTTCGTCACACCCCCCGCCCCCCCGTTATTTTGCTGCAGCTGGACTGCGGCAGACCCTGGAACCAAACTGCATAGATTGAATCAGAGAGCCACCACCTTAAGAGCTGTGTGACTTTGGGCAAGTCATGTAACCTCTCCGGGGTTCAGATTCCCATCTGTAAAATAGAGTAATAATAGTATCTGGCTCATTGAGTTGTGAGATTAAATGAGTTAATACATAAAAAATTCATAAAACCAGTATTTGGTTTATATTAAATGCTACATAATTTTAGTTGTCAGTAATATTATTTTTCTCTCAGACTTCTCAATCACCATGTAAACTGGATCTGTGGTTCGTCCATCTTTATAGAGCCTATCTAATTGGTCTTTTTCCTCAGATATAACCATCCCAGGCTTATTAAAGATCGCAGATAATTCCATTTCCTTATAAAAGTGAACATAACAGTTTGGGTTTTCCAATGAATAAAGGGCACAATGGCTCACAATCACTGAAATCAAAGAACACAAGATACAATATATTTTGTGTCCTATATGTCAGTGTTTTTCTAAGGGAGGGAAAAAACCTTGGCCTGTCTGTCCTCTAAGTCCCTCCTAGAATGGGTCAGGAGTCAGGAAAGCACATGGCTACGCAGGTAAAGAAAGATGGAGAACCTGCCATTGAGCAGGAGTATAGTGTAAGGTACCGGTGAGACCAGCTGTGTGATGCAGGTTTCAGCTCATCACCGGCCCCCATCAGCGGTGCACCACAGGAAGCCCGTGTTCCTTTCTCCCTGGAGGATGGACTGCTTCTCCCCTTGAAATCTGACGAGAGGAGGTGCCCTGTACCCCAGGAGATCCACCCCCAGGTGCTCTTTCTCCATGTCTAGGGATTCAGAAATTTTAGAAATCCAGGAATTCCCTTTCTTAAAGCGCTGATCTTTAGGAAAAGATTCCCTGAGGTGGCTCAAAGTTGGAGGTCTGAGGCCTGTTTCCCACTCCTTGGAAGTGTCTGTATTTCTCTTTCTATCACAGACAGGCTGGTCTTAAATTCTAGCTGGAATGTTTTCTAATTTGGTAACAGATGTTTCACACTATTTTTAAATTTCACACATTTTGAGGAGACAGTGTCCTGTGCTTTTTTCTTGAATGAATGACTTAATTATCCTAACTAGTCACCTCCCAGATAGCACGTTAATTAAAATCCTCAAAACTCCAGTCCAGAGGCAGGTAAAGGAGTTCTGTGTACCATTGTCCATGCAAACCCACCATCTACGTTAACCCTCACATTTCCCCTGCTTCTCATGGTCTATACAGATCCCTATGTGAAAGTGTCACTGATGTGTGATGGCAGGAGACTGAAGAAGAGGAAAACATCCACCAAGAGGAACACGCTGAATCCTGTTTACAACGAAGCCATAGTCTTTGATGTCCCTCCTGAGAACATTGACCAAATCCATTTGTCCATAGCAGTCATGGATTATGACCGGTGAGAGCCCTGTCTCAGTGCAAGTCTGTCGTGCCCTGGGCAGCGAGAACAGAAGGGAATGGGCATGGATTCTTAGCTAGTATCCCAGGCTGCAGGAAATGCCTGAACGAGTAGCACGTAGAAGGAAGACTGACAAGGAATCACCAGTTTCCAAACCATTCTGTAGAGTCAGATTACCACTGGGCCTCAATTCTTCCATTCTTCCCTCCCACTTTCTTACATCTTTCTCCTCCTTCATTCTCCCCACACCTCCATCTCTTCCCTTTTTCATGTTTGCACACCTCCCAGAATCTGGGCTTAAAGAAGTGCCCCAGGAGTCATATCTTCTGTTGGGCAATCCTGATTACCTTTAGGGAAAAGATTAACTCAAAACAGCAGAATGATTACTGTAGCCAGACCATCAACATTTCTAAATACATAACTTCAATCTTTTTTTTTTGTTGTTCTTGCAGCATGTTTAATAAAGATCATTTCCATCCACTTAAGTCTGAAAGCAAACACAGAAATGTTCTCTTGAAAATGCTAGAATCAGTATGGATGACAGGGTACATTAAAATGCATAAGATGCTAGACTTTTTAATTAATACAGCACAGAAGAGATATTTATAGCCTGCATTGTAGCCAATTGTGTATTTAAAGGACAGATTTGAAAAACAGTCATTTTAATATGCAAAGGAAGTACCAACAGGGAATTATACATGTTAAACCAGTCATTAGACTGAAATGCAAAGTCTCTTTTTAATTAGAAACCTCCCACGTGGTCTGGGCACAATTATAAAAGAAAAAAATCATTCTGACTTCTAATATAATCTTACAAATATTATTTGTAGCCAAAAATTTTCCCACCTACCTCCGAAATGTCAGCAAGGCAACACCAGTGACCTGAACACTGTCTTCAGCAGATGCTTGTATGATGCATGACCGTCTTCCAGTCCGCCTGTCTGTGGCTGTGACAGACCTCATCCCATCTCCTATGGGCAACACACAACGCCATTAGTGTCAGACCCCAGGAGAGGGTGTTGACCACCAACTGTGGAAGCCTAGGCCAACACTTTTTAAGCTATTGTCAAATTTCCTGCATCAACAAATTTGATTATGTGATCTCTGCCTCAATTTAATTATCAGTAAACTCATTAATCTGGTCTGGAAAAATCCATGACAGAATCCATGGAGTTTCTACATGCATCTGATTTTAATGATTATAGACTTGAGTATCCTTTATACTATCTCCCTTTCTTTCTATTCTCTTTACCACCCACACACAAATAGGAGAAAATTACTCCTCTTTGCAGGAAGGAAAAAGGAAGGGAGTACTGGGGACTGAACTAAGGGGTACTCGAATACTGAGCCATATCCCCAGCCCTATTTTGTATTTTATTTAGAGACAGGATCCCACTGAGTTGTATAATGCCTCATGTTTGCTGAGGCTGGCTTTGAACTCGCCATCCTCCTGCTTCAGCTTCCCAAGCCACTGGGATTACAAGTATGAGCCCTGCACCTGACGCAAAGGATTTTTTATTAAAAAAAAAAAATTACTAAGGAAAAAACAAATTGGCCCAAGACAGAGACCCATCCAGGGAGTTTTATTTGTACAGTTGAGAAATCAAGTTGGGTCAAAGAACCAAAAATTGGATTTAGAGGGAAAGAGAGAACAGCATAAGATGATATCCATGTTCTCTTAACAAAATGGGGAGCAAGAAGACCCAGGTTCCTCCTCCACTCTGCTCCATTTGTGGGCTCCAGACCAGTGGCTGTGACCCAGAGCTGCTCACTCACCCATCCTGAGTAGCCTCTTGTGGTGATTTGAATGGCCATTATTGTAAAAAAATAAAAAATAAATAAACTTCCTTCAAAGGATTCCCTCTTCATTTTATGGATTTGGGGACCAATGTAGTTCCAGAACCAGAGATGGCATTCTAAGCATGCATCAGAAGTTCTTTGAACACAGAGTTCTCGGGAATAAGCTAAGCCATTCAGTGTTAGGAAAGCTGGGGTACAACATTGAATCCCAAGTCCTGTTGGCTGTTAAGCTTGGCCTATTGTTTTAGATTAGGCAATAATATAAAAATACCATTTCCCCATTCCTGCCATCAATTTAGTTGAGTAACTGATGCTCTTATATACCAAAATATTAAGAAAAAACTATTGTGGGCCATTTTCACAGTGTAGGTCACAATGAGATCATTGGCGTGTGTCAAGTTGGCAACGAGGCTGAGAGGCTGGGCAGAGACCACTGGAGTGAAATGCTGTCATATCCTCGGAAGCCCATTGCACATTGGCATTCCCTGGTGGAGGTAAGATCTAACCCTGCATGCTCCACTTTGCAAAAGGGTAAGTACTTTGCTGTCAAAAATGCAAGAACTGACCAGTCCTGAGAGCACCAGGATCTAGTCACAGATGGGTTTCCCTGGTGTCATTGGGACTTGCATTCAATACAAGTTTCAGTCTGTGCCCCCACCAATCTAGTAGGTTTTGAATATTGATCAGGAGTCATTTCTCACTTTGTCTTTTTAAAAGATCAAGTTCTCTGATTCACATTATGGTTTTGGGTGCCACCTTGATCTTTTGGAGGGCCTGTGCAGGATCTGGATAAGTGCACGGTCTTAGTCCATCATGGGTTGTCTTGAACCTGACTTCTTGAAGAACTTGACTGGGAGAGAGGAGGCCTGGATTTTAGAACTGTTGTTCTGGGTAAATCAGTTAGAATCAGGTTCAACAGCATGTAATAAAAACAACAAACCACAAGTCAACAACAGGTGAAATGGAAATGTCTTTCTTTCTTGTATATAAAAGATGTAGAGGAAGGCAAGGTAGGGTACTCCATGATCAACAGACACCTGGACTTTGTCATTCTGCTTTTCGGTCCCATTGTAGTTTTGTACCTAGAATTCACCCTGTTGTATAACATGGCTGCTAAACTCCAATTATCTATCACACATCTTCTAGGCTATAAAAAGGTGCAAGAGTCAAGAGAACACACATTCCTTTTTTAAGGATTCTCTTTGAGATCTCATGCATCACTGCTACTTATGCTTAAATTAGTCACAGAACTTTGGATGTTTCTAGTTGCAGGGAAGTTAGAAATATATTCTTTTTGCTCAACTGTGGCAACATGCTCAACTAGAAAACAGGGCTATGTCTGCAGAGAAGAGGAGGGTAGGATACTGAAGGCGACTGGCCATCATTCTGCCACTCTCTCCTCATTCACTACTCCCTCCCCCATCTCTTTTCATTCATTCTTATCCTATTGGTCTTTGCCTATCGATGCATTCATTTTCTAACTGGTTCCCTCAAAAATAATTCACATTCACTAAGTAACATTTCTAAAGGTCAAATGCCATGCATGTAGGTACAGAAAATACACATGTAAATAAGAAGTCATCTATTATAGAACTTACAGATAATAAGAGACAGAAGAAGATGATGCATGATTATTAACATGAACATCATAAGCATTATCATCCATATAAAGTGCTACAAGAGCACAAAGGAGAGAGTTGTTTGTTGTACTTAGAGGAGATTGTTCATAAAGCCTTTCTACTTTCTGCTCCCAGTAAGTGAAGAGGACAGAACCCCTGGGAATGGGATCGCCAGGAAGTGGGCAGAAGCTATTTATGTGGGTGCAGGGGTTCCAGGCAGAGAACTGTGCTCTCCCAGTGCAGGCAGCTGTTCTCTACCTAATCATCCTGAGAGACCAAGACCAGAGCCTCACACTGTATGGGCTCCATTGCCTTTGACAGTCATGTGAGTCTAGCTGAAGTAATCATGCAGGGTAGTGGCGGAGAGGTAAGAGGCTCCCAACTCAGGTCTTCGAACAAAAGGACACTTCCTTAGTTGAAATGGTGCAGGACGGAAACTCCAAGCATCAGGGCCTCTGGGTGAATTCAAGGAGAGCCTAGGTCCCCCTAATTTGCAGGTCCCCTAAGACATCACTGCCCTTGGGCCATAGAAGCCAAGATTCTCTCTTTCCTGGACTCAAAATTAATCCCTCAGGGAGACCCAAAGGACCTATGAATCTCTTGAAAAGTATCTGGGGGGCTGACCCTGACTGAACCATATATCACTTCTTCCTCTCCTGGTAGAATTCTCAAAGGAGTCTATCTGTGGCTCATTAAATTGTCCGAGCCTGCCACTAGCAGTGGCAGACCAGTTGTCATAGACTTCCTGCATCCTTAGACGGCATTGTTGACTTTAATTCTGATTTGTTATCAGAAATGCCAAAGCTCTGTGACAGGAAATGGAAAAGAGTAAGGATGAGGGTGATGAAGGGCTGAGGGAAATGAGCTCTGATTCTTGCACAGGCAGTGATCTTGACAGGGGAGTAACCCTGGTGTGTATGGGGAGTGGTTTACACACCCAGCCCTGAACAGCAGCAGGTGTTATGCAAAGAGGGTGGTGGAAAGCAGGCCTTGGAGGCCTCCCTGTTGAGGAAGAAGTGCTGTAAGACTTGGTCACCTGGGAGATATCCCTTAAACTTTGAACGCTTAGCTTTTTTGCAAGTCCCTGTTATGTAAGTGAGAAAGAAATGTCTTTAGGGTTAAACCACTGAAACTTGGGAGTTATCTGTAGAACAGCTGGAATTCCTTCAGCTAATACAATGGCCATTTCTCAACTGTTGCAACAGAACTAAGGAAATGGAATGCCCACACCCCTGATATGAAGGGCAAACCAAGGGAGGCTGCTTCTTCCCTGTTGCTTCCTGTCTCTTTGAAGTATGCCTTGGACTCCAGATCCATCCCGAGAGGGGAAGTGATGCTTTCCCTTTTAAAAATAAACATGTCACTGGCAGAATTAGGGCAATGGTACCAGATGAGATGAAAAGCAGTCCTGGGAAGTGGTCCATGCTCTGTAGGCCTCCACTCTTACAGGGCTGTAGGCAGAGGCTTGGAAACACACACACTGGAGTCAGATGGACCTAGATTCACATTGCTGTGCTACCACCTGCGTGTTGTATGTTTTCTCATCTCAGAGGCCATAACAGAACCTGTCTCCTAAGGGTGGTTGTGAGAATTAGACGATCTAATCTATGTGAGAGGCAGCACTGTGGCTGGCTTATGGCAAATGCTCAGTAGAGTGCTCACTTATAATCATTATACATGCCCCACATTCTGACTGGGTGCTGTGTGTCCTCATGGAACTGTGTCACACAAGGGAAAGTCACCCATAGCATTTGCCATGGAGAACAGGAGCAAGGCCTGCACTCCACTGAGCTGTCATCTCAGATTGGGGTGGGAGGGGAGCTGACTCAGGACTTGGCTGGACATAGATGCCCAGATTTAAGTTCTATCCCTTTTCCTATTTTCCTTGGCTATAAAGATAAGTTGTTATTTTACTCTCTTAAATTTCTGCTTTAAAAAAGAAACAGCGCTAAATCCCAGTCTTCTTGACAAGTGTGTGCGTTTGTGTGTACACATAAGTATACATATATGAAAGGTGAGGGAGCAGGTTAGCACTGAACCCTGAACCCTGCAGAGATCTGGCAGCCTGCTTGGGCTGCATCCAACACACCCTGACCTTGTCAGGGCAGGTGGCAGATGGAGTCTTCAAAGCCAGTGAGTTCAAAAATCCTTTTCTGTCTCAGGGATTCTGGATGGCTCCACTGCATACTCAAAGGTCAGCCAACACTGCTGCCTTTACTCTCCATGATGTCAAAAGGCTGGGGAGCTGTGTAAATTCCTCCCGAGCAGGCCTCTGGGCACTCAGGGATAGGAAAGTCCTCTCCATTGAGGGCCAAAGGAGATGACAGAGCACTAGAGGCCATTACCACAGCTCCTGCCTCTATATAGCTGTAACAAGATGGTATTGGCCTGGCCATGTGATAGCACCTTTCCTATCCTCCTGAATGTCAAGCTGAATTACGTCATGAACTTTGGGAAGAACAATAGGAAATGGTTGCAGGTTTCCTTGCTTCCTGTGTAGTTCTGGGTAATTTCTGTACTCTTGAGGAGTAGGCTTGTTTTGATGGGAATACCAGACACAGACACCATTTGGTTAAATCAAATTTTAGTTTTCTGAGAGAATGAAGAAAAGAGTGTCAAATCATATATAGTAAAGATCAGCCCCATTATTCTAATTGACAGAGGTGCAAGATTCTAACTCCGAAAGTCCTATTTAAGGGATGCTTAAGTATAGATCAGTCTTCCTCTCTTTTAAGCCCAGCCTTTGTACATATATGTGTATCAAGCTAAAATGATTCTGGACTAGTCTGGCTGTCTGACCTCCTGACTGAGTCTGCTGCCCATCATTATTTGATTTCTACACAACTATCTGCAATTATGGTACCATATACTCTGAAATGAATAGAGTCCTCATTTATTACTCTCAGCATCATTAACCCATTAAGTTCCAAGTTTTCAATTCTGTGAACATAATAATTATTTTTTTTCTTCTTTTTTCTGGTACCAGAGATTGAACCCAGGGATGCTCTACCATTGAGCCACATTGCCAGCCCTTTCCATTTTTTATTCTGAGACAGGGTCTCTCTAAGTTGCTGAGAGCCTCTCTGCTGAGGATGGTCTTGAACTTGCAATCCTCCTGCCTCAGCCTCCTGAGTGTTCTCCACCATGCCTGGCTAGTAATTATTTCAAAGTTCCTATAAATGGTATATTTGTTGCTCAATTTAAGTTTTTAATAGGTGTTCTACATCTGGGACAATGACACTAAATAGGTTAATATGTGAAAATAGAGTTTTAGGCTTAAAGCAAATGTCAATTACCCAGACTTGTCTTGAAGTTATACTAGCAGCCCCTTTCAACCATCTCTAGATATTATCTATTGAGTGCTCAGCAGAGCCTACCTGAAGTCTTCAAGGTTCCCAGGAGAAAGCATCTGATTGCCTAGGTTGGATCATGGAGATATGACCTGGTACCCATTCCAACAGAAGTTTGGAGAGTAGACTTCTTGAGAAGAGTCCAGGAAGAACAAGGGAAGTTGACTACAGTAAACACGACTGCTCCCAAAAAAATTTGAAGTGAGATAGTGAAAGACTTAAGCCTTTGGGCAAGTTATTAATTCACAACAGATTTAGGAAATAAGATCACTTCTTCAGGAAGGATGTGGGTAGAAAGGACACAAGAGCTGTGGGAACCTTGGCCTGTACAGATACATGGTATTTTCTACCTGTTCCTGTAGCCCATGTTGGCCCGGGGCCACATTTGCCTTCAGCTTCCCCTTCAGTCTATCTGACTTTGGGGTTTCAGGCCTGAGATGAAGCCAGAATCTCTCCTCCTCATCTCTGTCTCTTCTTCAAAGGCTTTCTACTTCCTCTTCCTATCCTTTCTACCATAGCATGATTTCTTACTACCTATGATTTATGTTCAGGACTGCAAGGTTTCCTTTCAACATGTAAAGGAAATGTTCAGAACTTAGAAGTGCCTTTTCTCCTAACAAGCCTTGGATTTAAGACTGTTATTTCATGAAGACTAACTGATGCTAGCTGGTTGTCCACCTTCTGTTATCTACCTTCAGCTTGCAAAAATACAAGGTATTGAGGCAATGCATTGGACAACATGATTTATCGACAGTAAAAATGCCATCCCTATTACGTAGATATTGAATTAATATTTGATGAATAAATGAAAAAATAAACAAATGAGGTACAGAATGGAACAAATTGTGTTTCTTTAATCCTGAAGTTACAAACTCCCCCATTCAATGGAATTCAAAGTAGAAATCAGTTCTAGGCAAGTTATAAAAGAATAAATTTGCAATAGGCTGCTCAATGGAGATGGCTGGAGTTAAGCTCCAAGTTTTGATCACCTTTCTTCATTTAGAAGTAATTGAGCAGAGGTTATTTACTCCCTTGGTTTCCATGAATTCCCATCTGATGACATTCGCATTGCATTTTGAGTATAATTTGAGAACTAGTAAAACACAACCCCCCCTTAAGCTGATATGGGTGGTCAGGTTCTGGGGTACTCCAGTATCTCCTTTCTGAAGAGAGAAGAAGCACTCAGAGAAGCACACAGTGTTCCCGTGTTGAATAGCAGACTGCTGTACCCAAGTGAGAACTGGTCGAGGATGACAAGGGTGCAAGCATCCCTCAAGCGAGCTGTTCTCACCAGGGAAGCACTCTTCTTTTAATGCCTTGCTCTACCCATCTGTGAAAATAAAGAGGAAAATGAAGGGAAATTGGGAAGTGGTGTAACATAAAGGACTCATTCTTGGGTTTTTGTTTTTTACCAAAAGATGAACTATTTTTGATGGTGGAATTTAGCAAGTCAGTGTCCAAAAACACTCGTAGAGTCACTGAATCATAATTGATTGAAAAGAACATAAAAATGTGCTACGTATTCTGGATCTGAAAATATTAACAAGCCTGATAGAATCTATGCCTGTTGACATAAGTGACCAGGACACCATTTGGACAAGCAGGCACGATTAGTATTAATGGGTCTTTGTTACTAGCTGCTGGAGGTTGGCAAGCAAATCCAAGACCACTCAAACTTTCCCAAGCAAATCTTCTTTCATGTATTGAATTATCTGTAGGGGAAATAAAAAAACAGAAGGATGCTAAGTATTGTCTCATCTTTAGGTATGATACAAAACCAGTGACTTTCCCAAAGGTCTGTAGAGAAGAGAGTAATCATACAAAATATGGGAGTGCTCAAGGTAAACACTAGAGGTATAAAAGATAATGACAATGTGGTGGAAAATAACATTTCTGCTTGAACAGAAAGTCAAGTGCATCTTGACTCTCCTCTCATTCATAAATGGCCTTGCTGCAGAAGTCTCTTCCCTGGAAGGCCACACTTGAATAGTTATTAAATAGAAAGGTGGATGACAATGGGCTTGAGCTTCAGCTTTCCCCATCTCTAAGAACAGCGTTCATAGGTGAGTGTGACATGATGGGATGGGCCATTTCTTCTCCCACAGATTAAATGAATCAGAATAGTTTATGCCACTCAGAGAACCATACTAGCTCCCGGTAGTTTGGGGAGAGGAGGACTGTGTCCTGTCTGAGGAGGTACCCTGAGGCAAAGGTGGAGCATCCTGGCCGGAGGACATCAAGGAAGACCGCTGCTCCTGACAACAAGTCTTTCAGGAGATGGTCCTGTCAAATGCTGCCTCTCACACATCACCATCCAACCTGCAAATCCAACAAAGCTGTGTATGTTGCTTTCCCTGGTAGTAGAAGGGAAAATGCAGGGTTTTTGAAGTCTGGTTTAGGGTGAGTCTTTTAGTGTAGCATGGGGTGAGGGAAGCTAGTTTAGGATTGGGGGAAGGATTGTGACAGTTTTGATGGACATAACAAGGTGAGGATTTCAAGCCCCGGGGTTCAAAGCCTTGGGGTACATACTATCTCTGAATGCTTTCTAAGAAACAGTGGTGGCCTTTTGGGAAGCCCAGGAATGAAAATGTTACTTGCAACTTTCATTTTTCTCTGCAAGACTCTGTGGGAACAGTAAAGTTATGTTAATGAAGACGATAACAATAGAATGGTAAAGTCAAGTTAATGTACAGTCTTTACTTTGTGGATGGTAAACTGTGTTGTGGTACGATTTTAGTTCTCACACTCTAAGAACAAAAAACACTGGAGAGCTGGCAAAGGATTCTGCCCAGTTCTGTGGGTATTTGTACCCTGGCAGCATGAACATTTATTGGTTGCCTCTCCAGCATTAAGCCTCCTTTCTGATGGCTCTGATTTCTCACTGATGACTCCCTAGAGCCTGGTTCCAATCTCAGCTCCAGGAGTGGCACAAGTGACTTTAGGAATTAATAATGTCGAAGTGAATTCTACCAGAGAGTATTATAAAACAGATGGTGTGAATGCTAGGACAAAGATGCTGTCTCTTTCTTGTTGGACATAAACAAAGAACTGCATGCCCAAGGAGCAGCTGTGGCTTCTCTGGACTTCTATAGAGGAGCCAGACTTAGAAGTCAACCCCATGGGTGGCTGAATAGAGAGAGAATAACAATCCACAATTTTAGTCATACACTTTGAGCTGCTGGATCTAGCCTATCCTGAATGTAGTATAATCTCTGGCCCTTATGAATATATCATTCATAAATTCCCTTTGTTGTGTGAGCAACATTAGATGGTATTTCTTGCTTAGAACAGAAAACCTCTTATCTGAGACACAGATGAACTCCTACCCTTAGAGTGAAGGGGACCTATCCCACAGCTGCCATAAGACTGACTATTCTGTATTCCTTTCTGTGATATATCCCAGTACCTAACAAAATGTATGGCATGTAGTAGACCTTCAGCAAAGTTTTCCTAATGAAACCAATGATTGATGTTTGGTTAATTAGCTCATGTGTTGAAACCTTCATGACCAAAAGAGAGACACTCTACTCTCCATGATATATAAATACTGTTTGTAGCTAAGGAGGAATTTTTTTTCTTTTGTATTTATATGTTACTTTACAAGAGGAATTTGAGTCCTAGGTGGATTGAAGGGTCTATGGGAAGCTCTCCATGTGTGATGGCTCCCTTGGATTGAAAGGTATAGATCCTCAGCAGTGAACATTGGTTATCTCCTGTCTCTTTCCCATCAGTGTCTCTCATGAGGGACTTAAATTCACTTGTTTAAAATGAAAATGGAAATCTATACTTTTTAAGCAATATTTTAGCAACTTTCTTTTATTCCCATGTTATTTTTTCCTAAAATAGCCAGAAGGACTTTACAAATCATCAACAATTACATAATGCAATCTCAACTTTTAGGTATATGATATGCTATAGTGAGTTGTGCTCAGAGCATCAGAAACAGAAACAGTTATGAATGAAATGGAACACATCAGGGTGATTTTCCCTGCATAACTAAGGATCTGAATTGTATACGCTTAGATACTTTACATATTGATAGTAAGTGCTCAGATTGACAGTTTGCCAGCGAAAGGTCATAAAACCAATCAAGAAAGTAAATGTCATCCAAAGGGAATAAGACTGACTACAAATTTAAAAATGTAAACATTCTGGATTTTCCTTCCTGATAGTAATGCTTAATGAAGTCTCTAAAGGGGGCATGGAGATTTTAAACTTACATCTGTTTGTTCTTTTCACTGGGCCTGATCTTCATTCTATCATTGTTGTTGACTAAATGTTTCTGTCCCCCTAAAATTGATATGTGAAACTAATCCCTAATGTGGTAGTATTAAGAGGTGGGAGGTGAATAGGCCATGAGGCCCCTGTCCTCATGAATTGGATTATAAAAGGCCCATGATGGATGCAGGAAGGAGGCACTGTCTTTGAGGCACTGGAGCTAGTCCTCACCAGACACCAAATCTACCGAAGCCCTGATCTTAGCCTCTAGAACTGTGAACAATAAATTTCTGTTGTTTATAAACTACCCAGTTTATAAACTGTGTATTAATTTATTTATTTACTTTTGGGTATTTTGTTACAGCAACCCAAAAAGACTAAGACATCTTGTTGCCTGGAGTCAGGGTCACATCAAGAAATAAGACTGAGTTGGAACAGGCAACATCTACTCCATTAGGGGAAGACAGGAGTTGACCTGGCTGCCGAGGGGCCCATAGAATCCATAAACAAGATCTCAAGCCAGAGCATCTAATGTTTCCATCTTAGTTCTGCAATAGTGAGTGGGGCCCTCCAGTGGTAGCCATATGCCTTAATGAAGGAACCAAGAGCCTGACAGTGATTAGCATAGGCTTCTGGTTTTAGAGAAGGTAACAGTAGAGCCCTTAATTTAAGGATTGAAGTGGGATCCAGCTTGGAGGACCCTAGCCAGGAAGGCTGGGTCAATCTGGTGGTGGAAATGAATGGAGTGGGAGTTCTGCTCACTTTGGCACATGAGATTCAAGAATGAGTTGACGACCAAGACTGTGACTGGAAGATTATGTCACAGGGCCCCAAAGCATGGAGGATAGTCACAGGAAGGTAGGTCTGCCTCTCCACCTCCAGCCTGCAGCATGAACTTTGTATTCTTAAGTCAGTAGATAGGGTGATAAAATCTGATCTTTCCAATGCATTTCAAACTTTTTATTCTTAAAAGTTACAGAATGCTTACTTCCAGAAGTAGGGATAATGGTTCTTAGGCTGCTACTTACAAATAATCTGGCATTTCAGTTGCTTTTCAAGTCTGAAACCAACATATCGCTAATATGGACTTATCTAGTAATAAATATTAAATCAGGAATCCAGAGATCCTTGCAGAGAAAGAAATCATAACTGAGAGAAACCCTACACTCAGGATAATGAGGGGAAATCAGGGATACCATCTTTGATCTCACTGAGTTAGGGCACCACCAGACCTTCTGTTCCTCCAATCTATCAGAGAGCATGTTGGAGCTACAGTGTGCCCAGGGTATATCAGTGGGCGTGTTGGAGGAGCAGAAGTCTGGAGCTGAAAGAGTTAATAACAAAGACCTTGAGAAAGCTGCTTTTTGTTACAGGGAAATCACTTTTAGCTCCAGTTGCTGTTGCCAGAGGAGATGCTTGAAAGCAAGAGAGGGAATAATAGGAAAGAAAAGGACTTTTGAATCACATGGGAGTCTTCGAGGACTACTCAGCCCAGAAGATGTTCCTCTTACTGTTTCAAGCAATAATTCTCTAAAGCCCCCAAGCACAGATATAACTTCCTTTGCTTCCTTTACAGATTGTGTTTGAATTCATAGGAGCCCAGGAGACTGTCCTGCTGTGTATGGGCTTCCTCAGTGGCAGAAAGTAGGGACAGAATTAATAATAGCAATAACAGTGGAAATACAGAGTTTATCCCTGTGTTGTAGAGGTGGATGGTCTCTAAACATTAGAGGAACGTCCTTAAGCAGTTGCAGACAGAGACTGATATAACTTGATTTAGAAAATCAGCTGCAGAGACCTGAAGACTCCATGAGACAGAATAATGAGAAGCTGGAATATTAAAGAAATAGATCTGGACCAGATTTGGACTTCACTTGTTCCCATCCTAGAAAAAAAGGGAGGCTTGGAAGTTAAGGACTGAGCACCTCCATCATCACCACCCCCCTACATTGTTACCACCATCTCCATACCCATATAACAGGTGGCCTCTGTTTTTAAGGTTCTGTGCTGCTGAGTAGGACATCCTAACTTAATAGCTATTGAGGGGGGTGGGGAAGGAGATTGTTATGTAAGATTTCTCCCATGTGGTTGAAGAAGCTGAAGACAGAATAAGTTTGGAAGTGAAGTGTAGGAGCAGCAGCCAGCCTCAGAGAGCAGAATTTGGTGGCCCTGAGGGAAGCAAGAAACTGGGGACGATACCTTTAGTAGAATTGACCTGGATTTACATTTGAATTTTATAATGAGAATTTGCTGAGTCTGGCCACAAACTAGGTGTGGTCCATAGAACTCCTATGTGATTCTAGATTATTTAAAATCTGTTTATATATACATCTATGTATAAATTTAAGTTAATACTTAGCAAACTAAAGCAAACACATGAAGACTTAAATTAACTGTTTAATACAGTGGTGGCCAGTTTATTGGGTTTTTTTTTTCCTGAACTCATTCCTGAGGCCAAGTGTAATTTGGAAGCTGAATATGTAAAACAAATAAATGCAAGAGCTACTTGTAATCAAAGCAGCCAAAAATTGAGGACAGCAAAATTCTTTAATCAGAGAGAAAGGCATGGCCCAGTTAAACTTTCTAGTGGGCTACCCCAATTGTGCTGTCACTAGTGTCTAACAAAAAGGTGTCACGTAAAGCTGCTGACTTGAACAAATTACCCAGTTTTAGGGAGGGCTGGGGTTGTGGCTCAGTGGTAGGGGGCTTGCCTGGGACATGTCACTGGGTTTGATCCTCAGCACCACATAAAAATAAATATATAAAGGCATTCTGTCCATCTACAGCTAAAAAAATATTTTAAAAAAGAATTACCCAATGTCTCTGAAGATCAGTTTCCTCCTCCATAAATGGGGATATTAGTACCTAGTATTAAATACCTGTTATGATGGTTAAGTGATATTTATGAAAGCACCTAGTACTGGTTTTTGGAATTACCAGTGCTTCACAGAAATTTGGTGTCAAGAATGTAAGCTCAGCCCAGAATTTCAACAAGTTCCCAGTTATACATGGAGCAGGGTGCCTCAGATATTCATGCCTGTGATTCACAGCAGGAAATACATTTAATATCAATACACACACATATAAAACTGAAACCAAAGTTTTGTGAAGCAATGCACATATGTGTAATGTAGTTTGTTTTTTAAATTTTATCTCTTTTTTTAAAAAAAAAACTGGTCACAATCATTAGTGTCATGAATCTAATAATGGATCATTATTCTTAGTATGAAAAACACTGAAGTAAAGGATACTCAGTTTCACAGAGGACATTGTAATTTTGATTAATATGGGGGTATTAAGAGGGAGATGTGGAATCACGATCAACTGCCCACATGTTTAGAACCATCCATTCTAGTCTTTTCTCTGAAACACCAGAATTCTAGGCTTTTCATCAGTATATTTGCTGGAATTCAACATTATCTCTTGGTTTTAGTTTCTCTGCACTGGATGCTACATGCTTGAGTTTGTGTTGCCACATTTGCGTGAACATGACAAAATGATTTTTACCATGAATATTTAACTTTAGATTTTGAGCTGTGTGTTTATAATTAAGGGAAAATTTTGTATACAGACAAAGGAAAGAGGCATTCTCACTGAAGTTGTGTGTCAGGCTATAAAAAAAAACAAACCCTGAAGTGACCACTGCACAGGACTCCTTGGCTCCCCCTGGGGGCAAGGTACTACACTGAATGCTCTGCACACAGGGATGGAGACTAAGTACTTGCCCTCAAGGAGGCTTCTGGGGGACACTGACAGTGAATTATTTCAGTGTGATGTCATAAATTATGTAATTGGTGTTTTTGAAATTTGTGGGGGACCACAGATGAGAGTTCCCAACCCTCCATGGGCAGAGAGTGGTAACCAGAGACACAGCTGGTCCCACTTGATCAGGCTCTTGGAAAGGTGTAAGAGTCCTGCTGAGCAAAGAAGAAAAAGAAAAGAATAAAGATAGTGTGTTCAAAGGCACAAAGTTGTGAAAGAGGAGGGCCGGTGCCTGGGACACCAAAGAGTTCAGATGATTGAAACACAGGGAACCTGGGGAAGAGAAATGAGGCCAAAAAGGGAGGGAGAAGGGGTTTGGCCTTTCTGCTGGGGCTGCGAGGGAGCTTTGGAATGATGTTGAGAGGAGCTGCAGCATGCTCAATTTGGTATTTTAAAAGGATCATGCTGACCATCTGGAGGAGGGCAGGAGGGGTTGAGGCTGGAGGCAGAGACAGCTGCAGTGGTAGAGATGAGCCATGCTGGAGCCTGAGGAGGGCAGAAGTAGAGGGGATGGACGGGGAAGAATGCACTTGTGAAGCTTTATGAGCTAAAATTGAATGAGAGGGCAGGAAGAGGGAGGAGTTTGGGATGAGAGCCAGACCTCTATGTTGACCAGATGGATGGTCCTGCTGTTTACTGAGCTACTGAAAGGTAGAGAAGGGACGGGGGCAGGGGGTAAGGGTTGAGGGTTGGGGAGGGGAGGCTGACAAGGTGAGAGGAGAGATTTAGCAGTTTCAGTGTGTTGGATCCAAGAGCAATGGAATTTGACAAAATGCAATGTTCACACATACCTTCTAAAAGATTTTTTTAAGACATACTGAGTCCACAACAGTGTTGCTTAGATTTTAATGATTGTTCCTATACACACACACACACACACACACCCCTGCATACATACATGCACGCACACACAAGCACTCACACAGTGCTCCTATGTACTACCCTTTTCTTAGCTGACAGCCAGGTTCTTTTCTGGGACTAAGACCACACGAATGATTGCAGGTTGATTCTCTGACTTTTACAATGAAAATGCCTGTGCCTCTAATCTGCTGATGAAAGGCTAATTAGCCTGAATTTTAAGTCTTTAAGGAAAAGTATGTCAGAAAACTCAGAACTTTACTCACAGAAGCTTTTTCTGGATTAAGGGAGGTTGGATTTTTTCCTCCATGGCCTGTGTATCAGTGTTAAAGGGCAGCTTAGCAGTGACCCGCCGCCCCTCCCCAAAGAGAAGGGACCTCAGTTCAGACAGGTGGGTTCTGCATCTTACAGCTTCTCCTTTCCAAGCCGAGAGAGGGGAAAAAAAAAAAAAGGAACACCATTAGTAAAGAACCTTATCATATGAGGCTGACCTCCTAAGAACGAGTGGGAGAGAAAGCAAATTTTGGGGAGAGGCACAAGGAGACATAACCAGGATATCAACAGTGGTCAATGGAGCAGGCTACAGCAAATTGGAAGTACAGTAAAATCTGTTCAATTTCAAACTAAACTTAATGGTATTTTTAAATCATCTCTCAGCACTCGCCCCATCCAGCGCTACTTGTTTCATGTGCACAAGTTGGTTGGGCTGATTGCTCTGAGTGTTTATGTCTGCCTCCCATGAAGAAGAGCAGATTCAGTGGGGCAATGGTATCTGGTGGCATTTGGATTAGAGAGAGACAAGGAAGGAGGAATTAGGAAGTGAGGAATTGGAGTTAATGTTAGTAGACAACTCCTTCAAGTGTTTTTGTTTGGTTTTGGGTGGGGTTTTTTGGCACAAAGGGGAATACTTATAGCTGGAAAAAATGAAGGGTCATAGGAGAGGGATTTTCCTTTTCAGAGCAAAATATGTGACCATTTTTATAGATTGAGAACAGGACAACAGAGAAGGAAAGATTGAAAATACAGAAGAGTGATAACTGTTATGTAGGTTTTGACCTAGAGACACAGGGCAGTCCTTCTTACAGGGCATACAAGATGCTCTGCCCTCCCATAACAAGCCTTGTGGTACCATCTTGCTCCATAACATACACAAGTGAATGTGACTCCATGGGCAAAGTTAGGAAGTACCTTGCACTGCTCTCAGTACAAGAGGAGAACCCAACATTTATGCAATGCCCCTATACCACCTGGTAGTTGGGAAACTACCAGACCTAGGGCCCAGCCAGTCACCTTCCTCCTCTCCCCAGGGTTTCTGATACGCAGACTTTCTCTGAAAACTTACTGCACACTATGGTGTCTTGGAAATGGCTCTACACTCTCCCATTCCAGGTCAGCCTTAAAGGGGTCCTCTTTTCTCACCTTTGTCTTACTGGGACTTTTGGAAGCATCCAGGACCCCTCTTATGATTCTTCCTTCAGCTTTCATCTGGAACGACCCAGCCTCTTCCCTGTGTTCTCTTCTGCACTTTGAAACTGCACGTGTTAGATCAGAGCCCCACTTCCAGTCATACCAGGCACCTCCCACATCCCGCCCCTGATGCTTGAATGTCACACTTCTATTCCAGCCATCTCTGATTTCAGTATCAGCTCTTAATACAGAATCATATTCCTGCTAAGTCCATTCCTCCCAGGTCCAATTCACAGCCCCTCCTCCATTCACTTCCAGTAAGTCCAGCTGTGGGCAGTCTTTGAGCATTTATTCTAAAGTTCTAAAAGGCCCAACTCTGATGCAAGTGAACACTCTCACCACCCAGAAAGCAAACAATCACCTTTACTTTTGGCTTCAATCAGACAAACCCCAAGACATTCAGAGGATGAAGCCATGTGGAAAATGTTCCTTAAAAAAACACAACTTAATAGAGAGGACAAAGTTCTAGGAGAGAAGAAAAGAAACTATACAAACTGGACTTATACAAGTCAATAAGAACATGGAGGCATGCACATAGCACAGGAGAGAAGAAATGTCAATCAGTTTAATTTCCTGATGGGATAAAACCTTCATCTAGTATATGAACTTGCCCCAGCTCAACCTCCTTTGCATGCATACACAACTCTACCTCATAAACATCATGGTTTGTAAAATGTGAATCTCTGGTCAAAGGTGATTGGATCAAGAGGAGCACATGCTCCCAGCAGCCAATCTGTGAGCTGCCGATGACGTGGTCTGATACCCTAAGGTGAGTTGAGTGAATTAGAGTCTTTCACCAAACTTGGAAATTTCAAGAACATGAGGAATCAACACAACCAGAAGCTGAAAGATCAAAAGACTTTCAAGATGGAATGTGGCAAGTCTTGATAGGAGAAGAGAAAGCCACGTTATAAGTATCCTATGTTTTAGTGATAAGAAATATTTGCCAAAAAGAGGATAAAGAAGTCAGCTAATAAAAAGATGAGAGAAAAACAGATGAACAAAGAAGTAAGACTTATTAATTGTGGACTCCAGATCAAAAAATCTAGAGAGATTCTGAATCTGAGATTCTGGACCCCAAACAGAATTCCTGCACCCACTCCTATAATGGTTTCTTCTTTGGAACTTCTGTGAGAATTCATTTCTATAATTGTTCCATGATTTTTTTTCATTATAAATCACCACAAACAATCCAAACTTGTGTTGAACACCCTCAATTGGGCCTGTGTTCCTGGCAACCTGAAGATTCCCCAGAACAGGTGTAGCTGTGGGCGTGTCCGAAAGCAAACTGATAAAGGATGTATTTGGCCTCTCCATTTGTTTACCATTTTCCACAATCTTAACTGTGCTGAAAATGAAACCTTAAAATGGTATCAATCCCCTGAGTAGAAAAGAAACTAGACTGAGCAAAATAAAATAATACAAATTGAAATGAGATTCATACCATTGGAAGGAAGCCAGTATTTCTGGAAAAGAAGCACAGATGAAGGAGAGGCCCCCAATCACTTGAGTGAGAAGCTAAAAAAAGATCACTATTGGTGATGCTTCATTGTGAGGCATGTCTTTATGTGGACTGTGTATGGACCAAAAAGGTTTAATGGGTAGATAGATGCCTTCCTGGTGTTGTAGAAGGTGTGAACGAGTGTGCTGAAATTGGTCAAGTCATTACTTCTCATGGACAGACAATCCACTCAGAGTGAACATGGACGTGTCTTTAGAGGCAAAATTTTTTGGGACAGGAAATTGAAGGACTTGAGAATAGAGGTAGAATTTTCATTAGTTCTTCCCACTGCCCTTTGGAACTCTTGAAAACTGAGGAGTACCTCAAAGATAATCAGTAATTGCCTTAAAAGATCAGGTTGATGTTTAAAAAGGGGTTCTGAACCATGGCTTAAGATACCAGAAGAAATCATTTCTAGCCAAAAATGCAGAGAATCTTACAAAGACATGAAGGATTGTGTTGTTCAGAGATTGATTAGCCAACTCATCAAGATTTATGAACTGATACCAGGAGATAGAGGGAGACAACACAACAAAACAGCTAGCCTATGCTGCTACCTGCTGTGAATGACATTAAGAGGAATGTGGAAAATAGTTTCAGGATAGGGGGTGCCTAATGATTCAAAGATGATAAGATAGAAAGCCCAGGTGTATGAGGTGTACATGGCCACAGGTATCCTGATACATCCTGCAAAGGGAACAAACAAAACGTCTAGGGCAATGTCTGCAGCTGTGTTGGCATCACTGATACCCAAGCACTACAGGAGACCACTTAGAAGCACACAAATTAATGTGCTGTATCTTCCTGGAAGCTGTGCATGCAGTTAAAAAAAAAAAAAAGCTCTTAAGAAGAAGCATATTATGGGATTTAGCAGAAATGATCTACCTAAGGGAATATCCAGGTAGACAGGTGATGTTCCTAAAGCAAATCATAACATTAATACAGAGACAGAACTTGTAATTGTCGATAGAAGCCCATTGAAGAGATGTTTCCTGAAAGTCTTCCTTTTGTCAAAGATAGAGTATCTGACAAGTTCTTGAATTGCTTGCTATAAGATATATTTGTTGGAATAGTTCTGATGTAGAGATACAAACTCAACAATGAGAAATATATATCATTAGCCTGATAGATTGTCTAGTGGTAGAGTGAAAGTTGAGAGATTGCAGATTTGGTGGTTAACAACGGTGTTGGAGCATCAGCTCTTTCCAGCCTGTTGGCTACCCTTCCTTTTTATTCATAATCATGTCAACTGCTACCTGGATGCAGTTCTAGGCATTTAGTTCAGACATGAAAACATTCAGAGGAAAATGTCCTTCTTGTGCCTCTCAATTAGGAGCAAAGAAAAATTTCCTTGAGTCCCCATCAGACTTTCCATTTATCTGTCATTACCAGAAGTTTGCCAATTTTTTAAGTAATGTAGGCCAAACAGGTCCATTTCTGGACCTTTTCCTGAGACACCATGAAAAATCCCATTCCCCACCGGCTTCCCTAGAAACACTTGCCCAGCCTTCCAGCTTTGACTCTTCCCCCTACCAGCCAATTTTTTCCCTACAACCCAGGACTTCATCATCTGCCTTCCTACAATCAACCCATCTTCAAGCCCATCTCAAAAGGTTCAAGCCAGCATAGGCACCACAGAATACCAGATCCAGTCTGGTTCCTTATGCTTGCCAGACCAGGAACTCTCATCGAGAACTTTTCCAGATAAGACCTGATCCTGGCAGGTCCCCACTGCTGCCTGTCACGCCTCTGCACATGCCGTCAACACTCTACTCTCCAGTGAATATGGCTTCTAAAGCTCTCCCAAAATTCTGCCAGCACCCATACCTGTGGTGGGACTTAAGCTGGTAACCTAAGAATATCCTACACACATCACTGAGCTGGTCTTGGCCCTTTCCTCCAGCTTTTCCTAAGCTCAAACCAGAATGAAGGTGGTATCAGCCCCATCTTTCAGGATCAGAGAGTCCCAGGGGCACATTTGGAGCTCCCAGAGGTACTTAACACAGGGCTTTGCTGCCAACACTACTCTAGCCCACCAGACGTGGAAACTTGGGTCTCAGCTTCTCTCCCCACATCTTTACCCCAGCACTATCCACGGACTTCTCAAGCTTCCACTCAAATTGGCCTCCTTCCTTTATGACACTGGGCTTCACTGGATTCCTGTCAGCAGTTTCTTCATATAGGTAATAGGACCCTTACCTCAACACCAAGCATCTTTCTCCCAAAGAGCAAATGGTCCTTTCCTGGGCTGTCAGCTCTGCTACCCTTTGCTGCCCTCCTCTGGCCATTGACATCACTGCAGGTGATGCCCTGGGCTCTGATGGGTTCTTGGATGTGTTCATTCAATAAACTTTTAGGACCTCTGAGTACTGTGCAATGTTCAGATGCTGAGGAATAAATAAATGGTGCAATAAAAATATATATTGTCTTCCTTCCAAGAGAACACAGTTGAGTAATAAAAGGGTTAGAGGGAGAGAGAACGTGAATGGGAATGGATGAATTCTAGTGTATTCCCTGTGGAAGCTGAGGTTTGCTCATTTTCAGATCCTCATAATTCCACTGCCTAACGCTTTCACTTGAAAAAAAAACCTTGGAAATGAGAACCTTTTCCTCTTTTAGAGTGGAGTTAGAGGTCTTTGACCTCCCTCCAGTCAATGCTTATGCTAGTCACATCTGCCTTCTTCCTCTCTAGTATTATAGGACTTGTTTTCATTTATAAAATAAATATTTCTAGAGATATAATGGGGGAAATGCTGATTTTTTCATCCCCATTGCTAAGTAAACATAGGTTGCTTAATAATAGTTATGGTAAGTAGTACCTGAATTGTGTTCTATCCTATTCATACCTAGTAAAAGTTCTGCACAGCAAAGATAGGGCATGGCATTCCATATTTCGGGGGATAGAAGAAATGAACCACAGAGGAACATAGCCTATGAGTATAGTAGGCATTTCAAGACCTCTAAATGCATGAAAGAGGCTGCAGAGCAGAGAGGGACCTTCTTCCCTAGAGCTGAGGTCAGTGTCTGCAGCCAGCTCAGCTGAAATCAGCAACTCAGGTGCTCTCTTCTCCTGTAGCATGCTCACTTTATCAGAAAACCTCTTCTACCCAACTATCTTATTTCTAGATGCAGACCCTGATAGACAGGGCAGTTGGCAGGTTCCAAATCAAGGATAATCCAAGAACCACAGTCCAAGGTTACAAGAGCCATATTTGCTGTACTCATCAATGTATATCTAATCTTTCACATATCTAATCCTTTAGTTGGCACATAAGAGGAACTCCATAATTCTGAGATGTGCACTGAATTAACACATGCATTTTTCATAACTGTCCAGGAGGAGCTGGATATCTTCAAATAATTTAGTCATGAATGAACTCATAGGATCAGTGGAGGCAGCACTCCTGTTCATTGTAACCAGAAGTAAATACATAATCTAATTTCATCTATTGGCTACCAAGATGGTGTAGACTGAATTATAGTGATATCAACAGACTTCCTCCAGGGCCATGATTGGCTCCACCATCATCCCTGAGTTGAGGTTTAAGAGTCCTCCTCCTTATTCAACCTACTGCCTAGCCCCCAACGTAAGAGATCAGTGTGAGCTCACTGGTCTGAGAAATCTTTCTGGTAAACAAAGGGGAGGAAGAAGAATTTCCAGAAGCAAGGGAAAGAGAGAAGAGCAGTGTACAGGGACCGTGAGGAGTGAGGTTGCAGAAAACTCTGCAAGAACTTACTCCCCAATGTCTGGGAAATGAACCTCTTCAAGGTCTCTGCTCTGACAGGTCCTCCAGGGTCCCTGTCCTGCTAGTGGCCAACTTTTCCTTATAGATACAGCAGGGGCTGCAACACATTTTTCTTAAAACTACAGCTGGTTTGTAATTTTGGCCTCAGACAGTAATTACAGCTGCCAGGGCTCCTTAGAGAGATAATTACGGAAAGGATTCAGCACATTCATTTTATCTACACACTTAACCATCAATTAAATCATTACCATCTAATCCTATTCCAGAGTCTAGAAATGTTCTGTGAATATATAATTTTGAAGGCACTGAAGTTTGTTTTCAGATGATTTTAAGTGAAAAATTGCCCAATTTCCATAGCCAACAGATGCCCACGTGTATGCTTTCTCTGAAGGCAGAGCCCAGAGTGTCTCCTGTCTTGTGGTCACTGCTTCCCTGGAGGCCTGGACCACATAAAAGAGCAAGTAGGAATGAATTGGCAGGCAGGAGCCCCAACTTTGCCTTTGATCCCTCATGGAATTCATGATTTTCTAAAGCAGATTAGTGCCAGGAATTAGAGGCCAGCGCTGGGGACAGAAGAGTGGACTGTTTAGCAAGGAAGCTTCCGTGGGAGTCCTCTCCTGCTGGGATTCTGCAGAGTCCCTGAGCTACCAAGGGCTAATTCAAAGCCAAAGGTGGGGTCTTTTCCCTTTGGGACCCTAGAGAAGAATGTGGCATTTAAAAGCACAGGCTCTAGAGTCAGACCAGTGGGTCAATATCTTAGCTCTATCACTTCTGAGTTGTGTGTCCTTGAGCAAGTTTCTACATTTCTTTAATTGGATTATTCAACATTTTTACCACCCAATAATGGATCTTACCTAATAGAGCTATTGTGAGACTTAAATGAAGAAATGAATGTTACATGTTTAGCACAGTGCCTAAAAACCTTATTGGATTCTAGGTAAATTTTAATAATCAATTTTCTTTAACATAAAAGTATGTTCAGAGGAGGAAAAGAAGGAAAAGGAGGACTAGAGTGTCCAAACATGTGTTTCAAGTAGTACCAGGAGTCTCTGAAATCACGGGGAGCTATGGGCTGATGCCACTACCGTCCTTAACCTCCCTTCCTGCCACCCAAGAGCCCCTGATTGAAGCGTCACTCTTCACCCTTTCTTCTTTGATTCACCCTCCCTCTCTTCCTGCCCCCATGCCTCTCCAGGAGCCTCATGCTCTGCTGGTTCCTGCACAAGCCTCCTCTCTCATATCTCTGATGCCCTTCACAGTCTCTCTCCCCCAGATGTCAGTGGTCTGATAGACATAGTCACACCCCATTTTTCTGTCCTATGCCACTTTCTACAACATACAAAACACCTTTTGGGAAGAGGGGGCCCATGGTCCACAGGAATGCAACTGTTTGCTGCCTCCTGATGCCAGAGACACTATGTATGTATATAATCAATCACATAGTAATTAGTTATTTATGGGTTACAGTGTGACATTTCAATACCTATATACAATGTGTAATTATCTTATCAGGTTAATTGGCATATATATATAACCTAATATCATTGCTTTGTGTTAGGAATATTCAAAATCCTCTTTACTACCTATTTTGAAATATTTGGTTAATTGTTGCCAACTATAGTTATCCTACTGTGCTATAGAACATTAGAAGTTATTCCAGAGAGACAATTCTAATTGTCTGGATGCTTGAACTGAATCATCTCCTCAGACTCTACCTAATGCTGGGATCTCAGAGGCACTGTCTACATGGCGGGCCCTAGGAAGGTCCCCTATTTGTGAAGTGACTCTTCCAGACAGCTATATCAGTCCTCAGCCAATGTGTGGGTTCCATGCAACTTGCCCTCCTGCTCACAGCCATTGGCTTATTTACTGAGGACATCCAGTTCTTAGTTGGGTGCAGTGGCACATGCCTATAATCCCAGCAACCCCAGAAGCCGAGGCAAAAGGATAATGAGTTCAAAGCCAGCCTCAGCAACCTAGCAAGGACATAAGCAACTTAGTGGTCCCCGTCTCAAAATAAAAAATAAGAAGGGCTGGGATGTGGCTCAGTGGTAAAGTACCCCTAGATTTAATCCCCAGTACCAATCAAACCAAACCAAACAAACAAACGAAAACCTTCTACACACTGTAAAGCTGAATGGAAAGAGCCCTTATTGGTGGCATCCCATTCTTTGCCTCACAGCATAAGATCTCCCTCTCTGGAGGAACTTTATAAAGAATCTTGATGGTTCACAGAGAAATATTGCTGGACCTCAGGGTTCTCCTGGGCTTCAGGATCCCATGTACTTCACATTTTCAGGCAATTTGATGACTTTGTGGAGCTGAGGAGGTGAGAGGTACAGAGGCAGCAGGGAAGGAGGACAGAATGTAGAAGCCCTGGTCTTTCAGAAGGCTTCAGGACCATCCATTTCCATCACAGGTCTGTTCAGAAGGCAGCCTTTACCCCGTGAGGGGACTGGACTAAGGTGCAGAGACCTGGCCTGAGACTTCAGGAAATCTTCATTGCCTTTGATGGCTCCTGCTAACTGCACAGTGTGTACATAGCTACCGCAAGCAGACCTTGTCTTCCCCTCTGGGCTCCACATTTCCTGCTGGTGGAAAGAACTAGCCCACACCTCCTGATCGAAAGAAGAAAGCATCTTCCATGAGGGTGCTGGCTTCAATAAGATGACTGTGCATTACTTATAATTTCATGCTACAGTGATTCTACTTCAACTATACTGAAAATGGCAGCTATGCCCACTGAGTCTCCAACCTTGTATTATGCATGTTTCTGTTTTTTAAATTTACTGAAATAGTTGGATTAAGTGGCAAAATCTCTACTACAGAGCACAAAGAATTCTCTCAAATAACTCATTCTTCAGCAGGCAAGATGAATTAGAGCAGGGTCTGTGCAACTTGCCCAGAGCTGACTCTCCCAGCCATAATGCCCCAGGATTCAGACCATGGATGAGACACCTACCATTCCTGGTTTACTGATAGAGAATAGTGGCAGGACTTGGTGGAAAAGAGAACTGGAGCAGCAAGGTCCTTATGGGCTGGAGAGGAATAGCCAAAGTGTTACTAATGGTAGCAGGCAGGAGGGGTAGAGAGTTGACTGGGGATTTTTGCAAGGAGATGAAGAAACAAAGGATTTGAAGAGCAAAAGACACAGCCCTATAACCCCACTGGAGGTCATAGAATGTGAGGGTTTAAACTGCCTCCTTCTAGAAGGGCTACAAAGAGTTGTGACTTGGAGGGAGAACCAAGATTCAGTCAAGTGGATAGAAAATTTTAATAAAGGGTTAAGGATATAGGAGAGTTAGATGATGGTGGATGGAGAGAGGGCTGAAGACAGGGAAAAGAGGGTGCAAAAGGATAAGTCTGGCAGGTGTGGTCTCCAGGAACAAAGTCTGCCTCACCTGGGGGCTGTACTGGGGTTGAGAAGATAAAGTCACCACTATCTCAGACCAGCTGCTTTCCTAGGGTTATTTGAGAGAAGGCCTGAGCTGTCTGTCACTATTCACCCCTTCATTCAGCCATTGTCCAGTGTTTATGAGCATTGGGTCTAAGGTGCCCTTGTCTTCCCGCCACCATAAACCCTTACCTGCCTCCCAGACCACCACCTCCTCCCCCGTGCCTGTCTAACTTGCCCATCCCTGTCCTACTGTCTCCCCAGTGTTGACCCTTGCTTACCACACAAGCCACCAAGCCTGTCTATGACACCTCAGAATAATAATAAAATAATGTTAGCACTGTGCACATGCTGCACAAGCCTCATCTATAAATAGGTAAATGATGTTGTCTCCCCAGAACAAAGGGGGCTTAACTAGCCCAACATCATTAGGTAAATAAACAATACAGCTAGCAGATTGAGGTCTGTTTTAATATTTGTTCATTGTCATAAGCCTCTCCCACACTTTTATCAAGGCCTTACACACAGTAACTTTGGACTTGGCCCTGGGTGTTAGTCAGCTTTTCATTGCTGTGACAAAAATACCCCACCAGGACAACTCAGCAGAGGAAAAGTTTATTTTGGCTCATAGTTTCAGAGGTTCAGACCATGATTGGCTGACTCCAATGCTCTGGGCCCACAGCGAGGCAGAACATCAGAGTGGAATGGTGTGGAGGAGGAACACTGATCCATTCATGCAACCAGGAAGCACAGAGAGAGAGAAGGGAAGGTGTTGCAGGGAAGATGAGCCCTTCCAGGGCCTGCTCTCAGTGGCCCACCTCCTCCAGCCAGGCCCCATCCACAGCTACTACCCAGTCAATCCATTCAAACTAGGGTGGACTGATCAGGTCACAGCTCTCAAAATCTAATCATTTCACTTCCCCAAATTCCTGATTTTGGGGGGATGCTTCATATCTAAACCATAAAACTTGCTTTGGCCATTGGAATGTGGAGGGAGAGTTTTAAAGCATCCCATGGTTCCACTCACCTCCTTGAGCTTTGGACATCTGTCACGGGAGTCAAACACCTTGAACAACGGAAGCTTTTTCAGCTTGATCCTGGAAGGAGAAGACTGGGAAGCAGACCTTCCCCTGTCTGGCAGAACTATAGCCAACCCCCAAGAAATTAGTGCATAAGCACCTAAGATTTGAGGGTTGTTTGCTATTGTCCTAAAAGCTGAGTGACACATATTTAAACTGAGATCCTTCTGGTTCCATGCAGTGCTTTTAAACTCATGTACTGTTCCACCCTAGTGCTGCTTCAGTGTAGCTACAAAACTGGGTCCAGATGCAGACTTCCCTCCCTTAGGAGAGGCTCAATATGAATCTCACAACCTCTAGATGTTACGGTTGCAATTTTGTTTTTATTCCACTGCCCTCTCCTTGGGAAAACCCTTGCACATACCTACAGAACTCAGCAAACCTTTCAACTCCACATCTAGGTGGTCAGTGGCTTCCAAGGAGACACAGTTGTAGGAGACTGGTTAAGCCAGGGTTTGGCCAGTTCTACAGTCATTTGAGGGATCACATGGCTATGTTGGTTTTAAAAGAGTTTCCCTTCTGTGCTCTTAACATTCAGCTCACTTAATAACGTGAAACTAAAACAATGCCTTTTGCCAGCACCGATTCACTGTCCATTATGGCCTCATATTCCCAAATGATTTGTGATGTAAGGTTTTTGTTAATTTACTTTCAGTTGTTTTGTTTCGGCTGTATCTTCCCCACCAAATCATCTGCTTCAATATAACCATAATTTCTAAAGCCAATAGGGCATGCAGTGAACAATATGCAGTAAAAGCAAGTAACTGAAAACTGTTGTTTTTTTAAAAACACTAAAAGCTAAAAGAATACTCTTTTCATATTTTCATAGTGTGTTCTAGAGTTGTTTTTCCACTAGTGTGGTTTTTGTTTGTTTCTTTATTTGTTTATCCTTGGTCTGGGGCTTGAACCGAGGGGTGCTTTACTATTGAGTACATCCCCAGCTCTTTTTATTTTTTATTTTGAGACAGGAATCTCACTAAGTTGCTGAGGCTGGCCTCAAATTGATGATCCTACTATCTCAGCCTCCTGAGTCACTCAGTTACAGGTGTGCACCACCACACCCAGCTCACAAATGTGTTTTAAAGTGTCACGTTTTGATAAGACTCAGCTTTAGTTGCAAAGATTTGATTTCTCTGAAGCAGAACATGATTTTGCCTAATTATTTTAGCTTGAAAAGCCCTGGAGTGAAAATGTTTGATTTTTGCTTATGCAACATTCCTTCTGTCTTCTTCTGATAAAAGAATCCCATTTTCCTTGAGGATTCAGTGCACCTCCCCACTCTGTTCATGTGGTTTGGGGAAAAGTAACCCCACAGAGATCCAGAGTGTCTCTCAGGCTTCAGTCTATTTTCAGCACACTGGGGATTGGTTCAGGCTGGGCACATGATGCAATATAGGCCCATGAATCTTGTTGAACTATATGGAAGAGCTCACATTTCCACTGAACTTGAAGCCATAAATCCTCTTGGAGCATGTAAGTGTGTAGTTGCTAGCTGTTTTCTTGATATCAGCCCAGTGGAACCCAACCCCAGAATGGGACAAAACAAAAGAAAGCAGTTTTAAGAAATGGAAATGGTGCCAATGGGTCTTAATGACATTGTCTGAACTTCTGCATCCACCTTTGCCTGTAGATGTCTCTTGCAATTGACTAGCATGGACCCTGTGACCAACAATAACAAATCTGACATGTCTCCTGGTCAAAAGTCCTATATCTGGGGAGAGAAAGAGAAAGAGAGAGCGAGCTAGAAAATGGTCTTGCTAGAAAATTCTTCCACAATCACAAAAGCAGAGAAAAGAAACACACAATACATAGTTTTCATTTTGAAACTGAATGAGAAGTAAAGGTTCAATAAGTGAAAACTTATTGACTTAACAGCATTTCAGATTTAAAATACAATTTTAGGAAACAAACTGTAATAAGAAATCATAGTCAAATGAAAAAGAAATCAAAAAGTGCAAGCAATTAACATCTGGAAAATCTACCTCTAAGTACTGCTGCTTGATGCCATGTTGGCCTTAAGATACCAGGTGATAATGTCCTGGCAAACAGGTAAGGACCACATCCCCTAATAACAGCAGGGCAATCACCAGGCACCTTGGGGACTGTCCAACTCCAGGACTAAAGGCCTTTTACTCCAATTCTGTTCCCTGAAGTTCCTTCCACACAGAAGAGCTGCTATCTGGCCACCTACTGCTTCTATCCTGTAGGGTCGTGGGTACTCAGGTTGGGCCCATCTCAAAGGCAAAAAGTTGAGGCACTGCACCTGGGAAGAGCCCTCTTGCTGGTGGTGACTCTACCGAGTCCTGAGGTTATACAAGGCATCACATGGCAAGACAGATGGAGTGAGCTAGAGAGAATTGTTTTTGTAACAGAGCCATTCCTAACAATAACCCATTAATCCATTCATCTATTGATCTGTTGAATCATTCATGTGAGCTGAGCCCTCTTGACCCAGTCCCAAAGGCCTCACCTCTCAAATATCATTAACATATGACCTAAGGGATTAACTTTCAATAGAGAGTTGGTCCCATGCACAGAATGTAAAGCTCATCCATTGTAGCCACAGGAACCCAAAACTCAATTCAAGCTGCTTTAAAGAGTAAAATAAATATATTGTCTTGTGCAAATCAAAAGGTAAGAGGTGCATGTTAATCCAGAGATTTACAGTGTCTTTAGGACTTACACCACAGGTCTCTGGCCTTCTCTTGGCTCTGTGTCTTCAGTATAAAAGTCTTCAACCTGTTGCAACTATCACCAACATTTATGAAAATAAGGATATGTTGATGGGAATTTGATGATGTGTGGATGAGATATAACATCTGACCCCAGTGGTCTACTTTAAAACCATAAGGAATAAGGCAACTGGACATGGTATATTTCTTTCTTTGACACAGCACAGCACTGCCTATGAAATGTTTAACTATATTTGACAGTAGAGTGTATTTTGACATATTATACATATATGGAGTATTACTCATTCTGATTAGGATCCCATTCTTGTGGTTGTACATGATGTGGAGTTATACTGGTTGTATATTCATGTAAGAAAGTTATGTCTGATTCATTCTACTGTCTTTCCTATTCCTATGCCCGTTCCCTTCATTCCCCTTTGTCTAATTTATTCTCCCCCTGCCCCCATTGTGTGTTAGCATCCACATATGAGAGACAACATTCAGCCTTTGGTTTTTTGGGATTGGCTTATTTAGCATGATACTCTCCAGCTCCATCCATTTACTGTCAAATGCCTTAATTTCATTCATATTCCATTGTGTATACATGCCACATTTTCTTTATCCATTCATCTATGTATTTGATTCTGATTCAAACAAACTTACTGTTTAAAGATAGTTTTGAGACAGCTAGGGAAATGTGAACTCTAACAAGTACGAGATGGTATTCAGGAATCATTATTAATTTTGTTAGAGGCAATAATGGCTTATGGTTATATATTTTTAAAAAATTTCTGTTAGAGATGCATATGGATGATTAATAGATGAAGTGATATCTGGTATTTTTTAAAAATATTCCAGTATTAAGAAATAGTCACTTGACTATTGTTCAGCCTATTAATGTGTTTATTCCATTCAGCTACTTTCTGGTGTTTAAGCTAATTCTGAGACCTCCTCCAAAACTGAGAAAAACGCGTCTATAAATTATACCTGGAAAAGCAAAGGGGAGCATGAAGGACCTGGGAAGGGGGCTGAAGACCCTTGCTTAAGACCCTTCAGTGGATGGTATTTTATCCCTCATAGATTCACAATAGGTTATAAATTCCAAAGCCACTCTTCTTCTCCCATGTGAACTCCAAGTGAGAATGACATGTCTGCCGAATTATCACCAACCAGTTAGGTGAAAGTGATCTCAGCAGATGCACAAGAAGGAGGTCACCCAGTGCCTGCCATCCCTTCCTCAGGTGGTCCTTAGAAGCAATTTTAGCAGCCCTTCAGTCATTTCCCTTTCACCCTAAGCCACTCTCCTTTGGAAGGAGAACCCAGATTTGACCATGTCTTGTTTTTTTCAAAAACTTCCACTGTTGGCTGTACCTCTTTGTTTCCTAAATCAGTTTGCTGTGTTGTACCTTTCCTCCTGGTCCTTCGTTAGTCCTAAATACCTTTCCTCTATGCTTTCTCACTACGTAAATCCTATATAATCCTCAAGGTTCAGTTTAAGTGCCACTTCCCCAATGAGGTGTCAGTGAACCACACCCCACTTAGAACAAAGTACTCCCATAATGCTTTGTGATTCACACTGACCAATCCCCACTTCTTATTTCTCTTTTATAGTTAATTAGGTATCAGTCTTAACTGTGAACCCCTTGAGCTCTGGAATAGTGTTTCTGCCCGTGGTAAAAGTGAAAAGCAGGGTCTGTCAGTATGCACTGAATCATTGGATTGAGTTGCTTTAGGCTCACTGCTGACCTTGACTACAGATGGTGATGGAGCCTCTACTCTGTGAAGTTTTTAGCATATAATAGTCATCAGGCAGGAGGAAGATCAGTGCCCAAAGGAGGATTAAGACAAGATGCAGTCTGCACACATTCCTAACAGTGGGTGGAAGCAACCTGAGAAGAGAGACAATGTAGATGCCCTCTCTCCAGTCAGGGAAATGAAAACGAGAGGACCTTGGGGTCTTGCTCTTTAGCCAGAATATGTGTTACCCTGAAATCAAGTTCACAGGTGAACACATCTAATCCATTTTATTGTACACTAAAGTTTAGGGTTGGAGGCTAGAGGGCAAATATATATGACTCTTCATTCATGATCTCTTTGACATTTATATTTTTGACTTTTTTTTCCCCAGAGCTTCTTTGGCCCTTTACAGAAAATGCAGAATTTAAGCCTTCTGGGCCTGATTTGAAACTAACCTTGTAGAACTCTCAAGTGCTAAAGACAAGTATCTCTTTTTATCTTCACTCACCTGCACTTCCACAGGGACAGGGTGAATGGGGTCACACGACTCTGGTTTCCTTGCTCTCCTGTGCACTCTTCAATCCAACCTTGCTTCCAGGGTCTTGGTCCTGAAATTCAAATCTGACTATTTTGGTCCCCTACTTAAAAATCTTTCAGTAGTTGCCCTTTGTCCTGAATAAAATAAAGAGGTTCCTTTGGTGACCAAGGTCCTTTGTGACCATGCCTTCATCTCCCTTTTACCCTGTATATTGGGGTCACTCCTAGTTGCCACTGGTTCACATAATGATTTATATTCCCCCATCACACCCTTACTCCTGCTTTTAATTTACATTGTCCTATCTACCTCTTTGCCTGGCTAGATCCAGTTCTAGCTCTTCCACCCCCGCATCCCCCATGTGCTGGGGTTGAACCCAGGGCCTCAAGCATGTTAGGCAAGCATTCTATCACTGAGCTACATCCCCAACCCTCCAACTCATCTTTAAACATCTGATTAGTTTTTGTCTTCAGGAAGCATTCTGAAGATCTTCTGATGAGAGTTAAATGTTTCTTGCTTGAGTTGTCTTCTCCTAGCATCCTGTGCCTGTCCCTAACATAGCACTGGTATTACTTTATATGAATGGGCATGTGTCATCCCCAGCACATCCAGCTGCTCAAGAATGGAGACTGTTATTCATCATAACCAGTACCTATAGCAAAGAGTCGGCATTAAATAAACTCTTGTTAGATAGAATCCCAATTTCTTCTCTTACAACTTATAAAATGATTCCTATTTCCTTAGACTCTGCATGTCAGTATTTCAAAGATATAGGCATAGTTGTCACCAGCCGTCCAAGGGCTGTGTGTGTGGACTATTGCGCACAGTAGCCAAAAGAAGGGCTAGGCCTGGCACTGCAAACTCCCTGTTGGGGATTGATCACAGGATGCAGGTGCGCCTGCCCCTCTAGCTCTGCCTAAGATCCCACAGAGCACCTGAGATGGGTGTGACTTGCCAAGATGTCAATCAACCTGCTGACCACAAGACATCTTGAAGCAAGACTCCACCCTTGAAACCTTATCCCTGTCTCTGATGTCCCTCACTATAAAATAAAGGAAATGGGGGCTCACGCTCTCTTTCCAGTGCAGAAGCTGACCCTTAAGGTCGCAGAGCTGTTCTGCTCTCAGTTTAAAAACTACTGTCCATGTTGTGTGATTTTTCGCCACTTTCTTAGCTTAATGTTGCAGCCAGCTCTTTTAAACCTAGTTCGTCTTATCTGCATGGGCTGTGGATGAGACATAGTGGTTCTATTAATGCATGAAAGTAGCTGAGCACTACCTCTGAAAGCCAAAGAAGTTCCATCTGGTGGGGGGACTAAATGATGGTACATTCTTTCTGGCACTTACTTCAAATACTAGGCTATAGACATGGGAGAGGTAAGACAATGGCAGCTGAGGTCTCAGGCATCATTTCATATGGAATTTGCAGCAGCCCAGGGGCTCAAAAAGTTCTCATAAAGGTCTTTGTAAGAGACTTCTCTTATTTTAAAGGCTCAGAATTCCTGCGTGATTGGGAACTGCCATGCTGGTGACCATGTGCCAGATTATCTCAGAAAGCTTTCAAGATGCCTGTTCACATTGCATAATTGGTTACATTTTTGCAATCCATTCAAGTAAGAATCATCCAAACTTCCTTTAAAACAATCACTTTATAGCTGGCTGCAGTGTACCTGCTTGTAATCCCAGTGATTTGGAAGATTGAGTCAGTCAAATCACAAGTTGGAGGCCAGCCTCAGTAACTTAGTGAGTCCCTATCTCAAAATAAAATGGGATGGGATTGTATCTCAGTGGTAAAGCATCCCTGAGTTCAAACCCCAGTAACAAAAGAAAGAAAGAAAACAATAACTGTACAGAAGAAAATACTTGATTTGGAGTATTTATCCATTCAACAGATATTGGTTGAATATCTACTGTGGTGTGATGAATTTGGAAGTAGGTAGACAAAAATCCTTGCCCTAGTGAACTTGCATTGTAGTGGGAGAGACAGAAAATTAACATTGCAAATGAGTATATTGTGTGATATTGAAGTATGCCTGTTTACATTGTAAGAACAATGAAAAGTAAAATTGAGCAAACAAGGGATAGCAGAAGTGTGGCATAGATTTTTGTTTAAGGGGGGCTAGTTTTAATAGAGGTAATGGTAGGAATGAGATAATTAAAACAGTTGAGCAACAACTTGAAGGAGATGGGAGCAAGCCATAATGCTGTATGGATTTGCAGACTCAAGAGCAGCCCATTTAGATGCCTTAAGGGAGTTTACTTAAGGAACATTGAGGACAGCAATGTGAAGGACACAGAGCAAGTGTGAGAGAGAAGTAAATCAGTTCAGAAAAGTAATGGGTAGGTAGAGTGCAGGTTACATAGAACCTGGTAGATCTTTGTAAGTACTTTGGCTCATTCTCTGAGATGCACAGGGAACAATTACGGAATTTTCAAGATTGATGTACAAATCTAAGCTTATAACTGATTCACCTACTGCCAGGTTGAGAATAGACTGTGAAAGTGGGAATATCTATTAGGAGTCTGTGGCTGTAATCCAGATGTAAATGATAGAGACTTGAACCACTGTAGAAGCAAGTGATCCATGGTTTCAGTCTGGATGTGTTTTTAAGGGAGACCCAGGATCAGGTATGAAAGAGAGAAGTGAAGGATTATTTCAAAATTTGGAGCCTGAGCAACTGGAAAAATGGAGGTGACAGGAAATGAGCTGGGGAAACCTGCAAGTACAGCACCTGTATGAGACAGTGGAGTTGGACCTGCTGTTTGAAGCATCTATCCACACAAAACATCAAGAAACAGTCAGATAGATACAGGGATGTGGATTTCCAGAGCAAAGTCAAACTATTTTGTAAAAATGGTTGAGATATAAATGGAGAATTGAAGAGATCCAAAGACCAAGAATGGTACATTCCAACATTAGAGAAATTTAACAAATTTCAAGAAAGTCACTGATGCAGTAAGAAAATCAAGAGGATGTTCTATACCCGAAGACCAATAAGAAATTTTTTCCAGGAGGAGGAATGGCCAGATGTGGCAAAATGAGGATTGAGAACCGATACCAAGTTTAAAGATATTCTAGATATTGGTGACAGCAGATTCTGGGTTGAATAGTGTCCTCCAAAAAAATTCATGTCTACCCAGAACCTCAGAATGGGACGTAATCTGGGAATAAGGTCTTTGCAGATATATTTAGTTAAGATGAGGTCAGACTGGATGTGGGTGGATCATAAATCCAATAACTAATGTCTTTATAAGAAGGCCATCTGAAGACACAAGAGATCCACAAGGAGAACACTTCATGACAGCAGAGGCAGGAATTGGAAAGATGCAGCTGCAAGCTAAGGATTATTGGCAACTACTAGAAGCTAGGAAAGGCAAAGAAGTTTTCTTCTCTAGAGCCTTCACAGGGAGCATTGCCCCACCAACACCTTAATTACTAGAGCTTAGTCATTTGTCTTTCTGGTATGAATATGGCCTATTCCAGGGTATCCCTGGGCAAGTCTGAATCCAAATAGGAGGGAATGCCAGATAACCAAGGCTCCAGAACTGAAAGATTAGGATTCTGTTGTTTTAAGCTATCTAGTTTGTGGTATTTTGTTATGGCAACACTAAGAAACTAATACACTTGGTAAAGCAGTCACTTAACATCTCTGTACCTTGATTTTTTCCATCTGTAAAACAGGGATAATAGGAACACCTACTTCAGGAAGTTGTAGTAAAGAGTAAATTAATTAATGTTTGTCATATTCTTAGAACAGTATATATAACCAATGCTATATAATATTGAATGTTATAATGATTATAACCTAATCATTTTGTTTTAAAATTAAAACACTCATTTTTACTTGTTCATTGCTGCTCATTTAGCTCATTAACCTAACAGGTTAAATTTTTTCCTAAACTTCTAAAATAAGAATTTCATACTTAATCAGATTCTCTTAAACATTTTAAAATAAAGAAAAAGACATTATAAATCTAGCAAAGAAAATTGACCTAATTATTTAAGCATAGTTTAAGCAATTCATGAACAATTCCCCTCAACATTTCAAATTAAAATAACAAACTTAAGATGTGATTATATCAAATACTTCAAACATCAAACAGTAGGTATTAAATTGTTCTCAAGCATTTATCAACTCTCAGAATGTTAAAAAGTAAAATCTTATATATTTTCATTCAATTATTTTAGGTATTTCAACATCTTAAAAATCTACTTTATTTAGTATTATTCATTTTCCTAAGCATTTAACTGTTGACTATAAATTTAGCTAGTTAAGTTCTCCTAAAAATATACATTAAAATAATAAAATTTAGTAATTTTCTAGTATAGTATATTTATTGAGCACTTAGTTTAAAAGCATAAATAAAAAATGACTATAAAATGTGTATTGCACCTGAATAAATAAAACTTGCACAAAGGCATCATTACTTCATCATCTATAAATCTTATTTAAAATATCTTTCTGGTGTAGCAAAGTTGTTTTTTCAAGTAATAAAAACTGAATTATCAGTTCAGGTCCTCAGTAGCAATTGAGATAGCAGATGGCCAGTCAGTGATGTGAGTCCCAACTTGCAGAGGGCACAGGAAGTAGGTTTCCTCTCAGGGGAATCCTACTGGAGCCATGAATTAACAAGGAAGCTTCTGCTTCCTGTTTTGTCATTAGGAGACCCATCCCAAGCTTTTAAAATGAAGTTTCATTTCAGAATTCAATGCATCACATACACACTCGGGGTCTTTCAACTTTTACTCTTATCCATTTTTTTTATCATAATTTTTGTCTCACTTGCTCATTTTGGTGGATGGAATTATGCACACACACCCCAACACAGCAGTTACGCTCAGAGACCACAACTGAGACTTCATTTTACTCTTCTTTCTCATTCTAGGCAGGTGGAGTGTGGCTAGAGAAGGTGGGTCCCTGGGGAACAGACCATTGGGGTATTTGGTTGTCCTTGTTGAACAGTGCTGTTTATGCTTCATGGTGGCCATGTTCTCAGCTACTTTCCTCCACTGTCCTCTTCCACCATGATGCTCTGCCCAACCTCCAGCCTTGAGGAATGGAGCTGGCTATCTATGGGCTGAGACTATAAGCCCCCAAATAAACTTATTCTCCTCTAATTTTTCTTGTAGGATCCTTTGGTCACAACAACAACAACAACAAAAAGCTGACTAAAACATCTATCATGTAGCATTGATATAAGTAATTAAATGAGATAAGGTATACAGAGCTCTTAAGGTAGAACGAAGTGCTTAAGCACTCAGTTAATGTTATTAGTCAAGTGGACTCTTTAATTCTCCATGCTATTGTCCCAGTCTCCTGACTGGCAGTATAGTCATATTCACACTCTTTATTTCTTTTACATACCAGTTCTTAAAGAGGAAAGAGGGAATGAAAAATAAAGAATGCCTGAATGCCCTCTTTGAAAGGAAGGAGCTAATCAGATCCTAAGTGGGCAGAACATAATGTTTCCTCACATACATATTTGTAAAGCTATACTAAGTAATAATAGTCAACAAAATGCTGAGATTTTGTGTTTTTCAAATAAAAATTTTAAATACAAGTATTAAGTACATATAAGATTAAATCATGTAATAAGAGCCACTTCAATTTTTGACAAGCTTCTTATTTCAAAGCCTTTAGATGCTTCCTGCAATCAAAACCCATTTTCAGATTCACAGGGAGATATTATCTAATGCTCCACTCAAGTCTTTTTCTTTTCTTAATTTGAGGTCAGTTTCAATGGCCTGTCTCACATCAGCTGTCATTTTTGTGATGGAAATGTCATTGCACATTACAGTTTTCACTGGGACAGTTCTCATCTTTGGTTTCAATTCAATTTAATTCCAATCAGATCATTGTGTCTCAGAACAATTGAATTCACTTAAAATCCTCTCTGTTCAGATGGGATTGTAACCACTACTTCCTGTTGCTGCTGTTGAAGTTCCTGAAACCTTCTAAACCTGTAGTGCTACTAGGAGGGTGCTGGGTCTGACAACAAGACAGTGCCACTGTGCTCAATGCAGTGGGCCTGGAGCCAGTCCTGGAGCCAGCTAGGCCAACATTAGGGCCATCATGTTTAAACCATCATTGCTCACTCTGGTGTTGATGCCACAGTCTCCACCCCAACTCCCATCAAATCCCACGGGTCAATGCTGTCCTTACAGTATTTTACTGCATAATCATTGCAGATTTTATGCCAAGTTTTGTTTTGTTTTTTCAAAATAGTGGAGTGTGGCTCTCTCTGCTTTCTGATCATCACGTGAACTGCTTCCTTCTGCTACACTCTTCCGCCATAATGTTCTGCCTTATCTCAAGCCCCCCCAAGAATGGAGTGTGCTGTCTATAGACTGAGACTTCTGAAACTGATTGAATGACTAGTCCCAAGCCGTGTAGTCAACAGACAGCCTCCACCATGCACTTGTTCTGCCGACTGCCTCAGTTGCAGTTGCAAGTTACTTTGCCTGGGGTCTGCTGTTCTCAGACCAGCTCTCACCTAAGGAGTGAAAAAGGCTTAGCCATTTCAAATCAAAGTAGGAGACAGTAAATTAGGGCAGTACTCACTTGAGGTTTTGTCAAGTATGCATCACTGCCCAGCATCTGCTTTGGAAAATTCAACCTCTGATGAATAAATACTGGATCAATTGCTCATACTTAAATTTGAGGGAATAAGAAGTCAGATACAAAAGGGATTCTGCTGCTCTGTTCATAGTAAATCATCCTACATAGACCTGGACATGGATGTAATTCCACACAGTACACACAAGCCTATCCACGTCAAGAGCTGCATTTCTGAGCTGGCTCTCTCTCATAGTCCAATCATCCAGACCAAGAAGTTGACATATCCTCCACTACCTGATGACAGTTTACCCAAATTTCAAGGTTGCACTTCCTTGCATATTTAATAAATAGCTTAATCAACACAGTTCTCAAACTACATTCTAAAACACATTGCCAAACTCAAAATACATGGGGCAATACATTTCTAGATTTTTAAGCTTCCATCCAGATCTTTTCTTTACTGTCATGAACACAGTAAATAATTATCAAATAAAAGTTCCTTCGGTGTTTTCACTATTGTATATTCCAATCTTATTTTCTATCATTTGTAATCACACAATATGTGCACCAGCAAAATTATCTTCTCACTCTTTCTCACACATCTCCTATACTTCCTTCCCCAGCTTGAACATCCATTCCCATGTCCTAAAGTGGAACATTCCACTTGTTTGGAGCTTTTTCTTCATATATCTCCTACAGCAGTTTATTGAAACATCCATTCTCATAGTACATAACACTTATTGTACAACAATTTATATGCTTCATTCCACTCCTAGGAAATCACAAAGCATGGTGTATTCCCACTACTGCTATATGAAATCATTTTTAGAATTCAAAAAGAATACACCATTTTGATAAATTCATGTAAGAGTCAGTTTAGGATCAGTATTAGCCTCTGAAGTCAGACTACCTGTGTCAATCCCAGATCTCTGAGTAACTAGCTATATAACCTTTAAAATGATGTGCAAGTGACTGAAACCAGAGAGATGTGAAGGGGGCAAGGCATGTGCATGGTGTTTTAGCTTTGAATTTTCTCAATGTGAGTAGCTCAAATTTTGCTCCTTATAAATATTTAATACATAATTTTAGATAAGTTAATAAAATTGTCTTTTCTGTAAGACTAACTACACAAGGGAATAAAAAATAATCCTTGCATACAAAAAAAAGTGGAGGGTGACCATTGAAGCTTTCTTAAAAGATAAAATTGTACCAGTATTACTTAAAAATAATTAATTATTAAAGTGATATGATGCAAAATTACAATGCATGGAAGACTCATTAAAATTGAATAATCCATCTAGGCATGATGATGCACACCTGTAATCCCAGCATCTCGGGAGACTGAAGCAAGAGGATTTCAAGTTCAAAGCCAGCCTCAGCAACTTTAGCAAAGCCCTAAACATCTTAGCAAGACCCTATCTCAAAATAATTTTTTTTTAAAAAAAAAGGATATTTCTTGTCCTTTTTATTTTGTGTGTTGATTCAGGGTCTTGCTAAGTTGCTGAGAGTCTTGCTAAATTGTTGAGGCTGGCCTTGAATTTATAATTCTCCTACCTCGGCCTCCCAAATAGGATTATAGGTGTGTGCCACCACGCCCATCTTGGTTTCCTCATCTCATGTGCCATCCTCAGCACCACTCATACAAGATATGTTTATTGTTAGTATTGCAGCACTCTAAACAAATCAAACAAGACAGTGGAAATATACTGACAATGTGTGTGAACTGAAAATTCTAATTTTGCAGTTCACAGTGTGCAAGGAGACAAATGTGCATCCATATGCCACTCACCACACTTTGCTACTCTGTTTACCTTTTAAGCAGCATGAGGAATAGAATTATACCATGTGAAAATTATGTGATAGAATGTTATAAACCAATTTTGGGACTATAAAAGCAGGATGCCATAATTAGGCAGTGAAATATAGTAACTATAGGAAAATCTTTCCTCACATTTTGTTTTACAAAAATCTTAGCTGAGAAAGAGCTCATTATGTTTAGGAGTTGGAAAAATGTTGGAATATTTGCTTTGTTTGGTTATTTTTCTAGTCTTCGACTGGGGTTATAGCTCAATGGTAGAGCACTGGCTTAGTAGTGCTAAGTTCGATCCTCAGCACCACATAAAAATAAATAAATAAAATAAAGTTTAAAAATTGTCTTAAAAAACTGAGTGCAATAAAAAAAATAAAACACTCTTTCTTTGTCCCAAAAGACAGACAAAGTAGGGTTGGGTGACAGCTTCATTCATGTCTTCCTCAGTTGCCCTTTTCCCTAAGACAACTGGACTCCTTTTCCAGACCTGACTTGTATGCCTTATTTTCTCTAGAAAAGTTTGTTCCCAAGAAACTTCCCTTGTAAGACCTCTGGTAGAGATGAACCTCCACTCCAAGATATATCAACACTCCTTTATCCTGTCATCTGTAGGCTTAGTCCCTGAACACAAGCATTTTGGGACCTTAGTGGCCCTGTCAAGAGGAGGAAAATAAAGGATTCTAGGCCCAGACAGGATCAGCGTCTAGAAAATGCATCCAGCTGAAGGGCTTCACCTGAAGAATGGAAAGACCAGTAGGCCACTCACAGTTTTTCTAGAGGCTGTTCTTGATTCTCGCTAATTGAATGCACAAGGAAATTTGTCAAATAAGTAAAACACTGCCATAGAGGTCCAGTTGGAGCTGTGTTCTGATTTGGCATCAACTACATGGCCTCTGCTGGTGGTATCCCTGGGTATGGGGAGTGGTAAGAATTGGTTGCAGTCATAGCCCAGCCCACTAATCAGACTTAAGGCAAAGCCATTAACAAAACCCAGTGCTCTGCAGGCCTGGGTACATTGGAAGAGTTGTACCCAAAGCAGTCTAAAAGAATTGGTGAAGCTAAGGTCATAACAGGGAATAAAGAGATTTTATATAGAACTAAGGGATAAAATGAGATATACATGCAAGTTGCCAACCAGGGAAATCTAGAGGAACTAAATGAGAAGCTAGGAAGCTATATGAGGGATGTGACACCTGCTATATGATACTGGCTTGGATCTTCAAGGCACATTACACATCTAGATTTAGTGTCTAAAAAGACAAGGCAGATAAAACCGTTTAAATGCATCAGATGTGGAGATTGGGCATACAGAGTGTGTTTAGGAATGATGTAATTGCTAAAGCTTGGACTTCAAAATTAGAAGACTTGGGTTTATATTCCAAGTCTGACACTTATTCATGATATGGCTTCGTGTAAATTAATCTCTCTACATCTCTGTATCCTCCAGTAAAGAACCTCACTGGGTTCTTTAAAGGATTTGTAAAGTTCATATCCTAGTACCTGGCACACAGTGGGCACTCAAAAATGAAGGAATGGTACACAGAATGGTACACAGCTAATTCCAGACTTCATTCATTGGTGGGGCTGACGCTGTTGACTCTTGCCTTCGCTAATGGGACTCAGGCACCAGCAAACAGGGCCTTCAAGGATGGGTCTCACACCTGGGCAAGGGACTATGTACCCAGGTCCAATGTGAGGGGTAGGATGGAAAACAGCCCTTTGAGGGACACTGCAGAGTAGCACCCTTTCGGGGCTGGGGATGTGGCTCAATCAGTATGGTGCTTGCCTGGTGTGCGTGCAGCCCGGGTTCCATCCTCAGCACCACATACAAACAAAGATGTTGTGTCCGCCGAAAACTAAAAAAAAAAAAAAGAATCAGAGTAGCGCCCTTTCTGGGAAACTTATGTTTAAATTATAATATTAAAACAAATATCCGTTCACCTTTTCCTGCTATATACAGAATCAAATACCCCTTTTCTCAGAGATGTGTGGATGTATATATACATACTCATTCGCACACTTCAAAGCCAAGGACATAGTAAAGCATGCCCTTTCCCTCTACAGTGTACACTCTGGCTTTTATTATTTTCCTTAAGTTATATCCTTATGTGTGAACCTTTGATCTCTGAAATGAAGTCCATATACTTCAGTTTGAGAATATTTGCTGCTCTCCCATAGTTTGTGAGTAATATTTTTGTTATCCATGGAAATTTACCTTTCTTTGTCTCTATGACTACAGAATTAACAACCTTAATCTGTCCTGGAAGATGAGTTGTATTTCAATTGAATGCTGAGATTAGTGTACAACACAAGATATCCTGCTAATCTAAATCTAGGGCTCTACTAAGAAAGCCTACCCCTCAAAACAAGGAATAGATGTTGCAATATTGCACCACTCAGACCCCCTTCCTCCAGTTCAGCCTTGCTTGCTGCCATTCCACTCCTCACAAACAGTGCAGTCACCTAAATTTTGACAATTCCAAAATGCACCAGGCCCTATATGCTTTTGCCTGGGCTCTCTTCTTTGCCTAAAGTTCTTGCCCCCCATCTTCTGATGGGCTCTTTTTCAGCATAAATGGCACAGCTCAAGACTCATTCTTCAGAATCCTCCCAATAGACCTCCTCAGTCCCCTCAAGTTTCCTATAGCAGCATATGTTCACCTGTTATTCACTTCTCCCTCTGAGTGCTTTGAAATCAGGGAAGTTATCTTATCCATGGTCTTTGTATTCCCAGTTTCCCTCACAATGCCTGGCACTTGTTTGGTACACACTAAAAATGTAAAATTGAAAACCAAATCACTCTTTTTGTTTCTTCTTCCTACAGAAACGATGACTATGAATAAAAGAACTGCTTGACCCAAGGCACAGTAGGACAACATCTAACAAAGATCTCAAGTAACTTTTTCCGTCCAGCAACACCCGGATGACTCCAGTGACCAAATGCTCAGCTGTAAACACAGCAATAACTGGCCATCTTTGCTATTTGGATTTGGTGAACCTGAATAGTCCAGCCACTTTCTTCAGGTGGCCCTTGATGATGAACTACAGGGGAAGCTTGTCTCTCATTGCCAAGAACCAAGATTGGACTATGGAAGAAAGCAAGTTGACATAGTGAGAGTCCCAAGAGTATCAGGACTCAGTGATTGATATAAAGCCCTTGGTGATGGGAACATAGCACCTGCTATGGCAGTGGTCACTCCGACATGATTATTTGCTTGAATGCCCTGGAAGGATAAAATATTTAAAAATATATCCAGGTGCTAGCAGCAGATCTCAATTCAAACTCCACTACCTACCCTAGCTAACAACTGTCTTTGGAGACTAACCTTACCTTAAGGAGTACTCCAGCTTTGCAAAGCATAGCCCCCAGAGAATAATAGGATAAGCAGGCCACTCCCCTGGAGAAAAATCTAGTGTAAAGAGAGTTAGTTTGCAGAAAATTCACTGCCTCCTCCTGTGTACATGGCAGACTACCAGTTGATCGTGGCCCTCTTTTATGCCAAAACCGGATTCTGAGTTTTGAGATTCTACATTATTTTTAAGTAACCAAGTCACTTCCTTTCAATTGGTAGTGTTATTAGAATCAAATTGAATTGTCATCTCTATTAGAGAGGTATACCTCTCAGGTCATATGCATTCTGGAATATCTTTTCCCAGGCACATTTGTCCAGTGAGAAAACAGCCTCAGAAGTAGGTAGAGCATTGTGTGAAATAAGATCATGGAGATCACACAGCGGTTCCCTGGGGGAAGGCACAGCTTTGGGCCTCCTTGGCCTGAGTGCCTTCTGGGGTATCTCCACATGCAGAAGCTCAGAGCCTAGCCTTGGACAGCCACAGACACAGGTTTTCTTCTCACTTCAGACACATATCATTTCCGTAGCACTTGGGGAATGGAAATACCTATAGGAGTGAAGGTCAAGGGCTCTCCCCGGGTAACTCTTCCATTATTCAGCTTCCCTTTTGCCAATCTGCTACCAGCTATGCACCCCATCATTGCTTCTGCCTCCACAGAAATGAAACCAAAGGCCTCAGCATACCCTGGCAGGACCAGAGGGCTGTTACCTAGCGGTCCTCTCTCTCCCATTATGGGTACAAGGCACCCTATCCATGCATTTGCACCATGACTTCAAGATAACATCTCCCTTTTCATATAGTCTCTTTGCAGCAGATTCCAGAATTGGATTGTAGTTTATCTTACTGGAAAATGCATTATCTTCATTTCAATTAACATTTTGATGTGGGACCAGCTGGGCAGAAGCAGGATCATTGCATATCCTCAGAAATTCTTATTACCTTGGCTGCCTGGTACAGGATGTCAGATGTATCCTGATATCAAATCAAAAAATGGTGGAGGCCTTTGGTATGTGAGGCAGTATTAATACACTCAAGCTTCATGCATTCCCCAACCTGCCTAATTCATTTCCATATCATTATCTTTCAACCTTGGGATTCAAAGGGAATCCCAGTCCTGTCTATGTCTAAAGACTTGAGAAAAATTCATCTCTCTTTGTCCAAGGTTCTCCTCAGCTCATCCCTCCCACCTTAGCATCTTCCACCATAGCAGTGTTTAGAACCAAAGCACGAAGGGCTAGTGCCATCAAGAGAGTGCACAGAAATATTGTCACTAGATCCAGGCAAAAAAGCCCAAAATTATGATCCCAAAGAAACCAGACTGTCTCCAATAGCTGTCAGTGGTCATCCCATTCCACTTTGGCATGCCCTTGGCAATGGGAGCCTGGGTTGGAGAGCCAGCTGTGCCTATTGTTTCCACCTCAGCATCTTCCTGCCCAGAGCTAGCAGCCCTGCGGTCCTAATGAGTATGCTACTGGCTTGTTGGTATGAAACATGGTGGCTTTGTAGGGGCAATCAGGCAAATATGACTACCCACATGGTAGGTATTTTGTGTCTGGAAAGCTCTGCCCAGCCAGTAGAGCTGTGGCCAGAGTCTGGTTATAAATTTGAACTCCTTCAGCCCATTTGCAACTCTGCCTCTGTTCTCTTGCATTCTGTTTGGTTGCCCTTTAGTTTCCTAGTAAATGTTCCTTTTGAAAAACTCAAACCTTGTCTCATTGAACTTGTGGGAAGGGGATTCTTCAGTATCTTTTTCAGGATAGAGAAGGACACTAAATACCTTGGGGAAAAGTGGAAATAGTAATAGAAAGAGAAACAACTAATCATGTCTCAGGGAGGGACCTTGGGAAGGATCGGTGCCAGGAGAAAGGAAGAAACCAGTTGTCCTCTCACCTTCCTGGCACTAAGTCCCAGCCCCTTCCTCATTGTCATCATCTTCAAGGAGAATTACCCTGGATGTGTATTGTTGCCAGAGCCCTTTCCTGGCGGGTGAATTGTGTACATTGAGCATGTACCAGAAAGTATACTGGTACATGGCAGGAGCAGGCGTCAGGGAGGGGAAAAGAGTGGTTTCTACAATGTAGATGCTTTCAAACTTCCCTAATAGTTAAGACTCCAGGGATTTAGTCGTCATTGACATCAATAAACCTATATTTCATTTGAAAAGAAGAAAAGTCTTTCTCTAAATTTAAGGAGACTGACAGAAGAGAGAGATGGAAAATGGTTTGGTATTTTCATGATTATCCTGTCCTGTGATAGGGGGTGTTCTAATCACATAACAAAGCACTACAAAACATAGTGATTTAAGTAGAAATGTATCCTTTCTCAGGATTATGTGGGTTATCTGAGCTGACCTTCATGGAAGAAGTGAAATGATAAAACTGAGGGAAGAAAATAATCAGGAATGTTGTCCCAACAGTGGGAAAAAAAAAAAATGTCCCACTAGGGAAAACCCGTGGGACAACTCCAAGGAAAACCGGAAAAGATAATGTTTCTAACATTCTGGGGGCTGTGGAAGGTGAACCTAGGTCCTCATCTCTAAGCCCAGGACAGATATGAGGCAAAAAGAAGTGCTGAGCAGTGCCAGGACTTCCTCAGGCATCCCTGATGGCAGATGTAAATCTCCCTTCACTTAATGTCCCATGAAAGCAGATCAGGCCTCTCCCAGGGACTGGCAGAAACCCACTTCCTTCTCCTATTCAAAGTGCTTAACTGTCACTTGCTGCCCAGGCTCCCTGAGCGTATGGGCTACGAAATTCAACTAGCTATATGATCACCTCTGCACTTCCCTCCCTGGTGTCTTCCCACTTGGGTACAGAGTTCTCAGCCTGGAAAGGATTAAGAGCCAAGATTAAAGATGACCCCCCCAAAGCCTCAGAAAATTGGGGCCCAACCCTGCAGTCCAGTCATCTTGACTAAACCTTAGTGGCATCAGAGTCTAAAGCTCACCCACAGGCCAGCACGAAACTGTAATATGACAATGACTTTCATGTCACCTCCTCCTAGTAGGAAAGGGAAGAATAGGTCAAAGGGACCTGGATCACGGATGCTGTCTTCAAGGCTCTGTCACTGATACCACACCCCCAAACTACATCAAAAAAACAAATGACTCCGAAAGATGAATGAGCATTGCCAGACAATGAAGAAATGTATTTATCAATATGAAAATTTATTTATCAATATGAAATTTATTGATCATAATTGACATTACATCTTCCAGGTTACAATATTTGATATTGCTTTTATCTATTTACTTTATTTTTTGAAAATTCAACTTTGATTCTAAACAGTAAATGTATTTTTTAAAAAGTTAATTTATTTCTTTTTGGCTCATTGCTAAATGTATTGTAGTTATTGTTTCAATGACCCTTCATTGCATTAAAGTTATTTCCAAGTCAGCATTTTACGTAAGAATATTTATGGTTTTTCCCATCAAGCAAACATTGTCTCCAAGATGCTGGCTTTCATTGTACATAAAATTCCTTTTTTATGATGTCCAGAGTCTTAATTTTGAATTTATCCGATTTGAATTTATCAAAGTAAGACAATTTCTCCAATTTACCAGACTTAAAGCTTTCAGAGAATATTAAAACCATTTCTTCAAATACCTGAAGACACTTGTCAGGACTTCAGAAATGAGCTTGCAAATAGGCCTTCCAGAAACAAATTTTTATCTTTTGTTTTTAAAAGTAATGATTTTGAAAACACTTATTTTCTCTTCAAGGAAATCTAGAACTAAGTTTAAAATTTATGTTTTTGGTTTTTTGTGAAATAAAACTTTCAAACAATCCTGTTTTAAAAGCACACAAGAAAGTGCAAACAAGATAAGAGCTCAGAAAAGAAAGGCATTGCCACAAATTGCACATTTGTAAAAGAGAAACAAACACACCGTCCCTGTATGTCACATCCACAGCTCAGCATGGACCTCTGCTCGGGGCTCACTGGACCTACTGGCTCTAGTAAGGCTCCTGGGCTGTTTTAGCCAAGCACAAAATCTGCGTATGGCTCGACACTATGGTCCGTGTTTTCTAATTTTGTTTTCAGGATAGAAAGAGCGACTATAAAATCTTTTATAGAGAATAAGACCCAGGCATCATTGTGCCAAGCCTGCCAGAGAAAAGGTGGTGTCTGGGCAGCACAGGAAAATGTAAGAAGAGCAGGAAAATGCTGTCTTCCGAATTAGAACTCCAGGAGTTAAAAGTATTCCAATCAAAATAAATATTTTCTAAAATACGTATTGGCTTTACCTTGTTCTCCACAAAATTAGATGTCATGTTATCTTTTTTAAAAAAATATTTTTTTAGTTGTAGTTGGACACAATACCTTTATTTTGTTTATTTTTATGTGGTGCCAAGGATCGAACCCAGGGCCTTGCACATGCTAGGCAAGTGCTCCACCGCTGAGCCACAACCCCAGCCCAGTGTCATGTTATCTTAAACAGCACTTCTGGTTTTTAAAGAATCCTATTTGCTTCCCTAAAATTAACAAGAAAACTTTTGGGGTGGTGTAGGTATTTGGGGATTCAACTCGGGGGTGCTTTATCACTGAGCTATATCTCTAGCCTTTTTTATTTTGACATTAGATGCTGCCTTGGAGCCCAGAGTCACTGGGATCATTGGCATGTGCCACTATGCCTGGCACAAAAAATCATTTAAGTTTTGACTTCCAGTGTTTTCCACATTTGAAATCCATGTTGAAGAGCCAATAACATTCATGTGTGAGATGCAGCTGGTCCTGGGGGGTTAGCAAGAAGAGGCTGCCTACCTGACATGCTGTGGTAGATCCTGGCCCTCACTAGTGCTGTGAACACCTGCTGGGCCCTTCACAGTGACTGCTGGACACAGGAGACAGTGCTTGCTGTAGCAGTCCAATTAGCAGCTTAGACAAACACTCAGGGGCTCTCGGGTCAAGATAATACAATTTGACAGCAACTACCAAGGGTTTTGCTGTCTCCTGACTTGAAAAGGTGTTCTTGTTCCCCACAGAAAGAAAGAGAGAGTAAGAAAGAAAAGAAAGTGTATCCATGTCATCAAACAGGAGAGAACAAGGACAACCACCATGTGGAAAAGGGGAATGCAGTGGGGGGAAACATCATGTAAAGCCCAAATATAGACTCCTTGATTTTTCTGTTTTAAAGTATTTAAGTTTTAGGAAAAATAAGTGTGGAAATCTAAAGATTATGTTTGTAAATTTAAAGAGTTCCATAAAACTAGAAAAGTTTAGCAAATCATTCAAATGCTCCTGATTATCTGGTAGATCAAATATTGATATTTGGCTGATTGGTGGCATTATGTCAACTTTTCCAGCCCATGCCAAAGCAGCTGTCAGCAGTTTCTTTCATAAAGGACTGCTTGATCCTGAGTGTAAAGTTTTGTTGAAAATCACTGCGCCTTAGGAAGAGAAGAGCAGCTTAGGAAACCACGGCCTTCATGTCCTGTGATGCTCCCAGGAATGGGGCAGGTCCTTGTTAAGGAAGGCATTTCCATAAATGAGGAAAGATTTCTCCTCCATTGACCTTCAGTTCATGACCTTCTATGACTGCGGGAGACAAGGTAAAAACACTAGTTTGGGAGAGGAAGATTTTAAGCTTAAAACTGTAATTACACAGTTAAGGACTGGGGAGGGAGACAGAACTTCCACGGCCTCCTTGAAACTATGCTGGTGAATGATCTCACTGTTTGGGGTCCTAACCATAAAATATTTGCCCTATTCTGATGGACAGAAGTAGTGGTAGAGACCAGCTGGTAATCAGAAGATGCAAAAGGAACTCAAACCAGTTACCTTCAAACTGAGCACAGGTGGGAGACAGCCCTGCCCAGTGGAGTCCTAAGAATCTACTTACCACCCTATAAGCTCCAGGCCTCCTGTTCCTGTACTCCTTGCCATCAGGTCCTACCCAGAGACATCTGAGAAAATGAAACAGCACCATACCTGTGACTGTATTTGGCCCCCACTCTTATGGTCTTTAGAAAATGTTAGCAATCCCCAAATGACTCAAACAACAAAAGCATGCACATAAGAAACCCTTACCGAGAACTTTCTGCCTTGACCCAACCCTTCTCTGGTTTCCTATCACGGCGCTTGGCATCCTCATGCCACTCTACACATACACATGCACCAGTGAAATTACTGGGCAAGACCAGCTCAGAAAAGGCTGGTGCAGAACTTGAATGTCATTTTCAGGCCAAGGAAAATTATTGCAGAGAGCATGGCCCCATCAGAACTGGAAGATTTGTCCTTGTGTATCTCTTTGCAGCAAGTAGCTCTCAGGGTCTTATGGAAATTGCTGCCTGGGAATGCCAGAAACAAGGTGAGTTCTCCATGAATGTACCTGGCCACCTAGGACAGATAGACTGGTCTTCTCAGGAGCCTCCTGTCTCCTTAGATGCCTGTGACATGCAGTCACAGAAGCTCTCACCCATCATTTTATGCAAAATTCCATATAACACTCATTTCCATAAACCAGTCTAGAAAAAGTATCCTAGAGGTGACACCACCTTTTCAGAGCCATAATATGTGGGTTAAAAAAAAGATGTTAGAGACTTCAGTGTAAATGCATAGGCCTTGTCAGAGCTGTCAATTCTGTTGATAAGCTGTCATTAACATGTAGTGTTTGCATGTGGCTCCTAGCCTGAGGAGTGCTGAGCAAAGACCAAGATGCCACACCTGTGTGGGCAGAGTCATAGACAGAGGGTAGCCCAGAGCTCTGCTCCTGCCTCTGATGCCAAGCCCTTCCTGTGGGGTTCCCTTTCTTCTCACGTGAGGCAGGGTGTGTTCAGTGTGTCCTGTGCCCTTCTGTCTCTGGTGTTTTTGTGTCTCTGAGTCTAGGGAACTGCTTATGCCCGTTACTGGGAAAGCCACATTGCTGCGCTGTGATGGTGCGGTCCTCGACACCTACTGCCCAGAAACTCAAGTTTAGGCTACCTCGGGAGGAGGGATTTTGATTTCCATAGAACATCATCTGTCTTTCCATGCCCTCCATTGTTTTTCAGTTTCCTCTTCAATAGATTTTCTTTTTTCACAAATGATCTGAAAGGAATTTGACTTTGAGAGTGTCCAGAAAATCTCTTTAATAACCAATGATGTCTAGTGCAGATCATAAAACCAGGACTGGAATTCCTTAAGCAGAGGAAATTCCATTTTGAATTAAATACCGAAACAGGTGCTCTCAGTACCCACAAAAGATTAACCCTAGTCCTACAAGGAAGCTGGAAGGGTAGAGCCATAGGAAGCTCCCTGGAAGGGGAACTTCTGACAAAGAAGGATTAGATGACAACAAGGAGAAAGACAGTCTGTGTGGATAGTTCAGAGACAGGAAGGAGGCAGGACACTGAGCACCTCTTTTCCTGGCCTACTTTTTTTTTTTTTTTTTTGTACCAGGGATTGAACTCAGGCACTCCGGCACTTGACCACTGAGCCACATCCCCAGTCCTATTTTGTATTTTATTTAGAGACACAGTCTCACTGAGTTGCTTAGCACCCTGCTTTTGCTGAGGCTGGCTTTGAACTCTCAATCCTCCTGTCTTAGCCTCCTGAGCTGCTGCGATTACAGGTGTGGGCCACCGTGCCCGGCTCCTGGCCTACTTCTTTAAAGGGGCAGCCTGTCATCCCTTGCCTAGGGCTGTCATAGAAAACTGTGTCCTATGAGCCCATGGACTTGTCCATCAGCTCATGCTGCTCAGCTTTGTGCTCACCTCTGTCAAGACAGAGGTGTTTGGGTGTCAAAATCAAGTACCTTCTACTCTAAACTGCACAGCTCACACAAACCAGCACTGCCCACCCACCCAGCAGCCCCTGCAGCACTGGATCAAGTTGTGGATTTCTTGCACCTGCTGCTCTCCTGACTGCAAAGACAGTCATTCTCATTCCTCAGCCTGTTTTGAAAATAAAACCACACAAGTCATTCTTCCAATCGATCAGGAATGGTAGTCAGATTGATTAGGGGAGGAGGAAAGAGAAAGGAGAAGGTTTGTGGGTACCTGTTTTAAATGGAATATATTCTCATTCAAATCTAAAAAGGAAAAGGAACACAATTGACCATAGTCCGATGCCTGCCTGAAAAGCCTCTGCCATCTAGTGGCCAAAGGCTCCAAACAAAAAGTTTGCACAAAAGTTGACCCAATGTTTAGGTTTGGGACACTGAACTAAGCCCACTCTGAGGAACTCTCTGGGGATCAGCTTTAAGTCCTGGGAATCTCTCCAAATGGGCTAGATGTTCACAAAACTCCAGAGATGTCACCTGGGAACTTGGGCAGGAGAGACTCAAGATAAGTCCTGTGCTGGGCAGACACAGAGACTGGATAAGACCCAGCATTTCCACACATACTGACCAGCCCTGGGCCTGGGGCCTCCAACATCATCTCCTAGCCATCATCTCCAACATCATCTCCAGATGCAGCCACACCTTCCACACCTCCAGGAGTCACTAGCACACATCTCACTCCCATCGGTGACTTTCATTACTCAGTCCCTTACTCTGTCGTCTGTACACCCCCCAGTCTAGAGGCTATCCAAGCGCACAATAGTAGGCAGAATTTCAAAAGCTCTTGGCAGAAATGTGGTTGCCAGATACTAAGAAAACAGAGACTCAATATAAGCCACCTGAGCCTACCCAACCACAACTGATGTGTCCAGCATTTGACCAGGATCTATTAGGACCAGGTGCTTGGCTTCCAGAAAGAATCCATTTATAGGAAATTGCACAGGTGGTTTTCAAAAGCTGAACCAGAGCAACCACAATGAGAGGTTTGAGCAGAGGGAGGCCATGCCCACCAATGAAGGCTGGGCATCCTGAGAGCGGTGGGAAAGCAGGCCAGGCTCTTCACTTCAGGGAGGGAACAGCACCTGTGCCAGACACTTGAGAAGGTTCTGGAGAGAAGACATTTCCAGTAAAACATGGGGCAGTCATAAATGAATATCCAAAACTGAGATTGTGCTCTGAGTAGACTCCAGCCAAGTGAGGGAAGAGGAAGGACAACATGAGGTGACTGGAGGTGAAGGGGGCCTCTTGGAGGCGTCTCACTCATGTCCAATCATGACATTCTTGATGAATGGAAAGACTGGTGCTGAGTGTTTGTGTTCCCCCAGGTTCTTATGTTGAAGCCCTGGCCCCCCAGGTGATGGCATTCAGAAGTGGGAACTTCTGGAGGTAGTGAGCATAAGACGAGGTCACGGGGATGAGGCTGCCATAATGGGATTAGCGTCTTTATGAAAAGAGGAAGAGACCAGAGGGCTCCCCCTCTCTCCCCACCATGTGACAACACAGCAAGAGGACGGCTATCTATGAACCCAGAAGCAACCCTTGCTAGACACTGAATCTGTCAATATCTGGATCGTGAATGTTACAGCCTCCAAAACTGGGGGGGAAAAATATCAGTTGTTTAAGTTACCCAGTCTTTGGTATTTTGTTATAGTGATCTAAGTTAATTAAGACAGTTGGTGACTTACAGCAAAGGGTACATGGACACAGAAAGGTAATTAAAGGCCTAGTTTGTAATGACTAGAGATATCACAAACAATTACATAAGAAAGTTTCCATTAGCTATATGGAGGTGTTCTCTCCTGATTCCATACTAGTTTTAAAATGATTCTCGAAATATCTCCTTAAAAAATACCAACTTGTTTCAATAACCTGTTACCAACAAATTCTTACCAAAACTTCTCAGTCAGAAACTCTTAAATTCCTTCAACAATATATTTGTTCCTTTTTAGTCCATCCTGAAACTGAATTTAGTCCCTATGAAATCCCATAGACCACACCCTTTCCCTCCACTTTCACCTCCTTCTCTTCCACATAATCCAAAGAACTGAAAAGAAAAAGAATAGTAAATTAATAGGAAAATCAATACATTTTTGGCAAATGTCATTGTGCTTAAGAAGGATAGCTCTTTTAAACTCCTCAGTACTCTCATTCAAGTACAAAAAAAACAATTAAAAAACCCCTCACAAGTGGATTCTCTTCTATTGCTTGCTTCCCTTCCCTACCCCTCAGTTCTAGTAATTGTAAGTTCTTGGGAGGCAGAGCTATGTCCTCTTACTTTCATAGCATATTGGCTCAAGCCTCAATGAAAGTCTGGGGATATAGCTCAGTTGGTAGAGTGCTTGTCTTGCATGCACTAAAGCCCTAGGTTCAATCCACAGCACACCCCACATACACACCAAAAAAAACCTCAATGAAGATGTAAACTAGCATGCTTACTTACTGTAAGCATTCTTGTTTTTTGTTGTTTGTTTTGTTTTTCTACCACTACAACCAGTCTTCTAAGGTCTCTAGTTCTGGTTTTCCTTTGTATTAAAAGGAATTTTTAACAATTTGTTTGGTACTTCAGGCTGTCCTTCTTTAATCAGTACCCCCTCCCTCCTGCAAGTGCCTGAATTTGGGAGCTTTGATTGTTCTTGCAAAGTCCTCCGCACACAGCTACTGCAAAGACTGGCGGGTGCAGGCTGATATTTGTCTCTCTCTGGGCTGGCAGAAAGGTAGAAGGCAAGGTGGTTTCTTACTGAAAATATGGAAGGCCCTCTGGAATTTCTTGGGTTTCAAAATACGCTCAGCATTTTGAATAATTTGAATAATTCTTTACAGAGTAGGAAGGAACCAGACTACCCTCAAACCCTGAAAAGGCCTCCCCAACCCTCTCTGTCAAAATTCTCTTCTTTCCTCGGGAGGACTGTGTGGTGGAGCCTGGTGAAGGGTGAAGAAACCTTGGGGCAGCACGAAGAGACTGAAGGGAACAGGATGAGATTTCTGAGAGAGTAGAGTTGAGCATTCACCCTGGGTGGGTGCCAGAGGTCTCCACTAGGGTCACAGGCCCACAAACCTGGAGGACAGAGAGCAGGGCCATGGTCAAGAGTGCTGAATACATCAGAACAACCAGCTCAGGTCCTGTTGCAGGGAAGGGCCAGGACAAGTTATTGAAATAGATCATGATTCCGGGTGATGGGGACACAGAGAAGCTAGTAAGTAAAATAGGAGGCAGCCTCAAATAATTTCTGAAGCTTAAGACTAAACCTAATTCCAAACAGGACTGTTTCACATGTTAGGAGGGAACCAATGTGAGAATTAGCTTGCTCTTTTAAAAGAGAGTTTGGTGGAGACAGAGAGGGGAAGGAACAGTCAGAGAAAATATAAGAAGCAGATTCACAAGTTGGGAGTTCCTAGCTGTGCTTGCCTAGTAAGTACTTAGGAAAAGATCTCTTTATACCTTAATAATCTCTGAAAGATCCCTGTACCTGATACAGTAAATGAATCATAAAGATCTTCTTATGTCATTAAGAAAATAATAAATGGCTTTTAAAAAACAAATAAGTTTGAGGGCTGGGGTTGTGGTTCAGCGGTAGAGTGAGTACTTGCCTAACACACGTGAGGTACTGGGTGCGATTTTCAGCACAACATAAAAATAAATAAATAAAATAAAGGTATTGTGTCCATCTACAACTAAAAATATGTTTTCTTAAAAAGTAAATAAGTTTGAAATATGCTTGGAAAGATTTCCATTAAAATATTTAAGCTTAAAAATATTTTGGGGGGGCTGGGGTTGTGGCTCAGCAGTAGAGTGCTCGTCTAGCACATGTGAGGCCCTGGGTTTGAGCCTCAGCACCACATAAAAATGAAATAAATAAAATTTATTTTAAAAATAAAATACTATATCTTTTAAAAAAATTTTTTTTGGCTTTTTCCAGAGTGGGGTTTGGCGGCAGGGAAGCCTATGTTTTTTTGAAAATTTATTTATGAGGGCTGTCTTGTTTTTCAGCAATTGTAGAGAAACTAGGTATCAAATCCATAGCACTGCATTGCCCATGAGTCTGACATGTCCAGGAACTTCATCTTCACAGGTAGGTGGAATATGTTGAACCATAGTGAAATTGTCCCAAATCTGATCCATTTGCTAAGGGATAGAAGAACTGATTCTCTCAAAATAAGATTTGGCGTCTCTGCTAAAATCTATCAACAAAGGGGCTAAGGCACTTCTGTGCAGCTCTGTGAATTTCCAAGTGCCTTTCAGAGAAGCCCTCAGGTGATATGCCCTGGAGGCTCTTGAGGTTGGCAAGATTGCAAGGGGGGCATGATTTAGATGAAGGGCTACTTCGAGAAGCAAATCTGAATCCAGACCAAGAGGAAAGTTGCCATTCATTCAGGAGTTAATCAGGCAAGAATGTGGTGTCTAACCAAGGCTCCAAGACTGAGGCGGGGATATGTAGCAAAGACTAGAAGGATAGCAGAGACTGCAGTGTGCTTAATTCTGAGAAGACGACTTTCTGGCCAGAGCTACATTTAAAAGGGTGTGTGTGTGTGTGTGTGTGTGTGTGTGTGCGCGCGCATGCTGAAAAAAAATCATTTAGAAGGAAGTTTGAGTAGAGAGAAAAATGATAACAGGAAAGTCTGTGATGTCTATTCCACATCCAAATATGAATGTCCAGCAGGCAGGTGGAAAGTGGGTTTGGACCTCAAGACCTGCATAGACCTGCAATTGGAAATCATCAGTGTATATCTCCCAGGAATTCCCTTATCAAGTTATATCTGGCCAAGAACACCCTGCACACCCCAGTGGAACTTCTATATTTTGTCTCCACACTGCCTTCTTTTACAACTCACTCAGTGCTTATATCAGTTGACTTCGTTTTCCAAAACAAAGTTCCATAGGCTGAGTGACTTAAACAAGAGACATTTATTGCAAGCCCCAGATCAAAATGTCAGCAGATGTGGTTTCCTTTGAGGCCTCTTTCCTTAGCTTGTAGGTGGCTGCTTCCTCACTGTGTCCTCTTGTGGTCTTTTCTATGTGCATGTACCTCTCCTGTGCCTCCAGATTTCCTCTTTTGTTATAGAGACATTAGTCACATTGGTTTAAGATCCACCCTAAGTGCCTCATTTTTACTTAATTACCTCTTTAAAGGCTCTGCTTCAAAATACAGTCAGATTCTGAATTACGAGGACTAGGGCTCCACCATAGGAATTGGGGTGGGGACACAGTTCAGCCCTTTACAGTGTAATGTTTCTTCTCTTCCTCTTTTCACACCTAAAGGCTGAAAGCCCACACCTCTCCACCAGAGTGTCAATGTCCAGATTGTCTTTCCCTCAAATTGCTAGGATTCCAATTTCAACATGCATGGAAACAGAGGAGAGAGGGGGTATTCTGCCTAGAGTGGGGTTAGAGGAAGATCTGAAGAATGAGCAAGAATTCACTAATTACAAAGGGAGAGATGTTCTAGATTGTAGGACTTCCATAAGCAAAGATATCAAATATTAAAAAAAAAATCTCATGAGAGTTTGGGGACAATTAGATGTGGCTCTTGTGGAGGAGGAATGGTATGAGATGTAGGAAGGTTAGCAGAGGTCACACTGTACAAAGTTTTCATTAAAACCAGTCAGTTCTGTATCTAAAGATGAACACAGGAAATTAGAAGCTGCTACAACCACTCATGCAGGAAAGAATGCCATTACTTGTAAAAGGCTGAAAGATTTGAGGATGACATTAAAGCCAATAGCTATGAAGTGGGGTAGGAGTGGCAATAAAAGATAAGGGACAAAGTGGGGGGGAAAGGGAGAAGAGAACAGAAGAAAAGGAGGAGATATACTGTGTATATATATCAATGAGGAAGGCTGTTGTTCCAGGGGGGGTTCTGTTGGGCTGGCCGCTGACTCCTTGACAAGGCAGAATTGCCTTCCTCAAGCCTGATCAGCATCTGCTATGTGGAGGATAAGTCAAGTGGTCAGTTAATATGGGGATTGTTATGGTTTGGATGTGAGATGTTCCCCAAATGCTCATCTGTGAGACAATGCAAGAGGATTCAGAGGGGAAATGATTGGGTTTGAGCACCTTAACCCAATCAGTGAATTAATCGTCTGATGGAATTAATTAAGTGGTAATTGAAGGGAGGATTGGGTGTGGCTGGAGATGGTGGGGCATTAGAAGTGCTCGCTGCTTTTTGACCATCCTGTGAGCTGCTTCCCTCTGCCACATTCTTCTGCTATGATGTTCAGCCTGACCTTGAGCCCTGAGGAATGTCTATGTCTGTGGATTGAGACCTCTGAACCGTGACCCTCAAATAAACTTTTCCTCCTCTAAAGTTGTTCTGGTTGGGTCTTTTAGTCAGCAAAAAAAGCTGACTAAAACAGGAATGCAGTAGAAGAAGGAGCCACCAGCGGGGGGTGTGGGGGCGGAGAGAGAGGCAAAGAATCCCAAGATGAATTTGAGGTCTGGATAAGATCAGCGTTGGTGGTGGGGAGGTTGTAACTGGGAGGGTCACTTTCAGAAGATAGTTCAGGGCAGAGCTTGCAGATCAAGAACTAGTGAATCCAGCTGGATGCTGTGGTACATGCCTGTAATCTCAGAGGCTCAGGAGACTGAGGCAGGAGAATTGCAAGTTCAAAGCCAGCCTTAGCAATTTATCGAGACCCTATCTCAAAATAAAAAATAATAAGGGCTGGAAATGTGGCTCAGTGGTTAAGTGCCCCTGGGTTCAATCACTACTCTGAGGAAATAGCAGTGGGTATCACCAGACAAAAGTTCCCCCTCTCAGGATACTGAGATAAGAGAACAAAAGGATCAGATACTTTCAGAGGAGAAAAGATGGAGGGAAGAGTCACATGTTGACTACTGTGCTCACTAGTGAGCTCAGAGTAGTGATTAAAGAGGTTAAATGTAAGGAAGACAGCAAAGCAAAGTGATTGGTTTCATCCCAACTGCAGCTAAAAGGCAGAAAACCATCTTTTTCTTGCCTACCAACACAGTGTTGTGGGGCAGGTCCCTCAGAAAACACACCAAGTCCCAGTTTTGTCCAAATTGAAGAGTCTTTATTTAGCTGGACAGCTGGCAACTGCTCCCTGCAGGACCCATAACTGTTTCTGCAAGGAACAGCCCCAAGCCTGAGCATTTTAGGATATTTAAAGGCAAAATCTGGGTTGATGTAGCTGTAAGCAAGCAGGTAGAGAAGCTGGATTGGGCAGTTAGCAAGACAATGCAATGGGTACATTGGTATTTCCCACAGGACTTGGCATAGCAGCAAGCAAGCAGAAGGGAAGTGGGTCAAAATGACAGTAGTTGAGTACAAGTTAGAGAATGGTTACTAACGTCCAGACAATCAATCTCTTACAAGGTACATTGTCCAAGAAAAATGGAAACCAAAGAACTATTTTGTGTTGCCAAGTATGCTATGCTAGGTAAATATTAATGGGTACAGAGGCAGGGCTTTCCCACGGGAGAAGCATTTCTTACATGATATGGAGTCTTAGGGTAAAATGGAGTCTTTTTGGTCATTGTCCATATAGGCTGGCCCATAAGAACAGCACCCAATGAGTAGAAATACTCTAAATAAAGATGGTCATGGCTGGCCAGTTTGTGTCACTCAAAGCTGGGACTATTTCCAAAGTTAGTTAGTTTTTTTGTTTGTTTTTTGCTTTTTGAAACCTCTGGTCACAAGAAATGAGGGTTTCCATTCTGTGTCTGTCCCGTGGATTCAGTCCTACGGCTGCCAGTAGTGGGATTCGTGCTTCTTTGGGATTACACAGAGTAAAGCTCTTGCTGGGCCTGGTGGCACACATGTAATCCCAACAGTTTAGGAGGCTGAGGCAGGAGGATTGCAATTTCAAAGCCAGCCTCAGCAATTCAGCGAGATACTGAGAAACTCAATGAGACCTTGTTTTTGTTTCTAAATAAAATATAAAAAAGGGCTTGGATCGTGGCTCAGTGGTTCAGTGCCCCTGGATTCAATCAGTGGTACCAAAAATAAAAAAGCTTTCCAACTAAGACCAGGTATGGTCAGTCAGAGGCCTGATTTGTCCCTGTGAAGCTGGTGACCATAGAGAGAGTGGTGAGGGGCCTGCATCACTAGCAGGGAGACAAGGGAGTCCATCCCAGAATGGGGCCAAGCTCTTTGAAGCCCATGCCGGAGTCATAGGGGCAACAGCAGCCCTGGAACCAACCTGAGGACTTGTGCTGCGACTGAGGATCCTTGGGACATTCCTTCCTCATGGACTGTCTGGTAATTCTTTAGGTTTTATTACTATTGAATCCGTATTTCAATGTAGAAATAATGTAAGCATACTGCAGAAAGCCCACAATGACAGCATCCACCCAAATATTAATTGTGAGACAAGAATTTTGCTCTACTGAATCTTTTTCATCTTAGTTTATAGTCTCAGTGTTAGGACTTGAGGCATTCATGGTAGAAAATCACCAAAACACTTTTGTATAAGACTATTTAAAATGCCAAGGATGAGAAGTTTTGCAGAGAGAATTCTCACTTGGTGAAGGAGCCTGAGTCAGGATTTTTAAATAAAGATTCAGCTAAAGAGATAACTAAAGTTCAACTAGTTTTAGGGACAACTCAAGTTCAAAGAAGGTTCTCAGAAATAGGAGATACTGTTTTTAAGAATGAGGAGCTATTGTTTGGGACTTGACAAAAGGATTGGAGAGAAATGGGAGCTAAGGTCATATTAAAGAGGAATGGGGAGGAACATATACTGGGGACAAGAACTTTCAAGGGCTGCCAATGGAAATTTCTCAGATTTCCAGTGTCTATTGCAGGGACCAAATGCAAAGGTCTTCTGATTATTGGCCAGAAGTCTTTCCATATCTCATAGATACCCCAATCTTCCCCACCTTGGTAGTGATTGATAAAGAACCTTGGGAAGTCCTGAACACACTCATGAAGGAATGGTTGAGATAGGTAAAAGCCTGAACAGCAAGTGTAAATTAGAAGATTTTACCACTTGGCTCTAGGGATATGATTTGTCTTCAACTCAACTGGAAACTGCAGAAGTTGAACCCTATGTATTTCTAGCCTGTAGCTGTCTAAAGGGAATTCTGACATTTGTGACAGAAAACTCTAGGACTTCCTAACAAAGGAGTTGCACTTTGGCTTGGCTCTAGAAGCATCACTATCTTATTAATTGTTGTTCTTAAGAAAAATCTTCTGGGCTCAACCCAGGGAAGCCAGGCCTGTAGTTCATTGTGCCTCTCTGCTCACTGAGCAATGAAGCCCTGTGCACTAGCTTTTCAGAGACAGTGGTAGATCAGGGTTCATTTTTCCTTGCTGTGCCTTTAAGAGCTGCAGGAATGCAAAGTAAGTTTGGAGAAGAGGTGGGTCTCCCAACAGAACTTCTGGGAAAAGGATCCTGGGAACTTATGCCAGAAACTGAGATTCCAACTCCAGAAGTTATTGGGGGTGGTTTGTGTTGGGTCAGGCCTCTGATTGGACCGCAGAGTCTATTAGGGAGGAGGAAAGCAAAAGTAAAAAGGAAACAGCTGGGGGAGGGGAGCAGGAGAAAGGCCTCCCCACCCCCTCCTACACTGAAAGCTGAAAGCTATGTGCAGCCATTAGCCTGGGGAGGGTCTGTGCATGTCAAGGGTGAGGGCAGCAGAGGCTGAACCCAGGAAGCTCTCTGCACCAAGTGAGCCTGCAAGGACTCCAGGGACTGACTTTGCCAACAGCTGGACTTGATCACCAGCTCACAAACTGAGATCATGCATTGGGTGGAATAACAAGCTGACTTTGCTCTCCGGCTGTGCAAGACGTTGTTTTTCAAGGATTTCCCAAAGCAGCCAATAGATAACAGAAGACCACCACCTGGACCCTTGAGACTTCTCTAAGAACCACTTTAAGATTCCACTCCTGGCAGAGTTTGCAGGATCATGGTGGCCCTTTGGGGAGCTTCTGCTCTGCTGGTTCTGTTCCTTGCAGCCTTTCTGCCCCCACCACAGTATGCCCAGGATCCAGCCATGGTGCATTATATCTACCAGCGCTTTCAAGTCTTAGAGGTAGGTGACATCTGTGAAACTTGCACAGGGAACATGCCTCCTGGAAGTCACCTTGCTGTATTGTCTACTGGAATGTATAGGAAGTGATAAATCCATTGCTAAAATGACACAAATGTGTGTAGTCTATCAGTTTAGGGCACCAATTTTAGAATCCATTCTCCCAGACCTTGACTTCCCTCTGTTCTCTGATCTGGCAGTTTTTCTCATCTATAAAATGGAGATAATAATATAAATTACTTTCTAAGATTATTCTGAAGATTTAACAAAAAGATTCCAGCTCTGAGAAGTTGGGGATGGTTTGTGTTGGGTCATTAATCCATACTTAGAACATTGCCTAGCATGTTAGGTAAATGTCCAAAATACTGGACATTTAAAATTTAATACGTCATGTTTTAAAATATAAAAATTAGAGCTTTTGGTCACTTTTTCTTCATGTTTTACTGTATCAAGATGTTAATAGATTTTAGTTTTTTGTCTTTTTTTGATAAACCAATGTGTCCCTGTCAAAAGTCATAAGAGTGTACTGGCAGACTAAGTCTAAGTGTTTTTTTTTTTTTCTTTTTTTTTGTGTCAAACAGGACTTGGACTGAGAAATGGCATATTCCAACTATGTCTAGTAGAGAGAAAGCATTTAGGCATCTACTTTGTTAAAATGTACAAAACCCAACATTTTTGTAAGTCAGACAGGTTCTCAAAACAAATGTAATCCTCTGCCCTGGTCTTTGCCACACCCTAGCATTGATAGCCACTATTTCATACTTAATCTTTTTAAAAGTTAAATAATTGGTATATTATTTATCTTCCAATACACTTTGATCTCCAATTTATTTTCTGTATTTTTCTGAAAAATGTTCAAGTCCAAATGATTTGCTCATCTAGCTACAGTCGGTAAAAATGATTCAACAGGGCAGCCAGAATGCATTGCTTAACACTGTCCAGTGGCCAGACTAAGGCCTGAAGGCTGTGGGCGAAATGTTCCAGCCCAGTGGCCTCTTGTTGCTGCTTCACTAGCTCCCTCTCCACAATCCTCCCAGTCTCACTGCTTAAAAATGTCATAATTATTCTCAGCCTTTTGCACCAACTTGCCCTGGGATTAGAGCTACTAATAACTTGCAAACTGTCCTTCAATACTTTTAAGAGATTGTGTGCAGACAAGGGTAGAATGTACAGAGGGATACTCTCATAATTCTGAATGTGGATTTTAAAAACAAGGATGTGACTTTTATAGATCTTCCCACCTGGTCCTGACCCGGAGGTGAAGCCAAGTACCAGGTGGCAGGCACTGTTGGTCAATATACTTAATAACTAAGTAATATAGTTCCCACCATGAGAGGGACATCTCAGAGGGATAAGAAGACAGAGGATATAGATTTAGGGAATTACTTTTAATCCCTCCTGTCTCTCCTTCCTGTCTCTTTATATCTCTATTACTTTACCTACAAAATGAAGTGCCTTAAATATTGATGTTTGAACTACAGAGATTTTCGTTAAACTGTGCCAAATGAGCTTTAAGTACATATACTCTTTGGCCAAATATTTGTTGAATACTACTCTATGATTGGTACTGAGCCAGGTGTTGGGGATGGAGCTTACTTCTGGAACTCTATCCTAAGAAAACCAGTTAAGCACATGAAAATGTAAACAGTTTTTTTTTCCTTCTCAGCATTGTTTGAATGAAAAAAGAAAATTGAAAGCTACATGCATGACCACTTAAGAACGAACAAATGATTTTTTTTTAATGGGGGATTTTTTAGAGCAAGGTTCAGAGGCTTTGGCCTATAATTCCAACGACTCAGGTGACTGAGGCAAGAGGATCACAGGTTTCAGATCAGCCCCAGCAACTAAGACCCTGTCTCAAAACAATAATAATAAAGAGGGTTGGGAATGAAGCTCACTGGTAAAGCGGGGTGGGAGTGAGAATTTCATGAAAATAAAAAGGAGACCAGTAGCTTAGAGGATAGGGATCATGGGGAGGGAGGAACAGGGGGAAAGCTGGGCCAATGAAATTGACCAGATTGTGGGCACATGTGGATATGTCACAAAGAATCCATTATTTGGAATAATTATAATGTATCAATAAAGAAAAAAATCCCTTGAGAAAAAGGATTATAGTAAGTTTAAAGTATGTAGAAAGATATTATATGAAAAACAAGATTACATCTTTCTTCATTGTATTTCATTGTATTTCCTCTATGCAAAGGTAATCATCATTAACAGTTTCTTGGGTATTTTTGAGAAAGAAGGCAGGTGTACACACAAAAAAATCAAGCATCATATTTATGAGAATGCAAGATTTCATTTTCCAAGTATCATCTTGATTTAGTTTTCAAATGATTCCTTATGTATTCTGATATTTGAGTATAATATGGTTTTGAAGATTGGTGTTGCTTTAAGTGTATGGGGAAAAGCTTTTGTCTTGACTTTTTCTGGAGAATTTGGGAAAAAAAAAACTTACTAAAGTAAAGACATGCTATTTAAAAAAAAAAAAGAGAGAGAGAGAGAGTAGGACAGGTGGGTGTGGTGGTACATGCCTGTTATCCCAGTGACTTGGGATGCTGAGGCAGGAAGCTCACAAGTTAGAGACTTGTCTTGGCCACTTAGAGAGACCCTGTCTCAAAATAAAAAATAAAAAGGATTGAGGATGTAGCTTAGTGGTAAAGCACCCCCTAGGTTCAATCCCTGGTACCAATAAATAAATTAATTAATAAATATTACAGAAAAATAATGGGATACAATTAATGAAATTGTATATCTTATTGATTATGTTAAGATGGATAAAGAAAATGTATATACACCAAATGGAATACAATTTAGTCTTAAAAGGAGGTCCTTTGCATTGCCATAAGTGAACTTGAAGGACGTATGCCAAGTGACATAAGCCAATCACAGAAAATCAAACCTTGAATGAGTTCACTGATAAGAGGAATCTGAAAAGCTGAACTCATAGAAACAGAGTAGAATGGTCATTGAAAGTGGCTGAGGGGTAGGAGCAATGGAGAGATCTTGGTTGAAAGATGCAAAATTTCAGTTAGAAGGAACAAGTTCAAGAAATCTATCCTACACCATGATGACTATAGTTAATAACTATATCGCACACCTTAAAATCACCAAGTAAGCAAATTTTGAATGTTCTCATTACAAATAAAAAGAATGTGGGCGTAATGCATTTATTAATAGGTTTGATTTAGCCCTTTCACAATGTATACATATATTAAAATATCATTGTATATGCCATAAACACATAGAACTTTTACTTGTTAATTTGAAAGGCTCAAAAGTTTTTGGTACAGATATATATTTATCAATATTAAAATATGTTAATATATCAGCAAGTTAAAAATGTTACAAAACATATACAAAGTCATATTTTAAAACATATATTTATGAATACAATGGTGCACACCTTTAATACCAGCTATTCAAGAAGCTGAGGCAAGAGGATCACAAGTTTGAGGCTGGCCAGGAAAATTTAGTGAGATCCTGTCTCAAAATAAAAATCTTTTAAAAAGAACTGGGGATGTAGCTCAGTGGTAGAGAGCTTGCCTACCATGTGCAAGGCCCTGAGTTTAATTCCTAGTATTACACACACACACACACACACACACACACACAACATTATAAATGCAAACACACAACATAGATATGTATATCACTAAATACATGAGATCTTTCAAAAATATTAATTATCAATAGTACTTTTGAATTTAGGATTATGGGTAACATTTCTTTCTCATCTTTTTGATTATTTGTATTTTTTATGAATGATAGCTATTTTTATTACTTGGGTAATTTGAATAACTAACAGTAATTTGATAATTTATTTTCTGACTGAAGCAAGGGCTGGAAAAATGTACCCAAGCAACAAGGGCATATATTCAAGACTTCCGAGAATTCTCAAAAAACATATCGGTTATGCTGGGAAGATGTCAGACCTACACCAGTGAGTATAAGAGTGCAGTAAATAACCTGGCCCTGAGAGTGGAACGTGCCCAGCGGGAGATTGACTACCTGGAATACCTTCGAGAATCTGACATATGTGTAGAAACAGAGGACAAGACACTGGCAGAAAAGCTACTTCAAGAAGCTGAGGAAGAGAAAAAGATCCGAACTCTGCTGAATGCAAGTAAGAACTGCATCTTTTACTACCCCTTCTAGGGTCTGTCATATTCAGAAAGGTGCAGACCTGGAACAGTTAGGGAGTGTCATCAAGTAATGCATAAGAAGTGGCTGTGGGCTTTTGTGTGCATCAGCTGGCAGAACAACCTGTGCAGGGAACAGTTGTCCAAGGGAAAAATACCTTCTGGGGTAGTAGCTGTTCCTTTCACAGGGAGTGTCTTAATTCCCCATGGATGGTCAGGGCTACAGTGTCAGAGGTTAACCTAGGAGCTTGCTTCCTGATAGACCTTGGTTTGGTGGAGGCATGTGGTCCCAGATCTTTCCAGGGAGAGTAGCAGTTAGTGGATTCTATATCTAGTGTCCTGGAAATAGGGAGCAGCTGTCAACATGCCAAACCAACACTCTGAAACTGGAAACGCAACAGCCAACCCTCAGGGCTGGGAATTTGCAGTGGATTATTACTATATGTATATGACTATGTGTGCTGCCTGGGATGTGATATCCAGGGAATTTGTCTTCAATTTTGTGATCTATCAGAAGCCACTTACAGGCCATTAAGTAGCTCAAACTATAATCAAAAGTATCATGTAACAAACACACAAAGTAGAAGGAAAAGTTTCTGTGCATGAGTCCATTTCATTATAACAACAAGGGAGACAAGTCTCCCTCCTCAAGAGTCTACATTTGGAAATAGGAAAACTTTATTCATGTGCTAATTATGTCTGCCCTAAACTCAAGAAACTCCATCAGGGAAATATGTCAGAAGCTGAATGTCATCACAGACCTAAAGTTTTCACATATCTTCTCACTGTATTTTTTGTATAAGAACCCCATGGGTTGTTAGAAGAAGAGGGGTCTTCCTAAATGAAGTGACATTTGATCTGAATTTTGAAAGAAGTTAGAAAGAAGTTAGAGAATATTGATCTGAAGGCATGTCAAGTGAGGACAGAACACATAAAGGTATGGACAAGGGTATGTAGCACCTTGATAAGCAGATCTGCAAATAGGGCTGAGTGAAAGCTGTGTAGGGCTGGTGAGTGTAGGAAAACTGTGTTGAAGAGCTTAGTAGGACCCAGATGATGAAAGACCTAGCATGCTGTGCTAAGGAGGTTGAGCTTTACTGGAGTAACTATAGAGAACCATTGAATTATTCCTATGAAGGAAGAGGGCAAGACCAGAGAGAGAGAGAGAGGAGAACTGTCAGGGGGATTCTGCAATGAATTGGGCAAGTTGGCATTAGGTGTCACAGCACAGAGGAGAGCAGGTGGATTTGAGAGCCATTGACAGCTGGAATCCATGTGGTTTGATAATTTGTAATTGAAAGTAAAAGTAAAGGACACCTAGAGGGATGAGTTCAGGATGCCTCCTGGGGTTTGGGTTTAGGTCATTGAATGGTATGCAATACACTGGACTAGGAAACCCAAGAGGAGTTTGGGAGCACTTATTACTCAACTGTTTTTCACTTATTTCTTAGTCCATTTTCTGTTGCTATAACCGAGTGCCACAGACTGAGTAATTTATCAAGAATAGAGGTTTATTTACTTCATGGTTCTAGAGGCTGGAATGTCCAAGAGGATGATGTTGAGCAACTGCTTGGCATCTGGCAAGGGCCATCTTGCTGCATTATAACATGATAAAAGGCACCAAATAATGTGACAGAACAAGTGTGTGCTATTGGGGCTCTCTTCCTCTTTTTACAAAGCCACTAATGCAATCGTGGAGGATTGCCTCTCATCCTCTCTCCAATCCTAATTATATCCCAAAGGACCTGCTTCCAAATACTATTAACATAGGACTCTGAGGATTAAGTTTTCAACACATGAACTTTTGGGAGACACATTCAAACCATAGCAACTTAAAACTCTGAGATATTATAGTTCATTTATTTGCTCACTGCTTTTTTTCTAATTCTCCATCTATAATATCAACTCTCTGAGATCCTGGACATGTTGTTTCACATTCAATATTCTAGGTACTGAAGAGTACCTAGAATAATATCTGCATTCAAATAAATAATTGTCAGGGAGTAACTAAGTGAACAACAACAACAAAATGAATGAAGGATGGTCAACCCAGGCAGAGGAATCAGTTAGACTTTAATAAAAAGAAGAAAAAACAAAACATTTTAACTCTGAGTCAGAATAAAAACAAGAGGGTGCTTTATCTATAGTATGAAGGAGTGGATCAAATTGGTCAAGTGAATGGTCCATTTTGGCCTTGACATTGTCCTGATATGAATCATCTTCTGAGAAGTGAGCGATAGGGGATAAAGATGAAGCACAGGAAGAAAAGTGGGAAGGGGACAAAGGGGGGGGGTCACCCAAGGATGAACAGAAGCTGCCTAAGAAGCTGATGGGTGTGCACGTGTGGCTCAGCAGTAGAGTGCTTATTTAGCACGCAAGAGGCCATGGGTTTGACTTCCCAGTACCACACACACACACACACACACAAAAAAAAAAAAAAAAAAAAGGTGGTGTGAAAGATTAGGTGCCAGTGTGGCCCAAGCCTGAAGGGTGTTGCTGAATCAGATTCCTGGCTGCTCCTATTCCCTGGACACCTCAAGTCCTCGGGCTTTGAGATTATTCTTTTCCACTCCCAGCTGGAGCTGAGAAGCAATCCTGACACTGGACTTGATGTTTTTTTTTTTTTAGAGAATTTTAATATTTATTACTTTAGTTTTCGGTGGACACAACATCTTTGTTTGTATGTGGTGCTGAGGATCGAACCCGGGCCGCACGCATGCCAGGCGAGCACGCTACCGCTTGAGCCACATCCCCAGCCCGACTTGATGCTTTTTAAACCCCTATCTCATCCCTCACACACTGGAGCTCAGATATTTTCTCTCCCACTCTGTGGTAAATGGAAAATTCTCTCTCAATCTCCCAGAGACTGTTGCTTACATGCCTGTTGACTCTGGAACTCTGGTTTGATGATGTGTCTGTTTATGATTCAGCCAATACTTCTTGCCCTCCTGTATTGGATGGGCTGCACAGGACACAGGAGTGAATGGGACTCATTTGCATCCTATGCAAGCTTCTCTTGCCTCCTACAATCCATCTGCTACGGGTAGACCTCCTCACAACACAACGTGGATCATATCACTCCTCTGCATAGCATTTTTTTGTTGTTGTTCACCACTAATTATCAACAACAACAAAAATCCTTTCTATTCTCTGAGCCTTTTATATAATGGCCCAAGCTGATCTCAGCTGCTGCTTCTTATATATATTCATATATATACTTATATATGTGTTTGTGTGTACACACACACACACACACACACACACACACACACATACACACACAGCATTTAGCATGCTTAATCACTCATTTTTGTGTGTATTTGTCTCCTCAATTAGGCCATGAGCATGTTAACATCTTCTTTCTGTATTTACAGAGTGTAGGACAGGGCCTCACATGGAGGAGGCCATAGAAATTATTTCTAGAAGAGATACTGATGGCAGAGGCCAGGCAGAGATTGGTTTAGGGAAAGGTTAACAACTACAACCTTGTGATTAGTGCTCCTCTGACCTATCTATTTTCCAAGTTTCTCAGTCCAAGGTTAGACTTCATAATGCCACTTTTTTCCCCAACTCTGTGTCATTTCGTATTTTACATACTGTGCCGCCTCTGCTTTTTTCTTCCCTTTTGCCATTTTTGTTAGTAACTGTGACAATATCCATCTTCTAATGTTGCCCAACAAATTACCATAGATTTAGCAGCTTAAATTTATACAGAAGTGTTATCGAAGTTTCTGAGAGTCAGGAGTCCATGCACAGTTTAGCTGAGTCTGCTGCCTGTAGTTACAGGACTGAGGCCTCTGGCTTCCAAAGTCTTCCCTCTCCATTGGTTGTTCATAGCATGTCTGTTGCTCCTTCAAGGCCAAAAAGAGACTGCTTCTCTTCAGAAGTACAGAGTGCCTCTTTTAAGAGTTTTTATCTGATTATGGTAGGCCTCCTATAATCGTCTTTTTTTTTTTTTCTTTTTGTTTTGTTGTTGTTTGGTACCAGGGATTGAACCCAGGCATGCTTAGTTACTGAGTCACATCCCAGCTCTATTTATTTATTTATTTTTTTATTTTGAGAAAGGGCAAGGTCTCGCTAAGTTGCTGAGGCTGCCTTTGAACTTGTAATTCTCCTGCCTCAGTCCCCTACACCATCATCTTCGTTTTTTGATTAACTCAAAATCAACAGATTTGGAATCTTATTCCTATTTGTAAAATCCTGTCACCTGTGTCTTACAATATAACACAGTCACAGAGTACTGTCCTCTCATATGCCCAGATCCTGCCCATACCCCAGGGGAGGGGATAATTAGGTCATTCTTTGGCTGTGGTGAGGATCATGGGGGCCATTTGGAATTCTGCCTACCACAGTGCCTCAAATACCTGAATCCACCTTCTTCCTGGAAGTTCCCAATCTTTCTATCTTCTATCCTTGGCTTACCAGGACTGTGCCATTTACAGAAATTTTACTAAAATCCTAAAGACTCAAATTGGCTTCCTTGCATAGACAAACATCTGGGGGTTGTGGGCCAGGGAAAGTTTCCCAGAAGTCAAATCACAGGGTTTCATTCAGATATACTTGCTGTGTTAGAGCATTTCTTAGAAAAACCTCTAGAGAGTAGATGAAGCAACTTCTTTGGAAAATTCAACCTTTTTATCCAAGGAGACTTCCGGGAAATTCTAATACATATTAGTCTAAGTGGTTCTCATTTCTGCTAAGAATATTTCTATGGCAACTACTAAGGGCCAGATATTTGGGGTAATAAATAAAAGAAGATGGCTCTATAATGAGGCCATTCCTTATAGCTATCAAGACTTTAGACTTTAGACTTTATCTTCAGATGATCCCCAAATGATATTCACACAAAATCTTTTTTTTAAAAAAATATTTATTTATTTATTTATTTTTAGTTTTCGGCGGACACGATATCTTTGTTTGTATGTGGTGCTGAGGATCGAACCCGGGCCGCACGCATGCCAGGCAAGCGCGCTACCGCTTGAGCCACATCCCCAGCCCCACACAAAATCTTAATCCCAAGGATTTTTAGGGTTAAATAAAATTCTTAGAATCCTAAATTTCTCCATCTCTCTTCCTCTCTCTCCCTCCCTCCCCACCTATTTCACATACATACATAATTTAGACTGAAAATGAGTGTTACTGAATGTAATCAAACTTATATTTTTAAATAATTTCAAGTCCTGAGTACAAAAATTGTTATTGCTAAAATAAGATTTTGTATTGTACTCGAGTCAATTTATGGCAAGGCACTATGGCCTCAGACACATAGACTAAGAATTCTCCAACCAAAGTCTTTGGAAGATTCCACAGGCTGCATTCTTGACTGGATAAAGGTATTAACTTCTTTTTAACTTGTAAATAGCTTTTGAAGAAAACTTACTAAGAAAGTTAAAATCTGCTATAATGGCTTTTTAAAAAATTTATTTTACTTCCTATTTTAGAACAGCTTCTTTTATTGCAAAGGGTGCACAAAAGTTACCTCAAGTAACCCTGGCCCTACTGAATTAAATAACTCACATCTTTTGTTAGATCATGTTTCAAAGAAGAAAGTCTGTTGCAGTATATTTAAATACCTCTGGGATCCATGCAGGTAGAGAAATTGTTCATGCCCCATATTCAAATCCATTTTTAAAAAGCCAGAAAATGAAAAACAAAAAGACTAAACAAATAATCCACTGGAAGTCAAATAAAACATTTTCTTTGAGCCACCTCCCAAAGCCTGTTAGTTTGTGATGAGTGGAACACTACATTAAAAGAAGTCTAAGTAATTTGCAATAGATGTATTTACCACAAAAGAGGAGACTACAGGTATGCCTGCAGGGGAAATACAGAAGAGCATGAAAGTGCTTGTGTGTGCAATGCACACAGAAGTTGCTACATTCACAAGGCCAGCAACACTGGAAGTGTGTGTACAGTTCAGCTAATTCTGGGCATCCCCCTGGAGAGCTGGTACTCATGGATCCCGAAATGCCTATGTACTTAACATTTCCTTTGTTTATCCATCTGGAAGCCCTGTTGTCTATGAGGATATCTTGGGACACTAATGAAAGGTGCCATATCACATCAACTGGTAACATTTGGCTGCAGATGGTATAAACATCCATTCATTCTCTCTCACTCATTTGTTCATTGAGTCAACAAATGTCTAACTGAATTTCAGATATATGTTGACATTGTGCCTGGCATTAGAGATGGAATGTTAGATAGGATAATATCTTTTTTCTTAAAAAGTTTACAGCCAAGTGGAGAAGGCACCTACACAAACCAGAATAACAGCCCCAGAATGATAACTGCTCTGATGGAGGGATATACAGTGTGTCATAGAAGCTCAGGGAGAGGCATTAAGTAGATAGGGTCAGGGTTGCCATGGAGATGGGAGGACTGTAGACTCTGGAAAGTAATCCTCAGGCTGAATTCCAATCATGGAAAAAAGCTAAGGGTATTTTAAGCAAATAGAACAGCCTATGGCAGTACAAAGGTATATAGGGTTCAGTGTGTTTATGTGTTCAATAGAGCTCAGGTAGAGGAGAATATTGTACAGAGGAGATTAAAGAGCCAGAAAAGAGCTGTTTCTTTGTGCTAAACTAGTTCATACTTGTAAACTTTGGGAAATGAGACTAACAGCAGACAATATGTATTGAGTGCTTATTACATACCAGGTGATCTTTAAGAATTTTATACATCTTATTAATATCATGTAATGCTGACAGTAACTGTAGGAGATAGGTATCAGCATTATTCCCCACTTTATAGCAAAGGAAACTAAGACACTGAGAGTATAAATAATTTGTCTAAGATGCACAGCTAAGAGACGGCAGAGTTGAGATTCAGACCAAGACGGGCTCCTACCCCTGTGCCATCCTCATCCATTGTGCTGCTCTGCTGAATAGAGATCAGCGTGGGAGTGCCAGGGTTCAGATGAAGGTTTTAGAAAGTTCATTCTGGCCACAGGGTACAGAATGGACTAGCAGTAGGGAAGGTTGAGGGGACACAGAAGGAAGAGACTGAAGCTAGCAAAGCCATCTCCAGGGCTGCCCCAGAGGCATGGGAAGTAGAAGCCCTCTATTCTGAGAGTAGATGCCTGGGCCCAGAAGTTTCCGATCTTATTGTGTGTGGCAGTATGAAGACCGTGTTCTCTAGGTTTCAATTTGAGGATGATTCCTACTCATAAAGAGACTGACTTAAATCATTCTTTAAAGTCCTGCCCAAGAAGGATCAATTTTCTTCT